>NW_027361708.1:5200000-6400000 GCF_039654945.1 Dendrobates tinctorius
TTCAAGACAAGATGTAGTTTTCGTTGGTACACTTGCACGGTATGTTTGATTTTTTAATTATTTTTTATATCACTTTTTTGGAGGCAGAATGAATAACAATGCTTGAATTTTGAATTATATGTATACATTTTTTTTAAAGCATTTCAATGTTCGCAATAAACGACATTGACAATACGATTACGATGATACCAAATTTACATAGTTTTTTTTATGTTTTACTTACGCTAACCACAAAAAGTTAGAGATATTTGGCTTTCGGGTGAAATTTCAGAGTGATCCTAAAATGCACTCTAACCTTTCAGGAGAACTTAATGTGAGAGTCACTGTTGTCACCATACTAGTTTTGGTGGTTGCAGTGTTACAGTGTGGGCAGGTGTCTTTAGTCAATACAGAACTGCTCCATACTTTGCCAATTGTGCAGTGAAATGCCCCTACTACTTGAATAACATCATTTATCCAGTCATTATGCCGACAATTCTCCAGCTTATCGAGGTAATAACATTAGGGAATGGCTGCTGGAGACTGGGCTACCTGAAATGAAGTGACCTGCACTTTCTCCAGACCTGAATCTCATAGAAAACCTATGGGATCACATGGGTTCTTAACTCTGTACCCGAGAACCTCAAAGACATGAGGGCCGCCCTTCCAGAAGAGGGGATGCCATGCCTTAGCAGACAATAAATCAAATTGTGAACAGCATGAGACCTCGTTATCAAGCTGTGATTGATGCTCAAGACCACATGACAAGTTGTTGAGATATTGACATTTTCTTGGGGGTATACCCACCACTGATATTGGCTTTTGTTTCAACAAACTGTTAAAGATTAGATAATTGCCATTGCAGGCGTCTACTTAAATGCTCTAGTTTCATGATAAAATATCACTATAGTGCAAAATTTTTACAGATCCCATAAATTCCACTTGAATAACCCTAACTTTTCCTGAGTAGTGTATTTTACACAGTGCATTATCTAATCTGTCATTTGTTTTACTGGTAGACTTCGGTGGGATCTGATAGGTTGAGCTGTGTGACAGACATGGAGGCCATTATTGAGATTTCTGCTGCCATGTCACCTTATTAGCATTTGGCTAATAGAGGTCAGGTAAATACTTGTTGTGCAGTAACTCTGATGTTTATCTTCTCTTTAGTCTGGCTCTACTCAGTGTCCTGTCAGGTTGAGTGAACAGAGGAATGTGCATTCACAATGCCTCATGGGACGCTGCTCTGATATGACCTCTGCCTCCTGCTTCATGTAGTCTGTCCCACTCCTAGAACATGTTCTCTGAGATCTAGGTTGGGGTGTGATGGATGGTAGCTGCCATCTTAGAATCCTGACAGAGTACAGTTCATAAAGCTTACCTAAAAATCATCTAATGAACATGTGAAGGGGATGTGAGTACTGCTTGTATGGAGTAGGCTCCACAGTTGAGCTTGCTGCATCTGCAAAGAGTTTGCATGTTTTCCTCGTGTTTTGTGTGGGTTTCCTCTGAGTTCTCTGGTTTCCTCTCACACTCCAAAGACATACTAGAAGGGAAGTTAGATTGTGAGCCCAAATGGGGGCAGTGATTATGATGTCTGTAAAGCACTGTGTAAAATAATAGCTTGGCTAGTGAAAATTTGTATTTTATAATTTCACCTCTGCGTTGTGTACTCTTTACCTGCATGAGGTTGACCGATCATAAACAGGGAGCAACATATTGAGGAACAAAGAAAATGCCCCTACAATAGCTTATAGAGCAGGTTTCTCAGTGTAAAGGCATTGTCTCACATAGCGAGATCGCTAGCAAGATCGCTGATGAGTCACCGATTTTGTGACGCAACAGCAATCTTGCTACATGTGACACATAGCAGCGACTGGCCCCCCCACTGGATATCGCTGATCGTGCTCGAATGTCCTGGGCCATTTTTTCATCATCGGTGTCCCGCTGGCCAGCATGCATCGCTGTGTTTGATGCCGACGAGCAACCTCGTTGACGATGCAGAACTCAGGGATGCAGGCTGGAATTGTTCAGAATAGCTGTTGTGTGACAACGCACCAGCGATCTTTATCAGGTCATATCGTTGTCGGGATCGCTGGTGCGTCGCTGGAGATCTACCTGTTTGGCAGCTCACTAGCGACCATGTAGCGACACACCAGCCATCCTGATTGGGTCACATCATTGTCGGGATCGCTGGTGCATCGCTATGTGAAACGGGACCCTTAGACATGTAATGACTAACAGTTTGCCCTCCTTAACCCCTTAGCAACAGAGCCAGTTTGCAGCTTTATGACCAGGCCAATTTTTACAATTCTGACCACGGTCCCTTTATGAGGTTATAACTCTGGAACGCTTTAATGGATCCCGCTGATTCTGAGATTGTTTTTTCGTGACATATTGTACTTCATGTTAGTGATAAAATTTCTTGAATAAGTGTTGTGTTTATTTATAAAAAAACAGAAATATGGCAAAAATTTTGAAAATTTTGCAATTTTAAAGCTTTAAATTTTTATGCCCTTAAATCAGAGAGATGTGTCACACAAATTTCTTAATAAATAACATTTCCCACATGTCTACTTTACATCACCACAATTTTGGAAGCAAAATTTTTTTTGTTAGGAAGTTATAAGGGTTAAAAGTTGACCAGCGATTTCTCATTATTACAACAAAATTTACAAAACAATTTTTTTTAGGGACCACATCATATTAAAAGTCATTTTGAGGGGTGTACATGACAGAAAATACCCAAAAGTGGCACCATTCTAAAAACTAGACCCCTCAATGTGCTCAAAACCACATTCAAGAAATTTATTAACCCTTTAAGTGCTTCACGGGAACTAAAGCAGTGTGGAAGGAAAAAATTAACATGTAACTTTTTTTGCAAAAAATTTACATCAGAACCAATTTTTTTTATTTTCACAAGTGTTAAAAGAGAAAATCAACCACAAAATTTGTTGTACAATTTCTCCTGAATACGCTAATACCCAATATGTGGGGGTAAACCACTTTTTCAGCACACGGCAGAGCTCGCAAGGGATGGAGCGCCGTTTGACTTTTTCAACGCAGAATTGGCTGGAATTGAGATCGGATGCCATGTTGCGTTCGGAGAGCCCTTAATGTGCCTAAACAGTGGAAAACTCCAACAAGTGACCCCATTTTGGAAACTAGACCCATTAAGGAACTTATCTAGATGTGTGGTGAGCACTTTGAACCTCCAAGTGCTTCACAGAAGTTTATAACGTAGAGCCGTGAAAATAAGAAATCCTTTTTTTTTCCACAAAAATGATCTTTTCGTCCCCAAATTTTTATTTTTACAAGGGTAAGAGGAGAAATCATACCAACACAGTTATTGTGTGATTTGTCCTGAGTACGCTGATACCCCATATGTGGGGGGAACCACTGTTTGGGCGCATGGGAGAGCTTGGAAGGGAAGGAGTGCCATTTTGGAATGCAGACTTTGATGGAATGGTCTGCGGGCATCATGTTACGTTTGCAGAGCCCTTGATGGGCCTAAACAGTGGAAACCCCTAACAAGTGACCCCATTTTGGAAACTAGACCCATTAAGGAACTTATCTAGATGTGTGGTGAGCACTTTGAACCTTCAAGTGCTTCACAGAAGTTTATAACGTAGAGCCGTGAAAATAAAAAATCCATTTTTTTCCACAAAAATGATCTTTTCGCCCCCAATTTTTTTTTTTTTTCAAGGTTAACAGGAGAAATCATACCCCCACAGTTGTTGTGCGATTTGTCCTGAGAACGCCGATACCCCATATGTGGGGGGGAACCACTGTTTGGGCACATGGGAGAGCTCGGAAGGGAAGGAGTGCCATTTTGGAATGCAGACTTTGATGGAATGGTCTGCGGGCATCATGTTGTGTTTGCAGAGCCCCTGATGGGCCTAAACAGTGGAAACCCCCCACAAGTGACCCCATTTTGGAAATTAGACCCCCTAAGGAACTTATCTAGATGTGTGGTGAGCACTTTGAACCCCCAAGCGTTTCACAGAAGTTTATAAACGCAGAGCCGTGAAAATAAAGTCTTTTTTATTTCCACAAAAGTGATTTTTTAGACCCCAATTTTTAGACCCCCAAAGTTGGTAAATAGTGGAAACCCCTCAATTCTTGCTCCAACCCTAACCCCAACACACCCCTAACCCTAATCCCAACCCTAACCCCTAATCCCAACCCTAATCCCTAATTCTAACCCTAATCCTAGTTCGCCCTAACCCTAATTCTAACCCTAGCCATAACCCAAGCCCTAACCGTAGCCCAACCTTAACCCTAATGGAAAACTGAAAAAAAAAATATTTTCTTTATTTCATTATGTTTTCCTATATAAGGGGGTGATAAATGGGGGGGTTATGTACTATTTTTTTTATTTTGATCACTATGATCGTTTATCATAGTGATCAAAATAATTAATGGAATCTGCCAGCCGGAGCCGGCAGATTCCCGGCGGGCGCACTGCGCATGTGCCCGCCATTTTCAAGATGGCGGCGCCCATCGGAGGACGCCGGCAGGATGCGGGACCACCGGGAGGGAAGTGAGGACCACGGAGAGGTACCGGGGGGGGAGATCGGGGGGATCGGGGACCCTATTTCTCTCTCCTCTGATGTGCGATCACATCAGAGGAAAGAGAAATTTAATGCATAATCGCGGCTTCTTTTTTTTGCAGTCGCCGTTATAGGGTTAATAACGGCGATCGCAAAAGTGGGGTCAGTAAAAACCGACCGATTCATGTTCTCTGGGGTCTCTGCTACCCCTGGCAGCAGGTAATTAGTACCCTTAATTACCACCGTTAAAAGGCGTATCGGCGGTTGTTAAGGGGTTAATGATCTCACTGCAGAGCTGTGTTTGATTA
Source organism: Dendrobates tinctorius (assembly GCF_039654945.1). Lineage (NCBI taxonomy): Eukaryota > Metazoa > Chordata > Amphibia > Anura > Dendrobatidae > Dendrobates > Dendrobates tinctorius. The sequence goes on from NW_027361708.1 coordinate 5,204,841, forward strand.
CAAAGTGCTGGGAGCAGAGTAGCACTAAGTGTGTTTACTAACACTGTCTGCTTTCTTCTCACAGCAGTAACTTTGGGAGGAGGGGCAGTACAAGCGAGATGATAGTACTATCAGAGTAAACAGGTGCAGATGAGCTTGGAATGAGACAAAGCTCACCTCTGCTGTACTGCCCCTCACCCCCACATAATACTGCCATGAGATGTAACTTGAAGAATTGTTAGCAAACACACTCATCTCTGCTCTACAACCAGTATTTTGTAATCACACACAGCTCTGCTGTGAGATGAGGGAAAAGAGCAGACTGTCAATCATTACATGACTCACATTGAGAAACCTGCTCTTGGCCATTGTGCTCTTTTCCCCACAGGATGTTGATGTCAGTTTATGACTGGTCAATATTATACAGGGTGAGCAGTACATGCTCCCAGTTAAAAATCTCTGCTAATGCCCAATTGGACTTTACATAAATTATAACCTAACTTTACAAACTAATAACTACGATGGAGAGGAAAAATTAAAATATAAAAGCTGTTTTACTCAGCTACCATTCTACGTTGTAGCCAGTGCCAGTTTAATATGCTTAAACTAGTGAAAGGTTCTTTTTAAATGCTGCTGTCAGGGATTGTTTTCTGAAACAATTTAATGTCCTTTTTCCAAGGCATTTGTCTACAAAACTTTCCACATACTGGGAAACAGTCGTAGTTTGGCAGTGGCACATGCAATGACTTTTTGACTTCCTTCTAATTTTGTGTATTATTTTTGCAAGTTTTCCTCTTCACTCCAAATTACTGTGTAAAGGAACCCCTGCTAACAGAGAACAACGCTCTCTTCTGAACATAAGATGGAAGACTGTGGGAGAGGAAACAAGCTATGACTTATTCCCCTACTTTTAAATTCTAATTTTATTTGTGTTTTGCTATTAACATTATTTGAGCAAATAAAAACATGACAGAACAATAATGTGTACAGAGCTTGAGCCACACCTCAGTAGAGTTAAATAAATTACAAAATCCGAAATGATAATTTTTATTTCTATAGTGCCAACATATTCTGCAGCACTTTACATTTTAGAGGAGACTTGTACAGATAATAAAGACATTACAGAAAAACACATGAAATGGAATGTGGGTCAAAGATAAGATGTTCAATTCAGGAGCAATAGCTTATACTTTCAACACCACAAGGGTTATGTCTTCTCCAAGAGATTGAAGACACAATGTCCATCTACAAAGTAGATTCTCTTTATTCTATTAAAAGAACAATTGATTCCACAACACAGGATATAATTGCCTTCCTGTGCAATCACATCTTGCATCTTATGGTCAGTCTCTTTGATGTAGGTTTTAGCTGATATGCACAGTTCAAGGAATGTTCATTGCTCTTATAATACATACACTGTCCATGTTGGCTCTAACAGTTTCCATGCTACCGAGGCTGGTTTCTGGCCTGGTATAATCCCGTTAATGGACCATGCTTATATCTAATCAGGAACTGGTGGCAGTCATACCAGGCTGGCAGTGCTCTGCTTCACTGGTGCTAGTGAAAGGGGACTCTCAGCCTGTCAGAGTTGTGAGCAAGTGTGGTGCCATATCAGTGACTGTGGTGGCCACATCCTCTCATTCCTTGTGCCTCCCTAAGCCAATGTGGATAGGAAGCATCTGTGTAAAACTGTACAAAGCTGACCTTACTTATCCCCAGGTGCTGCGGAACATCACACTGGCGAAAATGGAGAGACTGCATTGCGAGATCCATCTGACGTAATAGTGACGTCAGATGGGGTGGCAAAGTGCAGGTTAGTCACATGTATCTACATATTAGTGTAATTTCTACTAATAAATGCAAAAAAATCAAAAACAGAGGCAGTTGTATGCTGCAAACTTTGTAATTTAATCATTTTACTGATGGATATTTTGGTGCTGACAGCAATTTCTTTTGCATCTAGTCTTAAATAGACATCACTATACGAGGTCATGTTTTAGCGAGATGAGCTTTAGTCTATTTAGGCACCACTTTGCCACACCTAAGTATTTCTACAAATTATGATTTAATATCTGTTAAATGCAGAAAATAAAGATTGTGCCATTTTGGTTTACACCATTTACTGATCACCATAAATTAATCCTTTAGTGACCACCAATAAGGGGCCTTATTCCTCAGTGCCTCTTTTTCATGCTAAAGAATAAGTGAATAATGCCCCCAGAGAGCAAAAATCCTCCTGGTATCCATTGTGACAGCCGACACTGTGCAGCATTGGCCATGATCAAGGTCAATTCATGCCTTCAAATGTTGCTCTGAATCGTGACAGTGGCTCGCACATGCCTGCAGAAGGGGTTTTTTTTAGTATGTATATGCAGTATATTCATTATGTAAACTAGGAGGCAGGTAACTGAGGGATCAGTGACCTGTCAGCAGTCTTCATTACGAAGAGCTAATCAGAGTACAACATGAAGACCCCCCACAGGCCACCCCGAAGCACGAGCATATCATTAACTCAAAACTGAAAATAAAGATTAAAGAAACAACCACAAGACGGATTTCATCAACCAAGGTATCATCTTATTCAGTATAACGGCACCAATCTAACATTATGTGTAGGTCACTGTGCACAATCCCGCTGACCGGTTACCTTTAAGAGGTGATATTTCCAATATTGAGTCACTTGTGAGGTATGTGCTTTTTTGGCACCTCAGGGGCTCTGAAAATGCAACACGGTATTCAAATTTGCGTTCCAAAAATTAAATAGCGCCCTTTGCTTTCCAAATGTTGCCATATGCCAAAACATTACTTTTGAACACGTATGGGATATATCGCTGTGTTTGGGAGAAATTGCATAACAAATTATGGAGTCCACTTTCTCCTATTACTTATTGTAGAAATGAGAAATTTGGTGTTTAAAAAGTATGTTAGCGAAAAAATTAACTTTTTTTTCTTCACGTCTAAATGTTATAAAGTCTTAAAAATCACCTATGGGTTATAAATGCTCATTACACCCTCTAGTTGCGTTCCTTTAAGGGTCTCTTTTCCAAAATACTTGTTCAGGGATTCTGCTGTTTTGACATGTCAATAGCTTTGCAAATGCGACATGCTGTCAACAATCTATTCCAGCCAATTTTAAGTTCCAAAAATCAAATAGTAGTGTATCCATTCTGGAACCTGTTATGAGCTGAAACAGCAGTTTTTGACCATATTTCAATATTACCATGTTCGTGAGAAATTGAATAACAAATTTTGGGGTCCAATTTCTACTGTTACCTCTTGTGAAAGTTACAAACTTGGGACTAAAATAATATTTTACTTGAAAAAAACAAACATTTTCATTCTCACATCCAAATTTTATAAAGTTCTGTGACACACCTGTGGGTTAAAAATTCTCAACACACCCCTAGGTGAATTCATTGAGGTGTTTATTTTCCTAAATGGGGTTACTTGTAAGGCTAAGTGCACACGTACCGGAACTCTCGCGGAAATTACCGCGAGAATTCCGGAATTCCAGTCCGCGGGAAAATCGCATTTTAAATTCCCGCGATTTTCCCGCGGAAAAACTAGCATTTTGCAAGCGTAATTAGCTTGCAAAATGCTAGCGTTCTCCAAGCGATCTGTAGCATCGCTTGGAGAACTGATTGACAGGTTGGTCACACTCGTCAAACATAGTGTTTGATAAGTGTGACCAACGTTTTACTACTGAGGCCACCTATGCGGCATCAATAGTAAAAGATAGAATGTTAAAAAAAATAAAAAATGGTGTTATTCTTACCCTCTGACGTCCCGCGCAGGCGTTCCCAGTAATCCTTTGTGAAAATGCCCGCGATGACGTCAGTTCTCGCGGGATCGCGACGTCTCGCGGTAATTCGCGATGACGTCGCGCGAATGACCGCGAGACTTCACGATCCCGCGAGAACGTACGCCATCGCGGGCATTTTCGCAAAGGACTACTGGGAACGAGAGCGTGAAGAGAAGCAGGAATGCTGCGCGGGACGCCGGAAGGTAAGAATAACAATATTTTTTATTTTTAAATTCTATTTTTTACAGGGATATGGTACCCAAAGCCCGGAGGACAGTCTCCTCTCCTCCGGACCGTGGGTACCATCCGCCATTGTTCTGCTTACTTTTCGCATGGTGTGCACAGCCACTTGCGGGAAGTAAGCGGAACAATGCATTCCTATGGGTGCGGGATCACCGCGATTCCGCAAATTAATGAGCTTGCTGCGGTTTTTACCGCGAAGCGATTCCGCCACGGTAAAAACCGCAGCATTAGTATAGCATTGAGGAATCAAATAGAAATGCATGGGATGCTTATTTTTCGCGGCAAAATCGCGCGGTGGAAACGCGAAAAAAACGCCACGTGTGAACTCAGCCTAAGAGTTACTGCTATTTTGGTACCTCAGAGGCTTTACAAGTGAGACATGGTGTCTGCAAACTTTGCCAGTCAAATTTCTGCTCCAAATATCATTCCCTACCTAACAGCAGTTTTTGACCCCATGCACGGGATATTGCTAGGTTTGGGAGAAATTGTGTAATACATTTTAGATTCCACTATATCCTATCCTATGTATGCCTTGTGAAAGCAAAAAAAAAAATAGTTAAAGCAATATTTTTCATTTTCTCAATCCACTTTTCCTTAATTCCTGTGTAACAACCGACATATAAGCCCCTAAAAGTCAATTGAAACTGAATAGGTCTGTAAAAAATTGGATTTTTCAATTTCCTTGAAAGAAAAAAAGGAAACTTGCTGCTAAATTTTAACGTTTTTAATCTCATAGCAAAATTAAAATATTTTTGAAAAATGATACTGACATAAAGTAGACATATGGAAAATGTTATTTGTTAACTATTTTTTGGTTTAAGGATAAAAACATTAAAAGTTTGAAAACTGCTAATTTTTCTAAATATTCATCAAATTTAAGATATTTTCACAAAGCAACTAAAAACTTATCAGCTAAAATGTATTGCTAACAGAAAATACAATGTGTCACATATAAAAAAAAAAACAGTTTGTATCCCGGTGATTCTGAGATGCATTCCAGAATTTTTTATATAAATTTTTATTTTAAGAAATTTTTAACAGACAGGAAAAAACATAACAGAAAGAATACAAATTGGGATTGGTCACTGAGCTTTAAATTGTCTCTGCCACCAAGGGGTAAAATGTTCACTATATTGTATAATTTGTTTGTGCCAAATCTGCCAATGGTATTTACTGCCGTGCGTTAATTACCGTATTTATACGTAAATTAAAAAATGCCATTAGTGTGCCGTAATTGTTTTTGCACTGTTATTTTTTAGTAGCTTTATAGTACAACTTTTCCTTCGTGTAATGTATTTGTACAGATAGATATATCTGTATGCATGGCAGTTTTTGAAGCATTTTTTTCAGCACTTTGGGGATATATTTTCAGTAGCCATCTCAGGTCATTTTTTTAAACTACATTTAACAATGAAGCAATGGTCTTTCAAACAAAGCGCTCAAAAAAAGATGCCCTGATGTCTTCTGAGCCATCCCAATGACTTCAGGTTAGGTCACATTTTTTAACTACTTTGAGTTTTTGGAAAAATGAAGCAGTTAAAAGACTCACAAAAGCTTTTATCAAAAGAACAGCAGGTTATTACACAGAAATGCAGATGTTTAGTTAGCGCTTTTTCAGTTGGTTTACGGAACAGAATCCGCTTTAAAATGACGTTAGGTCCACCTACACTAACAGACATAAAAAATGCCCCGTTCTGCTGATCAGTGCAGGTCCCTGCAGTCAGACCCCATATCAATCGATAGGTTATCAGTAATCCTATGCATAGATTATCTTCATTTGACAACTCCTTTAATGAACACCGCCATACATGGTTTTCACAGTCCATGTGGCTGCTGTAAAGCAAATCTCTGAATGCTGTTCAGGCAAGATGGCTGCCGCCCAAATCATTTACAAATACCTGTGAAAAAAAAATCACGACATGGATTTCATTACATGGGCTAAGTAAATATTACACTTTCTTAGATTGCCTTGTTATTGGTAGTATTTCAGCAATTTATATACATTTGCAGGTATTTGCAATTTATTTGCTTAGAGATTTGTACACATTGAACCTTAGGTTTGTAGTTTAGAATCATAGAATGGTAGAGTTGGAAAGGACCTCAAGGGTCATCGTGTCCAACCCTCCACTCAATGCAGGATTCACTAAACCATCTCAGACACGTCTTTCTAGCCTCTGTTTGAAGTCTTCCATTGACAGAGAACTCATCACCTCTCGTGGCAGCCTGTTCCACTCATTGATCACTCTCACTGGCAAAAATTGTTTTCTAATATCTAATCTGTATCCTCTTCCTTTCAGTTTCATTACATTATGTATTGTGTTTCCATTTGCAAATAAGAATGGCAAGAGTGGCATTGTAGAAAGTAGTGGCAGTGGCAGTGTCGTGGAGTGAAGATACGGAGGACAGTGGTAGATTAGAGTCTAGATGTGCGAGTGTCTAGATGTGCAAGATTTCTGCGGGGGTGCACATGCTGCTGGACATGGGTGACAGGTGAGGAGCACACGGATGAGAAAGTGAGAAGATGAGGGTCAGATAGAGGAAGAGGGGAGGTGGTGAAGTTAGAAAGAGAGCAGAGGCGGGTGAAGACCAGGTCTAATGTATGTCCGTCTGTGTGGGTGGCTGAAGAGGACCACTGAGTAAGTCCAAAAGATGAAGTAAGGGACAGGAGTTTGGAGGAAGCTGGCTGGTGAGTGTCAATGGGGATGTTGAAGTCACCCATGATGATGGTGGGAATGTCAGCAGAGAGGAAGTGAAGGAGCCAGGTAGAGAATTGGTCAATGAAGGCAGTGGTCGGGCCCGGAGGTCGGTATATGACGACTACATGGAGGTTGGAGGGAGAATAGATGCGAACAGAGTGGACTTCAAAAGAGGGGAGAATGAGGGAGGGCAGAGGTGGGATTGGGTTGAAGGTGCAGCTGGAAGAAAGGAGAAGGCCCACTCCTCCGCCATGTCTGTTGCCAGAGCGAGGAGTGTGGGTGAAGTGGAGGCTGCCGTAACTAAGCGCAGCAGGGGAGGCGGTGTCGGAGGTGGTCAGCCATGTTTCGGTGAGGCCAAGGAAGGAAAAATTATGAGAGGTAAAGAGGTCATGAATCACATACCTTTGATCATTGTGGCCACAGAGTATACAGCCACATGGACACAAGTCCAAAAAAAAGCACATGGACACAAGTTGATCAGAGTTTTGGGCCCTTGAGATAAAACTGCCCCTTACCCAACCTCTGAAGCATCCACCTCCACAAAAGATGGTTCTGGGAGATGAGTTGGATTAGAACAAGAGCAGAAATGAAATACTCATTTAAATTTTCAAAAGCCCTGATAGTGTTAGCCCTGATAGTGCAGCTACACAACAGGAGTCCAGAGCCTCACATACTGCTTTGCAGCAAGTTATTCCTGAGGCTAAGTGCCGCTGCCGCTCCACTGAGCATGCTCATGAGGCGATCTCCCATTGGAGGTCGGGAGTCACATGCTCAGGTCCTTCTCCTGATCTGATTGCTCCATCTCAGAGATCTGGAAGGTCCTGGCAGCGCACGGCTATAAAAGGACCGCATGGTCGTTCGGCCATGCGCTAGTATAGGCTTTACTTGCTAGATGTGTGAATGGTGAAGGATGTAGGATTCCCCTCCCTCTGATATTACGCATGTGGATAGGGAACTAGAGCGATAGTCTGCGCCAGTCAGTGGCAAGTCATAGGCCACTGTGCACACTGCACCTCTACACTAGCGTCAGGTGGTGTCACGTCTCTCAAGGCACCATCGCTTAGCGGCTGTGTCTGCTGCCATGCTGCATTTAGCAGCACTTACCGGCATCCGCAGCAGCAGTGCTGCACCCACGGTAGGTCTAGACAGACACCGTCCCCTGTTTTGGTCCCGTGTCCTGTGACCAGATACCGTGAGTGCAATTTCACTGAGTCCAGTGAAGTCTAACTGGCTCAGTGTGCATGTTTATGTTATAGCGCCTCTGTGAGTTAACAGAGTCCGCTCTGCGCACATCAGGTGACGTTGAACCCGAGCGCATTATACCACCATATAGCGCGTCTGCCATTACTCAGCAGCAGTGATAACACCTTCTGCACGGTGGACCCCGAGCGGCGAACGCACTTTATTATTTATTTATTTAGTGCATTCCGCCGTTCCTAACATTATACTAGCGCCAGGGTCTGGCTAGTAATGGCGGACCTGCAGCAGCTTCAGCGGTACATTCAGCAGCTGGAGGGCAGGTTGGCTACTATCGAGAGTGCCACCCCCGCTGCGAAGTTGACTGAGGCTGCTGCTCAGGCAGTCGCAGAGGCTGTCTCACATGTGTCCACGTCCACGCCTGCACCGACAGTTACCCGCCTCCCGTTGCCCGATAAATTTTCTGGCAATAGCGCCTCCTGTAGGGGTTTCGTGAGCCAGTGCTCTATTCAGCTTGAGTTACTGGCCGCAAGATTCCCTACAGAACGGGCTAAGGTGGGGTTCCTCGTTTCCCTTCTGTCGGGCAGGGCGTTGGAGTGGGCCATGCCGCTGTGGAATGTGGTGACCGCTGCTCAGTTCTTAACATCTCTAAAGCACTTCTTTTTGGGCCCACGTTTCACTCACAATACCTCTCTCCACTTACTTGCGTTAACGCAGGGAACTCAGCCGGTCAGTCAGTATGCCATCCATTTCCGCACACTGGCTTCCGAGCTCGAGGGGCCTGATAAAGCACTTATCCCTGTGTTCTGGAGAGGGTTGGCTGAGCATGTCAAAGATGCCTTATCCACCAGGGTGGTTCCCATCAGCCTGGAAGAGTTGATAGTGATCTCCACCCGTATAGACCTCCATTTTACAGAGCACGGGCTGGATCGTACTCAATCCAGACAGAAGTTTAGGTCGACTCCTGGCTTCTCCAAATTGCTGTAGCCTCCTGATCTGGACGTTTTACCTCCTGAGCCCATGGACATGTCCCGTACCGGTCCGAAAATGCGTTCAGCACAGGATCCCACTTACTGCTACCTGTGTCGTCAGTTGGGCCACCTGGCTAATAGGTGTCCGCAGCGGTCAAAAAAATGTTCACCTCCGGTGGCAGTGGGTGGAGATCTACCTAATATGAAAACGTTCTCCTCCAAACCAGTATTCCGAGGGACGTTAGATAGCGGGGCTTCCTCCTGGGAGGTAGACGTCACAGTGGACTCTGGGGCAGAGGGAAACTTTATGTCCTCAGCCTTTGCCCAAAAGCATGCCATTCCACTGATGCCACTCCCTCACCCCATGACCGTTAGGGTGGTTAACGGATCTACTTTACCGTCTCAGATTACCCACCAGACAGCACCCCTGGGGTTCTCAATCTCCCAGTCTCATCGCGAGACGTTATCCCTGCTCATCATGCCTAAGGGCATCGACCAGGTGCTTCTTGGTCTCCCCTGGTTACGTTGCCATTTTTACCATATTGAGTGGTCCTCGGGGAGTATACTGGGCTGGAGCAAGGACTGTGTGGGAAGGTGCATGGGGGGCAGTGTTCAAGTAGCCTCTGTGGAGGTGCCCGTGGATCATTCCGCACCCCTCACTGGGAATCTGAAGTTCATGGCTCCTGTCGTCCTTGAACCACTGCTGCCGAGCAAAACCTTTGTTCCGCCTCACCTGAGGTCCAAGGTTCTCACGTGGGCACACACGTCCAGGGTGGGTGGTCACTTTGGTTACAAGCGTACCACAAAACTCCTGGCTAGCTCTTATTGGTGGCTGCACAGGGCTCAGGACACTAAAAAATATATTCAGGCATGCACCTCCTGTGCTCGGAGTAGATCCTCTAAACAGAGGTTGGCTGGGTTACGGTGTCTCTTGCTGGTGGCAGACCGGGCAATGGAGGTCCGCGACAGTCTGGGTCGCACCCCGCATGTCACTCAAATCACTATAATGAGAATGAAGACGCCCGCCGACACACTTCGGCGCCCCACTCCAACTTCGGCTCTTGGCGATTTAGCCATCCCTGACACCCTCCACGTGCCTCCTCTCGGACCAATTCACACGTCCTGGTTTTTCAAGTCATCTGCCGGGGCTTCAGTCTTGTCTTCGGACGAGCCTGAGGCCTACGCCTCTGTAGGCCATAAGGTGGTACGTGGCAAAAAACTTTGCCAGGAGGGGGGGCCCTAGGAGGGGGGGTAATATTAGGCGTCGGATTCCTGCAGCTACACAACAGGAGTCCAGAGCCTCACATACTGCTTTGCAGCAAGTTATTCCTGAGGCTAAGTCCTGCTGCCGCTCCACTGAGCACGCTCATGAGACAATCTCCCATTGGAGGTCGGGAGTCACGTGCTCGGGTCCTTCTCCTGATCTGATTGGTCCATCTCAGAGATCTGGAAGGTCCCGGCAGTGCACGGCTATAAAAGGACCACATGGCCCTCCCTCTGATATTATGCATGTTGATAGGGAACTAGAGAGTTAGTCTGCGCCGGTCAGTGGCAAGCCATAGGCCACGGTGCACACCGCACCTCTACACTAGCGTCTGGTGGTGTCATATCTCTCAAGGCACCATCGCTTAGCGGCTGTGTCTGCCACCGCGCTGCACTTAGCAGCACTTACCGTGTCTGCAGCAGCGACGCTGCACGCACGGTAGGTCTAGACGGACACCGTCCCCTGTCTTGGACCTGTGTCCTGTGACCAGATACCGTGTGTGCAATTTCATTGAGTCCGGTGAAGTCTAACTGGCTTAGTGTGCATGTTTATGTTATAGCACCTCTGTGAGTTAGCAGAGTCCGCTCTGCGCACATCGGATGCCGCTGAACCCGAGCGCATTATACCGCCATATAGCGCGTCTGCCATTACTCAGCAGCAGTGATAACACCTTCTGCACGGTGAACCCCGAGCGGCGAACACACTTTATTATTTATTTAGTGCGTTCCGCCGTACCTAACAGATTGCACCCGGACATCAAATCTTGAGATTTGCCCCCTTACGTGTAAGGTCAGTAAGAGGTTTAGGAGTCTGAGAAAAACCCTTGATAAATTTCCAATAGTTTTTGAATCCCACAAAACATTCCAAAGCTTCAAGATCACAAGGTTGAACCCAATCAATTATGGCCTGTACCTTTCCAGCATCCATCTTAAACCCTTCTGCTGACAAGATAAACCCCAAGAATTACATTTTCTGAACTGAAAAAACACATTTCTACATTTCTCTAATTTAGCAAACAAGGAGTTTATAGTGTATCCTATAAGTGTGTATCTTACAAGTGTGTATCTTACAAGTGTGAGATATGAATTAATCCAGAATTGAACCAGAAGGGAACTGGACAGTCACTGTAAACAATGTTTGTTTGCTTGTTTTCACTCTGACCCCTATAATCCTTCACTTTCTGCTAACCCCCTTAATTCCTACACCAAGTAAAGAACTGTTCATCTCTTCTCCAATCCTCCCCATCCATCTCACCTCTTCCTCAGATCTGTTTCTCAACATATAATCCTCTGTCTCCTAACACAGACTGCCCCCTCATGCCCTCTCCTGCTCCCACCAGGTAACTCTCTCTGCTCCTCCTCACTGCCGATGATATCTCTCCAAATCCTGGTCCTTCTCATCACATTCCCACAGTCATTTCTGCCTCCCATCCACGCTATATCACAACTTTTCATAACCTCTCCAACCTTATACCCATTTGCCCAGCCCAAGCTTCCCCAGTCCCACTAACAGGAGCTCTGAGGAACGCTCGCTCTATCTGCAACAAACTTTCCTACATCCATGATCTTTTTATTACTAACAAACCTTCCTTCCTCGCCATCACTGAAACCTGGCTCACCCCCTCTGATATAGCCTCTCCTGTTACTCTCGTACAGTGGATTCCACCTTTCCCACACCCCTCGCTCCAGCAGCAAGCATGGTGGAGGAGTTGGTTTTCTCCTGTCAGATAGATGCTCCTTCAACCCAATCCCACTGCCACCCTCTGTTACCCTCTCTTCCTTTGAGGTGCACTCTGTGCGTATCTACTCCCCCTCTAACCTTGTAGAAAAATATATATATATATATCTTCTTGCACGGTTGAGAATCAAAAAGTAAAAGCAATGTTGAGTTGAGGATAAAATAAATCTTGTTTTTAATTGTTCATTCAAAAAGTGATTACAAAAATGAAGAAAAGTAAGTTCATGACATGCAATAATTATTTGAAGAGAAAACGAGCAGTTCTTACATATAGTCTTGAGCAGCTGTCCGGGTGTTCGAGAGTCTCAAGGGATATGAGATCTCCTGAACAAGAGTTAGACCGGCTTTATATACTATTCTGCCCTATAAACTATAACCACATATGGTGGCTTGCCACTATGTTCAGAAGTTCTTCCATATTAAGTGAACCGTAGTTATTTTAACAATATGCATACAGTTATTTATGCATTACCTTAGTCTGAGATATTTAAGCCTAAAGTCTGAGATCTTTAGAACCATTCATTATCTCTAAATAGTCACATTTTGACAGCTTTGACTATCTTGACCTATACATTTGACAAGAGAGACAGCTGTGTGAGCCAAGGAACTCAGAATAACTCAGTCACACTCTAACGTAAGCAAAGCCTGTTAGCTAGATTCTGTATGAGAGAATTAATCCATATATTTTTTATTATAGAAATACTGATATTTTACAGTCCCCCCTGATTATGATTTGAGACATATCATAATCAATCCTAACTCATTCTCTCACCATTCGTATCACATTCATTCTTTATTCTGAAAACCTTGTATCACCATCTGCCCTGAATGTCATCTGAATTTTCAAACCTATTGTAAAAACAAAAATTAGATCAGAGAGTTATATTTTTTTCGTTTTAACATCTCTCTTAAAATATCATCTTCCTTTTTCATTTCTACCTTTATATTCTTATAAATTCTCCTAATTTTACACATAATAATTATTTGATATATTATACACAGCAAAACTATGATAAATAAAATAACGATCGGATTAGACAATACATTTCCTGCTGCCATTTTCGCTGAAGACTGTGACCAACTAGTTACAGATTTTCCTAAATTTCTCCACCAAGATGAGCCTGACATACTCGTCCATTCATGTTCAATATCATTTAGATTACCTTGTTCATGTCTAAATACAATTTCAGCTTCTTTTAATTGTTTTGTCAGCAGATTTAATAAACCCTTGTCTTTCTTTATTTCATTTGTCCACAAATCCCAAGGGAATTTATTGACTTGTGACAAATTGAACTGGATCGGAAGGATTTTCAGACGTCTTGAGCCTATTGACGTAATATTAATACTTCCTTCCTTCTTTGTGAGAGTTTTAACATTTCCCTCAATACAATATAAACCCATTGTCAGATTTTCGACATGTACACAAGATGAGAAGAATGCAGAAACTGCTTCTCTTCCTGACATGACTTGGAAACAAGTTTTGTTAGCGCTTACTGGTGTCACCAAGTTATGTATCGTGTGGACATTCTCAACTCTGGCATGACAAGAAGTATGATTATGGAAACATGAATGATAAATGACTTTATCCTGTCCAGGTAGACACATTACCTTGGAAACAAAATTTAAGCATGACGAAATGTCTAATTGTTCAGTGTTGATACCATCAAATGCAAAATCTGTGTACTGTAATTGATAATATAACAATTGTGTAGGGCTGACAGGAATTCCCAGAACACCTATAGGAACCAGGGTTTCTTCTCTTCCTGACACTGGAATCAATGATGTTCCTGCACAAATGTTCTGTTCACATCCTAACCACTTATTTACCCACAAATCTGTATGGTTTAACGCAAAGTTATATTCTATGGGCAAATTTCTTATTAGCCCTAAAGGGGTAATTCCACTTTGTAAGGCTTGTGCAATCATTTTCAGATTGGTGGAATATTCAATCTGAATTTCTAGACATGTTTTGGCCACTTGAGATTCCTGTTCACTTTCCATTAAAGCTAAAGTAGCATCTTGAAGATGTGATACAGAAGATCCCAATACAGTAGCAGTGTTCAAAACCATCTTTTCAAGGACTTGATTCAAACTTTTCTGAATCTTTACCCCTTTTCCTCCAATATACCCAATATTTTCCAGATCTGATTTAAGTGTATGAATGTCCATAGTGTTAATTAAACTTCCTACTGTTCCTAATCCCCCCAAAATACCTTCAAACACTCCCCTCTTACTCCTAACCTGTGTTGAAGTTCTTTTCCCAAACCATCGTTCTATTCCCATCTCCATGTTAGTGAGATGTGGTTGACACTGGGGATATCTAGAAGAGATTTTCCAGTTAGACATGTTAAAGGTCCATACCATGGTTAGAAACACTCCATCTCGTAACAGAGGTTTAGTTTGGAACTGATTGATCTGTAAAGGAGTAGATGGTTGAAATCTTGTCTGTGTGCATACATTATCTACTGCTGACCATATATTTACCTTTACATCTCTACATTGTTTGTAGTTATATTTCGTTAAAATGCAACATTGGTAAAGTCCAGAATCCTTAGGAGATGGATTATCTACAGAAAAAATAAAATCCTTATTTAACCATCTCACGTTACCGGATTGACCTCTGTGTATAACATTTGTTGGACCATTTGAAAAACTTCCCAAAAATGATTTATCTTTGGTCCATATTAACAAAGATTCTGAAGGTAGCTCTAACCTCGTGCTGCATTTTAGTAATAAAGGAGACATATTTTCTTGACTATATACTGCTTGTGGTGTAACCCTTACTTCTGGAGCTATAGTATTTGAAACTGTAAAAACTACAGATACCTGTACTTGTACTGGTTCTCTGGTTATCTGAAAATTCCATGTTTTTACCCAATCCTCGTCTCCTTCTGTAATAGAAAGAAATGCAGGATCTAAAACTTTCCCAAATAGTTGTGTCCTTAACCAAGCATCTGTTTTGGATGTTTCAACTTTCCCTTTTGCGATCATATCATTTGTAATGTCGCCTGACCACACAGCTTTCTCTTCACCTCTTATCTCTATATTCCAGAATAACACATCTGTAGGACTACATTCCCATGTGCCTGTCTTATTATTGTGTATATAATCTCCTTGTAACTGTGTGAACTTCGTCTTAGGTCCTGTGGCTGCGTGTAATATTATGTCAGTGTCATGTATGAAGTGTAGCTCAATACAGCATTTTGCACCAAAACCCATGCAAATGTTTCCAGTAATATCTACTGAATCGTCCGGTATGTCCTCATCTATTAAGCTTTGTAGATTCGTTCCTCTTGGTTTCCTTGGATGTAAAGTTCCTTTGAAAAGTTCCTTCACTTCACTAGTATTTGTTCCATGGTGTGAAATATCTTCAGCGTAGATCACAGTTGAAACAGTACAAAACAGCAGAAATGTGATTCCCATCAGATAGTAGCTTTTCCTGGGAAATTTCTTTTTCTCCTGAAGGATTGGTGTTGAATCCCTTCCATCAAGGACGTGGAGTTTCGTATTCCAGTTCTTATTGGAATCCATTTCTTCCTAAAAGAAATGCAGTATCATTATTTTGCAATATACAGTTTGCATTGATCAACATGTACCCACAATTTTTGTTGTCTGCGGGTATTTTTAACCACCTTAGATGCTCGTTGCACAAGTATCATCACTTGTCCCATGGTTTCGATAATTTCAAAGGGACCTTCCCAATTACTTTCCCAAGGTCCATTCTTCCTGAAAGTTTTAATCATCACTAGAGCCCCTTTCTTGAATTTGGATACATATGGTGGCTCCATTCTCTGCATTCTTGATGCAGCATGTGGAAGAATCGTTTTCAAATTTTCCTGTAACAATTGCAACCATTTGGACCTTGCAACAGCATCTTTTTGTGGTGTAGACAAAAATGGTTCATGAGGAAAAATCAATGGCATTTTTCTTCCTGTCATCAGTTCAAAAGGAGTAAACTGAGTTGTGGCAGAGGTTGTTCCTCTTACACTCAACAGTACAAAAGGTACTGCATCAACCCAAGTATTGCCTTTGTCCAATAACATCTTGGCAATTCTGGATTTTATTGTTCTATTCATCCTTTCCACAATACCAGCAGACTGTGGATGGTAGGGTACATGAAACTGTTGTCGTACCCCTAGAATAGCACAAACGGCTTGCATGATTTTTCCTGTAAAGTGACTTCCTCGATCAGAGGTGATCATTCTTGGGATCCCCCAAGTACAAAAGACATGATTAACTAATGCTCTAGCTGTAGACAAAGCATCATCTTTCCTGACAGGTAAAATTTCAACCCACTTAGAAAAAACATCTACCACAACCAATGCATACCTGAGACCATTTTTACCTGATGGTAACGGTCCAATGTAGTCGATTTGCAACGTAGACCATGGACCATCTGCAGGTGCGATTCGGAGTAGTGGCGGTTTCTGTCCTTTTGGTCTTGGATTAATTTGGGCACAAATGAGACATGATTGAACAACACTTTGCACTGTCTCTTCCATCTTTTCCCAGTAAAATTTCTCTCTGAGAATGCCTAACAATTTTTGTTGGCCCAAATGACCCAAACTTTCATGATTGTATTTTGTGAACTCAACCTGTAGATGTCTTGGGACAACAGGACGCAACTCCCCGTTTAAGTCATGACACAAAACCCCGTTTTCACAAACAAAGGGAGGTTTTGGATCAACCCGGGAAGCAACAAGAGATGAGTCTTTTTCTTGTTCTTCCGCAAAAGAAGGGATATGCGTGTCTGTTCTTTGAACTGCTGAAACCTCGAGAGGTTCAGGTTCAAACACCTCTTCTCCTGTCAGGGCTGCCTCTTTGGCTAGCATATCTGCGGTTGCATTTCCAACAGATAATTCATCATCAGATTTTTTATGGGCCGGAACCTTGACAATAGCAAAACCATTAGGGTTTTTTGATGCTATCCTGAAAATTGTCTTCAGTGTGTCACTGTGTACAAGAGTCTTATTAGATGAATCTACATAGCCTCTTTTTTCCCAAACTGACAAGTAATCTGTCAGTGATCTTACAACATAAGAGCTATCACTGTAGATCACAATGGGACACTGATCATCTGCTTCATTCAGCTGTAGTACCATTTTTACTGCTTCTAGCTCTGCTCTTTGAGCTGAAAAATGACTCGGTAATTTGTGCTTCACAACCTGTCCTCTTTTGGGATAAAAAATGGCATATCCTGAATAATAGTGCCCATCTGAATAGAATCTGGAACCATCTACAAAAATTGGTTCGTCTGTTACCTCTGCTTTCCGTCTGAAAAGTGATGGACTTGGATCCTGAAAAGACTGTAAACAATCATGAGTTTGTCCTTCATATTGCATCAGCTGAGGAAGAACATATTTGGCCTTGTAATCTACCTCAATTTGTTTGGGAGACAATGACAATAACCAATGAGCAAATCTCTGATGTGACACACCTGGGATATTATTCTCAAAGAGAAGTTTTAGTGTAGAGTGAGGAGTTTGCAAAATGATTTTGTTGAACCCGACAATATGTTCGGTTGCTTTGACTGCAAAGTACACACCTACCAAGTGTCTTGCACAGGTCTCAAAACCTTTTTCAACAGGTGAGAGAAGTTTTGAAAAATAGCCCAAAATTCTCCACTCTTCTCCCTGTAATTGCAGTAATACAGCAGAAACAGATGTTCCTGATGTATGCACTTGCAAAGCAAATGGAGCCGAAGGATCTACTGTGGACAAAGCAGGTGCATTTTGTAAATTCATTTTCAATTGTTCAAATGAGGTTTGCTGTTCATCACCCCAAGGACCAAAGTAATCACTGTTTTCACCTTTCAAAAGATCATATAAAGATCTGGCCTTATCTGCAAAATTCTCAATGAAATCCCTTGAATAATTCATAAGACCTAAAAAATGTCTCAATGCCTTGTGTGATGTCGGAATTGGTAGGGAAGCAATTGCCTCAATTCTTTCCTGCAGTGGCTGCCTTTTTCCTGGACTCAACAGCACTCCTAAAAATCTGACCTCAGTCTGCATTAATTTGACCTTTTTGGTGTTCAATTTCAACCCTGCATCATGCAGCAACTCAAACAATTCTGTCAGAAGAGAAACATGTGTCTCTTTATCCTCTGTAGACAATAAAATATCATCCACATATTGCAGAATGCAATCAGGCCTCGAAAATCTGGATAATACCTTTGCCAATGCCTGATGAAAAACACTAGGTGACAAATGTGCTCCTTGAGGTAACCTGCAAAACAGATATTGCTCGTCCAAGAAAGTAAATGCAAACTTATACTGACAACTCTTTTCAAGAGGTATACTGAAAAAACCATTGCTAATGTCCAGTACAGAGAAGTATTTGGCCTTTGCATTTAACCTTGCCATCATGTCATGAGTATCTGCCACAATTGGTGCGACATTGGGTGTATGCTTATTGAACATCCGTAAATCCAATATCATTCGATAAGAACCATCAGATTTCAAAACACACCACAAAGGATTGTTACTTACAGAATTAGCCTTTCGGATAACACCTTGATCTAACAATTCCTGTATGATCTTTGACATAGAGTCAATTGATTCTGGAGGCAATTTATACTGACGCTGTGGCGGGGGATCACGCCCCTCTACATTCACGATAACGTCTTTCATTGTTCCAACCTGATTCCTGAACTGAGCCCAAAGAGAAGGAAAAAGCTGTACAATTTCTGTCAATACCTTGTCATCATTAGTGTCAGGCCACAAATGGTCAGATGACACCACATCATTCAAGCAAATACTTCCAACATGGCTATAATCATTAGGATCAATGACTACCGGTTTACAACCATTGGAATCTTTCCAGATCACTTGATTTCCTAGGTCAACTACCCATCCGAATTTCTGCATAAAATCTGTGCCAAGTATATTTTCAGAATCACGACAATACCAGATGTCAATTTCTGTTTTGAAAGAACTAGGTATTTCCAAAATCACATTGGGAACTAAGGTTGCTTTAGTTCCACCTTTTCCACTGAAACCGACAATTGTACAAACTGGTGAATCTGGGTTTAGCTTCAAATCAAGGTTTGTAACACTTAACTGAGCTCCTGTGTCAATGAGGAATACAGCATTCTGTCCTGCTAAACTTACTTTGATAAATGGTCTTCCACAGTCATCCAATGTAACCCGAGTCACAAATTCCAATGGATGTGGTACAGGAATAGTCTGTGATTGTCAGAAAGATGAAGGAGATGGGAGAAGACCAGTGTCCTTTTTAAAAGACCTTGGAATTCTATCCCTTGACTCTGTTTCCTTCACTGTCATTTCTCTGATCTGTCTGATTAATGGTGCATATGGTGACTGTGTTTGTCTGTTGGCAGTATGAGCAGGTGCAGATGATTGTAATGCAGGTGCGGAAGGTGTGTTGTGTGATTTTGGCATGAGTCCGTTTTCCCTTCCAAGCTTACCTGTTCCTTGTGTACCCATCTCTGATTCTGCTCTCAAAAATTTCCTGCACTGCCACTTCAAGTGTCCAGGTATACCACAAAAATAAC
Source organism: Dendrobates tinctorius (assembly GCF_039654945.1). Lineage (NCBI taxonomy): Eukaryota > Metazoa > Chordata > Amphibia > Anura > Dendrobatidae > Dendrobates > Dendrobates tinctorius. The sequence continues at coordinate 5,224,246 of NW_027361708.1, forward strand.
AATGGATATTGTTCCTTTGTGTAGTATTTTTACCTCTATGCTCAATGTAATCCCTGCTCTTGGAGAATACTGTGGCTCTAGGTTTCAGTTGACTGTCTTCCTTCTCATGAACTACCGCTATTTTAGCCTTGACCTGATTTTGTTTCATGGATCTCCTTATTCTGTCAATAAAAACTGTTGCTTCTTGCAATGATGGCTGAGTGTTAGCCAATTGCACTGAGGCAGGATCTAAGTACTTGAACTTCTTTACAAAAAATTTGATCATGGATGCTGGCTCTTCGTGAGGCCTGAGATCCATTACCATCCTATAGGCCTGTTCAAACTTTACCAAAAAAGAGAATGGGTCTTCAGAAATATTTGTTTGTAAACTCCCTAAAATATCAACTGTAGGCATGTCTTCTCCGGTTGTAAACAATACTAATTGTCTAAGTCTGTCTTCTTTTGTACTATGTGCCATTTCATTCTCATCATTTAATCTGGGTGTGGTCTGTAATCTTTTTCCCATATGTGAAGGTAACCAAACTTTGAATATTTTATTCTTTTGCTCATCATTCAGATTGTATTTGTCTGTGTTTGATTCAAAAGTGTCCGCATTATAAAAGGCATCCATCTTATCATTGTAATTTGGAATGTCTTTTACAATTTTCATTAGCTGATCGTGTATTTTCAGATTAATGCGTGCTGCTCTGTCATGTAATTTTTTCCGTTGTAATTCTACTGCCTCTAATTCCTCTACTGAAGCATCTGGATTTTGCATATTTGGTACAAATGAAGAGGCAACATCGTCCTCCTGTTTACCTGTTGATCTTGTGTTAACAGAAACCCTCTTTATATCTTGTCGTAATTTAGACAATAACTCTGTCCTGGTATCTATTTGATCTTCCAATTGTTCTATATGTTCTGACAAAATCAAACAATTTGGACAATCAAAGTAATCCCCGTCAGACTCTTGTGTATCACCTGGTGTGTCAGTGTGATTAATGTCTTGTGTGACAATGCATGTTTTATAGGTGTTAGGTTCAGTTTTCTCAAAGACTAGGCTATTATACACATGAACTAGCTGCATAACATTCTGAAATTTCCTTTGTAATTTTCTAACTGAAAAAAACCTTTTGTCAATTTTAACATTTTCTGCCTCACATTGATTATACAAACTAGACCATAATTGGGCATCCGTATGATTATGAACAAACTTGAAATCTATGTTACTTTTCTTAGCATAATCATGTATAAAATCCATTATATTTTTTTCTCACCTATTGAGAGTCTTTCCCGTCAATGGATGGTCCTCTGTGTCCTTATGCAATCCTCAGATCTCCGTCTGGATGAGACGCATGCAGCTCTTTACGATCCTCACCCGTCGTCTTCAGGTTCAGTGTGATTTTTGTGCCGTGAAATAGTAGAATTCCTGAGGAAGCTTGTACAACAGGTGGTTTTTAGCAGAGTTCGTGCTCCCCCCTTGTACAATCGAGAAAGGAATGCCAGCCAAAATTAGCACAAAAGATCAGTCTGGCTACGGCTCGCCAAAATGTAGAAAAATATATATATATATATCTTCTTGCACGGTTGAGAATCAAAAAGTAAAAGCAATGTTGAGTTGAGGATAAAATAAATCTTGTTTTTAATTGTTCATTCAAAAAGTGATTACAAAAATGAAGAAAAGTAAGTTCATGACATGCAATAATTATTTGAAGAGAAAACGAGCAGTTCTTACATATAGTCTTGAGCAGCTGTCCGGGTGTTCGAGAGTCTCAAGGGATATGAGATCTCCTGAACAAGAGTTAGACCGGCTTTATATACTATTCTGCCCTATAAACTATAACCACATATGGTGGCTTGCCACTATGTTCAGAAGTTCTTCCATATTAAGTGAACCGTAGTTATTTTAACAATATGCATACAGTTATTTATGCATTACCTTAGTCTGAGATATTTAAGCCTAAAGTCTGAGATCTTTAGAACCATTCATTATCTCTAAATAGTCACATTTTGACAGCTTTGACTATCTTGACCTATACATTTGACAAGAGAGACAGCTGTGTGAGCCAAGGAACTCAGAATAACTCAGTCACACTCTAACGTAAGCAAAGCCTGTTAGCTAGATTCTGTATGAGAGAATTAATCCATATATTTTTTATTATAGAAATACTGATATTTTACAAACCTCCAAATAGATGTCATTTACCGCCCCTCAGGGCCAGTCACCACCTTCTTTCACCACTTCACCACCTGGCTACTTCATTTCCTTTCCACTGACATTCCCACTATCATCTTGGGCGACTTCAACATCCCCACTGACACTTCCCTCTCAGCTGCCACTAAACTTCTATCCCTCACTTCCTCCTTCGGCCTCACTCAATGGTCTTCTGCAGCCACTCACAAAGATGGCCACACACTGCACCTCATCTTCACCTGCCTCTGCTCCCTATTTAACCTCTCTAACTCGCCTCTTCCTCTTTCTGACCACAACTTACATTCTCTTCCCTCTCCTCTCCAGGTCCACAATCCCCACCCCACAAACTTGCACACCCTCGCAGAAATCTTAAACACCTAGATCTACACTCACTGTCTGAATCCCTCCTCCCTATTACAGACTTAAGTTCCCTACACAATGCAGATGCCACTGCCGCTCTATATAACACCACAATAGCTGTAGCTTTGGAATCAGTTGCCCCTCTCACACATACCAAGGCTTGCAAAATCAACAGACAGCCCTGGCACACCAGCCTGACCAAAGAACTGAGGCGAGCTTCAAGAGCTGCTGAGCAGAGATGCAAAAGATCCCACTCCAATGAGGAATTCATCACATTCAAACAGTCCCTCACTACTTTCAAGGCCACACTCGCTGCAGCAAAACAAACCTACTTCTCATCTCTCATATCCTCCCTGTCTCACAACTTCAATCAGTTATTCTACACCTTCAATTCTCTCCTCTGTCCCCCAGCACCTCCTCCCTCCCCACTCATCTGAGCTCAAGACTTTGCTTCATTTTTCAAGCAGAAGATTGATAACATCAGACACAGTTTTGGTCAACAACCCCCCAGAGCCCTTCCTCCTAACTGCCCAGCCCTTGTACTTCAAAACCAACTTCTCCACCATTACAGAAGATTAACTCTCCACTCTACTCTCAAGATCACATTTCACGACCTGTGCACTTGACCCAATACTATCCCACTTCATCCCAAACCTCACCACAGTCTTCAACCCAACCCTAACCCATCACTAACAACTGGTGTTTTCCCCACAAGCTTTAAACATGCCTCAATCACACCTATCCTCAAAAAGCCCTCTCTTGACCCATCTTCTGTATCTAGCTATCGCCCTATATCACTTCTCCCCTATGCCTCAAAACTACTGGAACAACACGTCCATCTTGAACTGTCCGCCCACCTCTCTTCTTGCTCCCTCTTTGACCACTTACAATCTGGCTTCTGGCCACACCACTCCACTGAAACTGCCCTAACTAAGGTCACCAATGACCTATTAACCACCAAGACCAAGCGACACTACTCTGTTTTCCTCCTTCTGGACCTATCCTCTACTTTTGACACAGTGGAATTCCCTATTACTACTGACCCTCTCATCTCTTGGTATCACAGACTTGGTCCTATCTTGGATCGCGTCATACCTAACAGACCGGACATTCAGCATCTCCCACTCGCACACCACGCCCCCTATCCATTGGAGTCCCGCAAGGTTCAGTTCTATGGCCCCTGCGCTTCTCCATTTACACCTTCATCCTTGGACAGCTCATAGAATCTCACGGCTTTCAGTATCACCTCTATGCTGATGACACACAGATCTACATCTCTGGACCAGATATCACCTCCCTACTAAACAGAATCCCTCAATGTCTGTCTGCTATTTCATCCTTCTTCTCTGCTAGATTTCTAAAACTTAATATGGACAAAACAGAATTCATCATCTTTCCCCCATTTCATGTGACCCCCCCAACGGACCTATCCATTAAAGTAAACGGCTGCCCACTCTCTCCAGTCCCACAAGCTCGCTGCCTTGGGGTTATCCTTGACACTGATCTCTCTTTCAAACCACATATCCAAGCCCTTTCCACTTTCTGCCGACTTCAACTCAAAAATATTTCACGGATCTGTGTGTTATGAATGAGTCACGGAGGAGGAAAAAACAAAAAGCAAGCTAAGCCCAGAAAACCAGAGAGGTTGGTAACTAGCGGATTGCAGACCCCTGATCCTATCCACAACAACTAGCAGTAGCAGTGGAGCGTGCCTATGGTGGTCCTAGATGCCTCATCACGGCCAGAGAACTAAATAAGCCTAAAGAAAGAAAGGGAAAATCTAAACTGCCCCAGAGCAGACCCCAAAGCAATAGACAGCACCCAACATGTATTGTCGGTGAAACAAGATGAGAACACAGACACAGGTGGAAAGATAGGCTGAGCAAACGATGGGGCCCTCGCTAACTAGAAAGGACAGGAAAGAAAAGCTGCTGTCTGCAATCACGCAAAAAACCCTGCCAAAAAGAATGTCCAACACGTCTGATAGAAAAAGGCCATATCAGCACTCAGGTATATTCTGAAGACAGAGCAAAAGAGATCAACTTAACAAACCTTCCTTCCTCGCCATCACTGAAACCTGGCTCACCCCCTCTGATATAGCCTCTCCTGTTACTCTCGTACAGTGGATTCCACCTTTCCCACACCCCCCGCTCCAGCAGCAAGCATGGTGGAGGAGTTGGTTTTCTCCTGTCAGATAGATGCTCCTTCAACCCAATCCCACTGCCACCCTCTGTTACCCTCTCTTCCTTTGAGGTGCACTCTGTGCGTATCTACTCCCCCTCTAACCTCCAACTAGATGTCATTTACCGCCCCTCAGGGCCAGTCACCACCTTCTTTCACCACTTCACCACCTGGCTACTTCATTTCCTTTCCACTGACATTCCCACTATCATCTTGGGCGACTTCAACATCCCCACTGACACTTCCCTCTCAGCTGCCACTAAACTTCTATCCCTCACTTCCTCCTTCGGCCTCACTCAATGGTCTTCTGCAGCCACTCACAAAGATGGCCACACACTGCACCTCATCTTCACCTGCCTCTGCTCCCTATTTAACCTCTCTAACTCGCCTCTTCCTCTTTCTGACCACAACTTACATTCTCTTCCCTCTCCTCTCCAGGTCCACAATCCCCACCCCACAAACTTGCACACCCTCGCAGAAATCTTAAACACCTAGATCTACACTCACTGTCTGAATCCCTCCTCCCTATTACAGACTTAAGTTCCCTACACAATGCAGATGCCACTGCCGCTCTATATAACACCACAATAGCTGTAGCTTTGGAATCAGTTGCCCCTCTCACACATACCAAGGCTTGCAAAATCAACAGACAGCCCTGGCACACCAGCCTGACCAAAGAACTGAGGCGAGCTTCAAGAGCTGCTGAGCAGAGATGCAAAAGATCCCACTCCAATGAGGAATTCATCACATTCAAACAGTCCCTCACTACTTTCAAGGCCACACTCGCTGCAGCAAAACAAACCTACTTCTCATCTCTCATATCCTCCCTGTCTCACAACTTCAATCAGTTATTCTACACCTTCAATTCTCTCCTCTGTCCCCCAGCACCTCCTCCCTCCCCACTCATCTGAGCTCAAGACTTTGCTTCATTTTTCAAGCAGAAGATTGATAACATCAGACACAGTTTTGGTCAACAACCCCCCAGAGCCCTTCCTCCTAACTGCCCAGCCCTTGTACTTCAAAACCAACTTCTCCACCATTACAGAAGATTAACTCTCCACTCTACTCTCAAGATCACATTTCACGACCTGTGCACTTGACCCAATACTATCCCACTTCATCCCAAACCTCACCACAGTCTTCAACCCAACCCTAACCCATCACTAACAACTGGTGTTTTCCCCACAAGCTTTAAACATGCCTCAATCACACCTATCCTCAAAAAGCCCTCTCTTGACCCATCTTCTGTATCTAGCTATCACCCTATATCACTTCTCCCCTATGCCTCAAAACTACTGGAACAACACGTCCATCTTGAACTGTCCGCCCACCTCTCTTCTTGCTCCCTCTTTGACCACTTACAATCTGGCTTCTGGCCACACCACTCCACTGAAACTGCCCTAACTAAGGTCACCAATGACCTATTAACCACCAAGACCAAGCGACACTACTCTGTTTTCCTCCTTCTGGACCTATCCTCTACTTTTGACACAGTGGAATTCCCTATTACTACTGACCCTCTCATCTCTTGGTATCACAGACTTGGTCCTATCTTGGATCGCGTCATACCTAACAGACCGGACATTCAGCATCTCCCACTCGCACACCACGCCCCCTATCCATTGGAGTCCCGCAAGGTTCAGTTCTATGGCCCCTGCGCTTCTCCATTTACACCTTCATCCTTGGACAGCTCATAGAATCTCACGGCTTTCAGTATCACCTCTATGCTGATGACACACAGATCTACATCTCTGGACCAGATATCACCTCCCTACTAAACAGAATCCCTCAATGTCTGTCTGCTATTTCATCCTTCTTCTCTGCTAGATTTCTAAAACTTAATATGGACAAAACAGAATTCATCATCTTTCCCCCATTTCATGTGACCCCCCCAACGGACCTATCCATTAAAGTAAACGGCTGCCCACTCTCTCCAGTCCCACAAGCTCGCTGCCTTGGGGTTATCCTTGACACTGATCTCTCTTTCAAACCACATATCCAAGCCCTTTCCACTTTCTGCCGACTTCAACTCAAAAATATTTCACGGATCTGTGTGTTATGAATGAGTCACGGAGGAGGAAAAAACAAAAAGCAAGCTAAGCCCAGAAAACCGGAGAGGTTGGTAACTAGCGGATTGCAGACCCCTGATCCTATCCACAACAACTAGCAGTAGCAGTGGAGCGTGCCTATGGTGGTCCTAGATGCCTCATCACGGCCAGAGAACTAAATAAGCCTAAAGAAAGAAAGGGAAAATCTAAACTGCCCCAGAGCAGACCCCAAAGCAATAGACAGCACCCAACATGGATTGTCGGTGAAACAAGATGAAAACACAGACACAGGTGGAAAGATAGGCTGAGCAAACGATGGGGCCCTCGCTAACTAGAAAGGACAGGAAAGAAAAGCTGCTGTCTGCAATCACGCAAAAAACCCTGCCAAAAAGAATGTCCAACACGTCTGATAGAAAAAGGCCATATCAGCACTCAGGTATATTCTGAAGACAGAGCAAAAGAGATCAACTGATCAGAGACAAAATGGGGATTCAGCCCAGTCCCAGCCAGGGCTTGCTGAACACAAAAACTAAGTAAACCAGACAAAAACTCATATGAACAGTAGCAGAGAAAACTTAGTTTTAGGAAGGCAGGAACCAAACTGGAAACCAGGAGCCACAGTCAGGAAAAATCACCAGCAAGAAACTAGGGAGTCGGCTGCCTAAAATCCAATCAGAAACTCCTGATGTCCAATCGCAGTCCTCTACCTCAGGTGGCCGGTCTCTGCCATTTAGATCAGCTTAATTACCTCCCTTCACCAACAGAGGGAGTCCAGATAGAGAACTCACTACTCCTCTGTCAGCACAGCCAGTTCCATAACCCTCACCAGAAGCAAACCCGAAAATGAGCTCCCAACAGTACCCCCCTTGAGGAGGGGTCACCAAACCCTCATCCATGCCACCGGGCCAATCAGGATGGGCCCGATGAAAAGCACAAACCAATCTATCGGCATGAATATCAGAGGTAGAGACCCAAGAATTGTCCTCCTGGCCATAACCCTTCCACTTGACCAAATACTGGAGTCTCCGTCTAGCCAGACGAGAATCCAGTATTTTCTCTAACTCATATTCCACATTACCGTCAACCAATACAGTGTCAGGAGGTGCAGCCATAGGAACTACTGGCTCAACATATCTCTTCAACAGCGACTTATGAAGCACGTTATGGATCTTAAACGTAACAGGAAGAGCCAATCGAAAAGAAACTGGATTAAGAATCTCCAAAATCTTGTAAGGTCCAATAAATCTTGGCTTGAACTTTGGAGAAGCCACCTTCATAGAGATATTCTTTGATGACAACCAAACCATATCACCCACTTTAAACCGGGGACCAATGGTTCTATGCCGGTTAGAAAACCGCTGGGCCTTTTCCTGGGAGAGAGACAACTTATCCACTACTTGGTCCCAAATCTGCTGCATTCTCTCTACCACAGTGTCAACACCTGGGCAGGCTGAAGATTCCACTTGCCCTGAAGAAAATCGAGGATGAAACCCAAAGTTACAGAAAAAGGGCGACATCAAGGTGGCAGAACTAGCTCTATTATTTAAAGCGAATTCGGCCAAGGGTAAAAATGAAACCCAATCATCCTGATCAGCAGATATGAAACATCCCAAATAGGACTCCAAAGTCTGGGTTGTTCTCTCCGTCTGCCCATTGGTCTGAGGGTGAAACGCAGAGGAGAAGGACAACTGAATTCCCAGCTTGGCACAAAAGGCTTTCCAGAATCTGGAAACAAACTAAACTCCTCTGTCCGATACAATGTTCTCAGGAATCTCATGCAACCGAACCACCTGTTGTAAAAACAAGGGTACCAACTCGGAGGAAGATGGCAACTTTGGGAGTGGTACAAGATGGACCATCTTAGAGAATCTATCACAAATCACCCAGATAACAGTCATTCTCTGAGAGACAGGAAGATCAGAAATAAAATCCATTGAAATATGGGTCCATGGCCTCTTAGGCACCGGCAAGGGCATCAACAACCCACAAGAGCAAGAACAGGGTTTAGACCTGGAACAAGTCACACAGGACTGCACAAAATTCCTGACATCACGAGATAAGGAGGGCCACCAAAAAGACCGACGCACCAAATCTCTGGTACCAAAAATACCTGGATGACCAGCCAATGCGGAGCAATGAACTTCAGACATCACTCTTTTCCTCCACTGGTCAGGAACATACAATTTTCCCATAGGACAATGCTCAGGTTTGTCCTCCTGGAATTCTTCCAGAGCACGTCTCAAATCAGGCGAGATGGCAGAAAGAACTACCCCCTCACCTAGGATGGTAGTAGGCTTGGTCACATTAGGAGAATCAGCAAAGAAACTCCTAGAAAAGGCGTCTGCCTTAACATTCTTAGTGCCTGGAAGAAAGGAGACCACAAAATCAAAATGCGTAAAAAACAAGGCCCACCTAGCCTGTCTAGGATTCAAGCGTTTGGCCAACTCAAGGTAAATCAAATTCTTGTGGTCAGTGAGGACCACAACTTGATGTCTAGCTCCCTCCAACCAATGTCTCCACTCCTCAAATGCCCATTTCATGGCTAACAATTTCCGATTCCCCACATCATAGTTGCATTCAGATGGGGAGAACTTTCGGGAAAAGAAGGCACAGGGATTCATTTTAGACGTCACCGGATCTTTTTGGGACAAAACAGCCCCTGCACCTATCTCTGAAGCGTCTACCTCCACCTGAAAAGGAAGTGAGACATCAGGTTGCCGCAAAACCGGAGCAGAAGTGAACCTCCGCTTCAGCTCCTGAAAGGCCGAAACAGCCTCTGAAGACCAATTCAGCACATCAGCACCCTTCTTAGATAAATCAGTCAGTGGTTTAGCAATACCAGAAAAATTAGCTATAAATTTACGATAAAAATTAGCAAAACCCAAAAACTTCTGGAGAGCCTTCAAAGAAGTGGGTTGAACCCAATCATAAATGGCCTGTACCTTGGCCGGGTCCATTTCAATAGTTGACGGAGACAAAATAAATCCCAAAAATGAAATCCTCTGTACACCAAAAATGCACTTTGATCCCTTAACATACAAGGAATTCTCCCTCAAAATCCGGAACACAGTCCGAACATGTTCCACATGAGAATCCCAATCCCTGGAAAAGATCAAAATATCATCTAGACAGATGATCAAAAACTTATCCACAAAGTCCCGGAAAATATAATTCATGAAGGATTGGAAGACAGAAGGTGCATTAGTGAGCCCAAAAGGCATCACCAGGTACTCAAAATGTCCCTCCGGAGTATTAAACGCCGTCTTCCATTCATCCCCATGCTTGATGCGAATAAGATTATACGCCCCCCTGAGGTCAAGCTAAGTAAACCAGCAAGCACCTTTAACTCTGGAGAATAAATCAGAAATCAGGGGTAACGGATACTGAAATTTAACAGTAATTTTGTTAAGGGAACGATAGTCAATACAAGGCCTTAATGAACCATCCTTCTTGGCCACGAAAAAAAACCCCAGCACCTAAGGGCGAAGAGGATGGTCTAATATGACCCTTCTCCAACGACTCCTTAATATACGATCGCATAGCCTCGTGTTCGGGTACAGATAAATTGAAAAGTCGACCCTTGGGAAATTTACACCCAGGTCTCAACTCAATTGCATAACTCCTATGAGGAAGCAAAGACGCAGACTTGCTCTCACTAAATACATCATAAAAATCAGCCAAATAGTCAGGAACATCATGCGACTGGGGAGAGTTGGAGAAAACAGGAGTGTCACCAAGAGCACACCGACAACCCCAACTCACCACAGGCACAGATTTCCAATCCAAAACCGGATTATGGATTTGCAACCAGGGAAAACCCAGAACAATGGTATCATGTAAATTATGCAACACCAAAAATCTGCAATTTTCTTGGTGGTCTGGGGCGACCCGCATTATCACCTGGGTCCAAAACTGAGGTTTATTCTTCGCCAAAGGAGTAGCATCAATACCCCTCAAAGGAATAGGCATCTGCAGAGGTGTCATAGGAAAACCACAACGTTTAGCAAAATCCAAGTCCATTAGATTCGAGGCCGCTCCTGAATCCACAAAAGCCTTTGCGGAAAATGTGGATAAGGAGCAGATCAGAGTAATTGCCAAAAGAAACTTAGGTTGTACACCACCCACAGCAAATGTGTGTGCAAAACGTTTCTCTCATTTGGGGCAGACAGAAATAACATGAGAGGCATCTCCACAGAAAAAACACAGCTTATTACGCCTTCTAAACTCCTGACGTTGCGCCCTAGACAAAACTCCATCACATTGCATAGGTTCAGACATTTGTTCAAAATGTGGCAGCGCCTCCCGTGTAGTCTTGCGTTCACGTAAACGCCGATCAACTTGAATGGCTAATGACATAGAATCGTCAAGACCAGAGGGAACAGGAAATCCCACCATAGTATCTTTTAAAGTCTCAGACAAACCCTTCTGAAAGAGAGCTGCCAATGCACTATCATTCCATGTAGTAAGAACTGCCCACTTTCAGAATTTCTGACAGTATAACTCTGCAGGATCCTGTCCCTGGTTCAATGCCAATAGGGCTCTCTCAGCTTGATCAATAGCATTAGGTTCATCATATAACATCCCCAAGGCTTGAAAAAATGTATCCACATTAGTCAAAACAGGATCCTCAGGTGTCAAAGAAAACGCCCAATCCTGGGGATCGCCGCGCAGCAAGGAGATGACAATTTTAACCTGCTGCGCAGAGCTCTCCGATGAGTTAGGCTTCAAGGCAAAAAATAATTTACAATTATTCTTAAAATTCAAAAATTTAGACCGATCCCCAGGAAGCACATCAGGAGCAGGGATCCTTGGTTCAACAGCATGTGAATGAGTGAGATAGGCGGAAATTCCCCGCACTTCAGCAGAAGGCTGCTCCACACGATCAGACAATTGCTTAATTTCCATCATGGAGAAAAAGAAAAAAAAAAAGAATCCTCCTACGGCCCCAGAGAAAAAGAGGAGAAAATATACATATTTTTTTACACAATTCTCTCCTGCTTTTGAGTACCCTAGAATCTGCAGTATGGCTGGTGATTCTGTAATGAATGAGTCACCGAGGAGGAAAAAACAAAAAGCAAGCTAAGCCCAGAAAACCGGAGAGGTTGGTAACTAGCGGATTGCAGACCCCTGATCCTATCCACAACAACTAGCAGTAGCCGTGGAGCGTGCCTATGGTGGTCCTAGATGCCTGGTCACGTTCGGGGAACTAAAGAAGCCCAAAGAAAGGGAAAATCTAAACTGCCCCAGTGCAGACCCCACAGCAATAGACAACCCCCAACATGTATTGTCGGTGAAACAAGATGAAAACACAGACACAGGTAGAAAGATAGGCTGAGCAAACAATGGAGCCCTCGCTAACTAGAAAGGACAGGAAAGAAAAGCTGCTGTCTGCAATCACGCAAAAAACCCTGCCAAAAAGAATGTCCAACACGTCTGATAGAAAAAGACCCTGAAGTCGCTAGACTTCAAAACACTATATCAGCACTCAGGTATATTCTGAAGACAGAGCAAAAGAGATCAACTGATCAGAGACAAAATGGGGATTCAGCCCAGTCCCAGCCAGGGCTGGCTGAACACAAAAAACTAAGTAAACCAGACAAAAACTCATATGAACAGTAGCAGAGAAAACTTAGCTTTAGGAAGGCAGGAACCAAACTGGAAACCAGGAGCCACAGTCAGGAAAAATCACCAGCAAGAAACTAGGGAGTCGGCTGCCTAAAATCCAATCAGAAACTCCTGATGTCCAATCACAGTCCTCTTTCTCAGGTGGCCGGTCTCTGCCATTTAGATCAGCTTCATTACCTCCCTTCACCAACAGAGGGAGTCCAGATAGAGAACTCACTACTCCTCTGTCAGCACAGCCAGCTTCATAACCCTCACCAGAAGCCAGAGGCAAACCCGAAAATGAGCCCACAACATCTGTGCATTCCTCAACCAAGAATCTGCAAAAACCCTAGTCCATGTCCTCATCATCTCCCGCCTTGACTACTGCAAAATCCTGCTCTGTGGCCTCCCCTCTAACACTCTCGCACACCTCCAATCTATTCTAAACTATGCTGCCCGACTAGTCCACCTGTCCCCCTGCTATTCCCCAGCCTCTCCCCTCTGTGAATCCCTGCACTGGCTTCCCATTACCCAAAGACTCCAGTTCCACACCCTAACCATGACATACAAAGCCATCCACAACCTGAGTCCTCCATACATCTGTGACCTCGTCTCCCGGTTCTTACCTGCACGCAACCTCCAATCCTCAAAAGATCTCCTTCTCTACTCCCTTCTTATCTACTCTTCCCACAATCGCATACAAGATTTCTCCCGCGCATCCCCTCTACTCTGGAACTCTCTACCACAACAAATCAGACTCTCGCCTACCATGGAACCCTTCAAAAAGAACATGAAGACCTGCCTCTTCCGACAAGATTACAACCTGCAAGTAAAATTTGATCCACCAAACTGCTGCACAACCAGCTCTACCCTCGCCTACTGTATCCTCACCCATCCCTTGTAGATTGTGAGCCCTCACGGGCAGGGTCCTCTCTCATCCTGTACCAGTTGTGACTTGTATTGTTTAAGATTACTGTACTTGTATTTATTATGTATACCCCCCTCACATGTAAAGTGCCATGGAATAAATGGCGCTATAATAATAATAAATAATAATAATAATTAGACCTAAACCAAAAAAGGCATCAACAAAAGACTGTTTTGCAGCTTGTGGCGATAAATAACATGCCCAGGTCTCAGGACCCCCTTGCAGTAAGGACATGATTATTCCCACCCACTTGAACTCATCCCCTGACGACCGGTAATGCAGGGTCAAAAATAATTTACAGCTCTCCCTGAACACCCTAAACTGGTCTCTCTCCTGAAAATTTAATAGGGAGGGCCATTACAAGTTAAAGGGAAACCAACTGTACATCAGAGGGTACTGATGTCACAGCCACTGTTGGCAGTGGAGGGTTATAGGAAATATTCATAAAATTCATTATCTGACACTGCAACGGATATTGTGATGACTCCAGACTTTGACATTCCTTAGCCTGATCCTGAGTCATCTGCATCAAATTCGCCACCTGGTCACTAAGCGTGTGAACAGGGTCCATACTGGTGAAAAAGAAAAACGTATTGGTAAGATGTAATGTGACACTGAACCACTTCTCATGAACAAGCCAAGAGTCAGGATAGTCAAGGAGTCTGAAGTCAAAAGCCAGGAGGGTACATCATAAATAGAGAGAAGAGACAGAGCTCTAGTCAGGTAATGGTCAGATGTCAAAATACCAAGATAGCGGATCAGAACAAAGAAGATTAAACAGGTCACAAAGAGGTCCGGTCCAAGGTCAGGCAGTGAAAGATCAAGGAAAATACTAGGCACAGAGCAAATCAAGCAAACTAAGCTGAAGCTAGTTCTGGCAGATTATATTGGAGAGACGGTACCGTGCTCAGATAAGATGCTAAAACTATGGCTGAATCAAGCCAAATAAAATTAACAATGTTGATGTGTTTCTGCTGGAGTATGTTAGTGCACATAACAACTGGTGTCATAAAGTGCTGGCACTAGGTACGGGCTACATATTGCACAGCCAAGCCATTGTCACTGACACCAGTTGTTTCCTATTATAGGCATCCACTGTCAGGTAGCAACCTTCACCATTTGGTTTGTGTGCCAGCACTTTATGACACCAATTGTTATGTGCACTAACATACTCCAGCAGAAGCACATCAACATTGTTATTTTTATTTAGCTTGATTCAGCCAAAGTTTTAGTGTCTTAACCTGAGCACACTACCTTCTCTCCAATATAATTTCCAATCCAGTTTTGACAGATGTTAAATATTCATATATTTGGTTGTTAATTTCTTATTACACTCAGTTCTGTACATTGCTTTCGCTGACACTGCATGTGTTATTTTAGCAAGTTTAGCTCATGGTAAAGGTCAACTCCATATATATATATATATAGACCACGTGCTCTAACAGACGGATATATAATTCATGGCTCACTCTAGGGGTCGCTCTCTCTCTCCTTCCCTATCACCATGAAACACATTCGAGGAGTCATCTGTGCTGGGCCATGACACTACGGACAGCTGGTATGTAATCCAACTACCATCCAGTGAAGCTACGCACTACAAGACACATGTTTTTTCAGAGTTCCAGGAAAGAAGGTTACAAGCTTAGTTATGAACAAATGGACAATCTCTCTTTCACCTATTTTTAGGTTTTTCTGTAATAATCTTTTCTTTGATGGAAGAATCCAAATAAACCATTACTTTTTTTTATAAGAACATTGTCATCTGGTAACTAATCCTGAATATTATATAAGAATACGCATTTTTTTTACAACAGACAGTCTCTGTCTAGGTACCAGCTGCTTACATACCATTTAGGTAGCACCAGTGTATATCCTTTTGTGCGTAGTTTTGGCAGATGTTTGGAACGGACAGCCCAGTTAAGTAGCCAGGCAAATACCGTGGACAATGAACACCTGGTGACAGCCAGCACCTCCAAGTCTTAGGTTGGAAGGCCGAGTTGTCAACCAAAACAGTGACAGCTCAACATGCTCCTGCACCAGACTGGGCACTGAGTTGTCAATGAAAGTACTGATGGCTTCAGCACGCCCCTATACCAGATTGGACGGCTGAGTCGTCAGTATCTGCATCCCAGACAGACTGAGGGATGGAAGCATGACAATAATGATCCTAAAAACACATTAAAATCCACAATAGATTACCTCAAAAGGAAGGTTTTACAATGGCCCTCACAGTCCCCTGATCTGAATATCATGGAAAAACTGTGACTAGACTTCAAAATAGCAGTGTGTGCAAGACGACCCAGGAGTCTCACAGAACTGGAAGAATTTTCCAAGGAAGAATGGATGAAAATCCCTAAAACAAGATTTGAAAGACGTTTGGCTGGCTACAAAAAGCGTTTACGAACTGTGATAATTTCAAAAGGGGGTGTTACTATGTATTAACCATGCAGGGTGGCCAAACTTTTGCATCAACCTTTTTACTTCCTTTTTTGCAATTTTTAAAATGTAAAAAATGAAATATATATACAGCTCTGGCAAAAATTAAGAGAGCACTGCAAAATTTTCAGTTTGTCTGATTTTTCTCTTTATACAGTGGGGAAAAAAAGTATTTAGTCAGTCAGCAATAGTGCAAGTTCCACCACTTTAAAAGATGAGAGGCGTCTGTAATTTACATCATAGGTAGACCTCAACTATGGGAGACAAACTGAGAAAAAAAAATCCAGAAAATCACATTGTCTGGTTTTTTTTTCATTTTATTTGCATATTATGGTGGAAAATAAGTATTTGGTCAGAAACAAAATTTCATCTCAATACTTTGTGATATATCCTTTGTTGGCAATGACAGAGGTCAAACGTTTTCTGTAAGTCTTCACAAGGTTGCCACACACTGTTGTTGGTATGTTGGCCCATTCCTCCATGCAGATCTCCTCTAGAGCAGTGATGTTTTGGCTTTTCGCTTGGCAACACGGACTTTCAACTCCCTCCAAAGGTTTTCTATAGGGTTGAGATCTGGAGACTGGCTAGGCCACTCCAGGACCTTGAAATGCTTCTTACGAAGCCACTCCTTCATTGCCCTGGCAGTGTGCTTTGGATCATTGTCATGTTGAAAGACCCAGCCACGTTTCATCTTCAATGCCCTTGCTGATGGAAGGAGGTTTGCACTCAAAATCTCACGATACATGGCCCCATTCATTCTTTCATGTACCCGGATCAGTCGTCCTGGCCCCTTTGCAGAGAAACAGCCCCAAAGCATGATGTTTCCACCACCATGCTTTACAGTAGGTATGGTGTTTGATGGATGCAACTCAGTATTCTTTTTCCTCCAAACACGACAAGTTGTGTTTCTACCAAACAGTTCCAGTTTGGTTTCATCAGACCATAGGACATTCTCCCAAAACTCCTCTGGATCATCCAAATGCTCTCTAGCAAACTTCAGACGGGCCCGGATATGTACAGGCTTAAGCAGTGGGACACGTCTGGCACTGCAGGATCTGAGTCCATGGTGGCGTAGTGTGTTACTTATGGTAGGCCTTGTTACATTGGTCCCAGCTCTCTGCAGTTCATTCACTAGGTCCCCCCGCGTGGTTCTGGGATTTTTGCTCACCGTTCTTGTGATCATTCTGACCCCACGGGGTGGGATTTTGCGTGGAGCACCAGATCAAGGGAGATTATCAGTGGTCTTGTATGTCTAATTATTGGTCCCACAGTTGATTTCTTCACTCCAAGCTGGTTGGCTATTGCAGATTCAGTCTTCCCAGCCTGGTGCAGGGCTACAATTTTGTTTCTGGTGTCCTTTGACAGCTCTTTGGTCTTCACCATAGTGGAGTTTGGAGTCAGACTGTTTGAGGGTGTGCACAGGTGTCTTTTTATACTGATAAGAAGTTTAAACAGGTGCCATTACTACAAGTAATGAGTGGAGGAAAGAGGAGACTCTTAAAGAAGAAGTTACAGGTCTGTGAGAGCCAGAAATCTTGATTGCTTGTTTCTGACCAAATACTTATTTTCCACCATAATATGCAAATAAAATGAAAAAAAAACAGACAATGTGATTTTCTGGATTTTTTTTTCTCAGTTTGTCTCCCATAGTTGAGGTCTACCTATGATGTAAATTACAGACGCCTCTCATCTTTTTAAGTGGTGGAACTTGCACTATTGCTGACTGACTAAATACTTTTTTTCCCCACTGTAGGTATATTTTTCAGTAAAATGTAAATTGCTATTTTATTCTATAAATTACTGACAACATGTCTTCGAATTTTCAAGTACTAAATTTTGTATTTATTTTCAGAAAATGAGAAATGGTCATAATAACAAAAAATCCAGTGCTTGCAGACCTCAAATAATGCTAAGAAAACAAGTTCATAATCATTCAGAAACAACAATACTAATGTTTTAACTCAGGAAAAGTTCAGAAATCAATATTTTGTAGAATAACCATGATTTTTAATCACAGCTTTCATGCGTCTTGGCATGCTTTCCACCAGTCTTTCACACTGCTTTTGGGTGACCTTATGCCACTCCTGGTGCAAAAATGTAATCAGTTCTATGTTTGATGTCTTGTGACTCTCCATCTTCCTCTTGATTACATTCCAGAGATTTTCAAAGGGGTTCAGGTCTGGAGATTGGGCTAGCCATGTCAGCGATTTGATGTGGTGGTCCTTCATCCACACATTGATTGACCTAGCTGTGTGGCATGGCGCCTTGTCCTGCTGGAAAAAACAAATCTCGGAGTTTGGGAACATTGCCTGTGCAGAAGGAATCAACTGTTTTTCCAGGATTACCATAGATTCATACATCATTCGTAAAGATTAACCTGCCCAATTCCAGCTTTGCTGAAGCATCCCCAGATCATCACCGATCCTCCACCAAATATCACAGTGGGTGCAAGACACTGTGGCTTGTACGACTCTCCTGGTCTCCATCTAACCATTAGACGACCAGGTGTTGGGCAAAACTGAAAATTAGGCTCATCCCTAAAGATTATGGAGCGCCCCGCGGGGCCTTGGGGTACTCGGTATCAGGCCTGTCGACTTCCATGGGGGACGGTGTCACGGCGGTGGCGATCCGGTCCGTGGCCCAGAGGCGTCCAGTAATAAAATAGGGGAAAGTAGTGTGGTAAAAATGAAAATAAAGTTATTAGATGGTGAAATACGTGACGCCACCTGTGGTGTTCTGGTCAGAGGTGACCAGTGCTGCGGTGTTGTTCCTCTGGGATGGATGTGGGGCGCAGCTATGGTGTTGTAGCCCTCCACAGGTAGGGCTGTAGTCCCAGGGCAAAGATGTTAAATAAATAGTAAAAGTGGCTGTAAACGTTGGGGTGCAGATAAATGAGAGAAAGACACAGAGAGGTGCAGTTTCTTTACCTTTTACTGGTAATAGGTTGCAGTCTGGAGTACCACATACAGGTGATGGAATGAGTCCGGCTCGCCTGGAGACATTCAGGGGATCCACCTTGCCAGGTGGGGATTTAGGACCTTCCTTTCTACGCTTTGTGTGTGGGTTTCCGCTGTATATAACTATGCTGCGACCTTCTATTCATGATGGTTTCACTAACCTGTACGGCTGTCAGTGCGAGCCTATTCCACGGGTACCGTTCTCTTCACCGTCGGCCCCGGGCTCCTTATCCGCTGCCGTGCCCTCAGGAGATCAATGTGCACAGGAATTTACAATCCCCTGTACTTTCAGATTCAGCTATCAGGGCGTACAGTTCCTGTCAGCCTAGGACTCTGATGTCCCTTTTCTCTTTATTAGCGCTTCACTCAAGGGTCTGTTATATGCAATATTTTAGCTTCCCTAGAGTCTGAGTCTCTGCTCTTGTCCTTTCCCTCTTCACAGATCAGCTCCCTGTCTTTATCTGACAGGATCTTCCATAAAGATCTCTTTTACCTCACGTCCTCACGCTTAACTGTCATTTTTCCTCACAACTCACAGCTGTTTCATCTCCATGACAACCCCTCAGCTGATTTCTAGCTGACTTACCAACTCCCTCTGCTGGCCAGAATTTATAAGGCATCTCCCTTTTCTGACCTGCAGCAGGAATTGTGATTTTTAAACTATGCTGCCTGGCATGGGGGTCCCTTTTTGCCTCCAAGCTTGACTTTACCCATTAGAGGGAGGTAATGTCACTGTGACAACCGGACTCTGAGGTGTCACAATTACCTTAATCCAGTCCTCTATGGTCCAATCCTTATGGTCTTTGGCAAACCTCAGCCTGGCTCTCCTTTGCTTCTCATTGATGAAAGGCTTTTTTTTCTAGCTTTTCATGACTTGAGCCCTGCCTCTAGTAGTCTGTTACGAATTGTTCTTGCCGTACACTTCACCCTAGCTTCCACTTACCATTCCTTTGGTAGGTCACTTGATGTCATCCTGCGGTTGCTGAGAGTCATTCGAATAAGATGACAGTCATCCTGGTCAGTGGAGAGTCGTTTTTGCCCTCTGCCCGTCTGTAGTTTCGTTGTCCCCAATATTTGCTGCTTGACCTTGTTGTAATGGACTGCCATCTTAGAAATTTTAAGGATGGAGACAACGTGATGCTCACTGTATCCCTCTGCTAGAAAAGCCAGAATTGATACCTTCTTTTCCTCACTCAAGACTTTTCTTTTCATCTCCTTTTTCATGGTTAAAAGTTATTTTTTCATTCCTATTACTTTTGGGATATTACTAGCACTTGTTTTGCCATCCAGCTTGTCCTGTTGCAAAAGGATTGTGAATACCACAGTAGGGTTTTTTATACTTTCCTCTGTTAAATAAGTTTTGCTTTAGGTGATCAACTAATCAGGAGCCCATTAAGTAGAATGAGATCTACTCTGGAATGGAATGTATATGTATATATTTGCCTAAAATACAAAAGAATTAGTCATCTTTAACTTAAGGCCTTTTAGAAATAATTTAAACTTCAACTTGCTTAACTGTTCACAATAACCGCAATATTGACCAGGAGTGCCCAAACTTTTACATGCCACTGTATATACTTCGGTACAGCCACTGCCAACTCCAAAATAACTAAAAAGAGAGCTATACAAGCTGATCAAACACCCATTATAGGTAGCTGGCTTCAGGGGTGCGATTTACGGGGCAAAGGGTACAGAGCTGTTAAATTTTATATATTTAATCTGGAAAAGTATGCAGTGTTTATAAAAAAATATACAAAGAATATACAAAATGGGAACAAAACACTATGGTATATACAATTGCATAAAATAAAAGAAATAACGAAAGAAATACTAAACCTGAAGATGCAGGAATGGCTTTTATCCCTATGGAAGGAAGTGCACCGATTTAGGAAAATGGAACACTCACAGCTAACTATGTCTTACAGAATGAACAATGACAGACACCCAAACTATTTTTTATTAGAGCAAGGTTACTCCCTCATACCTCCCCTTGGTAAGCTCATATGAAGGCTGGATGTGGAATTTGCTAGGTCTGTTAGAATTTTATGAGATCCCTAACTTTCAGGATATCTTCTCGCCTGGAGGTCCCAAGCGCCCCCTGAAGAAGCGACATACGCAAAACGTACATTGGGGAATTGGACCAACGCCAGGACAAGACGCTAATCATGGGTAAATACATGTAATTATACATTTACACTCACTTGATTATTTATAGTAGTGCACTCTATTTGAGAATGCAATTACTCTATTTAAGGCACAGGCACTCTTTATGCTTACCAGCAGAGCTTTGTATACTGATTCATTAGGTAACCCACTGACACCTTATACAATCTGTTGCCCTATAGCACTTTATATGTTTTTAGGACATATTTTACCTTGCCCTGCCCTGACTTTGGTCCCCTTTGTTTTACCTTGGGTCACACTACGATAGACCTATTTGTATCCATTATACTATTTTACATGTTGATTAACTTTTCGTTATATTGATGTCAATATAATTTTGCATTTAACTCTCAATGGCATAAATTGACTTTGTTTCTCCTTATTAATATTAACTGTTAGGAGTCACCAATTTATGGATATACTCAATTGCAACTGGTACCTTTTTTGTATATTTACCTTACTGTAGAGATGAAACATGTTGTCGATAGCATCATCCATTTGTCTGATATGGAATTGGAGGGCTTAGAATGGCCTTATGGTGATGTGAGTGAAGGCGTTATGTTAGTCACTTTGCTACAATGCCGAAAATATAACGCCCATAAGTATCGGATCAATGCAAACCCTAATATTCATCACTGACCATTGGCTCCAAAAAGTCTGGGGACCAGTGCATTGAACAGCGGAAATGTACTTCTCCGTCTCTGTTTAAATGAATCCCAGTCTTGGGGAATCAGATATCTGCTGTAATTACCTGGTTAATGCAGGGGCTCCACTTTGAATTGGATCCTATAATGAATGAGCAGCCAATGTAAGGACTGGCGAAGAGCGGACGCGTCCGAGTACCGATTAGCCAGATAGATGACCCTGGCTGCTGCATTAAGTATGGACTGGAGAGGGGAAAGTCGAGTAACGGGGAGGCCAATTAATAGAGCGTTGCAGTAATCCAGGCGGGAGTGAATCAATGCTACAGTGAGGGTTTTTGTTGTTTCCATGGTGAGAAAAGGGCGGATTCTAGAGATGTTCTTTAGGTGTAAGAGGCAAGAGAGGGCAACAGATTGTATATGGGATGTGAAGGAGAGATTGGTGTCTTTATGGAATTTAATTTTTCCTCTACAACAATAACTATGTGAATTATATCACACGTGATAGAATTAGATGCATGACCAGTCGCATAACTACAAAGTTATGGGCCCCAATGCGAACTTTCAAATGGGGCCCCCCCATGCCAAAATGCACACACATCTCCGCTCCATACACCTCGTACACACGTGACTCAGCTCCGCACACGTCGTACACGCGCGGCTCAGCTCCGTACACCTCGTACACACACAGCTCCGCTCCGTACACCTCACACACACACGACTCTGCTATATCCACCCTGTAAACCCCTCCTAACCCCACACATAAACTTACCCTCATCCAGCACCATGACAACCAGAACTGCAGAGTCCTGCATACACGGAGGCTCCTGATCATGTGACCCCTGACTCCTCCCCTCCTGTGACCTCATCACAGGTCCTGCGCACACAGAGCAGCCATTGTGCGCTCCTGAATGCGCTCCTTCCCCCTACACTCTGTAGTCGCAGAGCTCCATGTGACTGGTCACAGAGTGATGGAAACTGGTCTCATCCTCCATCATCTGAGACACTGGGGGGGTGGAGTGCAGAGCTCATGGGGAGGAATAACAGAGTCCATGCTGGAGGAGGGGGCGCAGGACGTAATCGAAGCCCAGGTCCCATATGAAGCTGGCTGCATCTTTGCTGGACTGGGCGGGCCCATAAGCACTCCGGGCCCCATTGCAGCTGCGACCCCTGCAACCTCGATAGTTACGCCCCTATGCATGACTCAGTGGATTATATTATACATGATGGCATTAGATATATGGCTATGTGGACTGTATCATACATGAAATAATTAGATACACAGCTCAGCGGACTGCATCACACATGATAGGATTATATACACACATGGTCAAAATTGTTGGTACCCCTCGTTTAATGACAGAAAAACCCACAAGGGTGACAGAAATAACTTGAATCTGACAAAAGTAATAAATCAAAAATCTATGAAAATAAACAAATGAAAGTCAGACATTGCTTTTCAACCATGCGTCCACATAATTTAAAACAAAAAATAAAACTCATGAAATAGGCCTGGAGAGAAATGATGGTACCCCTAACTTAATATTTTGTTGCACAAACTTTTGGGGCAATCACTGCAATCAAACGATTCCTGTAACTGTCAATGAGACTTCTGCACCTCTCAACAGGTTTTTTTGGCCCACTCCTCAAGAGCAAACTGCTCCAGTTGTCTCGTGTTTGAAGGTTGCCTTTTCCAGACGGCATGTTTCAGCTCTTTCCAAAGATGCTCAATAGTATTTAGGTCAGGGCTCATAAAAGGACACTTCAGAATAGTCCAATGTTTTCCTCAGCCATTCTTGGGTGTTTTTAGCTGTGTGTTTTGGGTCATTATCCTGTTGCAAGACCCATGACCTGTGACTGAAACCAAGCTTTCTGACACTGAGCAGCACATTTCTCTCTAGAATCCCTAGATAGTCTTGAGATTTCATTGTACCCTACACAGATTCTAGACACCCTGTGCCAGATGCAGCAAAGCAGCCCCAGAACATAACAAAGCCTCCTCCATGTTTCACAGTAGGGACAGTGTTCTTTTCTTCATATGATTCATTTTTTTGTCTGTGAACATAGTGCTGATGTGCCTTACCAAAAAGTTCCATTTTTGTCTCATCTGTCCATAGGACATTCTCCCAGAAGCTTTGTGGCTTGTCATCAGGTAGTTTGGCAAATTCCAGTCTGGCTTTTTTTATGATTTTTTTTTTCCCAACAGTGGTGTCCTTCTTGGTCGTCTCCCATGAAGTCCACTTTCGCTCATACAGTGATGGATGGTGCGATCTAGACTGATGTTCCTTGAGCTTGAAATTCACCTTTAATCTGTTTAGAAGTTTTTCTGCGTTCCATTCGTATAATCCATCTCTTTGATTTGTCATCAATTTTCCTCCTGCGGCCACGTCCAGGCAGGCTGGCTACAGTCCCATTGGGCTTAAATTTCTGAATATGTGCAACTGTAGTCAAAGGAACATCAAGCTGCTTGGAGATGGTCTTATAACTTTTACCTTTAAGGCTACTTTCACACATCAGGTTTTCGGCGTCAGGCGCGATCCGGCGTCGTGCCGGAACGCCGGATCCGGCAACTGTTTCGTAAAACCGGATGTGACGGATCCGGTTTTCTGCCGGATCCGTCTTTTTCTTGACAGACAAAACCGGATCCGTCTCATCCGGTTCATCCATTTTTCTATCCGTTTTTCGACGGATTACGCCGGATCCGGTTTTTAAAATTGACCCTTGTGGCCTTCCGAACGGGATTGGCTACTGGAAAACTATATATAGCATGTTCCTACAGCCCTTCTTTAACAGGTTGTAGAGGAGAAAGTGCAGGTTGGAGAGAAGAGCAAGTTACTGGCGAAGATGGATGTTGTCATTGGAAATATTTTGAAGAATTTGGCGGATTTTACAGCGGAGGCAAATCGTTTGAGGGTGATTGTTCTGGAGAAGGAGAGAGCGAGACAGCAGCGCATCAGGCATCGTAGACGACGTTTGTGGATCCACCCCATCACAGCCAAGAGAATGACGCGTGGGGTCTATTCTACACTATGCATGGACCTTCGACGAAACCCGGATAAATTTTTTGGATATGTTAGGATGAAAATGGAGAATTTTGATTACTTGGTGGAGCGCATTGCACACCTCATAAGAAAAGCGGACACCTATTGCCGCTTCTCTGTTTCACCCGCAGAGCGTCTGATGGTGACTTTAAGGTAAGCCACATTTATTGGATATGCTCGCATCAGAGCACACTTTCACTGCAATCTTGTTGGTGGTAGTTTGTATCTCCAAGTGTTATAGCTCAGTTTTGGTATGTAATGCTGTGATTTAAAACTAATTTATTGTTTTTTAATTCCCCACAGATTTCTTGCAACTGGAGAATCCCTTTCGTCACTGCATTTCCAGTACAGACTCGGGATTTCCACCATATCTGGAATTGTGAAGTACACATGCCGTGCACTGTGGGACTCCTTAGCTGAAGAGTTTTTACCAGAGCCCACAACAGAGAGGTGGATTGAAATTGCTGACAAGTTTCAACAGATATGTCAGTTTCCAAACTGCTTGGGCGCTGTGGACGGGAAACATATCCGCATTGTAAAGCCAGCTGGATCGGGATCGGAATATTTCAATTACAAGAAATATTTTTCAATTGTCCTCATGGCCATCGCTGACGCGGAATACAAATTTATTGCGGTTGATATTGGGGCCTATGGCCGCTCCAATGACTCTCAAGTTTTCAAACTGTCTGGCATGGGGCGTAAACTGTATGGAAACACCTTCCAGTTCCCACCACCTAGACCGCTGCCGCAAACATCTGGTCCACCTATGCCATTTGTCTGTGTAGGGGATGAAGCCTTCCAGCTGTCAGAACACCTTTTGAAACCGTACTCTAGCAGAGGATTGACAAGACCAAAACGCATTTTTAATTACCGCCTCACAAGAGCAAGAAGAATGGTTGAATGTACCTTTGGTATTCTGACAGCCAAATGGCGGGTCCTATTGACTGCGATCAACCTCAAGACAGAAACTGTGGACGAGGTGATCAAAGCGTGCGTGGTACTCCACAATTTTGTTATCTGCAAGGAACCATTTCCATTGAGGACACCTCTGAAGAAACCACCTTGCAAGATTACCATGACATTACCACTAGAAGTTCTGTGACGGTTTCAGTAATGAGGGACAATTTTGCACTATACTTTATGTCACCTCAAGGCAGAGTACACTGGCAGGATGACAGAGTGTGAAAGATTTGTGCCCAACCAAACTTGTGTACCTTCTGTACCAACAGTATATACCTTTGCCAACCAAAGTTGGCTATCTTGTCATGGTCTCTATTTTTAGCTTTAGGCCACAGGTGTGTACCTGGTTGTGTTTTATGCAAAGTATTTCACCTTTTAACAAAAGTTGTGTACATTGTTAGGAAATCACCAACAATAAACACAACTTTTTAGGTGAAATACTTTGCTTCAAACACAACCAGGAACACAACTGTGGCAAAAAGCTAAAATTTACCCACAGTTATATACCTAGTTTTGAATACCATTTCACCTTTTAAATACCCTGTATTTAACCTTTTTCGCCGCAGAAAGAAATGACAGACAACCAGTGTAAAATAATTTAACTTTTATTGAAAAATGTTTTTTTTAGTAAACTTTTTTAAAATTTTAATAAACTTGTTTAATAAAACTTTGAAACTATAAAACTGAAACCATAAAACTGGTCATTTTTATTTAAATACACACATTATAAATCTGTGTAGTGTGTGGTGGAAATACTGCTGTAGGGGCTGCGGGACACTTCGACACTGGGAGTGTGGAGAGAGGACTGGGATCGTGGTGGGGAAGGAACAGTTAGAGGTGAAGGTGTGGAAAAAACTACAGAATGGGTGGACATGTGGGAAGCAGAAGAGGTGGTGGGTGGTGGAGTGGAGGGTTGGGCAGGGACTGTAGGAGCAGATGATGTTGATGGCAAGTTGTATGGGGAAGGAGTTTGGTACGGGGCAGGTTGCTGGAAGTGGGGAGATGTCTGGTACGGGGCAGGTTGCTGGAAGTGGGGAGATGTCTGGTACGGGGCAGGTTGCTGGAAGTGGGGAGATGTCTGGTACTGGGGAGGTTGCTGGTACTGGGGAGTTTGCAGGTACTGGGGAGGTTGCTGGTACTGGGGAGGTTGCTGGTACTGGGGAGGTTGCTGGTACTGGGGAGGTTGCTGGTGCTGGGGAGGTTGCTGGTGCTGGGGAGGTGGATGGTGCTGGGGAGGTGGATGGTGCTGGGGAGGTGGATGGTGCTGGGGAGGTGGATGGTGCTGGGGAGGTGGATGGTATGTAATAGGAGGGGGAGGATGGAAAGTGGCTGGAGGGGGTGTAGATGTAATAGGAGGGGGAGGATGGAAAGTGGCTGGAGGGGGTGCAGGTGGAGGAACTACTGTGGTGGGAGGAGGAGGTTGGGAGGTAACTTGCTGGAGAGCAGCGTGGCATGAATGCATTACATGCATCTGCTGGGCAGGAGAGAGCGTTTCCATGCGCTCCACAACAGACCTGAAAAAGGTGTGGTTTGGCGAAGATCTTGCTTCTGAATGCATGGTTTGCAGAAGTGTCTTCACCTCCAGAATGCTGGAGTTGATCTGCTGATAGCCTGCGGAGATTTGCTCGGACAAGACTTTTAGACAGTTCTGGAAAGATGCATTCAGATGCAAGAACTCTGGCGCATAAGTCTTTTCCTGACCCCTCTGCCGCTGCCGCCCAGTACCCGCAGGTGTACTAGAGGTGGCAGGGGCAGAAGGGTGGGGTAAAGGGAAAGCAATCTCCTCACCAGCAGCTTCATGTAATGTAGGTGGCCACGATGCTCCTGTGCTGGTGGATGGGACAGATGGGTCGAATGTGTGGGAAGGCTGGGAAGGTGCAGATGTACTGGGGCGGTCGAAGTGTCCCTCGGTGCCGGTCTCCTCAGGGATCGCCTCAGAAGGGTCCAATCGTGCAGGCTCCCGAGTGCTGCTCACCGTGCTGTGGAATAAAGAGAAAAAAAAACAATTAAAATACTGACATGGTATGGCCCTGGCTGAAAAAAAAATTTACATCTAACATTTGTTTTCACATGTGGTGTGTAATATTTACCTTCTGGTGACCATTGTTTCCCGGAGGAACGACAGGGCTTCTGCGTACTTGTTCCTGCGTCCTCCAGATCCACTCGGGGCCCGCATCTCTTTATTGAACTCCTTCTTGAAACGATCCCTCACAGACCGCCACCGATTCACAATTCTGTTCCCTGAAACGAGAAAGGAGTGGTTAGTATACAACATCAGTGTTTCCCAAACTCCAGTCCTCATGGTCCCCAGGGGTCATGTTTTCAGGATTTCCATAGTAAATAGAAATCCTGAACACATGATCCGTGGGGACCACGAGGACTGGAGTTCGGGAAACACTGGTTTACATCAAGCAACCGGTACTGTATATACTTACGCTCTGTAATCTGGGCCCGAACATCGAGGTCCTCCCAGCGGCCCACAAGGAGCGAACAGATTTCCTCCCAGAGTCGTCGGGTAACGATAAGGTCAGCGTGGCGGCGGTCAGCCATATTCCAGAGCGGCTCCCTTTCTCGGACGAGATCGATGAGGTGGTCCACATCGAGTCCTCCATCCTCACCGTCAGAGTCGGGAGCACGCTGTGAAGGCTGTTAAAGAAAAAGACAAAAATAACACCTCCACATAAGAAATGAAATAAAAAGTGCAAAAAAACAAAGCAAAAATATTTATACTTACACGCTGGTGACCGCCGCGTTGCTGTCGCCGACGACCCTGGGAGGCACTGCGAGGACCTCTTGGCCGAGCACCAGATTGGGAAGACTAGAGAAGAAAACAAAATATGTTATGTCTTTGGATGTAGGCATTTGTTTGCTGTGTGTGGTCTGCAGAACATTGTTTTCTATGTGTTGTGTGTAGTGTGATGTTGTGTTTCTGCGTTTGATGCAAAAAACTTACCAATTGTGAGCCCACTCCAGGTGTCTGTCCACCCCTTCCTTCTTCTTCTGGGAGCTCCTCTTCATCTTGTGAATCCTGTTTTGAAATAAAAGGCAATGAATAGACATATATTACAGAGAAGATGGATTTTGGAAATAAAAACTTACCGTCAAACGCTGACGATGCGAGGGAGGGCTCCCAGAAGATGATGTGCTGTCTTCCTGGTGGCCACACTCCATGCCTGTGGGTGGTGTTCCAGCTGCTGCCATTGCTGCTGCTGCTGCTGCATCTATTGGGCGGCTGTTGAATAAAGAGAAACAAAGGGCCAATGAATATCTTGATATTCAATAGCCCTAGTTTGGAGGAATGGGGGATTTGATAATTACCGTCTCTCATCTGCTGCTGGCCTCCCCTCCTCAGCATGTTGCATTTGCTGCTCCATTTGGGGTGGTTGTGGTGCTGATGGTGCTGCAGTGGTCTCCTGCCTTCTCCTGCTTCGCTTGGTTGCTTTCTTGGGTGGCATGTTGGGTGTGGCTGTGGGTCCCACTGTCTTGCTTTTATATATGTCTTGTGGGCAGAGCTACTGAGCATGCTCAGACCAAAAAACCTGATCCGGCGCATTGCGGCGCTCATAGGCTTTCATTGTGTGAAAAAGCCGGACGCGCCGGATCCGGCGTGTCCGGCTTTTTCGCCGGAGACAAAAAACGTTACAGTAGCCGTTTTTTCCAGACGCCGGATCGCGACACATTGCCGTATCCGGCGAAAACCGGATGAAACGCATGGCCATCCGGCGCGATCCGGCGCAAATGCAAGTCAATGGGGGGGAAACCGGATCCGGCATTGCATTTCGCCGGATCCGGTTTCTGTCAAAAGCGCCGGATCGCGCCTGACGGCGAAAACCTGATGTGTGAAAGAGGCCTAACATGTTTGTCTATAATTTTCTAATCTCCTGAGACAACTCTTTCCTTTGCTTTCTCTGGTCCATGTTGAGTGTGATACACATCATGTCACCAAACAGCACAGTGAGTATCTGTAGGCCTCTATACAGTCCCACTCACTGATTCCAAGATTGTAGACACCTGTGATGCTAATTAGTGGACACACCTCGATTTAGCATGTCCCATTATTTTCAGGGGTACCATCATTTCTGTCCAGGCCTGTTTCATGAGTTTTATTTTTTTTTTAGTTCTGTGGAAGCATGGTTGAGTAGCAATGTCTGACTTTCATTTGTTTATTTTCATAGATTTTTTATTTATTACTTTTGTCAGATTCAAGTTATTTCTGTCACCATTGTGGGTTTTTCTGTCATTAAACGAGGAGTACCAACAATTTTGACCACATGTGTACATGGCTCAGTAGAAGACTATATTATCCATGATAGGATTAGATATATAGAATGTATCACACATTAGAATTAGATGCACAGCTCAGCAGAATGTATGACAAAGGATAGAATTAGATACATAGCTCTGCAGCGGACTGTGTTATACTTTATGGGATTAGATACACTGCTCAACAGCGGCCTTCATCACACGATAGGATTAGATACATGCACTGTGTCACACATGTTAGGATTAGATACATGGTCTTTGCATCAAAAGAGGAAAGAACCATGCATATTAGGCACACACCCAAGATATTGAAGAAAAATATATGTAAGATTTATTGGTAGACAAAAACCCACAATAAAAACATTTAAAAGACAAAACATCACTTGTAGTCCCATAACACTATAGTGTATCATAATACAATATCATATTCAACTGACAGAAACATATCTAAAACGACACCCCATATACATAGAATAATTGCACATGAAATAAACAAAACCCTGTTCTGGGCGTCCCCAGAAAACCAGATAGTGGAAAAAAACCCTTATAAAAGGCCACAGTAAACCTATTTAATGCTGTGGGGAAGCTAACAGATGTCCCATTGAAGCAAGAAGAAAAAATTCTCCTTTAAGGCATAAAGTTAGAGAGGGAGCTGCCATATAGAGCAGCAAGGAGGAAAGCATGTACCAAGGGGTTAAACAAGAAGACTGAAATAGCAATCATATCACTATATAAGGCAGTCCACTGCAGGGCATCAGGGGTCTAAGAGTCAAGAGAACAGTAGTCCCGGGACCAGAGTAGTGTGGGAAACCCCACGCGTATCGCTGCAGAGCGCAGCTTCGTCAGGCTTTCCTCCTTATTCTTCATGCGTTCAGAAGATTTCTCTAAAGTGGCTTGCTGTCCTCCGAAATCTTAGAGAAATTGTTAGTAAGTACTGGTACATCAGAAACATCCGACATCGAAAGAGGTATCGAATGTTGTTGTCCAAAGACAATGTAGAATGGAGACATTGCATAAGACTGACATGGTTGTTATTCAAGAATTCCTCCCAGGGTAGGAGCTTTGCCCAGTTGTCATGATGTGCGTTTTTGAAATGCAGTAGCAAGTTGGCCATTACCTGGTTAACTCGCTCTACTTGCCTGTTGGACTGAGGACGATACGTGGAAGAGAAATCCAGAGCCACTTTTAGTAGCTTGCACACGGCTCTCCAGAACTTGGACGCAAATTGGACAGTGTGATTGATACTCTTCTCCACAAGCTCCAGAGCAGACAGAAAGCCTGGCAATGAGATAAAATGAGTAATTTTCGAGAAGCGATCCACCACTACCCAGATGATGAAGCATCCAGAGGACACAGGAAGGTCTGTGATAAAGTCCATGATGCTGCCAAGGCGCTGAGGGCACAGAAAGTGGTAAGAGTCGCCCAGATGGGAGTTGCTTGGGAGTCCTTTTGCAGGCACAGGATGGACAGGCGGAAACGAGCTCCATGATGTCTTTTCACATAGTTGGACACAAATGAGTTGCAATGTCTTTCTTTGCCCAGCACAGACAGCTTGGAGGAGCGCCCCATAGCAGGACTCACCTTTTATCTGATTCTGACACAAAAGCCCCAGGAAGATTACCGGAGCCACAGTAACTGTCTTGGAGGGCTTGATGATGAGTTTCCTTCTCTTGGTCAGTGGGTAGGAATGACCAAGAAAGCCCATCAGCATTAATGTTTTTGTCAGCTGGCCAAAAATGGAGAAAAAAAAGTCAAAGCGGATTAAAAAATAATGATCACTTAGCCTGGCGCAGAGGCCAGGTTCTTATGGTCTGTATAAATGAAGACCAGATAGACTTCTCCTTTGAGAAGGTACCGCCATTTCTCTAGAGCCATCTTAATTGCCAAGAACTCTAGGTTGCCAATCAAGTAGTTGCGGTTAGGAACAGAAAAGACCTTGGAGAAAAAATGTAGGTAATGATTCAACCCGAGAGAGACTTTTGGGAAAGAATTCCTCCTTCCCCAAAAGCATTCACCTCCAAAAATAATTACTTGTTCACTTCCGGTCAATGTAGAACAGGAGTGAAGAAGGCCTGTTTCAAGGAGAGAAAGGCATTCTCAGCCTCTGGAGTCCATACTTTTGGATCGGCTCCTTTACAGATCATAGCAGAGATGAGAGTGGTCCGGGACGAATCCTAGGAATTGCTGGTTGGCCTTAACGCCAGCAAGGCGTGGCCACTTGAGGATAGTGGAGACTTTCTCCGAGTCCATCTTTGAGCCCGTGTCCAAGAAGACATAACCTAGAAAAGGCAGAGAGGACTGTTCAAAAACACTCTATTCAAATTTTGCGTAAAGCTGCTGCAAGACTTGACAAACGTTCTGCCTAAGAGGGCACATCTGGAGAGAAGACAAGGATATCGTCCAGAAAAACCATGACATTAGAATAGAGATCTCGGACGATGTCATTCATGAATTCCTGGAAGACAGCTGGGGTATTACTGAGCCCAAATGTCATAACACGGTATTCATAATGGCCATCCCAAGTGTTGATAGTAGTGTCCCATTCATCTTCTTGGCGAATCTGGATAAGATTACATGTTCCTCTCAGATCCAGCTTGGAAAAAATCCTGGCACCTCTGAAGCGGTCAAAGAACTCAAAGGCAATTAGTATTTGTTCTTGATAATAATCTAGTTGAGACACCTATAATCTATGCAAGGCCGGAGAGTCTTTTATATATTCGGACATGGCTTGGGTCTCCGCCTGCAACAGGGGGTAGATTTGGCTGCGTGGAGGTGATGATCTCGGTAGCAGATCAATGGAACAGTCGTACGGCGTTTGTGGGGGTAGCATCTCTGCTTCCTTTTTGTCAAAGATGTCAGCATATGACCAGTAAGACAGATAGTAACCCCAGCAGAGAGGATGGCAGATAGCATGGTGCTACCGGTGGCCGGACCAGACGTACAGGTACAAGACACTTCTCGTGACAATATATGCAAAACACAAGCCGCGGAGACACCATCACATGTTTCTCAATGCAAGCAATGACTAGCCAGGTCTTTCCCCGGGAGGGACTGCCCTTCCCGTGGTTGTTCCCTCCCGGGGAAAGACCTGGCTAGTCATTGCTTGCGTTGAGAAACATGTGATGGTGTCTCCGCGGCTTGTGTTTTGCATATATTTACATATATACAGTGGTTAGCGCTGCAGCCTTGCAGCGCTGGGGTCCTGGGTTCGAATCCCACCAAGGACAACATCTGCAAGGAGTTTGTATGTTCTCCCGGTGTTTGCGTGGGTTTCCTCCCACATTCTAAAGACATACTGATAGGGAATTTAGATTGTGAGCCCCATCGGGGACAGTGATGATAATGTGTGCAAACTGTAAAGCGCTGCGGAATATTTCAGCGCTATATAAAAATAAAGATTATTATATTATTATATTTCCCATAAGGGTGGGGGCATTGCCCTAGAATCACTGCTTTGAGAAACATGTGATGGTAAAAGCACAGCCACTTGGCTCGACGGATCTCTTGATGTTCCTCGGCCAAATTTATATGGTCAACCTGGATAGGCTCAGACACAATGGCACAAACATTATTTTTATTGTTACACCCGGCCCCCGTCCTGGCGCTGCGTCCAGGTCGGCAGCTGTTACACCTGGCCCCCGTCCTGGCGCTGCGTTCAGGCCTGCCGCTGCTCTCCGTTCTGGGCACTCACCTCGGGCCTCACATAGGCAGCAGCCGGCCCCCTTTGGATCTCATGCTGCTGCTCAGCGTTCTGTCCTCCCTCCTCCTCCTGGTGCCCTTTGAGGAGATCCGTAGCTAAGACTATTAGGGCACGCCCACCGGCTCTCTTGCCTTCTTAAAGGGGCGGCGCACATTATTCAAAAAATACAATTAACCAATGGCAGCTCACTGGCTGCTATTTCTGGCCTCTCCTCCATAGGGAGAGCGCTGGAGCAACGAGTATCTATCATTGCTACATCCGGTTCTCATGCTAACTTGTCTGCGCTGCATCTGCAGTCTCTGTGCATTGTCTAATGCTCTCTGTTTCCACAGCATATCAGTATCCTGTGTTACCTGGTTATATCAGCAACCATCTGGGCCTAAGCCATCCCATTCCGCCTAGAGCCATCCGAGTCCAAGGACTGTGTGAAGGTCACTGGAACGGACTCCTTACCAACTAACCGGATCCAGGACCCAGCGCATTACGGACTCTGATGTAACTTTTGTTATCCCTTTTGGTCCCGCTGGGATAGCTGCCACGTGTTCGGGGTCTAACTGGAGGTAGCACCTGTGTCCTCCGGGTATTCCATTCTGGCCCTGCCTGAGAGGCTTTACAACGGGTGCCCGGGGCTCACTAGTCACACCCCCCGGACCGTGGTCCCGAGGTTCCATTTAAAAAATAAAAACGAATGTGAACTTCACCATCTCTGCCTCCGCTTCCATTTGTTACATTTATTACTTCTTTGGTTCTTCATGTGCATGTTTTCTATATATGTTCTTATGCACTACCCAGGTTGATACAATTAATCCCCACAATTTTAAGCGTGCCCTAAAAACGCATTTGTTCAGACTGTCCTACCGCCTCAACTCATTAACCTACATAATTATCCCTGTGTAGCTCATTCAAAAATATTTTTTACCATATTCAGGTTCCTCACATCATGTTCTCACATGCTTTATGCATTTAACAGCCCTCTGTGTCTGTACTGTTATATACTTAGGCTGTTAACTGGTTCATGCAGCATTACAGGAACACCCGATTCGTACACTATGGCTGGTCCGAACAATTAAAGCAATTGTTACCACCTACCTTTTGTGTCTCCCCTTTTTCCTCATGGATTGTAAGCTTGCGAACAGGGTCCTCATTCCCTCTTGGTATCTGTTTTGATCTGTGTTTATTGTTATGCTGTAATGTCTATTGTCTGTCCAAGTCCCCTCTATAATGTAAAGTGCTGCGGAATATGTTGGCACTATAGAAATAAAATTATTATGCTCTTTTGTACTGGACCTGCTTTATGATTTATCTTTTTCTAGTGTTTATATAAGCTTATGACAATTTTGTCACAGTGATTTTTTGTTACCTTTTTATATGCTCTTAGACACAATGGCAGCCTCGTATGGCTGAGGAATGAATCATCTCTGAAAGGATGGAGCCAGACGAAGCAGTTTTCTTTCTCATGATATCCCTTTAGTGCTTCTGGAATCTAAGTTCAATTCAGATAGCCAGGAAAATTATGTCATACAGATTAAGGGTCCCGTTACATTTACCGATGCACCAGCGATTCCGACAACTATACGACCCGGTCAGGATCGCTGGTGCATCGCTAAATGGTTGCTATTGAGCTGCCAAACAGGCAGATCTCACCAGCGATGCAGCAACCCGTCGGCGGTCGTTACTTACCTGTCACATGCAGCGATGATGACGACTTCCGCCCGCATACATGCGTCGCTAGACGGCGCCAGCGTGACGCCAGGGAGAAGAAAATGGCCCAGGATGTTCGCGTGCGATCAGCGATATCCAGCGGGGGGCCGGGTCGCAGGTACGTGTCACATGTAGCGAGATCGCTGTTGCGTCACAAAATCGGTGACGCTTTAGCGACATCGCTAGCGATCTCGCTATGTGTGAAGGGGGCTTTACAGGGATGTCTCGGCCTGCCAGCTCATCCTTTATAATTCCTCTCCGAAGGCGGCTGCTAGTGCCACATTGTTTCAGCTGAGTTCAGAAGGCAGAGTGCTGAAGCGGATGATGTATTGGTCTACTGTCAGACTCGCCTGGTGCAATCTGAAGAGAGATGAGGAGACGCAACCTGGCTCATCAAAGACTTTGCGGCATGCCTCCAGGAAGGTGTGCAGATCTGAAATGACAGGAGCACCTCTCTCACACAAGGTGTTCAGCCATGCCAGGGCCTCTCCTCTAAGATGGGACAGCAGAAACACTTTCGCTCGATCAGATGGAAACTGGTGACCCAACAATTCAAACTGTAGAGAGCACTTGATAACAAACCCTCGACATTGCTTAGGATCCCCTACAAAGCATGCTGAAGCAGACAGACGGGGTGCAGGAGCTGTAGTATGACTTGGGGACTGAATGGTCACTGCCCAGTTTGCCGCAGCTTGGATTCGAACAGATGCGGCCGCAGGGCATCCAGGCAGGTGTTCACTGTCCTGAGACATGACAGGATCTTGTCTTGCTGGTTTCTTTGACTGGTTATGTCTTGGTACAGATCTGGAATTGTAGGAATACGAGAGTTAGTGGGTTCCATGACCTTAGCAATCTGTAACATACATGGTTGTGGAACCACTGTGTCACGGCTCAGGGAGAGCATGGAAGGGAGTAACTAAGCAGCCACCTAGTTCTTCACTAGTGTAGTTAGATTTGAACCCAGGTAGATAAGTACCAATCCAGGACAGACCCCAGAGCTGTAGCAGTTGACCCCCAAAAGAGTGTAGCGAAGCAATGATGGACTTGGACAGTCAGGACGGACATGAGCTGGATAGCTGCAGGATGGATACTGTACAGTTAGTCAACAGAAAGGTAGTGGAACAGAAAAAGCAAATGTCAGGAACCCAGAGCGGACAGGTACAGGACTAGGTTCAGACTGGACGGGTGAGGGTAATGACATAGGTGCAGACAAGGTTGATCAGGACTTGATATAGGCAAGAACAGGCTCAGACAGGTTGGACAGACTCAGGAGGAGAGACAGGACGTACTGAAACAGGATCAGAGAGAACCTATACAGGGACCTTAAAACTAGGCACACTTGTAACCACCTAAAGGCTGAAGTTGCTAAGGCACCTTCCTATAGAGGAGTGTGCCATAAATACATGATGTCTCTCAGCCAATAGCTGGAGGCATTTTTCAGAAGCATGCTCGCTGCCCCTTTAAGAGGCAGGGGGCATGTGCGCCTTCCCCAAGACGACTCTCGAGAGACCTGCGTGCCTGGTGCAGGGCCTGTGAGGAAGTATATGCTGCGAGTACTGGAGCAACGTGGACAGATGAGGGAGTGCACCGGCGCCCCTGCCAAATGGAGGTAAAGTAGTCGTACGGGGGTGCTCATGCTGCTCTAACACTCATACTGGTTGACATAGAAGCCAACGACGACCCAGGGAACCACACCAGGATCTTTCCTTAGAACCTACTGGTCATGGAAGCTATGCCCCCCACACCAACACCCATTCCAACCCTCTTTCAACCAACGGTAATCCATGTTGCTATATGTAGGCTCCTCTCATCGTTCTAATCAACCTGACCCATCAGTCCCGCTCCCCTCCCCCCATCAGATCCGTCATTTTATAATTGTGGTGTATATAAAATTAGGGATATGTATATTTTGTGTTTTACCAACCATTTTGCTAGAGTTAAGGCTTTAAAATGTTGTAAATAAAGATGCTTTTCGTTGTTCATGAAATTTGCAGTATGGTTTTATTTTTTTAGATATGTTACTAAAATAAAATATACACAAGTATCCCACATTTTGGGTGTTTATGTACATAGAAAATAAACAGTGCAAACAACACATTACAAATATGATCTTGCCATGGTATGGAACCTTCAGGTTCCGTGAGAACTTCACAGACTCTAAGGCCAGATGGATCCCGCCATCTGGCCAAAACCTGTGCTACTGGACCAGGATTTTTAGGCAATCCTCCCTCAGCATGCGCAGACACAGGCGAATAGAGAATGCGGGGAAAATTGTGCAGTATTACACAGCACATAGTGACACAATCATCATTTTGTTTGCGTAATTGGAGGAAACTAAGCAATATCAGACAAAATGCCAAAGGCCCATTTGACCAGACGTCGTGCCCTAGAGATCCTGTAATTGAAAATATAATGTTGCCGGTCAAGACCACGGCGGGGATAATGCCCTCATCAAATAGTTGGTGAACTTAAATGCCTCATTAGCCACAATGACAAATGAGACCGGTTTGCCAGTTGAGCCAGGGAGGTTCCTTGGGGTGGCACAACCACTTGATTGTTCATAAGCCTACGACCCAAGGAAGAAATGAAGATTCAAGAATCTCCAGTTCTTCCATAGTCCCCAATATCTACAATTACAAACTGGTGGTTGCTGTCAATCAACGCCAACAGCACTATGAGTTTGTCGGCTTCTTCACACAGATGCGTTTGCCATCCAAAGTGCCAAGACAGTTGGGAAACTGGCATGTACATTCCTCTTGAAATGCACTCCCAGTCTTCAGGGGTTGGCTCCGGCATTACTTTAGGCTGAAGACGTTCCCATATTTTGGATCGTAGATTTCAACAGAAGAAATTCCAAGTGGAGGGCAGAAAATGAGAGTCCAGTACCAAGAAATCTAAATAGAAAACAGAATGTTACCAAAATCATACATACAAAGGATAAAAACATTTTACAAATCACATAATTGTGTAATGACGCATTTTTAGATATTTTAGATGTGAAAACTCACAAAATAAGCATAGTTACAAAAGAAAACATAAAATGATTAAAATATTTCATGACACGCAGGCTCAAATGAATGAGTAAAAACTCAAATCCAAAGAAACCATACCAAAAATCATTAGGCGCCAGAACTTTGGGACCAAAGATATTTGAGAATACAATAGCCATGATGTGAGTTCCAAAAAAAGTGTTATTGAATAATGACAAAAAAAAACACAA
This sequence comes from Dendrobates tinctorius, assembly GCF_039654945.1. NCBI lineage: Eukaryota > Metazoa > Chordata > Amphibia > Anura > Dendrobatidae > Dendrobates > Dendrobates tinctorius. The sequence goes on from NW_027361708.1 coordinate 5,262,622, forward strand.
CACCACACAACCCACACACAAAACCACCATTTCAGAAATAATAAAAAGCATTGCTTGGTCTATAACCTTATCTTAGGGAAAAAAGCAGTCGTACTTCTGCAGGAATGCTTTGGCGTAAACGGATGTTTAGAAAAGGAATACTTGGCCAAAAGTGTTCAGTCATTCTACAGCAAGAAAAAAAAAAAAAAAAAAAAATTGTGGAAAGATAAGAGATTGCGCTGGATCCGTCGCTGTCCGACTTTTCAACATAGACAAAGAACGTTAGTATGTACGTAGTCTCCGGCCGACGAACAAAGATTTTCGGACGGATTCGTCGGACGATACGTGTGGCCATCCGTCACAATCCGTCACTAATACAAGTCTATGAGAAAAGAAACGGATCCAGTACAATCAGTTGCTGGATCCTTTTTTTTTTTGACAAAACGACAGATTGTGACTGATGGCAAAGAACTGATGTGTGAAAGAGACCTAAGAACCAGTTAGGCTAGTTTCACATTTGCGCTTTTGAGCGCAGCGACGGCCTGCGCACGGCCGCCGCTAAGCCCCGCCCCCTGCCGTGCCTCCGCCGGTAGCTCCGCCTACCGGCGCATGACGCTGCATGCGTTCTGCGTCCCCTGTCTTTCTCACTGGGGGCACAGGCCGTGCGCAGTATGCGTTTGGCGGCTCATGCATCCTTTTCACGGTGCGCCGAGCGCAACCAAACTGCAGCAGGTTGCGTTTGGCGCTGGTCGGCGCACCGTCAAAAGGACGCATGCGCCGCCAAACGCATACTGCGCACGGCCTGCACCCCCAGTGATAAAGATAGGGGACGCAGGACGCATGCAGCGTCATGCGCCGGTAGGCGGAGCTACCAGAGGAGGCGCTGCAGGGGGCGGGGCTTAGCGGCAGCCGTGCGCAGGCCGTCGCTGCGCTCAAAAGCGCAAATGTGAAACTAGCCTTATACAGGACCTGCTCAGAAGCATTGAAGGCCAAGTTCAGATTGCGAATAGCTGCAGGTAGGATGGACAGACATCTGTCTGAGATGGTTAAGGGTATGTGCACACGTTGTGGATTCGTGTGCAGATTTTTCTGCACGGAATCTGCAGAATCTGTTGCAGATCCGCACAGGAATCCGCAAAGTGTGCACGTACCCTTAGTGAATCCTGCTTTGAGTAGGGGTTGGACACGATGAGGGTATGTGCACACATTGCAGATTTGCCAGCGGAATTTTCTGCACAGAATCTGCATCTCTTGGCAGAAAACGCAGGTAAAAATCATGCGGATTTGTATGTGTTTTTGAAAGCTAAATAAAGATGTTATTTGACAAAAAAAAAAAAATTTGTGATGTCATTTCTCTCTATAGATATATCTATAACAAAAAAACTGGAACAGCACCAAAGCAATACCTTATTGAAGTGCACGCTACCCCAAGTGTTCAATTGGCCTAGCAGGATAAGTAGCAAAAAGCAGGGAAACAGCACATGGAGTATTAAAAAAAAAAAAAAAAGAACTGTAATGCCCAATGGCGTGGCAACGTTTCAGATGTGAAATCCTTTTTCAAGCAATGTGTATAGCAATAGTACAAGTATATAAAGGGTGCATATGATAGCAATTTAGTACAACAATTAAGTAAAAAAACAATTAAAATGCACATTCTATGTCATAGTGATTATATAGTGCTCAGTGCATATATAGATAATTCATCATAGAATAATATTAATAGTTACATACATAACAGACAATAAGAAATACATCAAATCATCCACAATTATCAAAATGATTTCAGGTGTCACATCTCACAAGGAGTATAAAATGCACTCACAGTTACAAAACACATCTGCATGCTGAACACTGCCGTCCACACAGCTTCATTGAGCCTGTCTGTGATGTCAGAATAACATACCCATAGTGCCAAGCGTGTGCAGCTGCTCAGTGAATCATTGAAACCTCAGACGCCATATTGGAAGAGGTCAAAACAACACAGCCTCATTGAGCATGTCCGCGATGCCAGATCATACCCACAATGCCAAGCGTGTGCAGCCGCTCAACGAATCACCGAAACCTCAGACGCCATATTGGAAGAGGTTAAAACAACAATATATGTCCATTTCAGCTATATGATATGTCAAAGCAGCCATATTGCACAAGTCTGTAAAAGCACTCATAATTTGTTATATACGTAGCTGCAAAAGGGACAATTAAGCCCCATAGTGCCATATAGGTTGAATGAATAGAGTCTCTGTCAGCAATATAAGCATACAAAATTCAAGATGAAAAGTACCCAAATACCAGAATATGGCAAAATGGATTGGTCCGGACATAAGTCCCAAATTGTCACTTGGTAAAGGAATATCACAGCAATTAAGTGCAACATCCCATGTCTCTTAAGTGGATATGGTGAAATGGGAGGGAGTATGAATCCCCACCATCTATAGATATATCTATCCATCTATAGATACATCTATCACCTCAATACTCGGCACTGCTGCCGGCACTCGGACCCCATTATTCAGCTGCACAGAAATGTATGCAGCCGTACACTCCGGTCCTGATTTCCGGCGGCAGTGCCAGGTATTGAGGTGCGAGACTCGTGCAAGTTTCTCGCAAGTGTGACCCCGGCCTAACGCAATATCTTTTTAATAAAAAACAATAGAAAAATGATTATGTGGCCTCTTGCGCAATTTTCTGCACTAGAAAGGGAAACCCAGTGACTGGGGGGCCGATATTTATAGCCTGGGAAGGGGTTAATACCCATGGATTTTCCCAGGATATGAATATCAGCCCGCAGCTGTCTGCATAGCCTTTACTGGCTATTAAAATAGGGGGACCCCCCAAAAAATGATGTGCGGTCCCCCTATAATTAATAGCCAGAAAGGCTATGCAGACAGCTGCGGGCTGATATTCATTGCCTAGGAAGGGGCCATGGATATTCGCCCCTCCCCTGGCTACAAAACCAGCCCCGCAGCCACCCCAGAAATGGTGGATCACTAAGATGCGCCAATTTCGGCACTTAGCCACTCTCTTCCCACTGCTGTCTAGCGGTGGCATATGGGGTAATAAGGGGTTAATGTCACCTTTGATTGTAAGGTGACATTAAGCCCAGTTATAATGGTGAGGCGTCAATAAGACGTCCCATTGGACGATGCCTGTCTAGACACACACACAGATTCACGCAGACCCCCGCACACACATACACCCACATAGCTCCACCCACACATTTCCCTCCTCCCGATCTGCAGCGTTTCTCACACCCACATCCGCAGCAAATCCGCAGATCTTTTTACATCTGCGGTTTTGCTGCGGATGTACCTGACTCTGTGGATGTCAATGGGTGCAGAGACGCTACAGATCCACAAAAAGAATTGACATGCTGCAGGGAAAAAAACGCTGCAAATCTGCGCTGATTTTCCACAGCATGTGCACAACAGACCTCCATTTCCCATAGATTAACACTGGCTGTGCACTACACTGCGGATTTGATGTGAATCTGTGTGGCCAAAAACGCTGTGGATCCGCATCTAAATCTGCAACGTGTGCACACAGCCTGACCCTTGAGCAGGCTCGGACTGGCCCATAGGGGAAAAAGGGACTCCTCCGGTGGGCCCCTGTGCAGTCACGGCCCCCCAACCCCACCAAATGGGTAGTACTTGTCATAATTCACATGATTTACAATGTACAGAAAAAAGCAGCATCTCATCATTCATTAACCAAACTACCTAGTTTATTATTATATAGAGATATAGATACATTTGTGCATGAGGGAAGAATATGTGTATGCATGTGAAAAGTGGGCCCCCCCCAAGTTATTTGTTACTGGTGGACCCTTTTCACCCCAGTTCGACAGTGCCCTTGAGGTCCCTTCCAATCTCCTGCTGCATCCTGCTAGTGCATTTATCATCTGACGGATTTTGATAAGGCTGTTTGCTTATTTTTTCTTAATTTTTCCCTTCCAACTCTAACATTCAATTATTCTATGTACCAAAATTTAGGGAAAAAATAGCTGATAGGAGTATTCCCAGAAAAATATGGATGTGCTCAGCTTCTGACCATTTTCTAAGGGTTTTATATAGTGTTAGCAATCTAAAATGCCTTCCAATAAACAGGCTGTTTCTAAACAGAAAAGGATGGTAAAAACGCATTACATACATATTGCATACGCTTGCAAAACACATGATATGCGAGAAAAAAAAAAAAAAAAAAAAATCGCAGGATCGCATTGCACACATTGGTGCGATTTTTTTTCCACAGATGAGAGCGAGCCCTTAGAGATACAGTTGGACACCGACTGCATCACCTTTGGCCTGGGACTACTGTATATGCGATGTGGAAGTGTTTGATTCCGACACTTTCAGTAGATAAAAATGGCAGCCGTCAGTGGCTGCAGGAAAAAAAATTAACTGCATTTGGATCAAAGTCTCATCAGGGTTTGGTCAGTGTCAGTTTTTACCATTAGTTTCATCAGTGATTTTCACACATGAAAAAACTAATAAAAGAAAAAGCGTCTGGAGCGCCCTGCCAGGGCCATGGGGGATACTCGGTACCGGACCGGTTCTTAAGGGGATGTGTCACAGCAAGAGTGACCCGGTCCGCGGCCCTGAGCATCCAATAAAAATGATGGAAAGGGAATTAAAGTTTATAAAGTATAGTTTGTGATGCCACCTGTGGTGTTCGGCAATAAAGGTGTTAGCCGACACTGCTGAGGAGACCACTGGGGCTTATGGTAGTGCAGCAGAGTTGGTACAGCTCCCCACAGGTGGAGCTAGCCCTAGGGCTATATAGTGTGATATATGGAGATGATGATGATTGTAGTACAGAGCAGGTGTCGCAGAAAATAAAGGGAAGGACACAGCAAAGTGCAGTCTTCACTCTTTTACTCACAGTTCATGCTGTAGTCCAGGGCACCGATTACAGCTGGCATTGGAGATCCGTTCAGCCTGGAAGCAATTTGGGATCCATATTGCCAGGTGGGTTCAGAGTAGGCCTCCTTATTGTGCTATATGCTAAGGTCCTTGCTGCCTAAAGCTGTGCTCAACCATCTGCTCTTTTCTGTTCCTTTAGTTCTTGCCTGTATAGCAGGCAGCTTGAGCCTGTTGTAAGGGTCACTATCTCACTGTGGCTCCAGTTCTGGTCTGTTGCTGCTGTGCCTTCAGGTGTTATGGTGGTACCAGGGGACCTGCAATCCCCTGCCCCCCGGATTTAGCTGTCGGGGCTTCAGCACCCACACAGCCACAGACACCGGTGTCCGGTCTTTAGCACTTGACCCTGAGGTGAGCTTAGCTCTAGCTCCACTCCTCAGGTCCTTCATTCACTTCCACGCTCCTCTCTGTCTCCTTCAGACTCACTCTCTATCCCCAGCCCAGAACTTGCTTGAAAGCTCTCCTGAAACTGGGTTTAGAGCTCCCCAGCTCCCCCTTCTGGTCTGGAGTAGGAAAATGTTGTATGCTGTTGTACCTGGCCAATGAATCCGCCCTTGCCTACAGGCATGACATCACCCCCCGGGAGGCAATGCCTCTGTGGCTACCAGACTCCTGGGGTGCCACACGTCTCCTATCCACTACAGAGTTAGTCATGGAAATCACGCGAAACACACACTGATGTCATCCGTGATCCGTCAGTGATTTTCACAGACACATAAGGGTCAAGGCATTAAGGTGCTAACACCAGGAATCTGGTGTAAACACCCTATTATGCTGCAATATGTGTGCGCAACTCAGTAGTTGCACAAAAATATTGTGACCTTTGGAGTTTGTAAGCCAGGTCTGACCAGCTACGCCAATATGGGTGTAGCATGGGTGGGATACGGGCAGGATAGAATGTGGCCCCCGACTGGCATCTGTTTCTAGTAACGGAGCAAGCAGAGTATCGGACACGCCTGAATCATTAAGGGGTGATTGAGTTGTTCAGTGTACTCCAGCGAGCACTTCATTAAAACTGGTGTGCACTACGCCAGTCTTAATGAAACACCCATAGCTTAAAACAGATGCCGTGTAGACTTACACTAGTGTTCATAAATTTCTCCCATTTTTTTCGGAGTTGGTGCACAATAATGTGGGCACTGGCCCATTTTGAGGAGTTATGTGTACGCGGTTCTTCTCTTGTGAGATGTCTACCTGCGGCTCTTCTGTGGTTGGTGAGACATTCATCGTCTCGTTTAATCACTGCACCGTCCTCACGTCAGGCTATGCGCAGAAACTGACCTGCTTAGATTTCCTGCCGTGATGAGCTGGATTACCTCATATCTGATTCAAAATTCACGTTACAGTAAAAATCATCAGGAAAGCGAGACAAACTCTTACCTGGATTCACTTGAAATCATTTCTAGATTTTAAAGAAAACCCTAAACTCACGAACACACTTTTCATATCACTGTTAGTTAGAAGTGAACATATTTCCATGTGTAAGTAGCGCCATCATGTGATATAGCCAGGAATTACAGAACATTTATCAGCTGGGTTCTTCATGGCCATTAATACTCATCTCTGCCATTTCATTTATTCACAAGAATCTAGATAATTTGCAGGGTATTATATTTTTTTTGCATCTAAGAAAAAAAGAATAAAGTTTGACCCGTGTTTATTTCCATCTGACTTTCAGCCATTTTTAAAGTTTCACCTATTAGTAAAAAAAAGGTACACTATTAGCATTTCTCACTGACTTTACCCATTGAGTTAAATGACTCAGTGGCCGGAAATGAATACAAAATGTGTGCGTATTTGTCGCAAGCTAGACGGATGTTCCGTGTGGCGTCCGAGTTTTTCTCGCTCTTGTCACCTGCATCTTAAAAACATCTCCAGAATCCGACCTTTTCTCACCTTTGAAACTGCTAAGACTCTTACTGTCGCTCTTATTCATTCTCGTCTGGACTACTGCAACTCTCTTCTGATCGGTCTCCCTCTTACCAAACTTTCTCCTCTCCAATCCATCTTGAATGCGGCAGCCAGGGTCATATTTCTGTCCAGCCGCTTCACCGATGCCTCCATCTTATGCCAGTCATTACACTGGCTACCTATTCGCTACAGGGTCCAGTATAAACTCATCTCTCTCACCCATAAAGCTCTCCACTGTTCTGCACCGCCTTATATCTCCTCTCTCATCTCTGTCTATCGCCCTACACGTGCCCTCCGTTCTACAAATGACCTAAGACTAACATCCCCCGTAATCCGAACCTCGCACCTCCGTCTCCAAGACTTCTCTCGTGCTGCTCCAGCTCTCTGGAATGCACTTCCCCAGACGATCAGACTGATACCTAGCCCTGACCTATTCAAGCGCGCTTTGAAAACCCATCTCTTCAAAGAAGCCTATCACATCAACTACTCAGCAAGCTAACTTTGCCCTGTTCCCTCCTTCCAAATATTATTCTGAATCTGCACCCTACTATTCATCTGTCTCCACACCCTTCATGCACATAACTGCACTTGATACTTGTCTATTGCACTTAAACACACGGGCTGATGACCGGATCATGCAGCTTTATATGAAAATCCCTATTATAATTGCCAGACCTGAATTAACAAGCATTTCTCACCTACTGTGTCCCCCCATTTCCTTGTAGATTGTAAGCTTGCGAGCAGGGACCTCACTCCTAATGTCATTGTTTGAATTGTCTTAACTTGTATTGAATTTATTGTCTGTACATGTCCCCGCTTAATTGTAAAGTGCTGCGGAATATGTTGGCGCTATATAAATAAAAATTATTATTATTATTATTATTTCTCGCACCCATAGGCTTGCATTGGAGAGTATCGGATGATATACGCGTACGCCTGTGGAAAAAAAACGGTGATGTGAGCTGCCCCATCGTTTAACACTGGTCCGATGTTTTCTCGCATAGTACTCGCCCTTATTCTATGGTCGTGTGACTGCGGCACACGACCCCGGAAGAAGCGAGCAGTGAAATGGCTGATATACACAGTGGGTACGGAAAGTATTGAGACCCCTTTAAATTTTTCACTCTTTGTTTCATTGCAGCCATTTGGTAAATTCAAAAAAGTTCATTTTTTTTTCTCATTAATGTACACTCTGCACCCCATCTTGACTGGAAAAAACCCCCCAGAAATGTAGACATTTTTGTAAATTTAATAAAAAAGAAAAGAACAAGATATTACATGGTGATAAGTATTCAGACCCTTTGCTCAGTATTGAGTAGAAGCACCCTTTTGAGCTAGTACAGCCATGAGTCTTCTTGGGAATAAAAAAATATTGAAGTCAGCTCGCCTTCCTGCTGTGTGCAGCTTATCTCACCATCAGCCAACGCCCTACACAGATCCAAGTGAGCATAAGGAAACATCAGTACAAAAATGGAAGGATCCAGCGATGTCAAGTGATGGTTAAAACCAATATTTATTATCAAAATGGCATTAAAATACTCTCTGGCAACACTGCATGGAAACACAGATCTATGCGTTTCGACGCAAGGTCTTTTTCAAGAACTGGCTGTGTGCACAAGGAAAAAGACCTTGCGTCGAAACGCGTAGATCTGTGTTTCCATGCAGTGTTGCCAGAGAGTATTTTAATGCCATTTTGATAATAAATATTGGTTTTAACCGTCACCCGACATCGCTGGATCCTTACATTTATATACTGAGGTCTTCTTGGGAATGATGGAACAAGTCTTTCACACCTGGATTTGGGGATCCTCTGCCATTCTTCCTTGCAGATCATCTCCAGTTCCGTCAGGTTGGATGGTGAATGTTGGTGGACAGCCATTTTCAGGTCTCTCCAGAGATGCTCAATTGGGTTTAGGTCAGGACTCTGGCTGGGCCAGAATGAACTTTTTTGAATTTACCAAATGGCTGCAATGAAGCAAAGAGTGAAAAATGTAAAGGGTCTGTATATATTTTTTTTATGGTGGTTGTCCCGCAGCTGATATATATACTGTTGTCCCAGCAGAGTACTTATTGCTATAACGCGGTGCTTTCCCTCCCTTTTGGAGGTTTTTTAGCCCTGTCTTTAGCATTATTTATTACTTACTCCCCAATATGCTGTGAGCTGACACTCTTTTTTTTTTACAGACGATTGACTTGAGTGGATGATTTTTAGCCAGAAATCGGATCAAAATCGGACATCTCTTGTTTTTTTATTATTGAGAAGCTGACTGCACAAAATAGCCATGTGAACGGCCGCTAAAGTGTTCTAGCTATGAGAATCATGGCTAGAAACCCGGCATAAAATCCCGCTCTTGATACAAGACAGCTTGCAGAGTTTGTTGTGGACCCCACCTTATGCAAAACGAAGGGTGAGAACCGCTGTAAAAAGTCTCTGAAAAATTGGACATGATGCGAAATTAAAAAATCTTCCACACAGGTCACTTTCTGTACAGAAATGATCTGCAGCGTGTGGATGAGATTTTTGAAATCCGATTCATTTTGCTCCCAGGATAGATATGGCCGAAAAAAGTGTTTCACACCTAGAGATGGTGCGTTCAACTTTCCAGCTCGTATTCTCAGCCCTCTTTACACGACACTGTGACCGCAGCCTCCTTTTTATGGGCGACACAAAATTAGGAAAACAATTGCAGAGAAAACTACGGCTCTCCTTCATCAAAGCAATTTCTCTAGAATTCTGCCATAAATTGCTTTTGGCATTTTCACACCAGTATCACCCAGCTTCGCTAAAATGGACAGAGATGTGCGCAACATACAACTGGTCTAATTCCTGGCAAACTGTGGCGTTCTCTACATCAAGAATCTTATTCCGATCAGTGACACGAGTACGATTTCTGGCCTAGCACACAGAGGCACATGTCACTCGTCAGACACTCATCATGAATCCAGAGCACTTCACTCCAGCATGCCCCCTCATCAATACCAGCTAGAAAATTGCCGATCTTTGTGAATCATGGACTACATCTTTAACTCTTTTCTGCCATTGGACTTACTATCCCGTCCATGTGCACTGGGACTTAATGCCCATGGACGGAATATTATGTCATACGCGATCAGCTGCACTCACGTGGGGAGTGCGGCTGATCGTGACCGGGTGTCAGCTGATTCTCACAGCTGACACCCGCCACTAAGTGCCAGGAGCGGTCACAGACTGCTCCCGGCACTTTAACTCCCGGAACACTGCAATCGCAGCATTCCGGAGCCGGCAGAGAGGCTGACAAATCTGCATGTCATATAAGCAATCACCCTGCACAAAATGTGTGTCCCATAGTGGGACAATGTGTAAAAGTAAGAATGAAATTTAAAAAAATTTTTTTAAAAAAATTGTAAAAATATTTTAAAAAATAATGGAAAAAATCAATATTTATTCTATCATTAAATCAATATTTGAAAAGTAAAACTGCTTTATCAAACTGCTTTATTAATTTTACCACATGCAGAATGGTATAAACTCCCCCCAAAAAGAAATTCATGAATTGCTGGGTATTGTTCATTCTGCCTCCCAAAAATTGGAATAAAAAGTGATAAAAAAATGTCATGTGCCCGAAGATGATATAAATAAAAATGTCAACTCATCCCATATAAAACAAGAACTCACATGACTCTGTGGGCCAAAATATGGAAAAATTATAGCTCTCAAAATGTGGTGATGCAAAATGTATTTTTTCACAATAAAATGCATCTTTTAGTGTGTGACAGCTGCCAAACCTAAAAACCACTATAAATGCTAAATCAAACCCCCCCCCCCTTATCACCCCCTTAGTTAGGGAAAAATAATAAAATAAAAAAAGTATTTATTTTCCATTTTTCCATTAGGGTTAGGGTTGGGGCTAAAGCTAGGGTTGGGGCTACAATTAGGGTTAAGGCTGGCATTAGAGTTAGGGATGGGATTAGGATTAGGGGTGTGTTAGCATTAGGTTTGTTGTCAGGGTTATGGGTAGGGTTGGTATTAGGGTTAGGGGTGTGTTGGGGTTAGAGTTGGAGTTAGAATTGGGGGGTTTCCACTGTTTAGGCACATCAGGGGCTCTCCAAACGCGACATGGCGTCTGATCTCAATTCCAGCCAATTTTGCATTGAAAAGTCAAACGGCGTTCCTTCCCTTCCGAGTGTTGCCATGCACCCAGTGGTTTACTTGCATGTATGGGGTATCAGCTTACTCAGGACAGATTGTACAGCAACGTTTGTGGTCCAATTTCTCCTGTTACCCTTGGTAAAATAAAACAAATTGGAACTGAAGTAAATTTTTTGTGAAAAAAAAGTTAAATGTTCATTTTTTTTAAACATTCCAAAAATTCCTGTGAAGCACCTGAAGGGTTAATAAAGTTCTTGAATGTGGTTTTGAGCACCTTGAGGGGTGCAATTTTTAGAATGGTGTCACTTTTGGGTATTTTCTATCATATAGACCCCTCAAAGTGACTTCAAATGTGATGTGGTCCCTAAAAAAATGGTGTTGCAAAAATGAGAAATCGCTGGTCAACTTTTAACCCTTATAACTTCCTAATAAAAAAAAAATTTGGTTCCAAAATTGTGCTGATGTAAAGTAAACATGTGGGAAATGTTGTTTATTAACTATTTTGTGTGACATATTTCTCTGTTTTAAGGGCATGAAAATTCAAAGTTGGAAAATTGCGAAATTTTCAAAACTTTAGCCAAATTTCTGTATTTTTCACAAATAAGCGCAAGTCATATCAAAGAAATTTGACCACTGTCATGAAGCACAATATGTTACAAGAAAACATTCTCAGAATCACCGGGATCCATGGAAACGTTCCAGTGTTATTCCCTCATAAAGGGACAGTGGTCAGAATTGTAAAAATTGGCCCGGGCATTAACGTGCAAACCACCCTTGGGGGTAAAGGGGCTAAAATGCAGTTTTCAATGTAGGTTTTTTTGTTGCGCGTTTCTGAACATGAGTTGTATCAGCCTTGAAACTAATTTATTATATTATTTCCCTGCCTGCAAGACGCCGTCCTTCACCCCTGGCGCCTGCTGGAGACCATGATCTCTTCTGCTGACAGTAAAGAGGATTTCTATCCGAAAGTGAAGGAGCAACTTGTTACTTGCAGCCAAAACATCACTTATAAGCATGAAGGATGTGAACACCCACTTCTGATAGTATTCTTTGCCCTTATCTGTTACGGACTTGTGCAGTTATGTACAAATATCAGATTAGAAAGCACAGAGGCAATCAGAGGCTCAGCATCCCTTAGAGTGTGTTCACACAGGGCGTTTTGCTAATCAAAAAGCTGGTGTTGGCAGGAAATTGCTGGGTAAATTAAGCATGATTTTAGGGGTTTTTTGTGTTTTTAGTTGAGTAGTTAGAATTGTTGAGTAGTAGTAGAATTGTCATGCTGCAAGTTTGAAAAATTAATTTAACAATGCAAGGGAAAAAAAATGTAGCACAAGGATGACATTGTGGTAATTACATCCATTACCCTGGGACTGTAATACCTTGTGGGAGTTTTTGCATACAAAAAACGCCCAAACAAAAGCTACAAATATTCAGGGTGTGAACAAGCTCTTAACTTACTCTGCTAAGGGCACAAATCCGGTGATCTGAGGGTCCTATCAACAGGAGCGAACAATCATGTGCAAGTACAACTAATACATAGAAATATAGCAAATATTCCAATGAATAAATGATATATGTATTTGGAAATAACATGTCAATAAATAAGTGATGTCATATTTTAAACTCACAGCACATGACTGTCTTACATCCAACCTTAGAATCCAAAATGCTTCTCATAGCAGCAGCTGCCTCCACCAGTCTCCACCCTTGGTGATCCATTGACTCTTTCAAAGGCGTAGAAAACCAAAGAATCTATATTCGGCTACGTTCCCTTCATGAGCTTTTGGTGTGTTTTTGACTCGAATGGCTCATACTCACTTGCTAGAGACTCGCACGAAAACCCGGCACTGCCGCCAGCACTGGGACCGGAGCGTGCGGCTGCATAGAAATACATGTAGCCGCACGCTCCGGTCCAAGTGCCGGTGGCAGTGCCAGGTTTTCATGCGAGAGACTCGCACGAGAATTGTGCGAGTCTCTTGCAAGTGAGTATGAGCCCTAAAGCTGGGGTCACACTTGTGAGAAACTCGCACGACTCTCGCGTCTCAATACCCGGCACTGCCGACGGCACTCGGGACCAGAGTGTGTGACTGCATGTCTTTCTATGCAGCTGAGCGCTCCAGTCCGAGTGCTAGCAGCAGTGCCAGGTATTGAGACGCGAGACTAGTGCGAGTTTCTCCCAAGTGTGACCTCGGCCTAAGGCTGGGGTCACACTTCCGTGTGTAATGCAAGAAACTCGCTCGAATCTCTCGCATCAATACCCGGCACTGCCGCCGGCACTCTGCACACTTCGGTCCTGAGTGCCGGAGGCAGTGCCGGGTATTACACTCGCAAGTGTGACCCCGGCCTAAATATTTTTGTTGCCTCAAAAATGCAGTGTATTTCTAGAGATTTCCAGAAATCTCATGGACACCTTGCTTTTATTTTACTCACCATAAACTAACCCGCGGTGCTGATTTCAAATCTGCAGCACGTCAATTTCTCTTGTGGGTACCCTAACAAAAATATGTTTTTTGACAGCCGCATCACATGGAGCAATTGTCTTTTTGTTAGGCAATCCTTGCATGTGTTGCGGCTGTCTAACAACCGTGAGTCACGCAGCCGCAGGGACTCAAACATTGTTCTGTACTCACTAAATGAAGCAGAATTCTTGTAGCTTATACAGGCAGCTAAACCACTATACCGGGGTCCAATAAGGAGACAGTAGGTTGAATCTGTGCTTTATTGAACACGGTGATATATTGGCGCGGTGAAACTACAAACAAAACACATATATATATATATATATATATATACACACACACACACACACACACACACACACACACACACACACACAATCAGTACTGGGTTCATCAGGGATTCATAAAAACATAATACATCATCTGCAAGATTAGCTAACCAGGGGAGAACTAACTAAGCAGGGTAGTATGAGGCAGGAATTGGATACAGGAAACATAAGTACAAACCAGCGATGCTGTCACAAGGGGAGAAGAGAACTGAGATGCTTCCTGAATGCAGGCAGAAGGAAAATGGTGGACTAGAAGGAAAATGGGGGCTGAACTAACCATAATCCTTTGTAAAAGGCTACCAGGGTGCCTTGCAGCCTTACCAGAATGCACTGGAAATGGGGGAAAAAGCAAAGTGAAAGTAAACACACAATAACACTGTGGTTAAGACTCTGGTCACTAGATGGAGCCAGAAAACACTGTAAACATTAACAAGCAGCTAATCAGGATTATGAGTCAGATGTCAGAGACAGAACAAACATATTATTCGAGCACACTGAAACACTTAGCACATGAGCATACTCAGATAACACCTTATCAGAGGACGCTCGCTCGTCACTACTAACAAACTAAAAATATAATCATATGTATAAAATGTAATTACTGTCAGGGTACCTATTTGATTCCTAAATGTATGAACCATTATTTAGAGAAGACTGGGAACTTATGCGTGCCATGTTTAAGGTGGCATAATGAAAGTACGTTACTGTGCCTGCACGGCGTCCAGTAGCTAAAGGCCACATTGCTCATACTTTACTATCACCAGTACTATTATTATGCAGATTACACAGAACCCTTCTTAGCAGCATTTTAAGGCTATATTAATATTGATTTTAAGCCATTATATATTTTTTTGTTTGAGGCAAACATTTCCATTGACGTGATGATAGTAATTTTTAATTATTTATAAATAAACTTTAAAGGGACCTGGTCTTCACCCGTCTCTGCTCTCTTTCTAACTTCACCAACTCCCCTCTCCCTCTATCTGACCATCATCTACTCACTTTCTCATCCCTGTCCTAATCACCTGGCACCCATGTCCAGCAACACGCACACCCCCCACAGAAACCTTGCACACCTAGACACCCACGCGCTCTATGACTCTATTCTACCACTGGCATCCATATCCTCACTCCATGACACAGACAGTGCCACTGCTTTCTACAATGTCACTCTCACGTCAGCTATTGACACGGTTGCCCCTCTCGCTCATGGCAGAATGTGACGTATCAACAGACAACCCTGGCACAATAACACCACTAAAAAGCTCCGGCAAGTGTCCAGGATTGCAGAGCGGCGCTGGAAGAAAACAAATTCGCAAGATGACTTCACCACATTCAAACATGCAACACACGATTTCAAATCTGCCCTCACCTCTGCTAAACAGGCCTACTTCACAACCCTCGTATCTTCCCTATCTTACAACCCAAAACAGTTATCAAAACTTTTAACTCCCTCCTCCGCCCACCACTGCCTTCTCCAACTTCCCTCATCTCTGCCGAGGACTTTGCCACACACTTCAAAAACAAGATTGACCAAACAAGGCAAGTCTTCATCACTCAACCACCACAACCCCTTTGTATACCAGACCAATGCCCAAACCCCATAACCTCACTCTCCAACATCACTGAAGGGGAGCTTAATCACCTCTTCTCCAAATCGCACCTCACAACCTGTGACTTGACCCCATCCCATCCCACCTCCTCCCCAACCTCACCACCACACTTATCCCATCCCTAACCCACCTCTTCAACCTGTCACTAACGTCCGGTACCTTCCCTTCTGCTTTCAAGCATGCCACAATCACGCCTATCCTTAAAAAGCCAACCCTCGACCCAACCGCTATGTCCAGCTATTGCCCAATATCATTGCTTCCATTCGCTTCCAAACTCCTGGAACAGCATGTCCACACTGAACTTTCCTCCCACCTATCATCTAACTTGCTCTTTGACAATCTACACTCCACTGAGACAGCCCTGACCAAAATTACTAACGTCCTACATACAGCCAAATCAAATGGACAATACTCTATACTCATGCTTCTAGACCTGTCCTCTGCATTTGACATAGTTGACCACTGCCTCCTACTACAGATCCTCTCCTCCGTCTTCATCAAAGGCCTTGCCCTATCCTGGATCTCCTCATACCTTTCCAACCGCACATTCAGCGTCTCCCACACCACCTCCTCATCCCACCCTCTCCCTGTTGCAGTCCCCCAAGGCTCTGTTTTAGGACCCCTACTCTTCTCAATCTATACACTTAGTCTGGGGCAACTCATAAAGTCCCACGGATTCCACTACCACCTTTATGCTGATGACACGCAGATCTACCTCTCTGGCCTAGACGTCACCTCTCTGCTGTCCAGAATCCCAGAGTGTCTATCAGCCATATCCTCCTTCTCCTCTCACTTCCTCAAACTCAATGTAGACAAATCTGAACTCATCATCTTTCCTCCATCTGATCTTCTTTACCTGACCTAGCTATAACAATTAATGACATCACACTTTCCCCAGTACCAGAAGTCCGCTGCCTCAGAGTAACCTTTGACTCAGCCCTGTCCTTCAAACCGCACATCCAAGCTCTTTCTACCTCCTGTCGCCTCCAGCTCAAAAATATTTCCAGAATCCGTCCTTTCCTCAACCCTCAATCTACTAAAATGCTTGTGCATGCCCTCATCATCTCCCGCCTCGACTACTGCAACATCCTTTTCTGTGGTCTCCCTGCTAACACACTTGCACTTCTCCAGTCCATCCCTAACCCTGCCGCCCGACTAATTCATCTCTCTCCTTGCTACTCCTCCGCTTCTCCCCTCTGCAAATCTCTTCACTGGCTCCCATTCCCTCAGCGTATCCAGTTCAAATTACTAATACTGACCTACAAGGCCATGTATAACCTGTCTCCCCCATATGTCTCTGAACTAATCTCCTGATACCTTCCCTCACGTAATCTCCGGTCATCCCAAGACCTCCTTCTCTCCTACACACTTATATAAATAAATAATAAAAAAGGGGTATTATGGGGATGGGGACAATGACAGCTCACCCTTAGGCCGGGGTCACACTTAAAGCGAATATGTCAGCAGTTTTCGCCGATATAAGATACAGCCACTGCCTTTCAGCGCTAAATCTCATCTCCCCAGATTTCAATGCCGAGATCTCCATCTGCGCTTGCGCGGCGGCCATTTTCCAGGAAGCAAGCCACCACACAGGCATGAAAGGAACGCCAGAGCCCCCGACGCAGCATGGGACAGAGCCCGGGGGCAAGCACCCGGGGACCCAGCGCGGCAGCACCAGGTAAAGAGTGGGTGACAGCACCCCGGTGACAGAGCGGTAAGCAATAAGATGCCTGGATTATAAGAAGCACCACCATTTTATTAAAAAAACTTTTTTTTCCTATTTTTCTCCTCAAACTTTGGGGTGCGTCTTATAATCCGGAGCGTCTTATAAAGCGAAAAATATGGTAAATTCCTTGTGGGGCCTAGTTTTCAAAATGGGGTCACTTGTGGGGGTTTCCACTGTTTAGGCACATCAGCGGCTCTCCAAATGCGACATGACAACTGCACACCATTCCATCAATGTCTGCTTTCCCAAACGTTACTCCTTGCTTTCTGAGTACTGCTGTTTGCCTAAATGGTAGTTTTCCCCCCCATCTTACCCTTGTGAAAATAAAAAAATGGGGCTAAAATAATATTTTAGTGGGAAAAATATGATTTTTTTATTTTCACATCTCATCGTTTTAAACTTCTGTGAAGCACCTGGAGGTTAAAGGTGCTCACCATACATCTAGACACATTCCTTAACCCCTTCATGACTGGAGCTTTTTTCATTTTTGCGTTTTCGTTTTTAGCTCCCATTCTTCCCAAAGCCTTTTTTTTATAGATCTGGCGTTTCTGAATGCGGCGATACCAAATGTGTATGCTTGATTTTTTTTTTGTTTGTTTTATTTTGAATGGGACGAGAGGGAGGTGATTTGAACTTTTATTTTTTTTATATTTTAAAAACATTTTTTTTTTTACTTTTGGCAAGCTTCAATAGTCTCCATGGGAGACTAGAAGCTGCCACAACCCGATCGGCTCTGCTACATACAGGCGATGATAAGATCGTCTATATAAAGCAGAATTACTCAGTTGCTATGAGCGCCGACCACCGGTGACACGCGATCATGTTACGGGGGTCACCGGTGGACGTATTTCCGGCCTGATGGACGGAAGTGCGAGTTAAATGCCGCTGTCAGAGTTTGACAGCGGCAAGTAGCGGGCTAATAGCCGCGAGTAGATCGCGATTCCACCTGCAGCTATTCCGGGCAACTGTCAGCTGTTCAAAACAGCTGACATGTCCCAGGAGAGATGTGGGCTCACCGCTGGAGCCAACATCAAAGGGAGTGAGTCCGACATCAGTGTAAATTTACGCCCAATGTCGGAAAGGGGCTAAGGGGTCTAGTTTCCAAAATGAGGTCACTTGTGGGGTGTTTACACTGTTTAGGCACATCATGGGCTCTCCAAATGGGAAACTGCATCCGCTAATCATTCCAGCAAATATTGCGTTCAGAAAGTTAAATGATATTCCTTCCCTTCCAAGCCCTGCTGTGAGTTGAAACAGTACTTTTCCCCCACATATGGGGAAGCAGTGCACTCAGGCGTAATTGCACAATTTTTGCGCTCCATTTTCTCCTGTTACCTTTGTCAAAATAAAAAATTTGGGATTAAAAGAACATTTGTGTGTAAAAAATTAGATTTTTTGTTTTCACGGCTCAACGTTATAAATTTCTGTGAAGCACTTGGGGGATCAAGGTGCTCACCACACATCTAGATACATTCCTTAAGGGGTCTAGTTTCCAAAATATGGTCACTTGTGGGGGGTTTCCACTGTTTTACATATAGTCCATGAGCCAAGAGCCAATTTTGACGATATCGGTACCACCCGGAGTGACTAATTCTCTTTGGTGTTTTTAGGTAGATGCATGTCTGTAGTTTATGTTTTGATATGATAGCCCTTGCACATCAGTAGCTTAACCCCTTCAGGCCTATTTGTACCCAAATGCCTAGGCCATTTTTTGTAAATCTGACCTGTCACTTCATGCGGTAATAACTTTGGGACGCTATCACCTACCCACGCCATTCTGAGATTGTTTTCTCGTGACATATTGTACTTCATGGTAGTGCTAATTGTGAGTCAATAGATTTTACCTTTCTGCATAAAAAAACTACAAAATACACGAAAATTTGGGAAAAATTCGCTATTTTTGAACTTTGAAATTCTCTACTTTTTACAAAAATGCTGATACCCCCCATAACAGTTATTAGTTTACATTCTCCACATGTCTACTTCACATTGGAATCATTTTGGAAATGAAATTTTATATATTTTTCGGATGTGATAAGGCTCATAGTTTTATACGCAATTTTTAAAGTTTACGACTAAATTTCCAAAACCCATTTTTCCAAGGACCAAGTCAGTTCGGGCGTCACTTTATGGGTCTTGTATAACAGAACCCACCCATACATTACCCCATTTTGCAAACTACACCCCTCAAGGTGTCTAAAACGGATTTTCAAAACTTTGTTAACCACTTAGGTGTTGCACAGGAATTCAAGCAAAATGACAGTGAAATATCAAAATTTCAATTTTTTGGCAGATATTCCATTGTAATCCAATTTTACCTGCAACCCAGCAAGGGTTAACAGCAAACCCAAACCCAAAATTGGTTACCCCAATTCCGCAGTTTATAGAAACACCCCACATGTACACGTAAACTAAATTATGGGCGCGCAAGAGGACTCAGCACAGAAGGAGAGCTAGGCGGTTTTTGGGATAATAGATTACACTGGAAGAAATCCAGTGGGCCATGTCGTATTGGAGAGACCCTGAGGTACCCCCAGAGTGGAAACCCCCAAAAGGTTACCGCATTTTGGAAACTACACCCCCTAAGGAATGTTTTAGGGGGTATAGTAACCACTTTGACCCAACAAGCGCTCCATTGGAGTTTCATGCACTTGGTTGAGGAAATTGAAAAGTACGTTTTTTACCGAAAAATGTCGCTTTAGTCCCACATTTTTCATTTTGAAAAGGGGGACCAGGAAAAAGTACACCCCACTTTTTATTCCCCATTGTCTCTCGAACACGGCAATACCACAAGTGTTGTCTAAAACCACAGTATTGGCGCATATGGGAGGGGGAGGGGGGGATGTGTAGTGTAGTGTAGTGTAGTGTTTTTGTTTTTTTTAACTTTCTTTTACACTTTTTGCCTGCCTGCCCAGACTTGCTGGGACTTGTGGTACCACAAGTTCCAGCGAGTGCAGGCAGGTCCGGCCAGCCTGCACAGTGCAGCGATCGTCCCTGTACTGACAGGATCGCATACAGGCAGAGGCGACACTGTCGGCCCTGCTACATCGCTGCTATGGCTAGAACGATGTTCTAGCCAATCGCAGCACAGGGGGAGGAGATCAGACACTGACATCCTCCCCCTGGCCTGTGGAGTGACTGGTAAATGCACCAATCGCTCCACAGGCACGAACCCCTTGTCATGGTCACGTGTGTCGGGACGCAGATGATGTCGCAAGGCGGACCCATAACACACGTGACCCTGGATACACCGCCTCCAGTGGGGCGCATTTAAATAATAAAACATGCAGGTGGATACGCCGCCTCCACCTGGCGAATTTAGGTATTACACGTTATACATACAATAATCAAATAATAAAGGGGGAACCTGGGAAACTTTAACAATGGTGGGCCCTGCGATAGGGACTGGGGACATGGAGACCTCCTAAGCTCCCCTGAGCCAGTGTCCCTGCACTCCTTACATTCCCTAAACAGGCTCCGCACCTGTCGGTGCGGAGACTAATCCCACCACTGCACTAATAACACACATGAGGAAAGAGACAATACAGGGGAAACACCACTTAGCTTTGCTCTGTTGCGTGCGCTCCTAGCAACAGAGCCCTCCACCTGAGTGCATCTTCTCCTCCACCCGGATCCATCACCATAACAGGATCCTCCACCTTAGTGCAACCTTGGAGCAGAGTCCAACACCAGTTGCAGCTGCTTAGTACCAGAGTCTCAAGGAAGTGTTCAGTTTCTGCCACGAAGTCAAGCATGCTTGAGTCCAGCTCAGCAGCCAAGTCCCACATGGTGAGTGCCACTCTCCATAGTCGCCACTCCACCAGCCCATGCAGACACTTCCCGCTGATACCATCACTGCGACTCCACCACGCCATGCCAGCCCTTCGTCCAGACACCATAGCTGACACTCTTCCCCCCTGGCTAAGCTGCGCAGGACTCCTCACCAGCTCCATCCTTCATCCAGGCTCTCCAAAAACAGAGTGAACACAAACTCACAATATCACAGGCAGTGATTGCACACCTCTAGCACACCTTTATAGGGTGTAACACCAGATACATGATTAAGTGCACAAAACCTAAAGTGCAATATCAAAACCACCACCGGGGACAGTCAAGACACCTTGGAACTTTCCAAAGTAAAAAAAGTTCACCCAGTGATTTAAAACTGTCAGATCACTTCAGATCATGACAGTACCCCCTCCTTAATGAGGGGCCTCTGGACCCTCAAGACCACCCCTCATTAGGGAAACACCTACAGCGGGGACGCCCAGACCCTGAGTTCACCCCACCATTACCTGACACTTCAGGTTTATGACAAACGCACCGCTGGTATTGGTAATAAAGTTCATTTTGGAGGCACCACTCATCTCCACAGCACTGACCTGGGGAACGAGATTATGTATGTGTATGTATGCTAAGAGCTGATCAGACTCCACAACACATTTCCAAGATGTTTTTTGGTGGGACCCATACATGCTCGTTCACACACAGGTCCGGACCTGAACGTTTATTACACACATTCGTTTGTCATTTTTTGGTGAACTCACTCTGGACTTGACAACAGAGGCGTCCCCCTGTGTCACCACACTCACACCCCCACTATTCACCAAGGGACACCACCTTTCACCATGAGGACTGCGCCTCCTAGGGTTGGTTAATGGCGAGGGTAGAGATTTGTCCCTACTCCCCCGCAGCACACCAGCTGCTCACACCAGGAGGAGAAGGAACGCATATGGAGGAAATATACACTCACTGGCCGCCTCCACACGGCCAGGAGGGGCGGCTTCTACGGTGGTATTTGAAGATTTTGGCGTAAACCCCGCGGACTCTACATCAGTCCGCTCATCACTGGAACGCACCCCTTCACCTCGGGGAACACCAAGCAGCTCCGTGGGGCACCATTCCTCCCACCTGCCTGGGTACGCCCACGTGCATGAGCAAGTCCCGCTCCCCAGCAGCGACTCCAGGGGCTTTTGCCAGACCCGCAATTTGCCAAAGCCACCATTTTTTTTTTCTCTCTGGTTATCTGAGCAGAGGCCCCAGACCGTGATAACTGCTGCTGCAGCAGCTCTAACACACCTTGCCGCTCCCCACTCACATCAGTGAGGCCCGGCAGCAATTACTCAGCGGTCTCCACATGGCCAAAGCTCACCAGAAAAAAAAAAACTGTAGGGCCTGTGATAATGTCATGATCACGTGTGTCAGGACGCAGATGTTTCCGCAAGGCGGACCCATAACACACGTGACCCTGGATACACCGCCTCCAGTGGGGCGCATTTAAATAATAAAACGTGCAGGTGGATACGCCGCCTCCACCTGGCGAATTTAGGTATTACACGTTATACATACAATAATCAAATAATAAAGGGGGAACCTGGGAAACTTTAACAATGGTGGGCCCTGCAATAGGGAAAAGGGAATTGGAGACCTCCTGAGCTCCCCTGAGCCAGTGTCCCTGCACTCCTAACGTTCCCTATGCCGGTTTCGCACCGGGTGCCGCACGCGTACCTTAACGCCCTTGCTCACCCTGACCCTAAACCCTCACTAGGAAATGGGTCGGTGCGGAGACTAATCCCACCACTGCACTAATAACACACATGAGGAAAGAGACAATACAGGGGAAACACCACTTAGCTTTGCTCTGTTGCGTGCGCTCCTAGCAACAGAGCCCTCCACCTGAGTGCATCTTCTCCTCCACCCGGATCCATCACCATAACAGGATCCTTCACCTTAGTGCAACCTTGGAGCAGAGTCCAACACCAGTTGCAGCTGCTTAGAACCAGAGTCCCAAGGATGAGTTCAGCTGCTGACACGAAGTCGAGCATGCTTGAGTCCAGCTCAGCAGCCAAGTCCCACATGGTGAGTGCCACTCTCCATAGTCGCCACTCCACCAGCCCATGCAGACACTTCCCGCTGATACCATCACTGCGACTCCACCACGCCATGCCAGCCCTTCGTCCAGACACCATAGCTGACACTCTTCCCCCCTGGCTAAGCTGCGCAGGACTCCTCACCAGCTCCATCCTTCATCCAGGCTCTCCAAAAACAGAGTGAACACAAACTCACAATATCACAGGCAGTGATTGCACACCTCTAGCACACCTTTATAGGGTGTAACACCGGATACATGATTAAGTGCACAAAACCTAAAGTGCAATATCAAAACCACCACCGGGGACAGTCAAGACACCTTGGAACTTTCCAAAGTAAAAAAAGTTCACCCAGTGATTTAAAACTGTCAGATCACTTCAGATCATGACACCCCTGCAGCGAATCACGCCATGTTTTACAAGGCATGCTGCGATTCGCTGGGCTATATAGCCCAGCGAATCACAGTGATTCTAGCTGCAGGGGGTCGGCGCGATGGCCACACACGGCGAGGGGACAAGCCCTGCTGCCGGTAAGTGCGGCCATCTACCCCCGATCCCCGCGCGATTAGCGGCGGGGATGCTAAAGGGGTTGTGCCGTACTAGTACTGCTCTTGTCCTTTGGTCCAGGACGAGAGAGCAGTACTCGAACGGCGCCCGATGCCAAGGGTTTTAATGTTTTTCTTTGTGTTTGCAGGTGTTTACTGACATATCTAATGGCATGATGGAAGTACCAGCGAGGAAGAAATCACGGATCAACTGTATCATACACTGCTCTAATGATGACAGTGATGATCTGGCGTCCCTACAGGATTTGGACTCCTGGAAAACATTGCTTAGTGCTGCAGAGATCAGACAGCATGAATCCGTCCTGGAAGCAGCTAAGGGCCTTGAAGAACGAGAAATATCACACATACAATATCACCGTAAATGTCGTAGTCTCTTTACAATGAAGAAGTCACTGGATTCTATCCTTGCCAAGGGTGTCAATGTCGAAACAGCAAGCGAAATCCCCAGGAGGAGGCTACCGAGGGGTACCCCCAGTGATAGCAGGGTGTATGCCAAAGTATGTATGTTCTGCGAGAAGTCAAGCAAGTATCTCAAAGGAGAAAAAACAAGGGAGCCAATCGTCCAGTGTGTTGAGCTACGAGCAGATGAGACGATCCGCAGAGCAGCGATAAGGAAAGGCACACAGAGAATCCTTGGTTTACTTAGCAGAGACCTTGTTGCTTCAGAGGGGCACAACCACAAGTCGTGCTACAAACTATTCACAAAAGATGATTCCTGTCATGGTCACTGTGTGTCTGGGCGCAGGTGTTACCGCAAGGCGAACCCATAACACACGTGACCCTGGATACAGCGCCTCCAGCGGGGCGAATTTAAATAATAATACGTGCAGATGGATACACCGCCTCCACCTGGCGAATTTAGGTATTACACGTTAATAAACATTCTGGAAACCCCGCCTCCAGTATGGCGAATTTAAATAATAAGGGGGACCTGGGAAACATTAACAGTGGTGGGCCCTGCAATAGGGAAAAGGGAATTGGAGACCTCCTGAGCTCCCCTGAGCCAGTATCCCTGCACTCCTAACGTTCCCTATGCCGGTTTCGCACCGGGCGCCGCACGCGTACCTCAACGCCCTAGCTCGCCCTGAACCTAAACCCTCACTAGGGAATAGGTCGGTGCGGAAACTAATCCCACCACTGCACTAATAACACACATGAGGGAAAGAGACAATACAGGGGAAACACCACTTAGCTTTATGCTCTGTGCTTATGCTCCTGCAACAGAGCCCTCCACCTGCGTGCGTCTTCTCCTCCACCCGGATCCATCACCATAACAGGATCCTGCACCATAGTGCTGCCTAGGAGCAGAGTCCACCACCAGTTGCTGCAGCTTAATAACAGAGTCCCAAGGATAAGTTCAGCTTCTGCCACGAAGTCAAGCATGCTTGAGTCCAGCTCAGCAGCCAAGTCCCACATGGTGAGTGCCACTCTCCATAGTAGCCACTCCACCAGACCATGCAGACACTTCCCGCTGACACCATCACTGCGACTCCACCACGCCATGCCAGCCCTTCGTCCAGACACCATCGCTGACACACGTCCCCCCTGGCTAAGCTGCGCAGGACTCCTCCTCAGGTCCATCCTTTCACCAGGCTCTCACAAACTCAGAATAAATGAATCAGTATCACCAGCAGTGAGTGAACACCCTGAGACCCATTTATAGAGTCCAACACCTGAATTATAATTAAGTGCACATTAACCTAAAACTAAAGCTAAGGTGCGATACCACTCACCACCACCGGGGACAGTCAAAACACCTTTGAACTTAACCAAAGTAAAAAAAAGTTCACTTTGTGCTTTTAATACTGCCAGATCCAACACTGGATCATGACAATTCCCAAGTGGCCTTGTATATAAGGACTGAATTGTTCCCAAACCCAGAAGTACTGCCTATGATAAACCTCACATCTAGGCTTCAGAGATGCATGATGTCCCGTGGTGTCATCAAACTGAAACCATCGACAAAGAAACATGTTCGCCGAAAACTTGAAACAGAGTTTGGTGAATCACTCTGCTTTCTCTCCGATGAGAAAGGTAAGCTTCTAGTCTATCCATATAGCCTATCAATGGACAACCTTGCCCGGCAAGCACACAGCATGACAAAAGATCTGCAAGAAGCAAGAGCCGCTAACTCTGGAGATGTCGTAACCAAAGCAGCAATGCAGCTGAGGAATCAGATCAAGAAGCAAGATGTGAGTCAGCCATGGCCTCCCGATACAGATCAGAATGTCGTTCCTGCATTAGTCACTCAATTCCTGCAAACCCTGCTTACAGGAGATTGTCAGTGCCAAACTCCCTCTGAAAGAGCTCAACGTCTTGCCACATCCTTCAGCAGTGACTTGGTTTTTGCTGTTACCAATGGAAAGACAAAGCCACCCAAGCACGTACTGCTGTCCTTTGCAATTAAGTCTTTGACCGGCAATACAGAACTGGTTCGAACTCTGAATCGTCTTGGCCACTGTGTGTCATATTCAACGGCTGAGGAGATCGATACAGCCCTTTGTATCCAGAAGTTGGAATGTTCAACGGATGACATCCCAATGCCAGCAAATATCTTCCCTGGTGTGTTCACAACCTTGGCCTGGGATAACATTGACAGACTTGAGGAGACACTAAGTGGAGCAGGTACATCTCATAGAGTCAATGGCATCGCTGTTCAGTCCAATGTTGCATGCTCTGTGACAAAAGTCCTGCCAGATGTAACCAAGTCGAAGAAAAGAAGCATAATTCCGACAGAATTAATGCTACCAATATACAATGTTGGGCGGTGGGGAGGGCCACCCAGGATTGAGACTGCGAATGTTAACACTACCGAGGAGGTCCAGGATTCAAAAACCAAGAACCATATCTGGCTTCTGGCTAGAATGTCAGACCATGAGGATCAGACCATTAGCAGTTGGACTGAGTTCAACTTCCAAATCCGCAGCGACATTGTAGTGGCCCAGGACACTGTAAGCTACCTGCCCACTATCAATGCTCCTGTAACAGCCATGTCCACTGTGAATGAAGTCTTGGAGCAAACACATGCCATCATGCAGACCCTGAAGCTTAACAGAATTGTGTGCGTGTTTGATCAAGCACTCTATGCCAAAGCTGCCGAGGTTATCTGGAAACAGAAGTTCAAGAACATTATAATTAGAATGGGTGTCTTCCACACAATCTGTAATCTCCTCTCCATCATAGGTAAGAGATTTCAGGATGCAGGCCTTAGAGATCTGTGTGTTGAATCCGGTGTCATCGCTGAAGGATCAGTGTCTGGAGTGATGGACGGCCGGAGGTACAACAGAGCAGTGAGACTACACAAGCTGGTCTATGAAGCACTTATGAGGCTTGCATGGAAAAACTTCCTTCCATGGCTAGAAGAAAACCATGCAAGGGACCTTCACCATCTGGATGAAACACTGAAGAACATCACAAACTTTCGCATCAGTGTGTCGCAGGGATCCTTCAAAAAGTTCTTGGATAATGAATCTTGCACACTTACCCTGAAGCTCTTTCAAGTTTATCTTGAGACCTTCAGAAATGAACAACTCTCAGCATTCTGGATGTCATACTTGGACATGGTCGAGACCATGCTGACCCTGGTTCGAGCTTCAAGAGAAGGCAACTGGATGCTTCACCTAGGAGCAATCCGACAGATGATACTGTGGTGTTTTGCCTATGACAAGGTCAACTATGCCCGATACCTAACCTATTACTATGCTACGATGTCTCGGCTGCCCATAGACCACCCAGAGGTCCATGAATACTTCATGAAAGGTGGCTTTTCAGTCCAGATCGGTAGCAAGAATCCTTTTGGACGGATTCCTGTGGACCAGACCATCGAAGAAACAATCAACAAAGACACCCAGACACCAGGCGGCACAAAAGGCTTCAGCCTCAAAGTTGGAGCTGTCGCCAGATTCTACCTGACATCGGAGTACCGCAGCATGTACTTGAGGCAGCTGAGGGCCCTAGTAGGCCAACAATATACTGACTTCAGTCATTCAGACCTACAGGTGTCCAGGATTAGAAGAGATGAAGCCGATGTCCGATCTTTTGTTGAACTGCTGGAGACTGGTTGGTTGAACCCCTTCAACAAAGAGCATAATGGTGAACTTATCAGTTTATCAACAGAGACTGCAGCACCACCAGATGTAGCCAAAGACCTTCTAGGGTACATACAGTATAGGAGAGGATGCATATCACACATTCAAGGATGAGCGTTTGGGTACCGATACGCCAACTACACTGTTTCATGACAAGATGACGAAGAACAATCTTAAAACGTTCTCTAACATCAGAATGAAGACACACAGACAAGGCCTTGGCAAGGAGGTAATTTTGAAGGCTGACAGGAACCTATTTGGCCAGATGATACTTGTAGCTGAGAACAGAAAGCTACAAATGAGTGATGTCTTGACTCATCCCCTGGGGCCATTGCCATGGGCACTTGCCAACGGTGATGGGTCTATCCGCAACACCAACAAGGCTGCCCTAGCAAGGGAGTTGGAGAGGAATGCTCCTCCTGCAGAGGTGATCCCTGAGCCCTCTGCAACCATCATTGATGGGATGAGCCTGGTTCAGAAATTGAAGGGAAACGATGCAACATTTGCCCAGCTAGCAGGCACAGCAATGAGTCGCGCTATCCATGAGGGTGCTAAGAGCAAGTGCATTGATATTGTCTTTGACGTCTACAAGGAGACATCCATCAAAGATACAGAAAGTCAACAGATATGAAGGCACAGGGATCCATTTCAAGAACATTCAACATGGGCACAACATCCAGCAGTGGAGAAAGCTACTAAGTAATTCCTCCAACAAGGCAAGTCTCATAAGGTTTCTGGTAGAAGAATGGAAGGCGAAACACCACAGGGAGAAGCTTGAGGAGAAGGAGATGTATGTCACATGTGAGCAGCTCTGCTTTAAGATCACCAAAGAACAGTGGGAAGAGGCTGCTGACCTTAAGTCAAGTCAAGAAGAAGCAGACACACGCCTCCTTCTCCATGCTCTTCATGCAGCAGAATCTGGTTACAAGTCTGTCATCATCACTTCAGAGGATACTGATGTCATGGTCCTGTGTCTGGGCATGTGCCACAAAATCCCATCCCACCTGTTCCAGAAATGCGGTACACAGAACCGGACAAGATTCCTGGATATCACCACTCTGAGCAGAACATTGGGAGGCAGCATGTGTGATTCATTGATTGGTATGCATGCATTTACAGGCTGTGACACAGTCAGTGCATTCGCTGGCCGTGGTAGTTCATGGGAAGTGTCTCCCGAACTCTTTGAGAAGTTACAGGAAATCACCTGCCACATGTACCTGCCAACTACCCAAACAACTGAGGTAAACAGGCTCTGGTATCAGCTGTTCTGTGCCAGACGTGGAGTGGTAGAGTCAAGTCAACTCCCTCCTTGCCAAGACTGCCTTTTCATGCATGCACTGCGTGCAAACTACCAGGCTGCGATCTGGAGGAGAAGTCTGCAGAGCCAGCCATTTGTTGCAAACCCAACAGACTGCGGTTGGATGATAGATAATGACGGAAAGCTTGTTGTCAAGTGGATGCGAGGGGCACCAGCACCAGAAGCTATTATCCAGCTACT
Source organism: Dendrobates tinctorius (assembly GCF_039654945.1). Classification (NCBI taxonomy): domain Eukaryota; kingdom Metazoa; phylum Chordata; class Amphibia; order Anura; family Dendrobatidae; genus Dendrobates; species Dendrobates tinctorius. Next base: position 5,291,706 of record NW_027361708.1, read on the forward strand.
GTCCTGCAAGTGTGTGCGGTCATGCGAACTTCCTCAGTGTACTTGCCTCAGCAATGGCCTGAAGTGCACGGACATGTGCAGGTTACAGACATGCCAGAACAAGGGTATTGAAGACGAGCCAGTAGAACAACAGTCAGATTCAGAGTCTGATGTTGAAGATATTATGGAGTAACGTTATATAATTATACATACACACACAATATATATATATACAGTGGGGCAAAAAAGTATTTAGTCAGTCAGCAATAGTGCAAGTTCCACCACTTAAAAAGATGAGAGGCGTCTGTAATTTACATCATCGGTAGACCTCAACTATGGGAGACAAACTGAGAAAAAAAAATCCAGAAAATCACATTGTCTGTTTTTTTTTCATTTTATTTGCATATTATGGTGGAAAATAAGTATTTGGTCAGAAACAAGCAATCAAGATTTCTGGCTCTCACAGACCTGTAACTTCTTCTTTAAGAGTCTCCTCTTTTCTCCACTCATTACCTGTAGTAATGGCACCTGTTTAAACTTGTTATCAGTATAAAAAGACACCTGTGCACACCCTCAAACAGTCTGACTCCAAACTCCACTATGGTGAAGACCAAAGAGCTGTCAAAGGACACCAGAAACAAAATTGTAGCCCTGCACCAGGCTGGGAAGACTGAATCTGCAATAGCCAACCAGCTTGGAGTGAAGAAATCAACTGTGGGAGCAATAATTAGAAAATGGAAGACATACAAGACCACTGATAATCTCCCTCGATCTGGTGCTCCACGCAAAATCCCACCCCGTGGGGTCAGAATGATCACAAGAACGGTGAGCAAAAATCCCAGAACCATGCGGGGGGACCTAGTGAATGAACTGCAGAGAGCTGGGACCAATGTAACAAGGCCTACCATAAGTAACACACTACGCCACCATGGACTCAGATCCTGCAGTGCCAGACGTGTCCCACTGCTTAAGCCTGTACATATCCGGGCCCGTCTGAAGTTTGCTAGAGAGCATTTGGATGATCCAGAGGAGTTTTGGGAGAATGTCCTATGGTCTGATGAAACCAAACTGGAACTGTTTGGTAGAAACACAACTTGTCGTGTTTGGAGGAAAAAGAATACTGAGTTGCATCCATCAAACACCATACCTACTGTAAAGCATGGTGGTGGAAACATCATGCTTTGGGGCTGTTTCTCTGCAAAGGGGCCAGGACGACTGATCCGGGTACATGAAAGAATGAATGGGGCCATGTATCGTGAGATTTTGAGTGCAAACCTCCTTCCATCAGCAAGGGCATTGATGATGAAACATGAGTGGGTCTTTCAACATGACAATGATCCAAAGCACACCGCCAGGGCAACGAAGGAGTGGCTTCGTAAGAAGCATTTCAAGGTCCTGGAGTGGCCTAGCCAGTCTCCAGATCTCAACCCTATAGAAAACCTTTGGAGGGAGTTGAAAGTCCGTGTTGCCAAGCGAAAAGCCAAAAACATCACTGCTCTAGAGGAGATCTGCATGGAGGAATGGGCCAACATACCAACAACAGTGTGTGGCAACCTTGTGAAGACTTACAGAAAACGTTTGACCTCTGTCATTGCCAACAAAGGATATATCACAAAGTATTGAGATGAAATTTTGTTTCTGACCAAATACTTATTTTCCACCATAATATGCAAATAAAATGAAAAAAAAACAGACAATGTGATTTTCTGGATTTTTTTTTCTCAGTTTGTCTCCCATAGTTGAGGTCTACCTATGATGTAAATTACAGACGCCTCTCATCTTTTTAAGTGGTGGAACTTGCACTATTGCTGACTGACTAAATACTTTTTTGCCCCACTGTGTGTATATATATATATACACACACACACACACACACCTACACACACACATTAGTATGGACAAGCCCATGACATGTTCAGTGTGTATTTACATATCTTGGATTAAATTTTGTTACAAATACTACATGCATTGTATTGACATTTTGGCATTTCCCCTAAATCGACCTTTAATCATTATTTTTTGGAAATATAGGTAGAATCTATTCAAAAGGTAAAAATACCATTAACCCCTTCGCGCCGGCCGCCGTAGCGGTACGGCGAATCGTACCCGGATCATATGCCCGGCGATCGCCGTGGGTCGGGAGCCGGTTCCCGGAGCAAAGTGGTTACTGTACCTCCTAAAACATTCCTTAGGGGGTGTAGTTTCAAAAATGGGGTCACTTTTTTGGGGTTTCCACTGTGCGGGACCTCAGTGTGTCTCCAAATGTGACATGGCCCCATAGATTTCTTACAGTGAATTTTGCTGCAGCTTCGCTTACGAAGCCTGCCGTGCGCCAATACTGTGGTTTTAGACAACACTTGTGGTATTGCCGTGTTCGGGAGACAATGGGGAATAAAAAGTGGGGTGTACTTTTTCCTGGTCCCCCTTTTCAAGATGAAAAATGTGGGCCTAAAGAGACATTTTTCGGTAAAAAACGTACTTTTCAATTTCCTCAACCAAGTGCATGAAACTCCAATGGAGCGCTTGTTGGGTCAAAGTGGTTACTATACCCCCTAAAACATTCCTTAGGGGGTGTAGTTTCCAAAATGCGATAACCTTTTGGGGGTTTCCACTCTGGGGGTACCTCAGGGTCTCTCCAATACGACATGGCCCACTGGATTTCTTCCAGTGTAATCTATTATCCCAAAAACCGCCTAGCTCTCCTTCTATGCTGAGCCCTCTTGCGCGCCCATAATTTAGTTTACGTGTACATGTGGGGTGTTTCTATAAACTGCGGAATTGGGGTAACCAATTTTGGGTTTGGGTTTGCTGTTAACCCTTGCTGGGTTGCAGGTAAAATTGGATTACAATGGAATATCTGCCAAAAAATTGAAATTTTGATATTTCACTGTCATTTTGCTTGAATTCCTGTGCAACACCTAAGGGGTTAACAAAGTTTTGAAAATCCATTTTGGACACCTTGAGGGGTGTAGTTTGCAAAATGGGGTAATGTATGGGTGGGTTCTGTTATACAAGACCCATAAAGTGACGCCCGAACTGACTTGGTCCTGGGAAAAATGGGTTTTGGAAATTTAGTCGTAAACTTTAAAAATTGCGTATAAAACTATGAGCCTTATCACATCCGAAAAATATAAAATTTCATTTCCAAAATGATGCCAATGTGAAGTAGACATGTGGAGAATGTAAACTAATAACTGTTATGGGGGGTATCAGCATTTTTGTAAAAAGTAGAGAATTTCAAAGTTCAAAAATAGCGAATTTTTCCCAAATTTTCGTGTATTTTGTAATTTTTTATGCAGAAAGGTAAAATCTATTGACTCACAATTAGCACTACCATGAAGTACAATATATCACGAGAAAACAATCTCAGAATGGCGTGGGTAGGTGATAGCGTCCCAAAGTTATTACTGCATGAAGTGACAGGTCAGATTTACAAAAAATGGCCTAGGCATTTGGGTACAAATAGGCCTGAAGGGGTTAAGCTACTGATGTGCAAGGGCTATCATATCAAAACATAAACTACAGACATGCATCTACCTAAAAACACCAAAGAGAATTAGTCACTCTGGGTTGTACCGATATCTGGCCCGGCTCATGGACTAATATAAGGGTGTGTGCACAAGCTGCTGATTCTGCTGCGGATCTGCAGCAGTTTTTGCTGCGGTGCACAGTGCCATTATAACCTATGAAATACAAAAACAACAGTGCACACGTTGCGGAATTTTCAGCACGGATTTTCTGCAGTTTCAAAACCGCAGCATCTCAATTCTTTGTGCGGATTCCGCAGCGGTTTCGCATCTGCTCCATGACAGGTGTCACAGAAAAACTGCAGATTTACCTGCGGTCTTTGACAAATCCGCGTGGAAAAATCCACAGGTGAATCCGCAGCGTGTGCACGCAGTCTAAGGGTTCTTCAAACGCGAAAAGGCATCCGCTCTCGATTCCATCCAATTTATGTTCAAAAAGTCAAATGATGTTCCTTCACTTCCGAGCCCTGCTGTGCGACCAAATAGTAGTTTTCCCCCACACCTGTGGGGTACACTCACTTTTTTTTTTAGAATGTTTAGAATGTTGTCACTTTTGGGTGTTTGGTAAATTTTGTTGGAAAAATGAGAAATTGCTAGTCAACTTTTAATGCTTCTAACCTCCGAGCAAAAAAAAAATATTTAAAAAAATTGTGCTGAAGTCAACATGTGGGAAATGTTATTTATTAACTATTTTGTGTGATCTGACTCTCTGGTTTAAGGGCATAAAATTTAAATGTTTGAAAACTGCAAAGTTTTCACCATATTCCTGATATTATCGCAAATAAACGCAAATCATATCAAAGAAATTTTGCCACTATCTTGAAGTACAATATGTCACATAAAGCAATCTCAGAATCAGTGTGATTTGTTGAAGCTTTGCAGAGTTATTATCTCTATAAAGTGACACTGGTCAGAATTGTAAAATTTGGCCTAGTCAGGAAGATGAAAACAGGCTTGGGGGAGTAAAGGGATTAATCTACTATTGATTGTTCTGTCCTCATCACTCTTCTTCAGCAGGTGTAAAGAGGCCGGGAAACAAGAGCTCAAAGACTTGAATACTGTTAATGGCCGGAACTCAGCACATTTAAATACAACCGAAATATTTCTGTTCCCAGGACATGAACAGGTTCTAGTGTTATAGTGTCAGTGTAGTGTAGTGTATCACCCTGAAAATTCATTATTTGCTCTTCCCCAGGTCCTCATTTGTTCTCCCCATCCCCCACCTTCAATTCAATTGCTGTCCCCGTCCTTCATTTCATCATTTGCAGTCCCCCTCACTTCATCATTCGCTGTCCCCCTTCCCCCCTCTCTTCATTTGCAGTCCCCCTTACCCCCTCACTTCATCATTTGCAGTCCCCCATTCTCCCATTTCATGTGCAGTCCCCTATCCCCTCCCTCACATCATCATATGAAGCCCCCCTCCGTCATTTGCAGCCCCTTCCAACATTTGCAGGCCTCATTCCATAATTTGCAAATTGCATCCCCCTTCATCATTTTCAGCACCCCCTCCATCATTTGTAGCCCCCCTTCATCATTGGCAGCCCCGCCAATGACATGATCACGCTGCTGACGTCGCTCTGGCCCGGCGGTCAGAGCTTCAATTGTACAGGCGTCTGTATAGACGCCAGTACAATTGCTCCCTGGGAGCCGGCACGGCCTCCTTCTCTGCGCCGGCTGTCAGCTTGACAGCTGACACAGAGAACCACCGACTCTCAGGCGGGGGGCGGCAGAACGCAGCCGCCAGGGAGGACACTGCGGACCACTGCATTAGGCGGCCCGACTGCGCCCCCCTGCTGGCTGCGCCCGGGGCAACTGCCCCGGCTGCCCCCCCTAGATACGCCACTGGGATGAAGTGGATAAGGAAGGTGCAAACAGGTATGCAGTGGCAAAAGATGATTTACAAGTGTTTGTATTCTTTAGCTGGGCCATCAAATAGCATGGTGCTCCTTCTATTACAGGATCAATATATATCACACAGGCAAAACCAAACAATTTACAAAGAATGAGGCTACTCTACATGTAACCTCCATGGCCTCTACTAAACAGGCCACAGGGCTGTCGTGTTCTTTCTACTGAAGCCTACATTAAGCCCTGTCATGTGCACAAATGGGAGCAAACTCACAGTAATGTTGCGGACTCGGGGGGGCCCCCAGCAGTCCTATACAGTGGTGCAAACGTCTGGCAGATCCGTGAAACGTGGTCTTCTCCTTGCTTCAGGGTCCTAGAGGTGCTCCTGGAAACTGTAAATCCCTTTCTCGGTCTCTTTGTGGCTTCCCAAAATAGAACAGGACAGCCACCATTGCTACACCCGAAGGGTCCGTTCAACTTCTCAAGTCCAATACGTCCCAGGCTGTGAGACCTTTTTCACAGTTACATGCACAGCCGTTCTCAGAAGCAGCTTATTTCTCTCTCCCTCTCACAGGCTCAACTCATCCCCTCTTCAGTCTTGGGCAGTTCATAACACAATTTTTTGCAGGGGAAAGCAGAACATTTAATCACACCAAACAAGGAGGGTGCTGTCTCTTAAAGTAGCAGCGTGTCTCTTACTGGCCACAACAGCACCACCCCCCTTACACTGAGGCCGTGTTCACACTTAACGTAAATGCTGCGTTATTTCTGCAGGTGTCCACACCACACGTAATAACAATCTTCTCTGATTATTGCGTGTGTGCTGAGTTTCTTTTCTGTGTTTTCGCGCTTATTTATTGCAATTTTGGGGCAGATATGAAGCAGAGTTTTTAACTCTTTTGTCTAATAGTACAGAAATTCTTTGATTCTGCCCTTAAAACTAAAACAGCGTTTTGTTTTGTTTTTCAGTAGAAGCCTATAGAGAAAAAATACTACAAAACTGCAGAGTCTTCAGACCACAGAGAGTGGAGATTTCATGGAATCACATCCACTTTGCTTCTTTATTTGCAAAAAATTCTGCTGTTTAACCCCTTTACCCCCAAGGGTGGTTTGCATGTTAATGACCAGGCCAATTTTTACCATTCGGACTACTGTCTTTTTATGAGGTAATAACTCTAGAACACTTCCATGGATCCTGGTGATTGTGACAATGTTTTCTCGTGACATATTGTACTTCATGATAGTGGTAAAATTTCTTTGATATGACTTGCGTTTATTTGTGAAAAAAAAACAGAAATTTGGTGAAAATTTTGCAATTTTCCAACTTTGAATTTTCATGCCTTTAAATCACAGAGATATGTCAAACAAAATAGTTAATAAACAACATTTCCCACACGTCTACTTTACATCAGCACAATTTTGGAACTAATTTTTTTTAGGAAGTTATAAGGGTTAAAAGCTGACCAGCGATTTCTTTTTTACAACACAATTTTTTTAGGGACCACTTCACATTTGAAGTCACTTTGAGGGGTCTATATGATAGAAAATACCCAAATGTGACATCATTCTAAAAACTGCACCCCTCAAGGTGCTCAAAACCACATTCAACAAGTTTATTAACCCTTCAGGTGCTTCACAGGAATTTTTGGAATGTTAAAATTAACATTTAACTTTTTCACAAAAAAATTACTTCAGATCTAATTTGTTTTATTTTACCAAGGGTAAAAGGAGAAATGGAACCCCAAAAGTTTTTGTTCAATTTATCCTTTGTACGCTGATACCCCATATATACAGGTAAACCACTGTTTGGGCGCATGGCAGAGCTCGGAGGGAAGGAGCGCCGTTTGACTTTTCAATGCAAAACTGGCTGGAATTGAGATTGGACGCCATGTCGCGTTTGGAGATCCCCTGATGTGCCTAAACAGTCGAAACCCCCCATAAGTGACAGCATTTTGGAAAGTAGACCGCCTAAGGAACTTACTTATCTAGATGTGTGGTGAGCACTTTGAACCCCCAAGTGCTTCACAGAAGTTTATAACGTAGAGCCGTGAAAATAAAAAATCATATTTTTTCCACAAAAATGATTTTTTCGCCCCCAATTTTTTATTTTCCCAAAAGTAGTTGTGCAATTTGTCCTGAGTCCGCTGATTCCCCATATGTGGGGGTAAACCACTGTTTGGGTGCATGGCAGAGCTCGGAAGGGAAGGAGCATCGTTTGACTTTTTCAATGAAGAATTGGCTGGCGTTTGGAGAGCCCCTGATGTGCCTAAACAGTGGAAACCCCCAATTCTAACTTCAACCCTAACCCCAACACACCCCTAACCCCAACCATAACCCTAACCACAAACCTAACCCAAGCACACCCCAACCCTAAATCCAACACTAACCATAATCCCAACCCTAATCCCAATCGTAAGTGTAATCCTAACTTTATCCATAACCCTAACGGGAAAATTGAAATAAATACATTTTTTTAATTTTATTTTTCCCTAACTAAGGGGGTGATAAAGGGGGAGGGTTTGAGTTACTACTTATAGCGGGTTTTTATTTTTGGCAGCTGTCACACACTAAAAGACGCTTTTTATTGCAAAAAAGTTTTTGCATCACCACATTTTGAGAGCTATAATTTTTCCATATTTTGTCCCACAGAGTCATGTGAGGTTTTGTTTTTTGCGGGACAAGTTGATATTTTTATTGGTACCGTTTTCGTGAACATGACATTTTTTGATCGCTTTTTATTCCGATTTTTGGGAGATAGAATGAGCAAAAACCAGCAATTCCTGAATTTCTTATTTTTTTTGGGGGGGGGGGCATTTACACCGTTCCGCGTGTGGTAAAATTGATAAGGCAGTTTTATTCTTCGGGTCACTATGATTACAGTAATGCCTTATTTATATCTTTTTTTTTTTATATTTTGATGCCTTTATATAATATAAACTATTTTATAGAAAAAATAATTATTTTTGTATCGCTTTATTCTGACAGCTATAACTTTTTATCTTTTTGCTGATGATGCTGTGTGGCGGCTTGTTTTTTGCTGGACAAGATGACGTTTTCAGCGGTACCATGTTTATTTATATCCGTCTTTTTGATCGTGTGTTATTACACTTTTTGTTCGGCGGTATGATGATAAAGCATTGTTTTTTTACCTTGTTTTTTTTAATGGGGTTCACTAAAGGGGTTAACTAGTAGGACAGTTTTATAGGTCGGATCGTTACGGATGCGGCGATACCAAATATGTTACTTTTATTGTTTAGATTTTTTTGCATTCAAATATTTAGTGATCAAATAAATATTGATTTTTTTATTATTTTTACAATTATTTGACATTTTTTTTTTATTTAATTCTTATTTTTATACTTTGCCCCACTATGGGACACTCATTTTGTGCAGGCTGATCGCTTTTATAGCATGTAGATCTGCATGCTATAGAAGCTGTCAGTGCTGCATGCATTTTACACTGACATGAGAGACTTCATGGTCATCACTGTGCATGACAGGAAGTCTCTCAGGTTTGGAGACCAGGATGTCATCATGAAGACATCGGGTCTCCATGGCAGCGATCGGGACCCTGCGTCATGCCGCGGGGTCTCTGATCCAAAGTCAGAGGGGCTCTCAGCCCCTCTGTCGGCTCCGGAACGCTGTGATCTTCTTTGATCGCAGTGTTCTGGGGGTTAGAGAGCTAGGAGCGGTCTGTGACCGCTCCTGGCACTTAGTGCCGGGTGTCAGCTGTGAGAATCAGCTGACACTCAGCTGCACTCCCCCGTGAGTGTGACTGATCGCCAATGACGTACCATCTCGTCAACTCAAAAATATTTCCAGAATCTGTCCCGTCCTTAATCTACTAAAACTCTTGTACATGCCCTCATCATCTCCCGCCTTGACTACTGCAACACCCTCCTCTGTGGCCTCCCTGCTAATTCTCTTCTTAATCCACCTCTCTCCTCGCTACTCCCCTGTTATGAATGAGTCACCGTAGGAGGCAAAAACAGAAATACTAGCTAAGTCCAGAAAACCAGAGAAGTTGGCAGCTATCGGATTGCAGACCCCTGAACCTAACAACAACAAATAGCAGTAGCCGTGGGGGGTTCCTACGGTGCCCTAGACCCCTCGATCACAGCCGGAGAACTACATAGCCTAAAGACAGAAAGGGAAATCTAAACTGCCCCAGAGCAGACCCCAAAGCAATAGGCAGCCCCCAACATATAATGACGGTGAAGCAAGATGAAAAAACACTCACACAGATAGAAAGATAGGCTGAGCAAATGATGGGGCCCAAGCTAACTAAATAGGACAGAATAGAAAAGCTGCTGTCTGCAATTCGCCAAAACCCTCTCAAAAACAAGAGCCAACAGACTGATAGGGAAAAAAGCCCTGAAGACGCTAGGCTTCAAAAAGACTATATCAGTACTCAGGTATTATCTGAAGACAGAGCAAAAAGGAATTCAGCTCACCCAGCAGGGAAAGGCAGAAATCCAGAAAAACAAGGCAAAACAAAACCAAAACACAAATGCAAAAAGTAGAGCAGAAAACTTAGCTTTTGAGGAGCAGGAATCAGACTGGTCTCCAAGAATCCCTCAGAGTAATCACCCGCAAGGCAGAAGGGCGTCGGCTGCCTTATATCCAGTCAGCAATCCTAGTCACCCAGTCATCATCATTCTGCTCAGGTGCTTTGTAATCAGCCTCACTACCTTTAACTGTGGTTAGTTATAACAAATTATAATTATCCTCCATCCCATAGTCCCGTGCCCATATACCCATCATACATATCCACGATCATATAGGCCCGTGTCCATATACCCATCATACATATCCTCCATCCCATATTCGAGTGCCCATATACCCATCACACATCCTCCATCCCATAGTCCCATGCCTATATACCCATCATACATATTCTCCATCCCATAGTCCCATGCCCATATACCCATCATACATATTCGCCATCCCATAGTCGAGTGCCCATATACCCATCACACATCCTTCATCTCATAGTCCCATGCCCATATACCCGTCATACATATCCTCCATCCCATACTCCAGTGCCCATATACCCATCACACATCCTCCATCCCATAGTCCCGTGCCCATATACCCGTCATACATATCCTCCATCCCATACTCCAGTGCCCATATACCCATCATACATATCCTCCATCCCATAGTCAACCATTATGACATCATAATGAGCGGCGGGGCTTGCAACCTATGATGAATCAGCGTAGCCATGGCAACCATTATGACATCATAATGAGGGGCGGGGCTTGATGCGCACACACTTTTTCCCCAGTATGCAGAGAGGGGCAAAATTGGTGAATTGGAACGCGCGGGGTTAAAATTTCGCCTCACAACATAGCTTAGGACGCTCTCGGGGTCCAGACGTGTGACTGTGCCAAACTTTGTGGCTGTAGCTGCGACGGTGAGGATGCCAATCCCGGACATACACACACACATACATACACACTTTGAGCTTTATATATTAGACTAGCTGAAGAGCCCGGCACTGCTCAGGCATAGTAACTAACTGTGGTTAGTTATAACAAATTATAATTATCCTCCATCCCATAGTCCCGTGCCCATATACCTATCATACATATCCTCCATCCAATAGTCCCGTGCCCATATACCTATCATACATATCCACCATCCCATAGGCCCGTGCCAATATACCCATCACACATCCTCCATCCCATAGTCCCATATACCCATCACACATCCTCCATCCCATTGTCCCATGCCCATCACACATCCTCCATCCCATAGTCCCATGCCCATATACCCATCATACATATTCGCCAAACCCATAGTCCAGTGCCCATATACCCAACACATCCTCCATCCCATAGTCCTGTGCCCATATACCCGTCATACATATCCTCCATCCCATAGTCCAGTGCCCATATACCCATCACACATCCTCCATCCCATAGTCAACCATTATGACATCATAATGAGCGGCGGGGCTTGCAACCTATGATGACATCAGCGTCGCCATGGCAACCATTATGACATCATAATGAGGGACAGGGCTTGATACACACGTAATGTTTCCCCATTATGTAGATAGGGGCAAAATTGGTGAATTGGAACGCGCGGGGTTAAAATTTCGCCTCACAACATAGCTTAAGACGCTCTCGGGGTCCAGACGTGTGACTGTGCCAAATTTTGTGGCTGTAGCTGCGACGGTGCGGATGCCTATCCCGGACATACACACTTTGAGCTTTATATATTAGATAGGTCCTTTTTGACCACATTCACTATTCATACACATATATGTATATATATATATGCTCTGTATTGCACCTTATATCTGACTGGTATTTTTACTCTAATATTGGTGTTTCATGTATGGCTTACTAATATTTGCATTATTGTCATGGTCATATATGATATATATGGATTTCACTAACAAATTTATACCGACCCGGTTTCAGTGTGGCATTCAGGTGTCGCTGATTCCTTTATTTATAACTGTTGTACTACATACTAATTTTACTCCTCATTTAAAAAAAATAATAAAATTTACATTTTTTTATATTGATCCTTGGTCCTATTTCTTCCGGGTTTCCTTTAGTTTCCTGGTAAGATATGCACATAAACACTGTACAGGCTCAGGCATCATGGCATTTAGGGGTTCCTCGCTGTCTCAGGGTCAAGCATCCTGGTATTTAGGGGTTCCTGTCTACCTCAGGGTCAGACATCTTGTAGTTAGGGGTTCCTGGCTGCCTCAGGCATCCTGGTATTTAGGGGTTTCTGGCTGCCTCAGGATAAGGCATCCGGGTATTTAGGGGCTCCTGACTGATGGCTGCCTCAGGGTCAGGCATCCGGGTATTTAGGGGCTCCTGACTGATGGCTGCCTCAGGGTCAGTCATTGTGGTAGTTATTATTATTATTTATTTATATAGCACCATTGATTCCATGGTGCTGTACATGAGAAGGGGTTACATACAAATTACAGATATCACTTACAGTAAACAAACTAACAATGACAGACTGATACAGAGGGGAGAGGACCCTGCCCTTTCGGGCTTACATGCTACAGGATGGTGGGGAAGGAGACAGTAGGTTGGTGGGTTGCAGCAGTTCCGGTGTTGGTTGAGGTGATATCTCCGGTAGTGGTGAGGAGGTAGCGGGGTCTTTGCAGGCTATAGGCTTTCTTGAAGAGGTGGGTTTTCAGGTTCCGTCTGAAGGATCCGAATGTGGTTGATAGTCGGACATGTTGGGGCAAAGAATTCCAGAGGATGGGGGCTATTCGGGAGAAGTCTTGGAGGCGGTTGGGTGAGGAGCGAATAAGTGTGGAGGAGAGAAGGAGGTCTTGGGATGACCGGAGATTACGTGAGGGAAGGTATTGGGAGATTAGTTCAGAGACATATGGGGGAGACAGGTTATACATGGCCTTGTAGGTCAGTATTAGTAATTTGAACTGGATACGCTGAGGGAATGGGAGCCAGTGAAGAGATTTGCAGAGGGGAGAAGCGGAGGAGTAGCAAGGAGAAAGATGAATTAGCCGGGCAGCAGAGTTAAAGATGGACTGGAGAGGTATGAGGGTGTTAGCAGGGAGACCACAGAAAAGGATGTTGCAGAAGTCGAGGCGGGAGATGAGGGTGTGCACAAGCATTTTAGTAGATTGAGGGTTGAGGAAAGGACGGATTCTGGAAATATTTTTGAGCTGGAGGCGACAGGAGGTGGAGAGAGCTTGGATGTGCGGTTTGAAGGACAGGGCAGAGTCAAGGGTTACTCCAAGGCAGCGGACTTCTGGTACTGGGGACAGCGTGATGTCATTAATTGAGATAGGTCAGGTAAGGAAGATCTATGAGATGGAGGAAAGATGATGAGTTCAGATTTGTCCACATTGAGCTTGAGTAAGCTAGAGAAGGAGGATATGGCTGATAGACACTCCGGGATTCTGGACAGCAGAGAGGTGACGTCTGAGCCAGAGAGGTAGATCTGAGGGTCATCAGCATAAAGGTGGTACTGGAATCCATGGGACTTTATGAGTTGACCCAGGCCAAGGGTATAAATTGAGAAGAGTAGGGGTCCTAGAACAGAGCCTTGGGGGACTCCAATAGAGAGAGGGTGGGATGAGGAGGTAGTGTGGGAGTGGGAGACGCTGAATGTGCTGTTGGAAAGGTATGAGGAGATCCAGGATAGGGCAAGGCCTTTGATGCCGAAGGAGGAGAGGATCTGTAGTAGGAGGCAGTGGTCAACTGTGTCGAATGCAGAGGACAGGTCTAGAAGCAGGAGGAGAGGATCTGTAGTAGGAGGCAGTGGTCAACTGTGTCGAATGCAGAGGACAGGGCTAGAAGCAGGAGTATAGAGAATTGTCCGTTTGCTTTGGCTGTACCGTTAGTAATTTTGGTCAGGGCTGGCTCAGTGGAGTGATGGGGGTGGAAACCAGATTGTAGATTGTCAGAGCAGTTAGATGATAGGTGGGAGCTAAGTTCAGTGTGGACGTGCTGCTCCAGGAGTTTGGAAGCGAAGTGATATTGGGCTATCGCTGGACATAGCGGTTGGGTTGAGGGTTGACTTTTTGAAGATAGGCGTGATTGTGGTATGTTTGAAAGGGGAAGGGAAGGTACTGGACGTTAGTGATAGGTTTAAGAGGTGGGTTTGGAATGGGATAAGCGTGGTGGTGAGGTTGGGGAGGAGGTGGGATGGGGTCAAGTGCACAGGTTGTGAGGTGCGATTTGGAGAAGAGACTTAAGCTCGCCTTCAGTGATGTTTGAGAGTTAGGTTAAGGGGTTTGGGCATTAGTCTGGTATACAAAGGGGTTGTGGTGGTTGAACAATGAAGACTTGTTAGGGGTTCCTGGTTGCTTCAGGGTCAGACATCCTGGTAGTTAGGGGTTCCCGGCTGCCTCAGGGTCAGGCATCCTGGTAGTTATGGGTTCATGGCTGCCTCAGGGTCAGACATCCTGGTAGTTAGGGGTTCCTGGCTGCCTCAGGGTCAGGCATCCTGGTAGTTAGGGGTTCATGGCTGCCTCGGGGTCAGACATCCTGGTAGTTAGGGGTTCCCGGCTGCCTCAGGGTCAGACATCCTGGTATTTAGGGGTTCATGGCTGCCTCAGGGTCAGTCATCCTGGTAGTTAGGGGTTCATGGCTGCCTCAGGGTCAGACATCCTGGTAGTTAGGGGTTCATGGCTGCCTCAGGGTCAGACATCCTGGTAGTTAGTGGTTCCCGGCTGCCTCAGGGTCAGACATCCTGGTAGTTAGGGGTTCCCGGCTGTTTCAGGGTCAGGCATCCTGGTAGTTTGGGGTTCATGGCTGCCTCAGGGATCCTGGTATTTAGGGGTTCATGGCTGCCTCAGGGTCAGACATCCTGGTAGTTAGGGGTTCCTGGCTGCCTCAGGGTCAGACATCCTGGTAGATAGGGGTTCATGGCTGCCTCAGGGTCAGACATCCTGGTAGTTAGGGGTTCATGGCTGCCTCAGGGTCAGTCATCCTGGTAGTTAGGGGTTCATGGCTGCCTCAGGGTCAGACATCCTGGTAGTTAGTGGTTCCCGGCTGCCTCAGGGTCAGACATCCTGGTAGTTAGGGGTTCCCGGCTGCCTCAGGGTCAGGGATCCTGGTATTTAGGGGTTCATGGCTGCCTCAGGGTCAGACATCCTGGTAGTTAGGGGTTCATGGCTGCCTCAGGGTCAGACATCCTGGTAGTTAGGGGTTCATGGCTGCCTCAGGGTCAGACATCCTGGTAGTTAGGGGTTCCCGGCTGTTTCAGGGTCAGGCATCCTGGTAGTTAGGGGTTCCTGGCTGCCTCAGGGTCAGGCATCCTGGTAGTTAGGGGTTCCCGGCTGCCTCAGGGTCAGGGATCCTGGTATTTAGGGGTTCATGGCTGCCTCAGGGTCAGACATCCTGGTAGTTAGGGGTTCATGGCTGCCTCAGGGTCAGACATCCTGGTAGTTAGTGGTTCCCGGCTGCCTCAGGGTCAGACATCCTGGTAGTTAGGGGTTCCCGGCTGCCTCAGGGTCAGGGATCCTGGTATTTAGGGGTTCATGGCTGCCTCAGGGTCAGACATCCTGGTAGTTAGGGGTTCATGGCTGCCTCAGGGTCAGACATCCTGGTAGTTAGGGGTTCATGGCTGCCTCAGGGTCAGACATCCTGGTAGTTAGGGGTTCCCGGCTGTTTCAGGGTCAGGCATCCTGGTAGTTAGGGGTTCCCGGCTGTTTCAGGGTCAGACATCCTGGTAGTTAGGGGTTCCCGGCTGTTTCAGGGTCAGGCATCCTGGTAGTTAGGGGTTCCTGGCTGCCTCAGGGTCAGGCATCCTGGTAGTTAGGGGTTCCCGGCTGCCTCAGGGTCAGACATCCTGGTATTTAGGGGTTCATGGCTGCCTCAGGGTCAGACATCCTGGTAGTTAGGGGTTCCCGGCTGCCTCAGGGTCAGGGATCCTGGTATTTAGGGGTTCCTGACTGATGGGTGCGTCACTCTGCTCATCTGCATCTTTAGAGTTTATTGGGATTCCCTCTTAATCTGATTTTTTTTGTTCAATCCTCCGTTCCCACTACGGACGTTGCGATAATCCCCAACTTGCTTTCGCCTTGCAATGTATCATGCAGGGGGTGCAGCGATCCTCCCCTGGACGCTGCAAGTAATGGACCGATCTCCAGGGATTTCCAGTATCAGTCTATGACACACACCAGTCAGGCACCACCCACTGACATGAATGGAGGGGGTGCGGGGTTAGTACTTCCTGTGTGACTGGGGAGGAGCGCGGTGCAGTCACTGTGAAGACAACTTTCCAGTCCGCTCCTTGTAACTTCGTGCAGTGTTCGTGTGAGCTGGCCGGTGAGTGCCCGGGAACGGGGGCGACGTGTGCAGGAGGGGCATGTGGGGGCGCCAGCACCGGAGACGAGGCGGCAGGAAGAGACTAGCCATCTGTTGTTTATCCTCCATAGCTGGGGTTTGTGCAGGTCCTGGGTGTAATAACAGTACCGGTCATCTAATAACAAACACTCTGCGTAGATAATATACACTGCACATCTGTGCACTACAACCATACACATTGCCGGTCATCTAATAACACACTGTGTAGATAATATACACTACAGCCGTACATATAACCGGTCATCTAATAACACACACTATGTGTAGATAATATACACTACAGCCGTACATATAACCGGTCATCTAATAACACACTATGTGTAGA
Source organism: Dendrobates tinctorius (assembly GCF_039654945.1). Lineage (NCBI taxonomy): Eukaryota > Metazoa > Chordata > Amphibia > Anura > Dendrobatidae > Dendrobates > Dendrobates tinctorius. The sequence continues at coordinate 5,308,205 of NW_027361708.1, forward strand.
TAATATACACTACAGCCGTACATATAACCGGTCATCTAATAACACACTATGTGTAGATAATATACACTACAGCCGTACATATAACCGGTCATCTAATAACACACACTATGTGTAGATAATATACACTACAGCTGTACACATAACCGGTCATCTAATAACACACACTATGTGTAGATAATATACACTACAGCCGTACATATAACCGGTCATCTAATAACACACACTATGTGTAGATAATATACACTACAGCCGTACATATAACCGGTCATCTAATAACACACTATGTGTAGATAATATACACTACAGCCGTACATATAACCGGTCATCTAATAACACACTATGTGTAGATAATATACACTACAGCCGTACATATAACCGGTCATCTAATAACACACACTATGTGTAGATAATATACACTACAGCTGTACACATAACCGGTCATCTAATAACACACACTATGTGTAGATAATATACACTACAGCCGTACATATAACCGGTCATCTAATAACACACTATGTGTAGATAATATACACTACAGCCGTACATATAACCGGTCATCTAATAACACACTATGTGTAGATAATATACACTACAGCCGTACATATAACCGGTCATCTAATAACACACTATGTGTAGATAATATACACTACAGCCGTACATATAACCGGTCATCTAATAACACACACTATGTGTAGATAATATACACTACAGCTGTACACATAACCGGTCATCTAATAACACACACTATGTGTAGATAATATACACTACAGCCGTACATATAACCGGTCATCTAATAACACACTATGTGTAGATAATATACACTACAGCCGTACATATAACCGGTCATCTAATAACACACTATGTGTAGATAATATACACTACAGCCGTACATATAACCGGTCATCTAATAACACACTATGTGTAGATAATATACACTACAGCCGTACATATAACCGGTCATCTAATAACACACACTATGTGTAGATAATATACACTACAGCTGTACACATAACCGGTCATCTAATAACACACACTATGTGTAGATAATATACACTACAGCCGTACATATAACCGGTCATCTAATAACACACTATGTGTAGATAATATACACTACAGCCGTACATATAACCGGTCATCTAATAACACACTATGTGTAGATAATATACACTACAGCCGTACATATAACCGGTCATCTAATAACACACTCTATGTGTAGATAATATACACTACAGCCGTACACATAACCGGTCATCTAATAACACACACTATGTGTAGATAATATACACTACAGCCGTACACATAACCGGTCATCTAATAACACACACTATGTGTAGATAATATACACTACAGCCGTACATATAACCGGTCATGTAATAACACACTATGTGTAGATAATATACACTGCACATCTGTGCACTACAACTATACACATTGCCGGTCATCTAATAAACACACTCTATGTGTATATAATACACACTACAGCCGTACACATAACCGGTCATCTAATAACACACTCTATGTGTAGATAATATACACTACAGCCGTACACATAACCGGTCATCTAATAACACACACTATGTGTATATAATACACACTACAGCTGTACACATAACCGGTCATCTAATAACACACACTATGTGTAGATAATATACACTACAGCCGTACACATAACCGGTCATCTAATAACACACACTATGTGTAGATAATATACACTACAGCCGTACACATAACCGGTCATCTAATAACACACACTATGTGTAGATAATATACACTACAGCCGTACATATAACCGGTCATCTAATAACACACACTATGTGTATATAATACACACTACAGCTGTACACATAACCGGTCATCTAATAACACACACTATGTGTAGATAATATACACTACAGCCGTACACATAACCGGTCATCTAATAACACACACTATGTGTAGATAATATACACTACAGCCGTACACATAACCGGTCATCTAATAACACTATGTGTAGATAATATACACTACAGCCGTACATATAACCGGTCATGTAATAACACACACTATGTGTAGATAATATACATTACAGCTGTACACAATACCGGTCATCTAATAACACACACTATGTGTATATAATACACACTACAGCTGTACACATAACCGGTCATCTAATAACACACACTATGTGTAGATAATATACACTACAACTGTACACATAACCGGTCATCTAATCACACACTCTATGTGTAGATAATATACACCACAGCCGTACACATAACCGGTCATCTAATAACACACACTATGTGTAGATAATATACACTACAGCTGTACACATAACCGGTCATCTAATAACACACACTATGTGTAGATAATATACACTACAGCCGTACATATAACCGGTCATCTAATAACACACACTATGTGTAGATAATATACACTACAGCCGTACACATAACCGGTCATCTAATAACACACACTATGTGTAGATAATATACACTACAGCCGTACACATAACCGGTCATCTAATAACACACTCTATGTGTAGATAATATACATTACAGCCGTACACATAACCGGTCATCTAATAACACACACTATGTGTATATAATACACACTACAGCTGTACACATAACCGGTCATCTAATAACACACACTATGTGTAGATAATATACACTACAGCCGTACATATAACCGGTCATCTAATAACACACACTATGTGTAGATAATATACACTACAGCCGTACACATAACCGGTCATCTAATAACACACACTATGTGTATATAATACACACTACAGCTGTACACATAACCGGTCATCTAATAACACACACTATGTGTAGATAATATACACTACAGCCGTACATATAACCGGTCATCTAATAACACACACTATGTGTAGATAATATACACTACAGCCGTACACATAACCGGTCATCTAATAACACACACTATGTGTAGATAATATACACTACAGCCGTACACATAACCGGTCATCTAATAACACTCTATGTGTAGATAATATACACTACAGCCGTACACATAACCGGTCATCTAATAACACACTCTATGTGTAGATAATATACACTACAGCCGTACACATAACCGGTCATCTAGTAACACACACTATGTGTAGATATACACTACAGCCGTACACATTACCAGTCATCTAATGTTAGCACATGTATATTACACACTATCTGTATATAATATATACTACATATATGTACTATATGCACACAACCATGCATACATTACCAGTTATGTTATATTGTGTTTTACACATACTACCATCCGTATGTAATATATTACACATGTATACAACACCGATTACCAGTCATGTAATAGTGTTATATATACAACACCTATTGCATCTAACATTACTGTTTGTGCATATTTTATGCATCTATTTGTATATAATATCTACTACACATGTGTACTCTATACACAGCTGTGCACAATTTACCAGTATTCTAATGGTAATACATGTATAATATACTTTTTGAATATATTATATGATCAGTTTATAACCTATACTACACAAATATAATCATCCATTTAATGTAACTACAATTACCATATGTATACAATACTTGGAGATCAGTATATGACAAACGCACTTTACCATTGTTCTTTTACTGCACATAGTGTATATTGTACACATTTGGATAAAACGTATTTTATGTACACACATTGACAAGTGTAATGAATGACAAGTGAACAATCAGTTCTTGTCGTTTAAAGGGTTTGCCAATACTCAAGAAATTGGGCACCAAACAGTGTAATATCTTAACAAACTCAACGCTCCCTGGGTCCAGCGACATCTATCCACCGCTGATGTTTTCCCGGTGTTTTGACTACAGTGATGATATCACATTAACAGTTTGTGTCACAGCTTTAGCCAGTCACTGAGCTCAGTGTTGCGTGCCATCAGCCTCCGTGCACAAGCGCGGAGCTCAGTGTTGTGTGCTGTCAGCCTCCGTGCACAAGCGCGGAGCTCAGCGTTGCGTGCCGTCAGCCTCCATGCACATGTGCGGAGCTCAGCGTTGCGTGCCGTCAGCCTCCGTGCACAAGCGCGGAGCTCAGCGTTGCGTGCCGTCAGCCTCCGTGCACAAGCGCGGAGCTCAGCGTTGCGTGCCGTCAGCCTCCGTGCACAAGCGCGGAGCTCAGCGTTGCGTGCCGTCAGCCTCCGTGCACAAGCGCGGAGCTCAGCGTTGCGTGCCGTCAGCCTCCGTGCACAAGAGCGGAGCTCAGCGTTGCGTGCCGTCAGCCTCCGTGCACAAGCGCGGAGCTCAGCGTTGCGTGCCGTCAGCCTCCGTGCACAAGCGCGGAGCTCAGCGTTGCGTGCCATCAGCCTCCGTGCACAAGCGCGGAGCTCAGCGTTGCGTGCAATCATGCACAAGCGCGGAGCTCAGTGTTGCTTGCCGTCAGCCTGCGTGCACAAGCGCGGAGCTCAGCGTTGCGTGCCGTCAGCCTGCGTGCACAAGCGCGGAGCTCAGCGTTGCGTGCCGTCAGCCTGCGTGCACAAGCGCGGAGCTCAGCGTTGCGTGCCGTCAGCCTCCGTGCACAAGCGCGGAGCTCAGAGTTGCGTGCCGTCAGCCTCCGTGCACAAGCGCGGAGCTCGGCGTTGCGTGCCGTCAGCCTCCGTGCACAAGCGTGGAGCTCAGTGATTTGCTAGAGTGGTGATGCATGATGTTGATGTGACATCACTATAGTCAAAACCAGAATCGGAGGAGCGTCAGGGGAGTCTTCTGTAGGCCCGAGGTATTAACACCTGCTGAATTTACTGTATTTTACAGTTTGAGGCCCACTTTCTTGAAGTGGACAACCTCTTTAATGTTTTGGTAGTAGGAGAATGGGTAGGCATAAGGATCTGAGTGACTTTGACAAGGGCCTGATTGTGATGTATAGGTTCTTGGGCCAGAGCATCTAAAAAATGTCAGATGTGTGGTGATCCTAGTTACATTGGTTAGTGCCTTCTTGTGAGCTCTGGGTGCCCATGACACTTGCATGTGCCGAGGGTTTATTATTATATGTCTGATCCCCACTGATCCTCACAAGTTACAGGCGTGTAAGGAATAGTATGGAAATTGTGCTCATGCAGTCACTGACTGATGGTCTACACCACTTTGGCCAGTGATGGGCAGAGTGACCATTAGGGAGTGGTCAGATGACCTCATAAACTGGACCGAGATGGGACTGCAATGCAAGGACTGGCCGGCGGTCTCCTGACCCGAGTAACATCTAAATGTATTTTTATGCAGCGGTCATGCTCAATTTGGGAGTCAGATTGAAAGAAGCAGGGATTTGGTGACTGTAGCAATCACTGTATTCATCTATATATTTTTTACCAGTTTGAGTCTTTTTAAATATTAATCTTTTTCTGTTGAAAAAAGTGCTTTGAGGTGGTATGAACAGTGGTGTATATTGACAAAGGTACTTTCTTTCCATAACATCCACTGTGAATGGCAGTAACAGTGTATGAAGTTGTAAGAAATGTAATGTAGAGTGCAGAGAATATCTGTCACACAGGTTCAGTGGCCTGAGGGCATGAAATCTGAATTATGTCGTTTTTATGCTACAAATATTACCAGAGATTTGACATAGAGTAAAATGTGCGGCTCGAGCACAACTATATCCGCAGCGGTATGGTCCCTCTGTGCACATACTGGATCAGCTGCTATCACCGATGTGACATTACTGGTCTTGTGGGGTCCTTTTCTCTACAGGTTAGATCTGCTCTGGTTAAAGGGATTGTTCCCGTTATGGTCATTGTTACAAATGTACAAGACCCATTTGTGTAGCACAGAATGTTGTTTTGGTCCTCGTTCTGTCTCTGTGTACAGCGGAAAACTCACGGACCAATGCTAGTCAGTGCATAGGAATGATGTCCACCATGTCTTCTGCCTTTTTGTAGTTTTGATGGCAGAAAGCTCCTGCGCCCATTCATGATGCAGATTTTCGCACTCGCGTACACACAGGCCATTCAGTATTCTCTCACCGCACTCTCACAAGCACCTCCTCTGACACGTAGCGTCATCCTGTCTCCAGCATGCCATACTTAAATTATCTGTAACCCCCTAGGACCAGTATCTGTGCATCCAGATCTGCTCTTCTGTGCAGGGCTACTCACAAAACTCAGCATACTGAGATGCCACCATTCATGGGACCACGAGCCACATGTGGCACCTGAGCTACAAGTTGGGGACTGCTGATCTAAAATGTATGAGGAAGTTAATTTGTGAAAATGTTTTTATCATGATGTTTCTTTTTACAGCTCGCTTGGGGATGCGTTCAGGTTTCACAACTGGCACTGCCATGCGGTGATCATGTGTCTTCCTTCTGTCCCAGAAAGCAGGGGGTCTGATTTTACAGTTGTCGTGTGTGAGGGACATTGCCACAAACTTCCCTTATGAGTCGGCGCCTGTCCTATTGATCATATTATGGCTCATATGACTACTTGCTTACACATTATCCGAGGAGTCCAGTTAAGGCTACTTTCAGACTTGCGTTATGAGGCACAGCGCATGGCCGCCGCTAAGCTACGCCCCCGGCCGCGCCTCCTCCGGTCAGATCCTCCTATGGGCTAATGATGTTGCGTGCGACTAGTGTACCCTATATTTAGCGTTGGGTACGCTGGCCGTGCGCTGGTGTGATTTTGCCGGCGTGTGCGCCCTTTTGGCGCTGCGCCGAGCGCTCAAAAATGCAACACGGTGCGTTTGGCGCACGTCGGCGCTGCGCCAAAAGGACACACGCGCCGGCAAAATCGTACCATCGCACGGCCAGCGTACCCAACGCTATATATAGGGTATGCTGGGCGCATGCAGCGTCAAGTGCCCATAGGAGGAGCTGACCGGAGGAGGTGCAGCCGGGGGAGGAGCTTAGCAGCGACCCTGTGCTGCGCCTCAGAACGCAAGTCTGAAAGTAGCCTAAGCGTTTTCAGTGAGACCTTACAAAGAAAGAAGGTGATTTTGTGCTAGTTGGACGTCTGGGCAGTTACTTGGGATTAAATTGTAGGTTCTTGTTACTACGGGGCTAGGTGTCTCCAAAAATGGTCAGTACTTAGGCATTCACTACTAACATCTCACCATGTAATATTGTAAAATCTTTTCTATTCTTATGAAATTTTATTATTTATATTATATAATCCCTTTTATAAGGATTCAATATCATCACATCTAACTTGCTTATCTCTCACACATACACTTATGCTGCCCCCAGATGTTAAATAAAAAAGGCCTAAAAGAAAATATATGAACTAGACATTTATCCGTCTGGTGACAACTGAGAAGTCATGTTGCCCTGAAATTAAAAAAAAAGCGCAATAGGGTCTTCTATAAAACAAAGGGTATTTAAAGAGCAATGTGCGGTCACCTGGTAAGGTTGTGACAATCACAGCTGCTTTAAGCCTGTTTCACACTTCAGTCTTTTGTGATTAGTTGATATCTGCCAAAGAGGAAAAAAAACGGATCCGTTTCATAGAATCATAGAATCGCAGAGTTGGAAGGGACCTCCTGGGCCATCTGGTCCAACCCCCTGCTCAAAGCAGGATTTCCGTATGGAACAAACGGATGTTAGCAGACCGTTTTTTGGACGGATCCGCCGAAGTTGCAAAGAGCAGGAAATTTAAAGGAACCGTGGTCTGGAAAAGAGAGAGAGAGAATGAATTTTTACGCCGCTGCCAGATCGATATTCAGGGTTAAAATGCTTCTCTGAGCAAATCTTCCAGGCATTCGCACTTGCAAAAAGCAGAACGTCGCTACAAAAAAAGTTTCAAAGTCCGTCTGCTCCTCCTGGGAGCCGCTACAATTCAAACCGATCCGTCCAAAAACGGATGCAGCGGACGACCGTCAGTCAAAATGAAAGTCTATGGGGGAAAAAAATGGATCCGCAAAAAAGGGGAGGATCCGTTTTTTTTCTAAAATTGGTGGATTTTGACTGACATAAAAAAACTGAAGTGTGAAACAGGCCTTAGAAAGGCTGGTGCAGGACCACCAAACAAATGAGATGCAAATGACGAGGATTGTATTGGTTAAAAATCTGTGCTACCAAATGTCCAAAACACAATCAGAGACCAGATGAAGCATGAGTGCGGTTTATTTTGTCAACGCGTTTCATGGTGTTCAAACGTCTTCATCAGGACAAAACCGCTATGTGTTTGACATTTGGCAGCGCTAACTTTTAACTACCACATTTCTCATTATTTGTATATTGTGGTCTAAAGCAGAGTCGTAGTTGGAGGTTCAGGCCAGGGCGAATCAAACACCTTTGTGAGGGCCCTGTGCTGGAGTAGCGATTGGTTACAATTGCTGTGGTGCACTTTAATTACTGTGGCTTTAAGCTGTCGAAACGGCAGATCACTATGCATTGCAAAGGAGCTACAACATTTACTGCGGAAACCACATTGGGCCTTCAACTTGTGCAGGTAGGTTTATTGAGCGTGCTCTACTGCGTCATTCAGGGCTGTGGAGTCGGTAAGCCAAACCACCGACTCCTCAGTTTCCCTGACTGACTCTGACTCCATGGCACTGCCTCACTACTGAGCATGTACATAAAGTGCAGCACAGATTCATCTCCACTAAAAGGTGAGCTCAGGAACAGAACAGACATTTATGGGACATTTCCTGACTTCCCAATCGATTATATATTTTAGAAGTTTTTCAATTTTTTACCGACTCCACCGCCCTGGTGTAATTTACACCTCTGACTATGCAGAACACACCAGTCAAATCGTGACCGGCGGCTGTGCTCTGCACAATGACAGCTCACTAAGCTCAACATTCAGCTAGTGCACCTGCAAGGCACAGACTTTGACCCCGACTGCTGCGCTCTGAACATTCAATCTCACCATGCAGAGCACAGTAGCCAGTATCAATTAGCTCAACTAGTTGAGCTAGAAAAGTGTGCAGAGTGCAGAAGCCGGTGATAATTTACCGTAATAATGTTGCCGTGCTCTGCATGCTGGTAGTGAGCCCCCTCCATCCAACCCTCATCCCCTGGTCAAAAAGTTGAGAATTTGGAAACCTGTACACTTTCTAGATATTGCTGATTGGCAGTGGAGGGTTACTTGAAAAACTTATAATAAATGGGTTGTCTAATACTGGACAAGCCCTTCTTAAATGCTAAAGTGGTCTCAATAAAATAGCACATGTTCTACATCTTGAACCAACGATTTGGTGCTGTAAGATAGAAGTCATGTGACAATACACAGTCTAACAATTTCACGTTTCCGCAAAAAGACAAGGCGCCCGTATAAGTGGTGAGTACCGTTTATACTCGTGTATAAGCCGAGATTTTCAGCACATTTTTTTTGTGCTGAAAACGCCCCCCTCGGCTTATAAACGAGTCATTGTCCAGAAAGCTGAGGGGGAGCAGCGGCAGGAGCCGGCGGCTGCGGTTGTAACTGTGCCGCTGCTAAAGAGAAATGAATATTCATTTCTCTTATAGCAGTGACAGCTGCAGCAGCTGGGCTTCCAGAAGACAACATACTCACCCTCCTCGCGCAGTCGCTGCATCTCCGTTGTTCCCGGCGCCGGTAGCTCTTTCTGTGCTGAATCACCACATGGCACCGCTCATTAAGGTAATGAATATGCACTGCTCTCCACTCCCATAGGCGTGGAGCACATATTCATTACCTTAATGAGTGGTGCCATGTGATCGCTCAGCACAAGAGGTGCTGCTGGAAGCCGGAACGAGGTGCTGCGCCTGTGATGGCACGCTGGAGGAGGGAGAGTAGGATTTTTTTTTTTTTTTTTTTTAACCTGCATACCAGGAAAGGAGGGTTGAGCCTGCATACAACGATGGGACCAGGGGAGCCACGCATTCAACGACGGGACCAGGGGATTCACGCATTCAACGACGGGACCAGGGGATTCACGCATTCAGCGACGGGACCAGGGGATTCACGCATTCAACGACGGGACCAGGGGAGCCACGCATTCAACGACGGGACCAGGGGAGCCACGCATTCAACGACGGGACCAGGGGAGCCACGCATTCAACGACGGGACCAGGGGAGCCACGCATTCAACGACGGGACCAGGGGAGCCACGCATTCAACGACGGGACCAGGGGAGCCACGCATTCAACGACGGGACCAGGGGAGCCACGCATTCAACGACGGGACCAGGGGAGCCACGCATTCAACGACGGGACCAGGGGAGCCACGCATTCAGCGACGGGACCAGGGGATTCACGCATTCAGCGACGGGACCAGGGGATTCACGCATTCAGCGACGGGACCAGGGGATTCACGCATTCAGCGACGGGACCAGGGGATTCACGCATTCAGCGACGGGACCAGGGGATTCACGCATTCAGCGACGGGACCAGGGGATTCACGCATTCAGCGACGGGACCAGGGGATTCACGCATTCAGCGACGGGACCAGGGGAAACACGCATTCAGCGACGGGACCAGGGGACCCTCTGTTACCTACTTGGGCTCACCATCAGATTTCCTCTAGAAATTTTGTAGTTGTTGGTATTGTCCACTAACACAGGCCGCTGTTATTATGAAGTCAGATATAATCCATCTAATAGTTCCTGTGTATTTTTCTACTTGCTTCTAATTTTCTTTGTTTTGGACTCCACATCAATTTATGAAGCCGTCCTGACATAGCTGTATAGACCAGACAGTGGCTGAGAAGTTACTGCAGGTTGCGGCTCCGTCATCTCCTATGTTGTCAGGTTAATATGACTCATCAGTGGAGCAATATCCTATACACAACACACGTCTAGATTGCTAAATCTATGGTTTGGTAATTTGAACTGAAAGAGGAACTTTGTGGTAGATTTATTGTTGTCACCTCAGTAGTGACCGCCCAAGATGATGTCTTTGTGTCATCATATGTAGTGATGGTTCATACTTAGATTTGAACGGAACCTGTCATGTGAAATAACGCTATTAACCTGCATATATAGGGTTAACTGCAGGTTAATAACGTTCTGAACCTGCCCGGTGCCAGAACTTAGAGCCCTGTTGATGTGAAGAAATGAACTTTATCCTCCATGGCAGTGTCTGGCGTTCAGTCATGGGGTTGGTGCTGACACTGGTTCAGTCACCGCTCTGTGCATAGAGAGTGGTGGTAGTAGTAACTGCACCCCCAGCCCTGACTGACAGCTCGCTCAGCATTAGGGCTGTCAGTCAGGGTCAGGGAAGTGGTTACAGCGGCTGCTGTCTATACACGGAGCGGTGACTGAATGCCGAATAATGCTGGGGGACAATAAAGTTGATTTCCTCCTGGCAGAGGGGCTTTAAGTGCTGGGCAGGATCAGAGCATTATTACTTTGCAGACTAACCCCATACCTGCAGGTTTTCAGCGTTTTTTTCTTGTGACAGGTTCCATTTAACTTTTGTTTTGCCTCTTGCAACCAGTGTAACATTAAAATAATTGCAGAATAAGTCAATTATGCTGTTGAACCACGTCAGACCTGAGTTTTAGCATAGTACTTCATCTAACAGTCTGCATCCTATACATGTTTTGGAAAATTGTTGCTGGTGTTTTAACCCCTTAACCCTGGGGCTGTTTTCCGTATTCTCGTTTTTCGCTCTCTTCTTCCCAGAGCCATAACTTTTTATTTTTCCTATAAAAATGGCCATGTGAGGGCTTTTTTTTTTTTTTTTTGCAGGAGGAGTTGTACTTTTGAACCACACCATTAAATTTATTATATAATGTACTGGAAAAAAAATACAAGTGTGGTAGAAAAGTGCAATTCCACAATTGTTTTTTGCTTTGTTTTATTTTTTACCATGTTCACTAAATGCTAAACCTGACCTACCACTATGATTCTCCAGGTTATTACGAGTTCGTAGATACTAGACATGTTCCTTTTTCATAAAGCGGTGAAAAAAATCCAAAGTTTGTTAAAAAAGGAAAAGAAAAAAAGTGCCATTTTACGAGACCTGTAGCGTCTCCATTTTTCACGATCTATGGCTGGGTGAGGGCTTACTTTTTGCAGACCGAGCTAACATTTTTGGATACCATTTTGGGGTCAATACAGTGTTTTGATCGCTTATTGCATTTTATTGCAGTGTTGCGGCGACCCTAAAAATAATATTTTCTTGTTACACTGTTTACCGATTACATTAATTTTATATTTCGATAGATCGGGCATTTCTGAACATGGCGATAACAATATATATATATTTTTTTTTCTTCATTTTGAATGAGGCAAAAGGTGGGTGATTTAAACTTTTAGGCTGAGTTCACACGTGGCGTTTTTTTTCGCGTTTCCGCGGCGGTTTTAGCCGCGCGATTTTGCAGCGAAAAATAAGCATCCCATGCTTTCCTATGGGATTCCGCAATGATGTGCTAATGCTGCGGTTTTTACCACGGCGGAATCGCTTCGCGGTAAAAACGGCAGCATGCTCATTAATTTTGCGGAATCGCGGCGAACCCGCACCCATAGGAATGCATTGTTCCGCTTACTTCCCACATGTGGCTGTGCACACCATGCGGAAAGTAAGCAGAACATTTGCGGATGGTACCCACGGTCCGGAGGAGAGGAGACTGTCCTCCGGGCTTTGGGTACCATATCCCTGTAAAAAATAGAATTTATATTAAAAAATATTGTTATTTTTACCTTACGATGTCCCGTGCAGCCTTCCCGCTTCTCTCCACGCTCTCGTTCACAGTAATCCTTTGCGGGATCGCGAAGTCTCGCGGTCATTCGCGCGACGTCACTGCGCATTACCGCGAGACATCGCGATTCCGCGAGAACGGATGTCTTCGCGGGCATTTTCGCAAAAGATTACTGGGAACGGCTGCGCGGGACGTCGGAAGGTAAGAATAACACCCCATTTTTTTTTTTTGCATTTTATCTTTTACTACTGATGCTGCATAGGCGGCCTCAGTAGTAAAAAGTTGGTCACACTTGTCAAACACTATGTTTGACGAGTGTGGCCAACCTGTCAATCAGTTCTCCAAGCGATGCTACAGATCGCTTGGAAAACGCTAGCATTTTGCAAGCTAAATACACTTGCAAAATGCTAGTTTTTCCGCGGGAAAATCGCGGGAATTTAAAACGCGATTTTCCCGCGGAATGGAATGGTAATTTCCGCAAGAGTTCCGGTACGTGTGAAATTAGCCTTAAGGGTGGGTGCACATGGTCAGTAATTGGCAGCTCTTTGGACTCAGCACATGTCCTCTGCGTCCAAAGCGCTGCTGTCTTTTGATCGCAGGTGATACTGCATGTGTTCACCGAATCGTGCGGATTCACCGCGTCCAATACATTGTATGGGTGAGACTTATCTTGTGGAGACTTGCGTCTTCGCAAGATAGACATGCTGCGGTCTGGAGAGATGCGCCGCATGTCCATCTCCACGCGTGTCAGTGCACGCGTAGTGGGCATGGCATTTTTTAAAATCCCATCCACTATTGCTGGTACATCGCTAAGTGGTCGCTAGTGAGCTGCCACACAGGCAGAGCTCACCAGCGACATCGCTGGAGTCGGGCGTCGCTACTTACCTGTCACACTAGGCAATTCTGACGTCCTCCCACCCGGCTCCACACTCGTCCCTCCGCAGGAAGCTGACGACGAGAAACAGTCCAGGCCGTTCTTGCGCGATCAGCGATAATCAGCGGGGGAGCCGGTCGTAGGCAAGTATCACACACAGCGATATCGCTAGCAATATCTCTATGACGTCACAAGTTACAGCGATATTGCTAGCAATATTGCTTAGTGTGACAGGCCCTTTACTGAAGGACCATAATCTGGAAAGTACGCACAGTGATGTATGCACAGAAGGCCACTAAACAGAGTAGATTGCCGTTCGCCAAGCGATGCTTCAGCTAATTGTTCGGCCGACTCTCCCATACATAGAAGCATCGATATTGGTGGTTTTGGACAACAGTCAGATGTGTATGGGGTCCTTAAAGGGAACCTGTCAGCAGGATTGTGGTCAGTCACCTACAGACAGTGTCAGGTCGGCGCCGTTATGCTGATTGATACCTGGGTTGATAAAATCCGTCTTGTGGTTGTTGTTTAACCCCTTCACCCCCAAGGGTGGTTTTCACGTTCATGACCGGGCCAATTTTTACAATTCTGACCACTGTACCTTTGAGGTCATAACTCTGGAACGCTTCTATGGATCCCGGTGATTCTGACATTGTTTTCTCGTGATATATTGTACTTCATGTTAGTGGTAAAATTTCATTCAAATAACTTGCGTTTATTTGTGAAAAAAAAGGAAATTTGGCAAAAATTTTGAAAATTTCTCAATTTTCCAACTTTGAATTTTTATGCCCTTAAATCACAGAGATACAGCACACAAAAAACTTGATAACTAACATTTCCCACATGTTTACTTTACATCAGCACAATTTTGGAACCAAAATTTTTTTTTGTTAGGAAGTTATAAGGGTTAAAAGTTAACCAGCGATTTCTCATTTTTACAACACCATTTTATTTTTAGGACCACATCACATTTGAAGCCACTTTGAGGGGTCTATATGATAGAAAATACCCAAAAGTGACACCATTCTAAAAACTGCACCCCTTAAGGTGCTCAAAACCACATTCAAGAAGTTTATTAACCCTTTAGGTGCGTCACAGGAATTTTTTTGAATATTTAAAAAAAAAAAATGAACATCTAACTTTTTTTCACAAAAAAAATACTTCAGGTTCAATTTTTTTTATTTTATCAAGGGTAACAGGAGAAATTGGACTGCAAAAGTTATTGTGCAATTTGTCCTGAGTACGCTGATACCTGATTTGTGGGGGGGAACGACTGTTTCGGTGCATGGCAGAGCTCAGAATGGAAGGAGCGCCGTTTGACTTTTTCAATGCAAAATTGGCTGGAATTCAGATCGGACGCCATGTCACGTTTGGAGAGTCCCTGATGTACCTAAACAGTGGAAACCCCCTACAAGTGACCCCATTTTGGAAACTAGACCCCCCAAGGAACTTATCTAGATATGTGGTGAGAACTTTGAACCCACAAGGGCTTTACAGAAGTTTATAACGTACAGCGGTACAATTAAAAAATCATATTTTTTCCACAAAAATGATCTTTTCACCCCAATTTTTATTTTCCCAAGGGTAACAGGACCCTAAAAGTTATTGTGCAATTTGTCCTGAGTATGCTGATACTCCACATGTGGGGGTAAACCACTATTTGGGCGCATGGCAGAGCTCAGAAGGGAAGCAGCGCCATTTGACGTTTTTGGCTGGAATTGAGATCGGACATCATGTCGCGATTGGAAAACCCCTGATGTACCAAAACAGTGGAAACCCCCCACAAATGACACCATTTTGGAAACTAGACCCCCCAAGGAACTTATCTAGATGTGTGGTGAGCACTTTGAACCCCCCAGTGCTTCACAGAAGTTTATAACGCCCGGGCGTGAAAATAAAAAATTCGTATTTTTTCCACAAACATGATCTTTTAGTCACCATTTTTTTTATTTTCCCAACGGTAACAGGAGAAATTGAACCCCAAAAGTTGTTGTCCAATTTGTCCTGAGTAAGCTGACACCCCATATGTGGGAGAAAACTACTGTATGGACACACGTCAGGGCTCGGAAGGGAAGTAGTGACGTTTTGGAATGCAGACATTGATGGAATGGTCTGCGGGTGTCATGTTGCCTTTGGAGAGCCCCTAATGTACCTAAACAGTGGAAACCCCCCACAAATGACCCCATTTTGAAAACTAGACCCCCTAAGGAACTTATCTAGATGTGAGGTGAGCACTTTGAACCCCCAAGTGCTTCACAGAAGTTTATAACGCTCGGACGTGAAAATAAAAAAATCATTTTTTTCCACAAAAATGATATTTTTGCCCCCAATTTTTTATTTTCCTAAGGGTAACAGGAGAAATTGGACCCCAAAAATTGTTTTGCAATTTGTCCTGAGTAGGCTGATACCCTACATGTGGGGGTAAAACACTGTTTGGGCGCATGGCAGAGCTTGGAAGGGAAGGAGCACCATATGACTTTTTCAACTCAGAATTGGCTGGAATTGAGATCAGACGCAATGTTGCATTTGGAGAGCCCCTGATGTGCCCAAACAGTGGAAACCCCCAATTCTAACTCCAACCCGAACCCCAACACAACCCAAGCCCTAACCCAAGCCCTAACCCAAGCCCTAACCCAAGCCCTAACCCAAGCCCTAACCCAAGCCCTAACCCAAGCCCTAACCCAAGCCCTAACCCAAGCCCTAACCCAAGCCCTAACCCAAGCCCTAACCCAAGCCCTAACCCAAGCCCTAACCCAAGCCCTAACCCAAGCCCTAACCCAAGCCCTAACCCAAGCCCTAACCCAAGCCCTAACCCAAGCCCTAACCCAAGCCCTAACCCAAGCCCTAACCCAAGCCCTAACCCAAGCCCTAACCCAAGCCCTAACCCAAGCCCTAACCCAAGCCCTAACCCAAGCCCTAACCCAAGCCCTAACCCAAGCCCTAACCCAAGCCCTAACCCAAGCCCTAACCCAAGCCCTAACCCAAGCCCTAACCCAAGCCCTAACCCAAGCCCTAACCCAAGCCCTAACCCAAGCCCTAACCCAAGCCCTAACCCAAGCCCTAACCCAAGCCCTAACCCAAGCCCTAACCCAAGCCCTAACCCAAGCCCTAACCCAAGCCCTAACCCAAGCCCTAACCCAAGCCCTAACCCAAGCCCTAACCCAAGCCCTAACCCAAGCCCTAACCCAAGCCCTAACCCAAGCCCTAACCCAAGCCCTAACCCAAGCCCTAACCCAAGCCCTAACCCAAGCCCTAACCCAAGCCCTAACCCAAGCCCTAACCCAAGCCCTAACCCAAGCCCTAACCCAAGCCCTAACCCAAGCCCTAACCCAAGCCCTAACCCAAGCCCTAACCCAAGCCCTAACCCAAGCCCTAACCCAAGCCCTAACCCAAGCCCTAACCCAAGCCCTAACCCAAGCCCTAACCCAAGCCCTAACCCAAGCCCTAACCCAAGCCCTAACCCAAGCCCTAACCCAAGCCCTAACCCAAGCCCTAACCCAAGCCCTAACCCAAGCCCTAACCCAAGCCCTAACCCAAGCCCTAACCCAAGCCCTAACCCAAGCCCTAACCCAAGCCCTAACCCAAGCCCTAACCCAAGCCCTAACCCAAGCCCTAACCCAAGCCCTAACCCAAGCCCTAACCCAAGCCCTAACCCAAGCCCTAACCCAAGCCCTAACCCAAGCCCTAACCCAAGCCCTAACCCAAGCCCTAACCCAAGCCCTAACCCAAGCCCTAACCCAAGCCCTAACCCAAGCCCTAACCCAAGCCCTAACCCAAGCCCTAACCCAAGCCCTAACCCAAGCCCTAACCCAAGCCCTAACCCAAGCCCTAACCCAAGCCCTAACCCAAGCCCTAACCCAAGCCCTAACCCAAGCCCTAACCCAAGCCCTAACCCAAGCCCTAACCCAAGCCCTAACCCAAGCCCTAACCCAAGCCCTAACCCAAGCCCTAACCCAAGCCCTAACCCAAGCCCTAACCCAAGCCCTAACCCAAGCCCTAACCCAAGCCCTAACCCAAGCCCTAACCCAAGCCCTAACCCAAGCCCTAACCCAAGCCCTAACCCAAGCCCTAACCCAAGCCCTAACCCAAGCCCTAACCCAAGCCCTAGCCCAAGCCCTAGCCCAAGCCCTAGCCCAAGCCCTAGCCCAAGCCCTAGCCCTAGCCCAAGCCCTAGCCCTAACCCAAGCCCTAACCCAAGCCCTAACCCAAGCCCTAACCCAAGCCCTAACCCAAGCCCTAACCCAAGCCCTAACCCAAGCCCTAACCCAAGCCCTAACCCAAGCCCTAACCCAAGCCCTAACCCAAGCCCTAACCCAAGCCCTAACCCAAGCCCTAACCCAAGCCCTAACCCAAGCCCTAACCCAAGCCCTAACCCAAGCCCTAGCCCAAGCCCTAACCCAAGCCCTAGCCCAAGCCCTAACCCAAGCCCTAGCCCAAGCCCTAGCCCAAGCCCTAGCCCAAGCCCTAACCCTAGCCCAAGCCCTAGCCCAAGCCCTAGCCCTAATGGAAAAATGGAAATAAATACATTTTTTTAATTTTATTATTTTTCCCTAACTAAGGGGGTGATAACGGGGGATTTGATTTACTATTTATAGCGGTTTTTATTTTTGGCAGCTGTCGCACGCTAAAAGACGCTTTTTATTGTAAAAATAGTTTTTGCATCACCACATATTGAGAGTTACAGCGATACCTCATTTAGGTCGTTTTTTTATGTTTTGTCGGTTTTTTGCAATGAAAACTATTTTATATAAAAAATAATTATTTTTGCATCGCTTTATTCTGCGAGCTATAACTTTTTTATTTTTTCGCTGATGATGCTGTGTGGCGGTTCGTTTTTTGCGGGACAAGATGACGTTTTCGGCGGTACCATGGATATTTATATGCGTCTTTTTGATCGCGCGTTATTGCACTTTTTGTTTGGCGGTATGATAATAAATCATTATTTTTTGCTTCGTTTTTTATTTTTATTTTTTAAGGGGTTCGCTAAAGGGGTTAACTAATGGGACAGTTTTATAGGGCGGGTCGTTACGGACGCGGCAATACCTAATATGTGTACTTTCATTGTTTTGGATTTTTTTATTTTCAAAAAATGAATTTATTGGGGAATATTTTTTTTTTTTTTTAAATTATTTTTACTTTTTTTTAATTTTTTTTTTTACTTTATTACATAGTCCCAGGTGGGACATCACTGTCCTGTGACAGATCGCTGATCTGTCACATCACAGATCACTGTGAGAGATCAGCAATCTGTCACAGGCAGTGCACAAGGCTTCCTCATGCCTGCGCTTTGCAGGCACTGAGGAAGCCAGCTTCCTCCAGGCCCCCGAAGGCCCCCGTCACCATCTTGGATCCGGGGGCCTGGAGGAAAGGAGTCCCCCGCAGCAGCGCTGCACATTGCGCTGCCGTGGGGGGCTCAGGGAAGCACGGAGGGAGCCCCCTCCCTGCCGATGCTTCCCTTTAACTCCCGGTACACCGCGATCATGTTTGATCGCGGTGTGCAAGGGGTTAACGTGTCGGGGGCGGTCCGTGACCGCCCCTGACACATAGTGCCGGATGTCAGCTGTGATAATCAGCTGACTCCCGGCCGCGATCAGCGGCGCTCACCACGTGGGCGCCGCTGATCGCGCTAGACGTACTATCCCGTCCATGGGCATAGGGGCCCGGGTCCCATGGACAGGATAGTACGTCTGATGGCAGGAAGGGGTTAATCTATATTTTCAGTTTCTGTTAACGATATGCCTGTGCTCCAGGTATCCCGTGGAGGGTCTTCATGTGGTGCTCTGATTAGCTATTCATCAATATGGCTTCTGACAGGTCACTGATCCTTCACTGACTTTCCCCCTAGTTTACATAACAAATATTATATTTAAATAAAAAAAAAATCACCTGCAGCAGGCAGGTTCCGGAGGCGCCTACGCAGCAGCAAGATTGCATGTGTAATGTGTATTAAATTGTTTAATTTGATGATATAAAAGTAAATTCATAAAAAAATAATAGATGCCTCCCTCCAAGATGACAGTACCTATCGGCGATTGTCAATAGCTGCTACTGCGCAGGTAGGGTCATTTTGGAGGAGGCATCTATTTTTTTTTTTTTATGAATTTACTTTTATATCATCAAGTAAAACAATTTAATACACATTACATATGTGATAATGCTGTTGCGCAGGTGATGATTTATTTTTTTTTTTAATATATATATATATATATATATATATATATATATATATATATATATATATATTTATTTATGTAAACTGGGGGGGGTAGATCTCTGAGGGACCAGTGACCTGTCATAAGCCCATACAGATGCGTATGTAAGCAGAGCTCCAAGAACTCCCACCCCCTCCCGCAGTCCACCCCTGGAGCACAAACATATCATTAAAGGGAATCTGTCACCCAATTTTCGGCCTGCAAGCTGCCAGCACTGCCATCAGGGGCTTATCTACAGCATTCTGTAATGCCTTAGATAAGTTCCCAATGTAGCTTGAAAGATAAGAAAAACAAGTTAGATTATACTCACCCCGGCGTCCGGTGCCTCCCATCTTCATACGATGCCGTCCTTCTTACTTCTGCTGCGGCTCCAGCGTACTTTATCTTCCCTGTTGAGGGCAGAGCAGAGTACTGCAGTGTGCAGGCGCTGGACCTCTCTGACCTTTTCCGGCGCCTGCGCACTGTAGTACTTTACTCTGCCCTCAACAGGGCAGAGAAAGTACGCCAGAGCCGTGGCAGAAGTAGGAAGGAGGACGTCATCGTATGAAGATGGGAGGCGCCAACCGGAAACTGTGTAGGTTACTCATCCCATTCCTGCTAACAGGTTCCCTTTCACCCCTTTCCGACATCAGGCGTAATAGTACACCGATGTTGTACTCCCTCCCTTTGATGTGGGCTCCGGTGCTGAGCCCACGTCTTAACCAGCACATGTCAGTTGTTTTGAACAGCTGACATGTGCCCGGAACAGCCGCAGGTGGATTCGTGATCCATCCACGGCTATTAACCCGTTAAATGCATTTAACATGCAATTCCAGCAATCACGTCAGAAATCCGCCCATCGGTGACCCCTGTCATGTGATCGTGAGTCACTGATGAGTCGGCATTACAACCAGAGGTCTCCTGCAGACCTCTTTGGTTGTCAATGCCGGATTGCTATGAGTGCCGCCTGATGGTCGGCGCTCATGGCAAGTCAGCCACTATGCTACATAAAGGCGATCTGATCATCGCCTGTATGTAACAGAGCTGATTGGGTTATGGCAGCTTCTAGTGTCTCATGGAGACTATTGAAGCATGACAAAAGTAAAAAAAAAAAAGTTTTAAAAAAAATATAAACGTTCAAATCGCCCCCCTTTCGCCCCATTCAAAATAAAACCATAAAAAAAAATCAAACATACACATATTTGGTATCGCCGCGTTCAGAATCGCCCGATCTATCAATAAAAAAAAGAATTAAACCGATCTGTAAACGGCTTAATGAGAAAAAAAAATTCAAAATGCCAGAATTACGTTATTTTGGTCGCCTCAACATTGCATTAAAATGCAATAACGGGCGATCAAAAGATCGTATCTGCACCAAAATGGTATCATTAGAAACGTCAGTTCAGCAAGCAAATAAGCCCCACCCAATCCGAGATCACGAAAAATGGATACGCTACGGGTCTCAGAAGATGGTGCAATTTTTTTTTTTTCTAACAAACTTTGGAATTTTTTTTCACCACTTACCGTAAATAAAAAAGAACCTAGACATGTTTGGTGTCTATGAACTCGTAATGACCTGGAGAATCATAATGTCAGGTCAGCTTTAGCATGTAGTCAACATGGTGGAAAAAAAAATAAAAAAAACAACTGATTGCACTTTTTTTTTTTTTTGCCGTTTCACCACACTTGGAATTTTTTTTTTCCCGTTTTCAAATACACGGCAATGTAAAACCAATGGTGTCTTCAAAAGTACAACTCATCCTGCAAAAAAACAAGCACTCACACGGCCATTTTGATAAAAAAATAAAAATGTTATGGCTCTGGGAAGAAGGGGAGCAATAAATGAAAATGCATCAACGGTCGCATCAACGTGTATTTTTTTTTTTTTTTTTGTGTGTGAAATAAAAACCAAAAAGCACCGCTGTAGAAATTCTTTATTATCATACGTACTGTAGACAGTTTGTGAAACCCTTTTTATTTTTGTATTTTTTTTTTTCCCCCTACCTCCCCCATATTTAAACCATAATGTCTTTGTACCCTCACATGAGCATGGATGTTAGTATTAGTACAGTTTAATTACATTTATGATAAAGTAAACTATGACCGACCAGCTCCCCCCCCCCCCTGCTGTTTTTACGTTTGCTGTTGTGTATTTTTTGGTGCATTCTTACTTCACGCCTGCACTTCATACATGAACCCATTTTTTTTTTTCCCCCTGAATGGTCACTTTTTTCAGACAAAATTTCTTTTTCATAAATTACTTGATAAAATTTCCAAAACAGTTTTATGGTTGCACATGTGCTTTGCATTGGCAGCTTTAGGGTACGTGCACACGCTGCGGAATCCGCTGCGGATTAATCGGCACGGATTTTGCAAAAACCGCAGATAATCCGCAGGTCCAAAGACCTGCGGATTATCTGCGGTTTTGCCTGCGGTTTGGTCCTGCGGATTCACTATCTCCACAATGGTGGAGATAGGAACCCGCAGCGGTTTCCGCAGAAAGAATTGACATGCAATTCTTTCTGCGGATTCAAAACCGCAGCAAATCCGCGCGGTTTTTTCCGCAGCGTCGGCACAGCGTTTTTTTTTTTCCCATTCAAATGAATGGTACTGTACACCGCAGCTAAAACTGCTGCGTGTCCGCAGCTGCCAAAACCGCTGCGGAAACGCAGCGGAATCCGCAGCGTGTGCACACAGCTCCTGAAAACCCTGCAAAAATGCAACAAGCAAACCTGTAAAAAGGCGGCTAAATTGTTTTACCTGGACCTTTTTTACTGCCAAAAGATCAGGTTTTGGTTGCAGGAAAAAAGCATCAAAAAAGCAACTTCTGAACACACAGTTTTCTTATGTACCATTCTCTCTTTTTGTGCTGGGACATTTCTTTCTGCTTCTGTTACTTCATGGGTCAAATTTAATGTCTTCCTTACATTTGCAGTATATATACATGTCATGTGTAGGAGTGTATGACTTCCAACTAATGCAGTATATATACGTCATGGTGATCATCCCCTGTGCGCGGGCGATCGCTTCCAGGTGTCAGCTGATTCTGACAGCTGAGACCCAGCTCTCAGTGCCTTGATCGTTGCCCGCACCGCTTCCAGCACTTTAACCCCCTAAATGCTGCCATCACATCATTTAGCGAGCAGGCCGAGGGAAGAATTCCCCACTGCCCTTGATCAACGACCCCGCAATAACTGTTGCTGTGACCCGATGTCGTCATGACAACATTCGGGCTACTAGGCACTAGCAAGTTAGTTAGATCATGCACAGTGCATGATCTAACTAAATTGTGTCTGCAGGGCTGACAGGCTCCTGCATTGCTATACCTTATAACTGCGATCAAATTGCTGAAAGTGAAAGCCCCATAGTGGGACTATGTAAAAAAGTTGTAAAAATATTTGTAAAATATCATATATACTCGAGTATAAGCTGACCTTAGTATAAACCGACGCATCTAATTTTACCACGAAAAAATGGGAAAACTTATTGATTCGAGTATAAGCCGAATATGCATTGTCCCCTCATCCCTATCCTGGTATGCACCGCCTCCTCATCCCTATCCTGGTATGCATTGCCCCTTCATCCCCATTCTTGTATGCGTGGTCCCCTGATCCCTATCCTGGTATGCGTGGTCCCCTGATCCCTATCCTGGTATGCATGGTCCCCTGATCCTTATCCTGGTATGTATGGCCCCCATTAGCAAAGCCTAAAAAAAATCATCTT
This sequence comes from Dendrobates tinctorius, assembly GCF_039654945.1. Taxonomy (NCBI): domain Eukaryota; kingdom Metazoa; phylum Chordata; class Amphibia; order Anura; family Dendrobatidae; genus Dendrobates; species Dendrobates tinctorius. The sequence goes on from NW_027361708.1 coordinate 5,331,552, forward strand.
GCACTACTTACTGTCCCTGTGCCCTCTCGCAGCATCTTGTTCCGTTGCCAGCAGTTGCAGCAGCCGGGCGATTACGTGTCCCTGCTACTTAAGAATTAATATTCACTGCACTCCACGCCTATGGGAGTGGAGACTGGTGAATATTCATTTCTCTTACATAGCAGGCACACGTGATCACCCGGCCGATGCTGGAAGTCGCTGGCTGCGGCAGACACTGTGCGCACTATTACAGAGAAATGAATATTCACTGCCAGCGCAGTGAATATTAATTTCTCTTTAGCATCTGGCACAGGAGTTAACTGCAGCAGGCTGCTCCTGCCTCCTGTGACCTGCTGCTCCCCCTCCATTTTCTGGGACAATGACTCGAATATAAGCCGAGGGGGGCGTTTTCAGCACAAAAAAAGTGTTGAAAAACTCGAGTACATACAGTAATCACAAAATAATAAATATATGTATATTGTACCCAGAAATAAATATTCTCAAGTTTTTTTTAATAAAAAATAAAAGTACACATATTTAGTATCGCCGCTTTCGGAACGAACCGACCTATAAATCTGTCCCCCCAGTTAATCCTTTTAGTGAACACCTTAAAAATAAAAAACAATGCAAAAAATGATGCTTTATCATTATACCACTTAACAAAAAGTGGAATAAAATGCGATCAAAAAGACGAATGTAAATAAAAATAGTAGAAACAAGGCTACATGCAGCTTTATCAGTCGAAAAATAAGTTATAGCTGTTAGAAGTTGCCTTATCAATTTTGCCACACATGGAACAGAAAAATGGTACCAATAAAACCATCAACTTGAACCACAAAGAAAAAAGTCACAAGACTGTCAGAAGAAATATAGAAAAATTATATCTCAAAATATGGCGATGCAAAAACTAGTTTTTGGGAAAAAAAATCTTCCTTTAGTGTGTGACAGCAGCCAAACATAAAAATCAGATATAAATCTGGTATCGCTGTAATCGCACAGACACAAAAAATGAAGTTGTCCAAACATTTATACCGCACGAGGAACAGCGTAAAAAAATAGATGAAACTAATTCTTCATCTGCTGTTGATTTGTTCATTCTGCCTCCCAAAGATTGGATTAAGGTTCGGCTCACATCAGGATTTCCATGTAAATCTCTGAAATATATGATTCAGACAGAACCCCGGCAAAAGATTCCCTACATTGAGGCAGATGGAGGCACTGTAGATGCAGTCTGACCTGTGATCCGGTGGTGTCAGTCCTTTTAGGCATGCATAAAATTGCAGTCGTTTTGTGCACTTCTGAAAATTGGGAGACTGCTGAACAGAATCCAGACGGAGTCCAGAGTAACTTTGCTGCCTCATTAAAGCGATACCTCGCTCAGGAGATTTTGATGGAAACTCTGCTGTAAGTGATCACCTTAGAGTGCTGGATAACTGTGATCCCAAACGTTATGTAAAATACTCCCGATGAAAACTTCAACTCAATCCACAAAAAAAAAAGCAAGTCCCCACTCAGGTCTGTCATCTGTTAATGGAAATATAGAGGACTTCCACGCTACTGGTAGCACAAAGTCTCTGGAGTAGTGAAATGACTCCTCCCCCCCAAAAAAATAATAATAAAAAAAAATTCTGCGCTCCTAAATCCGAATGCCCCTCTGTTCTGAGCCCAGTGTGCCTAATCCACAATTATTATTCACATGTTTGGCATTTCTGTAGCAATGAGAGCATGAGCTGGGCACCATGCATGGGCACTACGTTGCTGGTCACTGCAAAGACAGTTTGCAATTTTCACTCGGCAACATCCACTGCTGCTTGTTTCTGGAAAACACCCATGGAGTCCAAATCATTAATACACCTGTAGATAAGTTCCCAAATGGGTATAATTTCCAACATGGGGTCACTTCAGGGGGAATTCTGCTCTTCTAGCACTTAGGGGCTCTGTATATGGAGTCCGCAAACTATTCTAGGAAAATCTGCGCTCCAGGAGGATAGCTCCATCCCTCCCGAGTCTCATCATGTAGCTAAGCAGTACAGTACAGCCACAAAAGGGGTATTTCTACGTTCAGCAGAAATTGTGGAACAAATTTTGGTGTCTTTTTTTACCATTTTCCCAGTATGCAGATGTAAAATCTGGTGCTAACAGACAAACTTGGTTGTAAAAATTGTATTTATTTTTTTCTTCATTACCTGATAGTATAAAATTCTGTGACCCACCTGTGGTGTCAACATGATCACTGCACCCCTAGATGAATTCATTGAGAGGTGTAGTCTGTAAAATGGGGTCAGTTATGGGGAATTCTGCTGTTCTGGCACCTCAGGTTTTCTGCTAATGTAATATGGCACCCTCAAATCAGTCCAGCAAAATGTGAACTCTAATATGGCGCTTCTTTCTTTCTGAGCTTTGCACTGTGCCTCAAAAGTATTTTTTGACCACATATGGGGTATCTGCTTACCTCAGGAGAAATTGCACAGCAAATTTTATGGTGCAATTTCTCATGTTACCCTTGAGAAAATGCAAAATTTGGGGTTAAAAGACATTTTTCTAAGGAAAATATTTATTTTTTATATAAACTTCTGTGAAACACCTTGTGGGTTTGAGGTGCTCAATACACATCTAGATAAGTTCCATGAAGAATCTAGTTTCCAAAATGGTGTCACTTGTGGGCAGTTTCCACTGTTTAGGCACATCAGGAGCTTTCCAAATGCAACATGGCGTCCGCTAATTATTCCATCAAATTTTACATTCAGAAAGTTAAATGGCACCCCTTACCTTCTGAGCCCTGCTGTGTTCCCAAACAGTGGTATTTCCCCACACATGGGGTATCTGCATGCTCAAGTTTAGAAATTGCGCCACAAATTTTGGGGTACATTTTTTTTTTCCTGTTACCCTCTCCACAAAAAAAAATTGGGGGCTACAGTAATATTTTTGTGACAAAAAGTTAAATGGTCATTTTTTCCTTCCACATTCCAAAAATTCCTGTGAAGCACCTGAAGGGTTTACAAACTTCTTGAATGTGATTTTGAGCACTTTGAGGAGTGCGTTTTTTAGAATGGTGTCACTTTTGGATATATTCTGTCATATAGGCCCCTCAAAGTCACTTCAGCTGTGAATTTAGTCACTAAAAAAATGGGTTTTGTAAACTTTGTTGGAAAAATTAGTCACTGGTCAACTTTTATCCGTATTGTGTTCCTAAAAATTTTTTTTTCAAAAATTGGGCTTATGCAAAGTAGACATGTAGAAAATGTTTATTAACTATTTTGTGTGATATAACTCTGATTTAAGGGCATAGAAGTTAAGTTTGAAAATTGCAAAACTTAAAATGTTTTTTTTAACAAATTTCCATTTTTTTCACAAGTCTTATCAAAGAAATTTTTCCACAATCCTAAAGTACAATATGTCATGAAAAAATAGTCTCAGAATCAGTGGGATTCTTTGAAGCGTTCCAGAGTTATTGCCATATAAAGTGACATCAGTCAGAATTGTAAAATTTGGGCTGGTCATGAAGGTAAAACCAGGCTCGAGATGGGGAGGGATTAAAGCATTGTCACTCAGAAATGTCTGAAACTTATATGTACTCCCACCCTCCCCCACAATAAGTAATGGATCAGTGGGGAGGTAGCACATGTAAGGGATACTTCACACTGAGGTTGTGTGCACACGCTGCGGATTTTGCTGCGGTTCCGCAGCTGTTTTGGCCGCTGCGGACCCGCAGCAGTTTCTGCTGCGGTGTACAGTACCATGATTCCCTATGGGAATCAAAAACCGCAATGCAGACGGTGTGGAATTTTCCACGCGGATTATCTGCATTGAGGAGATGAAAAACCGCAGGGCAAAACCGCAGAGCAATCCGCAGGTAAAACCACAGGTATTTTGACCTGCGGTTTCACCTGCGGATTTTACAAAATCCGCGCGGATGAATACGCACCTAATCCGCAGCGTGTGCACACAGCCTAAGTGAGATCGCTAGCAAGATCGCTTAAGTGTCACTGATTTTGTGACGCAACAACGACCTCGCCAGCGATCTCGTTATGTGTGACACTTAGCAGCGACCAGGCCCCCGCTGCGATGTCCCTGATCGTGCTTGAATGTCTTGGGCCATTTTTTTGATCGCTGGTGTCCCGCTGGCCAGCATAGATTTTTGTGTGTGACGAAGGACGCAGGCGTGAGTCGTCAGGAATAGCTGCTGTGTGACAAGGTCCCAGCGACCGCCGAGGTCGTGATACGGATGGCTGGATCGTTGCTGCGTCGTTTGAGAGCTTACTAGCGACCATTTAGCGACGCACCAGCGATCCTTACCAGGTCGTATCGTTGTCTGGATCGCTGATGGGTCGCTAAGTGTAACGGTACCCTTATTGCCATTAAAATCGATAAGTTTTTTTCAGAAGGGTTTCTGATGTGCAGAATCCGCTTAAAAATCAAAAACTTGATAAACTTATCCGCAATAATGCGGTAAGTACTTAGGTAGTCAGTGGTGTGAAGGATTCTACCAGCAGGATCTCTAATATGTATTATTGTGGTTAAAAATTCACTGGTAAATAATGTAGCCAAGAAGGTTTCTCTGGGAGCCGGCATTGTCGTATTGGTGCTTGCCCGCATTCTGCTTTGTAGCTATTCTACGTTATTTTCCGAAGTCCTCACAGTTTCCCATATAACTAAAGTTTCCTGCCCTGGAAGACAAAACTATGACAGCTAACTATTGTTATCTACATTGCAACTCCTTTACATCCTTTTTCTAAATATATCTTTTTGTTTGCCATAGTCGGTGGTGTGAGTGGTTTCCTAAAACTAACATTAGAATCCAAAAAATGTAACACTGGAGATGCTGCAGTGTCTGTCACGTATTGTTTTTCTGCTTTAATCTATCAGTTTGCCACGTCTCTTGGGAGTGATACCTAGTGTCCTCAAACAGGGTGTGATGTCACATCCTCGTGTGGTATTATTGTTTGAAATTTTCTGGTGAATTGACTCCTCGCCGCCCGTCAGGTCCTGCCCATTTGTTCGGCTTTCATTGTGTATCTGAGCTTTCTTGTTATAACTAAGTAGAATTGTAAAGAGTTTCCAAAAAGAAGCAACTTTGCTCCGCTACATATTAATAATTCACTCCTTTTCGCATTCTCAAGTGTTTTTTTTTTTTTTTCTATTTTTTAATTTGTATTTATTTTGTTTTCTGGACTTTGTACACGTGCTCATTCGATGTTTTTGTATTATTCGTTGTTTATTTAGCACTTTTTTCATGTTCATTATTGGTTACAAATAATATTTAGTTCTCACATGGTTTTCTACACATTCTTTATTCCACTTTTTATTGGCCTCCCCGTTACTCGACTATCCCCTCTCCAGTCCATACTTAATGCAGCAGCCAGGGTCATCTATCTGGCTAATCTGTACTCGGACACGTCCGCTCTTCGCGAGTCCTTACATTGACTGCCCATTCATTATAGGATCCAATTCAAAGTGCTTGTTCTCACCCACAAAGCTCTCCACAGTGCAGCACCCCCCTACATCTCCTCCCTCATTTCTGTCTATCGGCCTAACCGACCACTGCGCTCTGCAAATGACTTTCTACTAACCTCTGCACTAATCTGTACCTCCCACTTCCGACTCCAAGACTTCTCCCACGCTGCGCCAATCCTCTGGAATGCTCTACCTCAAGAAATTAGGACTATCCACAATTTGCATAGTTTCAGGCGCTCCCTCAAAACACATTTGTTCAGAGCGGCCTATCACGTTCACTAATCAAACTCATTCTATGTGTAAGTGTGCATGTGTAGCCCATTCACTATCTCCATCCATCCCTCACTCCTGCAAGAAGGCTGGACCTTCATTGTAAATACACCATTGTAAATACACACCTGTACCTTGTATCTCCCCCGCCTCATTGTAGATTGTAAGCTCTCACGAGCAGGGTCGTCTTATTTTGCTTTAATTATTGTATTGTTACCGTTGTTTCTTATGACTTGTGTTTTGAAACTGTTAAACTGTAAAGCGCTGTGGAATATGTTGGCGCTATATAAAGATTATTATTATTATTTCATATTTTCTATAGTCCTTGTCCATACAGACGTGGATTTGTTACTCCGCACACCTTACACCGTGAATACAACACATGATCTATTCTTGCCTCTGTCCCAGCTGTAATTGATGTCCTAGGCATGAACATATAGCCTATCCACATCTTGGGTGTCATCTGCTTTTATGTATTTGCTTATTTATATGTAATTATTAATAATAAAACTTTGGGGCATAAATATATTGTTTTGTACTGTTGTCTTTATGCCTACGTGTTGAGTAAGCTTTAGAAGTTGTGGCCTCAAGAGCTACCTGGCAGATAGTTCATAACTGCCTGCTTGTTGTGCTCAGTGCTGATCTCTGTTGCCTACGAGCAATGACACACAATGCTCCTGTCAAAGATTCAGCCGCTTCCACTGATGTCGCATTGACTGGACATTTGCCAAACTGCTGGAAGCTAGCTGTCAATCATCACGACATCGACAGTCACACCCCATTGACAGAGCAGCCTGCAAAAGGAAGAGCTGCTCTGTTGTGAGAAATAGAGAGCACTCAGTTCAGGCCAGTGGCGTGACCATGAGGTTGGTCCGAACTGTCAGCAAGCCAGAGCCCGCTGCGCGAGCAACACTTTAAAGTGGTTGTCCAGTCCAAAACGTTAAGTCTGCAGTCAGTCTGTGTGACTTGTGAATTCCCCCACCTTCAGCACCCATACAGCAGGGATTCACCAGTTTCAGACCTGGGAGGGTATGTATGAGTTGTATATACTCCTGGCCAGTGGGCATAGCCTTGCTCCACACACTTGTATTGAGCAAGAACGTACCCAGTCTAGTGATGTTGCCAGTGGACATGGCCAACTAGAGAGCGCGGCCTCTCTCCATACAACTGTATGGAAGCGAGGCAGCGCCCACTGGCCAGGAATTGTTATAACTCCTATCCTCTTGTCCCGGGTCTGAAACGGGCAAATTCCCGCAGCGTGTAGTGCATGCACTGGGGCTATTCATAAGTCTACAGTCACACAGAATGACTGCAGACTTATCGATTTGGACTGCACAACCTCTTTAACAGATTGTCTTTCTGAAGCAGAATAAAAAATAATACTGTTAATTGTGTGGTTAAAATGTACTGTGTAGCTCTTCACAGAATTTATGCACATTGATCCCCATACCAAGTTCATAGCACTCCAGCTCCCTAGGGTTTTCTCCACTTTTTACCTTCAAATTTAAATATGTCTCCATGTTCTTTATCGTTATGTGTTTGGAGTGTGGGAGGAAACTCACACAGAGACGGGGTGAACATACAAACTCCTTGCAGGGACTAGACCCCAGGTCCCAAGTGCTGTAGTAACTATGCGAACCACTAAGCCAACAAGCTACCCATGGATAAACATTTTAATGATATGCAAATTTTTAAAAAGATGTTAATATTTTCAAAACCTCTCAGTTCATTGAATATGAGTACTTGGTAAAAAATCCCCTCACACACCTCACTTCTATGGATGAGGTGATTAATGGTTGCCTGAGGACTATTCTGCCATGCTGAATGCACTTTGCAAATCCTCAAAATCCCTTACTTGAAGCTCCCTGTGCTATTGCTGACCAATGGCTCCCTTTATGGTTGTATCACTGGTTCCAACCGCTAAACTCCAAACTGTTACTGTGCCTGGAATGAAAACTTAAGGGATTTGATTATTAATGCCACCCTACACCATAATCCAGGGAGCAGGACTGGCGTATTGTTCCCTTGTGAAGGGCTATTCCTGGTGTGGCCCACTAGGTCTCCTGACCATTCTCAGCCTAACGTTGCGTCCAAGACAAAACTGGAACTCCCATCGGTATAGAAGATTCCTACGTACATTGTTGTTTTGATCTGCACCATAATGTTTCCATGTGGCATATTGGCAGCGCTTTGGACGCAGCTCTGCCCGCGGTGATTCTGCATGTGTTCATTGAACTGTGCGGAATCACCGCATCCTATACATAGACTGTGTAATTTACCTTGCGGAGACGGAGCATCTCCACATGATAAATAGACATGCTGCGGTCTATAAAAACGTGCCACATGTACGTTTACGCAGGTCTGCCACCTGCGTCTTTGAACGCATAGTGGAGATGGGATTTCATAAAATCCCCTCCACTATGCTGTAACATCTGGACGCTGCAGATAGGACGCTGTGGCTGTACGCAGCGTCCAGTCCGCAGCGTTTCCTGACCGTGGAAACATACCCTAATAGTCTTTGAGAGCTGTAGTATGAGGTCAGTGGAGCACCTATAGTGGATTTCTGGCTCGTAGGACAATGATGTTAAATCGCCGCCTTCTTATTTGTGTAGACACTGTTTTGATGTCTTAGGCTTGGTATGTGTCGTCCAATTTTACTTGAAGTATGAATGGATGATGGTGAGATCAGTAGTTGTGTCCTGGGAGCACCACATTTTACTTGTGCTGTTGTGAGCAGCCTGTGTGGCCTAAACGTGTATCATGTATTTTACACGTGGTCCAAGCCTGCTATAACCACACACGTTGCTGATAACCCCTTTTCCTTTCGCAAACCCTTTTGAAATTAATACTTCTTCTGTCGCCTGGTTCTCGGTAAAATAAGGTGAAACGATTTCCAATACTAAGCCTTCGGGCTGCTTGCCGGCTGGAAAGTGAATTTATCTCAAGGCTGAATGACAAAATAAAATGTGTATCTTGCAGCCAGCATGCTCCACTACTTCTCACATGCTTCCTCATTTTTACCCAGCTGTCAGGCACAGTGCCAAAAAGTAGGGTGGTGCTATGTCATGGCGAGGTCAGTATCCTCTCGTAGACCTAAAGTTCACGCTCAGGGCCTGGATCGCATATTGCTGCTGCCAGTGTGTGCATGTTTTCCATTTGTTTCTTCTCTAGTAGTTAGTCACTTCTTGTAATAAAGTGACAATGACCCTTCCTTAGGCCACGGTCAGCGTTTGGTCAGTATTCTACATCAGTATCTGTAAGCCAAAACCAGGAGGGGAGCAATCAGAGGAAAAGTATAATAGAGACACATCACCACTTCTGTAGGTATCACTCACTCCTGTGAAATACTGACCAAATACTCAACGTGTCAACATAGTCTTATTGGAACAGATGTACCCAAAAACAACTTGGGGAGAGAGGGACAGCATTTGCAACTTGAAATAAAAAAACAGATCGCCAGGGAAGAAACTGCTCATAACGTGCTGCTTTCCTTTGTGATTTATAGGGATGGGTCTCTGCTCTATTATGCCAAATTTCCTAGTAGGACATGAGGACAAGAGTGGTCTTGATGAGACAAGCCTTCTGAGGGCTTGAGTTTCCTGCTGATTATTGCATGTCTATCGGCCTTCACTTATTGATGCATGTTACAGTGTCCTCCTCCTTCTTCTTTAGGCCTTCTATCACCATGCACTACTATCGATACAGCACAGCGGAAGTTAGCTGCTGTTACAAGTACCTTCTCTTCAGCTACAACATCATATTTTGGGTGAGTTTTAAATGATACTGTATATCTAAAGGGATACATCATAATTGTCATCTGCTACAATTGTATTGTCCAGGAGGAATGTCTGTGTGCATATGGAAATGCTCACTGTCTGTCTGTATTGTAGTAGATGTGTCTAACCTCTGCTGATGTTCTCTCCTTAGCTTTCTGGAATGGTACTTCTGGGAATTGGTCTGTGGGCTTGGAGTGAAAAAGTAAGCATTTGCATACCTTCTTTCTGACTAGTTAATACATTTAAACAAGAATCAATCATGATTTCATTTTCAGTAGAAGTGGTAAAAAAATGGGATGAAGGGAACCTGTCAAACTCCAGCCCCCCAAAATATAATTATTTAGCTGTTCAAAAGATAAGCTGGTTGATCCAGCGATGACCCCACTAGGACAGGTTTTGACTCATACTTACTGACTCACTTACTATTTCCGGTTATTTACATGCAAAGATCCTATGTTTTGTATTGAAGCATCTAATGAGCATGTCCAAAGGTCATTCTGGGGGGGGGGGGGGGGGGCAGGGACAGCAGAGACATCGTCTGTTGTGATTGGTGGATCCGGTTTTCTCCACTGTGTATAGCGGTAGGGCTTTAATTGTAGTTCTGCCTCTGATGATAAAAAGCTTTGCTGAAAACTCTCCCTGAAAGGACAGGAAGTATGAGTGTAAAAAATTCCCAGTGTGTGAAAGCACAAATAGTTTTTGTTATGGTTGGTTTTTTTCTTCTTTTTCTTTAAAGGGAATCTGTTACATCTAGAAATGTTATTTAATCGCAGGTATGGTGATAATTTGCAGATGAATAGCATATGAATCATGTCTGGCTGCATTAGTTGAGGAGCAGCGACAGGGAGAAAATGAAGTTTTATTATTGCTTCAGCTGTTCACCTTCAGGCTGAGTTCAGACGTGGCAGTTTTTTAGCGTTTTCGCGGCGGTTTTAAACGTGCATTTTTGCCGCAAAAAATAAGCATCCCATGCAATCCTATGGGATTCCGCAATGCTGTGCTAATGCTGCAGTTTTTTCCGTGGCGGAATCGCTTCGCGGTAAAAAACGCAGCATGCTCATTAATTAGTGGAATCGCGGCTATCCCGCACCCATAGGATTGCATTGTTCCGCTTACTTCCCGCATGTGGCTGTGCCCACCACGCGAAAAGTAAGCAGAACATTTGCAGATGGTACCCACGGTCCGGAGGAGAGGAGACTGTCCTCCGGGCTGTGGGTACCATATCCCTGTAAAAAATAGAATTAAAATTAAAAATATTGTTGTTCTCACCTTCTGGTGTCCCGCGCAGCCTTCTCGCCTCTCTCCACGCTCCCAGTCCCAGTAATCCTTGTCGAGATCTCGCGGGAGCGCGACGTCTTGCGGTCATTAGGTAAATAATGTTTCTAGATTTAACAGGTTCCCTTTAAAAAATGACAAGTTTTTTTGACTATATGACGATTATGCTTTTATGAGGATATCAAATGAGAATTTCAAATTGATGTTTTGAGGGGCTTAAGGAGATTGTATCAGTGGTGCAGTAGCAATACGTTGCCATACTTCTGTATTGCAGCATATAGTCTTGTCTGCTATTTCCAATTAAATGTGTTCTCCGTGTAAGGTGTTCTTGTCCTGGGCTAAATAACGTGTATCCCTCTTCCCCTGGGTCCAGCGCTACCTCTCACTGCTTACTTGCTGCAGCGGTGATGTGATGACTGCTTTGTACATGACTGCTGCGTCCAGAGCTTATTTGCTCTTGCCATGTAAATCAACATTACCCGCTGAGGTCATTGATGGGTTGCTTCGGCATGTGCACTGTGGTCGTGCCATCATTGCTGCTGCCAGTAAATGGAGATTGATTCTACTCACTGGTCATATGTTTAGGTAGGCTGGAGATGTGGCATCCCTTATATCCCTCCTTACCATTGCAGCCAATCATTGGCCTAAGCAGTGTACGTCACTAAAGCGCTGAGACTGTTATTGGTTGCACGTGGGGTAAAGGGGACGTGACTGCTGCATCCATGGTAATGATCTTTTGTTATTCAACCTATAGACATCCCTCTCACACTGTCCAATCGATACTCACTCTGTAAGGACACCCGTTTGACACATTTATAGTTCCTGTCCTACTTTAATTAACAAGTGTTGCAACTGGCTAACAAATGCTACAATAAAATAGTCTCATCTCCTGATGTGCAAGTGAGTGATACTTAAAGGGGTTGTCCGGGCTTTTCACATAATCTCTGTACATATCTGGACTGCAGAATTATGACAATAAGTAATTGGACAGGCTGCTCCCATCAGTATTTGTGTTATTAGAGACACAGTGCTCACACATACACTGCACCAAATCTGCTGCTGTGTGAAGACATCAGTGACACAGAGCTGTCTCATTCACACAGCAGAGGCTTTGTCACACAACAGATTACATCAGTGACTGCCATCCCCTGTGCAGATTAGAAGCTGCAGACCCCCATCACTGGCCATCACACAGCCTGTTCTCACTGCTGCCAGCAGCCTGGGACAATGAGGGAAGGAATTAGGCTATGTGCACACGGTGCGGATTCTGCTGCGTTTCCGCAGCGGTTTTGGCCCTGCGGAAACGCAGCAGTTCCGCAGACTAAGTACAGTACAATGAAACCCTATGGGTTTTCAAAAACGCTGTGCTGACGGTGCGGTTTTTCCACGCGGTTTTGCTGCGGTTTACAAACCGCAGCATGTCAATTGTTTGGGCGGTTTCCGCAGCGGTTTCACACCTTTAACATAGTAGAGGTGTGAAACCGCAGGTCACTTTACCTGCGGTTCCGCGCGGAAAAAACCACAGGTGAATCTGCAGCGTGTGCACATAGCCTTGCTGATAGTGACTTACGTATTGTAATCATGGCGTGGCCCAGAATACAGGACGATTTTCACTCCTCACTAGTTTCACTTTCCATAGATAACTGTTCAGTGTGTGTCTGGGGGAGGAGCAGCTCTCTGCTCTCTGCTCTGAGGATGCTGGAGGGGAAGAATTCGTTATGGTGTGATGAGGGCTGCTTCATGTGGACGGGGAGGGCCTGTAGCTATCTAGGTTGGGGTTGTTGCTATAGAGGGCATGTTTGGAGTAGAGTAGGAGGTTACGACTAGTTCTCATTTCAATGCCATGACACCCCCCCCCCCCCCCCCTGGACGTTCTGTTCAGAATATCTAGAAAACCGTGCAAACTAGTGACAGAAAGTAAATTACTTATTGTCATAATTCTGCAGCCCAGATATGTACTGAGATTAAGTGAAAAGCCCGGGCAACCCCTTTAAACTTTTATGCTGAAATTACCACTCAAAAAAGCTTGAGTGGTGGTTCTAATGTAAGGCCCCTGCCCTCGGTCTTGTATCCACCCTCCACCCTTTCTTTTGCACCACTTCGGTCCCACGGTGCCATCTTGTGACTGCAACTTCTTACTGACTGGCCGGAAGTCAGAAGTTATGTCACAAGCTCGCAATGCAAGTCTATGAGAACCAGAAGGCGGCACTCATAGACTTGCATTGAAGACTGATCTCCGGCTCGTTCCATGAAATACTGGGACAATCTGGCAGGTCACAAACTGCCGGAGATCAATGGAAGTGGCGGCGATAGAAGTAGAAGGCAATGGCAGGTGAGTATGAGACTAAGTGCAGGAACCTTTAATTCAAAGCATCAAGCGGTAAAATAAAAAAAAAAGTCCTGTGGTGAGGACATGCTTGTACTATAATAGAATTAAGTTGTTTTGTTCTAGGTCACTGGAGGAAGTGGTTCATTGTTGTGCTAAATTTTGTTATTGTGATGTAAAATAAAAAAATATATTGTGCTACCGTATAGCCAAAAAATCTGTGTAAATGATGTTATGCCCAAAAAAGGAAAAAGTATTTCAGGCGTGATACCTGTATTGGCTAACAAAAAATACAATTGTAAGCTTTCAGAGACGATTCTACATGGACAAATTTCGCACCTCCATCAGACTAAGGGGTACTTCACACTAAGCGAGATCACTAATGAGTCACCGATTTTGTGATACATCCGCGATCTTGCTGTGTGTGGCAGGCATCAGCGACCGGCCCCCCAGCTGGGTATCGCTGATCGTTCAGGAATGTCCTGGGCTGTTTTTTGATCGTTGATCTTCCGCTGGCCAGCATGCATCGCTGCGTGTGGCAGCGGGAGACCAAAGATCAGCGAGCTCCCAGCGCTGTAAGCAGACGCTGGGAGCTGGTATCCAAGGTAAACAGCGGGTAACTAAGCGCCGCGTGCGCTTAGTTACCCGCTGTTTACCTTGGATACCAAAATAAAGAGAAACACTTTCAACTTTTTGATTCCAATTGTCCTGCGTTGGAATTGGGAAGTGTGAACTGGGCCGTAAACATCAGATGCAAGTCGCACATAGGCCCACATTTATTAAAAATAGTGCCTTTTGCATCAGTGTAAGTGGAGAGAGTAGTTGGCAAGAACTGTGGCTAATTTATTTTAAAGGTAACCTGTCACCACTTTTCTGTCCTACCTGCTAAAAATATGATTTTATTCATTGTCGGCCGTGCATTCCCTAAATACTTATGTCACCCCGACTGCCCATGTATCGCCCATAAAAGCCTTTTATATATCTCCCGGCACGCAGTCCTTGACGTGGATATCTCGCCTGCGTAGTCAACCGATGCCACGCCCATCGGACCGGACAAACCCTATTTGCATACATCGAGGGAGAAGTATAAAAGGTTTTTATGAGTGATACATGAGGATACAGGGGGTTACATAAGTATTTAGGGAAAGCATAGCTGACACTGAATAAAATTATATTTTTAGTTGGTAGGACAGAAAAGTGGTGACAGGTTCCCTTTACCGTGCATGGTTCCTAACAAATGTGGTTTTAGAAATGGTCTTGTTCTACCCCTTCTATGAGCAGCCATATATTTGTGCAACTAACTTACGCCTTTTAATCTTTTCTTTTGATAAATGAGTCTAAAACTGCCCATAATGTGCTAATCTTTTTCATTGTTTTTCAGGGGATTTTGTCTGATATAACAAAAGTGACTCGGCTTCATGGTTTTGACCCCGTATGGTTGGTCCTTGTAGTTGGGGTTATTATGTTCACGCTCGGCTTCGCTGGATGTGTTGGTGCTTTGAGAGAAAACATTTGCCTTTTGAAATTTGTAAGTAATTCAACAGGACTAAAGAATTGTATGGATTAGGGATTTTTTTTTCCCACTGTAATGAATGTATTTAGGTTAAAAAAAATTTTCTGCAATTGAGTTTTATAAAATTATTTTGCAGTTTGTCTTTTTAGCCCGTCTTCTTCTATTACACAGTCTGTTGTTGGCTGCAGAATGAGCAAACTGATAATCTGTCAGTCTGTCCACTATGACAGCGATACGGAGAGTATGTAACTTGTTTATCTGTCTTTTTCTGAGCTTATCCCAGCTGATTTATGAAAACGGACCATATCAAAGTTGAATCTTCAGAAAAAACAGGCTTGTGCAGTCAAAGCGTGCAAAAATTATTTTTTAGACAAAAATACATGCAGTTAACATAAAAAAAATTGTCCGCAACAGTGAACTGCTTTAATCTTTTTCCCACATCTGCTGTACATCTATAGCACAAGTTGGAGCAGATGTATGGAACTGGCTCAGAGGCTTAGTCTACCACATTCATGGCCGATAATGGCTATGGTACATAGAAAGGATCTGCCTCTGACAGCAAAAGCTGGAGCAGAGCTCCATTTGCTGCTGTTAACCACTTAAATGTCACTGTATATCTATGACCGCTGCATTTTTTGTGCTAGCATTGCAAAGTGCTGATGGATTGATCTAGGAGTCTGCTGAAGACCGCTGTCTCTGCCATTACTGTATCTGGCCTCCAAAGGAGACCGATTTTTTTTTTTTTTTTTTTTCTTTTATATATACAGCAATATTGACGTATTGGATGACTAAGGGGGCTAACAAAGAAAAATTAACAAAAAAAAAAAAAGCCAGCAATTTGAATCACAAAACCAATTTTTTACTCCATTAAAAACATGAAAAATAATCATGTGGTTTCGCTGCACCTATAATAGTCCTATCTATCAAAATCTAAAATCAACACAAATTGCGGGTTTTTACTTTGTTCACTGCAAAGTTACAGAAAAACGCAAAAGAAATGATCAGGACTCGTATCTATTCCAAAATGTTGAAAAAAACAAAAACCCATCAGCTTGCCTCACAAATAATCAAGACCAAACACAACTCCTTCTATCAAAAGTGAAAACGTTACAGGTTTCTGAAGGTGGCGATACAAACCTATATATACAGTTAGGTCCAGAAATACTTGGACAGTGACTGAATCTTTGTGATTTTGGCTCTGCAGGCCACTATTTTTTATTTTAAATGAAACATCTGAGATGCAATTGAAGTGTAGACTTTTAGGTTTAATTAAAGGGGTTGAACAAAAATATCCTATGAAACGTTTAGGAATTGCAACCATTTTTCTACAAAACCTCCTAATTTCAGGGGCCCAAAAGTAATTGGACTGATTTAAGCTTATCATAAAATGTTAATTTTCAATATTTTGTAGAGAAGCCTTTACAGGCAATGACTGTCTGTCTGAAATCTGTAAGCCATGGCCATCACCAAACACTTTCCTCCTTTGTGATGCTCTGTTAGGCCTTTACTGCGCAGACTTCAGTTGTTGCTTGTTTGTGGGCCTTTCTTCCCTTGTCTGTTACTAGGACAACCCCTTCTTGATCTAAATGTTTGGCCCTGATAAAATAAATGTCGACACTCGCGGTCCCAGGGCTCTCGTGTGGTTTCTTTACATGGTGCCTGGTGCCCAATCATTGACGGTGTCACTCTTCCCACCTTCATACAAATTGAACATGAATAGGAAGCCAGAGCTGCAGCTGATCTGACTTCCTCTTCATGTGCAATTTCATATGAGGGTAGGGACAGTGATGCCAACGCTGATCGGGCACCGGGCAACCGCACGAGAGCCGAGTGGACAACCCCTTTAAGTTTTTTGTCTTAAGCATGAGAAATGCATTCTCTATGGGGTTGAGATCTGGTGATTGTCTTGGCCATTGCATAATTTTCCACTTCTTTGCCTTAAGCTACTGGGTTGCTTTTGCAGTATGTTTTGGGTCATGGTCCATCTGTACTGTGAAATGCCGTCCAATCAACCTTGCTGCATTTGGTTGAATCTGAACAGAAAGTATCACCCTGTACACGTAATAATTAACCCGGCTGTTTCTCTCTTCAGTCACATCAATAAGCATTAGTGACACAGTGCCACTGGAAGCCATGCATGCCCATGCCATCACACTGGCTCCATCATGTTTTACAGAGGATGTGGTTTGCATTGTATCATGAGCTGCTCCAAGCCTTCTCCATACTTTTTTTTTTTTTTTCTTTTCCCCATCGGTCTGGTACAGGTTGATGTTGTTTCATCTGTCCAAAGAATGCTTTTCCAGAATTGGGCAGGCTTCTTTATATGTTTTTGGCAAAGCGTAATCTGGCCTTTCTATTTTATCCTGAATAATGGTTTGCACCTTGTGCTGAACCCGCTGTATTTGCCCTCATGAAGTCTTTATGGTAGACTTGGATACTGAAACACTTTCTTACTGGAGAGTGTTCTTCACTTGGGTGGATATTGTGAAAGAGTTTTTCATCACCCTGGAAAAGATATTGCGATCATCCACCACTATGGTCTTCCTTGGACGTTCAGGCCTTACCCACATGTAAATTATTTTTTTTTACATTTTGTAGTATACTGTATGGTAAAATGAATGATATTTAAAAGTACAACTCTGCCCACAAATTACAAACCCGATGCGTCTAGGTGGATGGAAAAATACAAAAAAGTTAGCGCTCAAAGAAGAAGGAAAACAAAAACGCAAAAATTAAAATGAGCTGTGTTTGGAATCTGTTAGATTGCAGTTTACACAAACATTAGACGTTAAATTCTAGGTATGTTTTTTTGCATAGATTTAGCCTTAGTTTCTTCTTCTAGTAAGATATATAACCGTGCACTACTTGAATGTAACCGAGCAGTATGATGCCATATATCGGCCACATGAAGAGAAACTTCTTATCATATGGATTGAGAAGAAATTGTATTATTCCTTAAGATGAGAAAAATTGACTTTGCGTTATAAGGTTAATTTCCCGTGATGAGATTTTTGTGAGTTGTGGGCGCTGCATACTTTCACTTAGCAAAAGACTCAGCGTTGTACAGTTCCAGCAAAGTGGATGGGATTTATAGAAATTTCATGTCCACTGTGCTTCTTCTTTTTTCTTTGCTCCGCATAACCTGACCTGCGCTGCCTGTTTCTGATACGCACCAAACCCAATTTCTCTTGGGGGTGCAATGAATTTTATATGCGGAACTTCATTAGATGTGGAAATCTGCCAGTATAAAATGGCTGTGCCCATAACGTTTTGTTACATCCAAATACCAGGTAGTGGCAAAAAGCAATGCAGCTTTATTTAAAACAAGACATACCAGCAAGAGACAAAAACCACAACATTAAAAATGCTAGTAAAAACGCAACGAAAAGATGCACTGCCAAATGTACCTAATAGGTGCAGAAAAACCGCAACATTAAAAACTCTCCAAATACTGATTGTGGGAGTGAAGCCTGTGGGAACGGGCACACAAGGAGTTTTCTGCAATGAAAACCGTGTTTGCAGGAAAAATGCAGCTTAGAATACGCGTGATTTTCTGCCTTTGTAATTATCTTGGTGAATAAAGGCTGTGGTGTTTATTAATGTGTTACCTAAAAATTAGCCATTCAAATAAACGATCATAAAATTAATAAAAATCACATGCCTATAAAAATTAGACACTAGAGGTTCTCAAACTTATAATTCGGACAAAGATTATTCAGCGCACAGCTGTGTGACCACCCAACTGAAAAACACCACAACTAACAGAATACTCAGGGGTGGGTAGTTACTTCACCGGCGGGCACGGACACCGCTGACAGGAATCTCCGGCCTATATCACCTTCTGATTCCCACTTACACACCTTCTGCCAATCAAATATCTGGTCCAAAACTTATTGGCTGAAGAAGAATCCACAAAGTGCGTACCATCACCCCTCCGTGCAGAGGCCCATACCACAACATTAACCTGAGGTAAAATATAAGGGGGGAGGGGAACAAAGTTAAATCCACTACACACTCCCCTTCTTAAACTAATGTCTCAAATGGTTATAGGGAGAATGGGGTATAGGGTGTTGCGATCCCATGTGTACATTCACTTTGCTTGTACTGTAAAACGCTGCTGCGGTTTTTTTCTTTAATTTAAATAAGATAAAATGCAGCATGTGAACAAGCTGTGAGAATCTCAGCACTGCCGTCTGATAGTAATCCTTGTTCTAGTGGTGGGGAGCAGTGCTCTGCAGCAGGAAACACGAGCGAATGCAAACACTTGGCACTTCCCCCATAACTCTCTTGTATTCCCGCAGTTCTGTGGGGCAATTGTGCTCATCTTCTTCATGGAGCTGGCTGTTGCCGTGCTGGCCTTCCTTTTCCAAGATTGGGTGAGGGACCGAGCCAAGGAATTTTTTGAGAACAACATAAGAGCTTACCGAGATGACATAGACCTGCAGAACCTCATCGACTCCCTGCAGAAAGCGGTATGGTTCCCTGACAAGCAGTCAGCTTCTCGCACTTCTCCGCCTTTGTGTTCCATATGTCCATGTAACGATGTGTCTCTTACAGAACCATTGCTGTGGCGCCCAAGGACCAGACGACTGGGACTTGAATGAGTATTTTAACTGCACTGGTGAAAATCTCAGTCGAGAAAAATGTGGCGTGCCGTTCTCCTGCTGCATCGCTGACCCAGCTGTAAGTTTATTCTTCCATCCATGTGATAACAGGAAAGCTCCAAGCTTTTTCAGACTGGGTCACACACACATTCTGCTCCTGTGACTTGATTGGCTGGTCCCATAGAGTAACCTTCTATAACGGGTCCTGGCTATTTCACGCCTTATTCAAAATGGCTGTGATTTTGCCTTGCCTGTCCGTCTTTTTTTTTTTTTTTTTTTTTTGACCTTGGTTTGCAAATCAGTAATACAGGTGTCCATTTTTTTTCTGTGTGTGTGAGAAGACCTGACTGCCACGTGAATGAAAGCCAACGGACAAAGTAACATTTCAGAGAAAGTCGCCCCTGTATCTCTAGCCTCCATTAAGAATTGTACAATGTGCCTTATTGTTTTGTTGTTTTCTTCCACAGCAATCTGTAGTGAACACTCAGTGTGGTTACGACGTCCGTAAAAAGGTAAGTCATGTGCCACTCATATTGGTGGATCGCTCCACGTGTCTGTGTACACTGGGGTCTTGGGTATGGCTGTGATGTAGCAGTTCAGCTCCTGTTAATCAAAGAAATATTAAACACGTCTTTACATTTCATATTGCAATGAAGTCACAAGGTAAAGTAGCGGGCAGACAGGTAAAGAGTCAAAACTGCTGACAGATTGCCTTAAAGACTTACAGAAGCCCGGCATTCATCAGAAGGCGCACAAGATAATGAATTCGGTGCATGTTGTCCGGGCTCTGTACCTTGCCAGAGCGATCAAATAGTTCATATACCGCACTAAAGAAAATGTTATTGGCAATAGTCAGAATTCAAAGTTGCTGTGACTTTAAAAAAAAAAAAATAACGCTTTGGCTCCTGCTGAGCCTCGTTCGAAACTCACATGAAAGTGTAAAAAGCACCAAGGGCTGCTGGCGTGAAGAAATAGCGATTTACTCAAAGTATATGGCAGCTACATGTCCTTGGTGCTTCTTCACTTTCATGTGAATTTCTACTACTGCGACTATGTGAGCAAGGCTCAGCAGGAGCCGAAACATCTTCTTTTTTTTTTTTTTTTTTTTTTTTTAAGTCACAGCAACTTTGAATTCTGACTATTGCCAATAAAATTTTCTTTATTCAAGCAAAGAGCGTGCTGCATCCGAACTATTCATATCCCACTTCCGAGCACCTCTAATCCCTAAAACAGAGTGCTGAGCCTTTTACTTATTTCTTCACCAGAACCATGACTTCAACCAGGGACTATAGTGACATTTTGGTGTAAGAAATGCTGCTGCTGTTTATGAATTTGATGGGTGGGTGTTGCCCTGTCCCACCCAGTGTCCGCTGGACCCAATTGATGGAGTTGTCCGTGAAAACAAGTCTCCAAAGTTTTGCTCAGCTCCTTGTAGTACAAAAATGTTGCAACTTTTTTTTAAAATTATTTTACACCATTGTGCTGGCTTAGAACTAGAAGGGAGAATGGGAGCGCTCCTTGTGATAAGAGACAGGGAAGAGTAGATGGAATCTGCTCACCTGATGGAGGTGTGCAGGCCAGGCACAACCCTGATGAGAGTAGTAGTGAAGTGGTAGTCGTCCTATAGTCTGCTGCTCCATCTGTTGAAGTTGACGGAACAGCTCATAAAAACAATTGAGGCCAAAAAAACCATTGTGGGCACTGTCATGATGAAGACATGGATGTTAAGATGTAGAAAAATAAAAAACATTAAAAAAACAGCTTTTAATAAATGTTCATTGCTTTTCTACACCTACTCATCCATGTCTTCATCGTGACAGCGCCCACCACAACGTTTTTTTTTTTTCCATATTTTTCACCTCACAATTTTTTTTCTGGCTTAAACTATTGAATTGTCTCATCACGCTTAATTTCTGCTCCAAAACCGCCACAAAAATATTGTGTGCACATTCCCCAAGGGCGTCTTCCCATACAGTCAGTCACGTAGTCGTATTACTGCTCATAGTGATACTATTCTCCTTGTCAATAGGTTGTATTTGCCTCAGATCTGATATTTTACGAAGAATACATGTCTTTATTAGTACAAACCAGGTCAGTGAGATTTTGTGAATTTGAGACTTCCTAAATCTCACTGACAAGTCCATTATAGTAAAGACTTGTACTCTTCTTAACTGTTCTGAGGCAAATACTGCACCAGAACCCTAGTCCAGTGATGGGCAAACTTTTGAGCTTGGTGTGTCAAAATTCGCCAAAACACGAGCATAACTCGGGTGGAGTGTCACTTTTTGTGAAAAAACATACAAACATAATTTCACTATTTTTATAGTTGAAGTAACAAAAATGTATAATTGTAATATGTAACTGTATTTAATAACCAAAAACTAATTACTTGACTTACCTGCTTAGTGACTTCTTTGTTCATCCGTCAGTCGGTTTCTTTTGTTGGACTTGATATTATTTAAACTTCCTTTACTTCCTTCAACTTGTGTTTTTTTTTTTTTTTTAATTTTTTGGCTTCTCCATCAGGGGGGCAGTGACAGAAGACAGATTTATAGGTAGCCTGTTAGCCCCGCAGGCAATAATGGGTTATCTAGCGTAACAAGATGGCACATGTAACTGCCTTTTAGGGAAGGGTTAATAAGCAGAAATAGGGATTAATAAGGATGCACAACAGTAATAGTGGTGAAATGGAGTCTGCACTATGCTGCAAGATGGTGTTTCTTATGTAAATTAAGATGGCTTTCACTATTTCTAATGGCGGGATACGGCACCCATAGCACAGGCCCTTACCTCTCCCAGCCTCCTCATTAATTATCTCAGTAATGATGGTCAATTAGAAATCCACGACACCCCTGAACAGTAGATTGGATGATGGTTGCTGTGGTTATGTGGTTGCTGGTAATGGCGATCACAGGGCCCCCAGAGATGCGTCCCCCGCGGCATTCCGCTGCTCCACCAGCCGGAAGTGAGGTCAAAAACCCTGTAACGGCCTAACGGAAGTCCCAGAACTAGACTTTCTGTGCCAGAGTTCTCTTGTTTTGGCCTACAGACAGACCCTCAGCTGTCAGCTACAATAAGGCTGGTTATAAAGAATAGAGGGGTCCCCATGCCATATTTTTTAATTATTTAAATAAATAATTAAAAGAAAAAAAAAAACGCAACCCCCCCGTTTTCGACAACCTGCCTTGCTAAAGCTGGTGGCTGGAATTCTCAGGCTGGTAAGGGGCCATGGATATTGCCGCCCCCCCAGCCTACAAATAGCAGCCCGCAGCTGCCCAGAAAAGGCACATCTGTTAGATGCGCCAATTCTGGCGCTTTGTCTGGCTCTTCCCACTTGCCCTGTAGCGGTGGCAAGTGGGGTAACATTTGTGGGGTTGGTGTTACCTTTCTATTGTCAGATGACATCAAGCCCACGGCTTAGTAATGGAGAGGCCTCTAGAAGTCTAATCCTATAGTTGTATGGTAAATAAAGACACAGCCAGAATAAAGTCATTTGAAATAAGACTAAACCCAGTTTTCCATTTCTATTTAGAGGCCTAATTCCACCGAAGCCCTCGTTCTCCTTTAATAAAACTAAAATAAGAAAACAACAATATACCATACCTGTTCGTCGTTCTGTCCCACGCCGTAATCCATGTCTGGGGGATAAAGAGTTTTCAACCTGGACGGTGCCAAAATGCGAGCGTCCATGCTGAGAACCACTGGTGAATGAAGGGCTGTGAGCGCAGCCTCAGAGACCGGTGGCGACGTTATCGAGGTTACTTCCGGTCAGTGAGGCTCTGTTCCTAGCCGGACTGAACTGCCGTGACCTTGGTGACATCCCCGCTAGCACCATGAGAGTTTTTCTCACGGTGCTAGCGGGGATCTCACAGAGGTCACCGCAGTTCAGCCCTGCTGGGAATGGAGCCTCAGTGACGTCACCGCTAGTCACTCAGGTTGCGCTCGCAGCAGCTCATTCACCAGTGGTTCTCAGCCTGGACGGTTGCATCTTGGCACCGTCCAGGTTGAAAACTATTAATCCCCCAGACATGGATTACGGTGTGGGACACAATGACTGAGAGATGAGGTATATTGTTTGATTATTTTAGTTTTATTACAGGAGGATTTGGTGGATTTAGGCGAGGTTATAAGTATGGTTTAATTAAGATTATTAAAGGAGTCTGTGTCATATTTTTCAGTTAAAGGACTTTATTCTTGCGGACTGCTATTTTTAGGCAGGCGGGGTCAATATCCATGCCATGCCTTACCAGCCTGAGAAAGCCAGCCCCCAGCTGTCAGCTTTAGCAAGGCTGGTTGTCAAAAATGGGGGGACCTCACGCCGTTTAAAAAAAAAAAAAATTAAATAACTATAAAAACAGCATGGGGACCCCTCTATTCTTGATAACCAACCTTGCTAACGCTGACAGCTGAGGGTTGCAGCCCCTAGCTGTGAGTTTTGCTGGCTGGTTATCAAATAGGGGGGAGCCCACGCAGGTTTTTTTTTTTTTTTTATTTAAATTATTTATTTACAGCCCAGGAGCGGCTGATGAATATTCCCTTAATCCGCTCCTGCTCTCACTATTGTTAGCGGCAGCAGGTGTCGGATGATGGGAGCGGTTATCCCATCAGCTGACACCAGTGACCAGAGGTGAACTCTTATACCTCCGATCACAGCTGAGCGCTCACGCAGTCAATTGACAGCGTGGGAACTGCGGCTCTCTGACCAGCAGGGATGATTTCACCGTCGATCAGAAGCGATGTTCGGCAGCCTAACCCGACTTTACTGTTCGGGTTTGCCCATCTCTATCCTTGGCTACTGCACCTGGCCGTGCAGGAGCTGAGGATGAAATGTCCTTCTCGGCATGCGGCCCCATACTTCTCTGTATGCGGCCGCGTGTCATTGAAAATGACTACGAGTGTCAGTGCTGACTTGTGTCATAGGTTCGCCATCACAGTCCTAGTCAATATGGTGTCGCCATCAACAGTAATTGAACTATGTGTGAGACTGTGTAGAAAGATGCCCTTAAAGGGAGCCTGTCGTGTGAATCAATACTATTAACCTGCAGGTATAGGGTTAATCTGCAGGTTAATAGCATTGTGAACAAGCCCGGTGCCGGCACTTTGTCCCCTGCTACCAGGTGGAAATGAACTATAATCCTCCTTGTAGTGTTTGCATCTCAGTCTTGGGGGTGGCACTGGCGCAGGCTCAGATACCCCTCTGTATATAGACAGCTTTTACTGTAACTGCGCCCAAACTCTCACTGAAAGCAGCTCAGCATTGGGGCCAGCGGTCAGTCATTTCCAGGGGAGAGGTTATAGGAGTCTGTACATGGAATGATGAGTGGAAACTCGCTGGCGCCATCCCTATGACTAAAACCGGAACATTACTGGGAAGAATAAAGTTCCTTTCCTCCCGGCAGTGGGGATCTATGTGCAGGCTAGTTCAGAAGACTATTAACCTGAAGATTACCGCCACTTCTGCAGGTTAATAGCATGTTTTCACATCACCATTTTCCTTTAAGCAGAAATGGTAACCCTTAGTTGTCAGTGTATTCATTTACTTCCAGGAGGATTAGCAGAGAAAACATACCAGAAAAAAGAAACGGCCTTAAGGGGGTTTTACACATAGCGATATCGCTAAAGCATTACCGGTTTGGTGACGCAGCAGCGATATCGCTAGCGATATCGCTATGTGTGATACTTACCTCCGACCGGCTCCCCAGCTGTCCATCGCTGATCGCGCAGCTTAATTTCTCATCGTCTGCTTCCTGCTGGCGCCGACGAGCGACGCGTGGACGCGGGCGGGAGGAAGTCAGGATCGCTGCGTGTGAAAGATAAGTAACGACCGCTAGATCGCTGCTGCATCGCTGTGAGATCTTCAGGTGTGAAAGCTCACTAGCGATCATTTAGCGATGCACCAGCGATCCTGACCGGGTCATATCGCTGGTCGGGATTGCTGGTGCATCGCTAAATGTAAAGGGGCCTTTACCAACACCAAGTCAGATTACAAATGTGCTAACGGGATGTATCAGAAACCCATGATAAAGGCAGGGGCAACAAACAGCCAATCAGACCTAAAAATTCATGCCAGGGTGGCTGCCTAGTTACAAATGCTCACAAATGAGGCTTGCATAGGATGCCATTCATACAGGTACGTGTAATGCACAGTGTCTATTAATGATGCCCAGCACTATATAAGTACACCCCACAAGGACAGACGCACCAGTTCACACAACCAACACTACTGGGAGGAGTAAAGTTCATTTCCTCCGGCAGCGGGGGTCTAAGTGCCGGCGCCGGGCAGGTTCAGAATGCTAATAAATTGCAGATTAACCCTAAATCTGCAGGTTAATAGCGTTTTTCCAAGTTAACTTTAAACTACTTGGAAAACTGCTTGTCATACCCTTCGCTTGGCCCCAATAAAATAATAAAGCTTATACTCCCATGCCAGCACCGTTCCCGCGGTGTCAGCACTCACTCTCCCCGGGGCTCCCGTGCTGTTGTTGTGACTTGTGATGCCGGCGCCCAATCAGCACTGGTGTCACTGTCTCCACCTTTGGACAAATCGAACATGAAGAGGATTTCAGAGATCAGCTGCAGCCCGGACTCCCTCTTCATATTCGATTTGCCGAAGGCGGGGACAGTGATGCCAGTGCTGATTGGGTGGCGGTATTGTGTCACAATACCGTAGGAGAACCCCGAGGAGAGCAAGTGCCAACACTGCCGGAATAGCGCTGAAATGGGATAGAGTATGGGCTTGATTATTTTATGGGGGCCAAACGTTTTGATCAAGATAGGGTTGTCTTAGTAGTGGACAACCCCTTTAAGGAGAATTGTAACCCTTAGTTGTCAGTGTATTCAATTACTTCCAGAAGGAGTAGCAGAGGATTAGTAAAATGCATTATTCTTAGGAAAGGTACACTGTGATATTTAATTCTTCCATAACTTGGTATATTTATATTACTAATAATAAAATTTATAATTTTCCATCTTTGGACTTTTAGACGGTTTCTTTTCTTGCTTCTTTCATAAAAAAATAACATTAGATTGTAATACTGAAGACTCATACCTAGTCATTTCCTGCA
Source organism: Dendrobates tinctorius (assembly GCF_039654945.1). NCBI lineage: Eukaryota > Metazoa > Chordata > Amphibia > Anura > Dendrobatidae > Dendrobates > Dendrobates tinctorius. The sequence continues at coordinate 5,357,813 of NW_027361708.1, forward strand.
TCGCCCACAACTCCTTGTAAGCATGTGACTCATTGCCTTTTTGTTTCTGTTTCTTCTATGGTCACAATTAATTGATGCTTTTGACTTTTCGGTCCTCTGTAAACAGGCAAATTGCCTTTCAATACTGGCTACTAGAAACTCCTCCTCTTCAGGGTAGCCCTGTCTGTCCGGGGCTGGTGTCTTTTACTAGTCAGTCATTTTGCAGAATAGGTTGTTCTAACTTTCCTCAGATTACCAAACCATGAAGTGAGACGAGCATAACCGCCCACCAAAGTTGTTATGCTTCTTTCAAGTGCAGAGTTAGTGCGACTCGATTCACGTCCTATTCCATCAGTCACTACGGAGGTTTGTGACCTCCACGCTTGTGCCCTGAGGGCCACCTCTTACCTACTGACATCCTGAGCTCTTCTTTTGATTAGCCAGCCTGGCAAAACATCACTTGTGTGTCACGTTACAATAATAGCTTTGCGTTTCGGCTTCTAATCAAAAGAAGATCAACAAATGCCAACAGGTAAAAGGCTTCTGCTCCTGTGCTGCAGCCACACACCACTGTCGTGACCAGTGGAATGGAGACGTGCAAAAAAATCCACACCATCCCTAGTCAATGGTTTACTATAGGAGTGCTCAAGCCAAGAGTGACTGAGAAACTGGTCTCAACGACATGCTAGTCAGCTCAGCAGCGTTCACCTGACTTCTCCCAGAATTCCATAGTGGAGCAATGATTATTAGTGATTTTTTTATTTAAGCAAATATGGACTTAACAGAATTTCTAATAAGAGACTTAACTCAAAATGATGTTGTTGTTTTTCAAGGAAACAAATATACTCTGTCTCTTGAGAATGTAATTCTAAAGATGAGCTTGGTTTACTAGAGAAAAGTGCTCATTGAGGCTCTAGACTAGTGGCAGCTGTATTCCTACCAGGAGTGCCTGGACCACCAGCATGTCTGTATAAGCCACAGCTCTCCAGACGGGACGGTGCCCAGCCCTTGGGCACTGTAAGTCAGGAGTACTAGGCACTCACATAGATATGAGGTAAAAGGAGTTTACGATGTTTCGATCATGGATTCTGGTCTTCATCGGATGCACAGGTGGCTATTCTAGAGGGACGTGGAATGCCCACAGTGGTGACTAGCGCTGATAACGTCAGGATTCCTCGTCTTCTCCCATAGTGCTTTATTACAGCTTGGTCCACGTCTCTCTGTAATAGCCATCTGTGTACCTGATGACGGTCCAAGCCTAGGATCTTATATGTCATCAGCTCATTTTTGTATTGAATACATTTCCTGTTATCTCAGATCTATGAGTGCTTAGCTATTTAGGCCACTATCATTGGAAATGTTTTCACTTTTCAGACTTTTGTTCTTGCTTCCACTATGCACTCTAGGTATGGTGGAAGATGAAACAGGCAGGGTGTAGGAATAAATAAAAAATAATAAATAAAATAAAAAAATATATATTTTACTCTGTCGCCTTATTGGGGGACACAGAACCGTGGGTGTTATGCTGCTGTCCACTAGGAGGCGACACTATGCATAATCTGAAAAAGATTAACTTTGGCTCCTCCTCTGCAGTATACACCCCTGGACGGCGTCAGCCTTCTCCAGTTTTTTGCTTAGTGTCGCAAGGAGGCACACCTTTTTTTCTTTTTTTCCTTTCGTCGGAACAGATGAAGAAAAGTGGGTCTCCAGCGAGACTCCCGGCATGGCTCCTTCCTTGGCCCCCTTTTTAGGGGTGCCCAGTTGAAGTAGAGATGGCGGTCCCCCATGTCGCTCCTTCCCCAGTCCCTCGGGTACTGGTCCGAAGTTGAGACCCCCCCCTCCTTCCCCAACCCCCTTCAGGGTCTGGGTTGAGGCGAGGATGAAGACCCCCTGACGGTGACAGACGCACCCTCCCTAATCCCCCGCAGGGGGCATTAGGTTGAGACGCTGCAGGTAGGGTCGGAGTACAGACAGCATTCTGCACCAGGGACCCCAGCCCAGCTGTGGGATCCTGCTGGGGCCGGGGGAGGGTGCAGGCAGACGTGGCACAGCAGAGACAGGGCTTTCTGCGCCCCTGCCTCTGCAGCAGCAGTGGCTCCATGGCGCTCCAGGGACCCCCCACACAGGAACCGCTAGCACTGCTGCCCCCACCGCTAGCCAGTCGCCCATTCTGGGGGGGTCCGGTGCAAATCCGACCCCCTCCCGGACTACCGCGCCGCTCTGGAGCCCTCCTGGGCATCAGGCCTCTAATTTAGACCGCGGCTTCGGCCTAGCCGAAGCCGCCGCCTTTTCCCCGCCCCTGGCACGCCCCCCCGGATGACGAAAATTACACTGCAGTGTCATAGAAGGGGCGGATCGAGGCAGGAAGGGCGCGCTTTTACATGGCCCAGCGCGCCCTTTTCCAGCTCTCCGCCCCCTTCCCTCTCCACCTCAGAATCCGGTGGCCATCTTGCTGCACCTGGAGGAAGGCAGCACAGAGTCTCCGGGGGGCACAGGACATGGGGCTTATCAGCGCTGGACCTAAGGGGAGCACCGGTGGGGTAAGATCACAGCTGGGTCCTTGGTACTCAGCTGTGAATTCCTATAACCTATAGCGCTCTCCTACTCCTTTTTCCTCTACGTAGATACCCCTGTAGGGTCTCTATTAATCAGCCTAGGTACTATGTCGGGCTCAAAGAAAAGAACCAGGCAAGACTGCTTTTATGCAGTCTGCACAGCCTGCAAGGCCACTCTCCCCAGCGGCAGCACGTATCCGCACTGCCGGGACTGTACCCAAAAAAACGGAGCAGAACCCCAAGAAGTCCCTACCAACGCTTCTGCGACCGCTACTGCGCTGGAATGGGCAACTCAGATGTCGCAGTCTATGACACAGTCTATAGATAACCTGACCTCCACATTACTGCAGGGTCATGTCTCGGCTATGAACGTTACCCAGCAAAGGGACGTCCGGTCTCATGATCAGGGCGCTTCCGACAGTTCGAGGCGTAAGCGGACCCACAGGTCGCGTTCAGCTGTGTCCTCACATAGCAATAGGTCTTCCCCCTCCAGGGAAAGACACAGTGGCCTCAGGTCACCGAGGCCGTCCCCTGATAGAGAAGGACAATGCGGATCTCCACAATGATCCCAGACTACGGGAAACCTCCGCTCTAGTTCGCCCGCTAGGGAGCTCCTTAGCGATGCGCAGGACTCAGAGGGCATATGTGACTCCAATTCAGATAACGAAACAGAGAACGCTTTGCTCCCTAGTCCCCCTAGCAATACTGCGATAGTTGAGGATATCGTCTCTTCCATCCTTCGGGTGCTGGACATTTCAGATCCAACCCCGGAAACACCAGAACACAACATTTCCTTTGAAAGTGTTCAGAAACCATCGAAGGTCTTCCCTAATCACCCGGAATTCCAAAAAATCCTTTCTAAGCATTTTTCGCAGCCTGAGAAAAAATTCGCCAATCGCAAGTATTTGGAAGCAAAATACCCCTTTCCACAGAAAGACACCAAGGATTGGACAGATCCGCCTGAAGTGGACCCTCCAGTCTCTGGGCTGGCAGCACAAACGCTTCTCTCGCTGCCGGACAGATCAACCCTCAAGGACACGGCAGACAGACAAGTCGAACGCATGGCTCGTTCAATCTTTGAAGCGGCAGGTGCCTCTTTGGCTCCCGCATTTGCTTTAGTCTGGGCAGCCAAGGCCATCATGGCTTGGGCTGCTCTATTGCAAAAGGGCCTTCAAGCTTCAAATCCTCAGATGGCGGACCAGGCGGTGCAAATTGCAGTGGTGGCAGATTACATGGTCCTTGAAGCGTTGGACTCTGCAAGAGGAATAGCGGGAATAGCATCAAACGCCATTACAATCCGGCGTATTCTCTGGCTAAGAGAATGGAAAGCGGATGCGGCCTCAAAAAAGTCCCTAACAAATCTCCCGTACTTCAGTGGCCGTCTTTTCGGTGAAAAGCTGGATACAATGATATCCAATGCTACTGGGGGCAAAAGTACTTCCCTCCCTCAACTAAGACCAAAACGCACGTTTAAAAGACGTAATTAATCTCGTTTCCGATCCTTTCGGAATTCTTCGGGCTGGTCCGTCTCACCCCCAGCACAAAACCGTAATCGTTCCCCCCGCAGGGACAACACACGGCGGCACAGAGGCCGGACAGGAACTGGCAATCAAAGGCAAGCCAGGCAAAACCTAAAGGAGGGAAACCTCAGACTTTTCCCTCGTCCTGACTCATGCCCTCTCGAAGACACCCCACTTGTTGGCGGACGACTGCTACTCTTTCAGCAGGTCTGGCTGCCTATTACAGAAGACAAGTGGGTCAAGGAAATAGTGTCTTCAGGATACAAAATCGAGTTTACTACCAGCCCACCGCACAGGTTTTTTCCATCTGTCCCTCCAAAATCCCCGCTCAAAGCTCAGGCCTTCCGTCAAGCGGTTTCTTCCCTCCTGCGAGCAGGAGTCATAGTGCCAGTCCCAGCAGACGAGCGCTTCCGAGGGTTCTACTCCAACCTGTTCGTGGTGCCCAAGAAGGGAGGCAGCATCCGACCCATACTAGACCTCAAGCAACTCAACAAGTACGTTCGAGTTCGTCACTTCCGCATGGAATCCCTCCGGTCAATCGTTGCATCTATGGAAAAAGGAGAATATCTTGCCTCCATAGACATACAGGACGCATACCTACATATACCAATTGCTCCCGCCCATCAGAGGTTTCTCAGATTCGCAATCAACCAAGACCATTATCAGTTTGTGGCCCTCCCGTTCGGTCTGGCCACGGCCCCCAGAACATTTACAAAGGTCATGGCAGCTACCATGGATGTTCTGCACTCCAGAGGCATAGTAGTCGTTCCATACCTGGACGACCTCCTCATCAAGGCCTCCACCCTCAAGGACTGCGAGGTCAACGTCTCGATCACGATCGACACTCTGACGCGCCTGGGATGGTTAGTCAATTTACAGAAGTCCTCGACTACCCCGAGTCAGTCTCTGACCTTCCTGGGGATGCTATTCGACACTTCCAAGGGTCTGGTGATCCTCCCCAGGGACAAGGCACTGGCTCTCCATCTGGGAGTTCACACACTCCTCCGCAAGTCCCCCAGATCTCTCCGGTATACCATGAGAGTACTTGGCAGGATGGCAGCAGCAATGGAGGCGGTACCATTTGCCCAGTTTCACCTCCGACCCCTTCAACTGGCCATCCTCAAGTCCTGGGACAGGAATCCGTTCTCCCTCGACAGGGAGTTCCGGTTATCAGCAAACACCAGGAGGTCCCTGCACTGGTGGCTCAAGCCAACCTCGCTTGCAAGGGGAAAATCCTTTCCGGTCAATGGAAGGTTTTGACCACCGACGTAAGCCTTATGGGTTGGGGCGCGGTGCACCTACATCACAGAGCGCAAGGCAGGTGGTCACCAAGGGAATCGACCATGCCCATCAACATCCTGGAAATTCGGGCCATCTTCCTGGCGTTGCAAGCCTTCCATCACTTGCTGGCAGACTTTCATATCAGAGTACAGTCGGACAATGCCACGGCAGTGGCATACGTGAACCATCAAGGCGGCACCCGCAGCATCCAGGCGATGACCGAAGTAACGCGTATCCTACAGTGGGCGGAGAATGCAAGGTCGGTACTCTCCGCGGTCCACATTCCGGGCGTGGACAACTGGGAAGCCGACTATCTCAGCCGACAAGGAATGGACTCTGGGGAATGGTCTCTCCATCCCGAAGTCTTCGGTCAGATCTGTCATCGTTGGGGGACCCCGGACGTGGATCTGATGGCATCCCATCTCAATGCCAAGGTTCCCAATTTCATGGCCAGGACGCGCGATTCGCGATCGCTCGGAGCAGATGCCCTGGTTCAGGACTGGACCCAGTTCCAGCTTCTGTACATTTTTCCACTCCTCCCCCTGATCTCCAGAGTCCTGAGGAAGATCAAACAAGAGGGTGTTCCCACCATTCTGATCGCTCCAGACTGGCCCAGGCGTACATGGTACGCCGACGTCGTGCAACTCACAGCAGACGCTCCCTGGCGTCTCTCCACACGTCCCGACCTCCTGTCACAAGGCCCGTTCTTCCACCAGAACTCAGGGGCTCTCAATTTGACGGAGTGGCCATTGAGACCTGGGTTTTGACCCAAGCAGGTTTTTCACCGGACGTTGTTAAAACCATGATCAGGGCTCGAAAGCCAACTTCAGCCAGGATTTACTATCGTACCTGGAAGGTTTTTCTTCACATGGTGCGACTCTCGTGGGCAGATTCCACTTCCCTATTCTCTTCCAAAGGCCCTCGGGTTCCTTCAGTCAGGCCTGGACGCCGGGCTATCCCTGGGCTCGCTGAAGAGCCAGGTCTCAGCGCTTTCAGTGCTCTTTCAGAGGCGTATTGCTAACAAGCCGCAAGTGTAGACTTTTCTCCAAGGGGTTTCCCGATTGGTTCCCCCCTACAAACGTCCGTTGGAGACGTGGGACCTCAACCTGGTCTTGACAGCACTACAGTCACCTCCTTTTGAACCCCTTAGGGTGGTCTCACTCCGCTTTCTATCGCAGAAAGTGGTTTTCCTGGTGGCAATCACCTCGCTACGCAGGGTGTCTGAACTTTCAGCTCTTTCCTGCAGACAACCCTTCCTGGTTTTTTCATCAGGACAAGGTGGTTCTCCGTACAGTACCATCCTTCCTTCCGAAGGTCGGGTCCAGCTTCCACCTCAATGAGGAAATATCACTACCGTCTCTTTGCCCGGCTCCCGTTCATAGGGTAGAGAAGGCTCTGCATACGCTTGACCTTGTCAGGGCATTGCGTGTTTACGTGTCTAGGACTGCTCCTTTCCGGAAGTCTGATTCACTTTTCCTTCTTCCAGAAGGCGTTCGCAAGGGCCTACCGGCTTCCAAAGCCACGCTTGCTAGGTGGATCAAGTCCACCATTCAAGAGGCTTACCGCCTCAACAATTCTCCTCTTCCGGCCGGTATCACGGCACACTCTACGCGGGCGGTAGGGGCCTCTTGGGCCATTCGGCATCAAGCCTCAGCACATCAAGTGTGTAAGGCAGCCACTTGGACTAACCTGCACACATTTACAAAACACTACAGAGTGCATACCCAGTCCTCAGCGGATGCGAGCCTGGGTAGACGGGTCCTGCAGGCGGCAGTACTCCAAGTCTAGGGGACTGTCGGCACAATATTCGTCCACTGCTTCCCACCCAGGGACTGCTTTAGGACGTCCCACGGTTCTGTGTCCCCCAATAAGGCGACAGAGTAAAGGAGATTTTTGTGTACTCACCGTAAAATCTTTCTCTTAGCCTTTAATTGGGGGACACAGCTCCCACCCTGTAGCCCTTGCGGGCCGTTGTTACGGTTGGGTTCTCATATTGTTGTTTGAGCCTGTTTTATAGTAGCCTTTTTTTTTACAGGCATGGTTATGTTTCTGGTATATTCCTCCTAATGCTTTTGCACAAAACTGGAGAAGGCTGACGCCGTCCAGGGGTGTATACTGCAGAGGAGGAGCCAAAGTTAATCTTTTTCAGATTATGCATAGTGTCGCCTCCTAGTGGACAGCAGCATAACACCCACGGTTCTGTGTCCCCCAATTAAAGGCTAAGAGAAAGAGATTTTACGGTGAGTACACAAAAATCTCCTTTTTTTAAAAAAAATTTTTTTTATAAACAAAAAATGAAAAATATAAAAACTAATAATTACCTTTATTAAAAATGGCACAACAATTAGTGCAAACTTGATAATAAATAAAAAGGCACACAAGTTTTATACATGGTATCATATAATAAATAATAAGCTATGTATTAAAGCTTTCCCAATAACCATGGTAAACTCGCTCCATTGCTGACAGGTAAATATATTGCCATAAAGTAAACAAACCACAGTGGAAAAGTGCAATTGTGCAAAAAAATATATATTTAAATCACTGTGAGCATCTTTGCATTAAAATTGAAAAATGATAGTGCTAACAAATAAACAGTGAATGACCATCAGTGATTCAGTGAAACACTACACGATTAAAAGGCCAGTTTACCTGATGAACCAGCAATGAAATAAAGTGTCGATAAAACGCGCCCCGACGCGCATTTCGGAATTGCTCTCCTTCGTCAAGTTTGCACTAATTGTTGTGCCATTTTTAATAAAGGTAATTTATTATTAGTTTTTATATTTTTCATTTTTTGTTTATAAAAATTTTAAATTTTTTTTTTATCTATTATTTTTTTAATTTTATTTATTATTATTTTTTATTTATTCCTACACCCTGCCTGTTTCATCTTCCACCATACCTAGAGTGCATAGTGGTATCTACACCGGATGGTCTGCCATCCACTCGTTTCAGAGGGGTTTCGGTATTTTAATTGTGTATCCAATTATTTTTGTTTTGATATAGTGATATTTGACCTTATCCCCTACTGGTTAACTTTTGTTCTTGCTTGTATAGTTGTCACAGTCGGCATGTTCTGATATAGATGTGTTTGTTACTTGTTCTTGTTACAGACACCCGCTGAAAGAGCTACAGTGACCTACGTAAAGGGTTGTATATCGGCTTTGGAAGCTTGGCTGCCTAGAAATATATACATTGTGGCTGGAGCTTTTCTGGTGATTTCCATTTTACAGGTACATGTGTGGGCAAGCACATCTGTATTGGATTTTTATAGGGATCTTACAGAATGCATTCTATGGGGTTTCCGACAGGGTATGAGGGGCGATTAAAAAGTATGATTTTCACTTTGACCGCCTTCCAGCTCAGTATCTGATGGCTAGGACATGAATGAGTACTTGTGTAGCTGTTCTTTTGAACTTCAATGAGGTCTCTGGATCAGGAGATCCAGTGTTGTCACCAGGCAGCCATGTTTTCTTACCAATCTAGTAAATGTAAAACTTTTCCACAAGTTGCTGCCTCTGCCATGAAGTTACTTATATGGCACAATTCAGTGTCTTGTTGCTGTCCATGTGTCAGCTGGTGGGAGTGTTGCCTTACATACAGGGCTGTGGAGTCGGTAAAGCCTGTTTCACACTTCAGTCTTTTTGCATCAGTCACAATCAGTCGAAGAGTGAAAAAGACGGATCCAGCAAATTATTCCAAAAGCTGCAGCTTCAACAGATCCGTCGAAAAAACGGATCCGATGCATCAGCTTTTTGCAATCTTCACTGGATCCGTTTTTTTCACATGTTGACTGATTGTGACTGATGCAAAAAGACTCAAGTGTGAAACAGGCCTAAGCCAAACCTGCAACCCCGACTTCTCAATTTCCCTTACACCGACTCCGACTCCCACATACCGTATATTGCTTATATTTAAGTGAAAAATTTATTGTAGTACAATGTGAACATCAGTCATTTAATCATTTTTATGATGCAATAATCAAGATATTTAGATAGTACATAATATATATTTATTGGAATACTACTTTAGAAAAAACTGTAATAAATTGTAAATATGTAATACACTATGTAATATCAATTACATATATATATTGTGTATGTGTATATACCGTATTTTTCGCTTTATAAGACGCTCCGGATTATAAGACGCACCCCAAATTTTGAGGAGAAAAATAGGAAAAAAACTTTATTTTTAATAAAATGGTGGTGCATCTTATAATCCATGCGTCTTATTGCTTTCCAGGGGTGGTGATGGAGGAGGCCGGAGTGGAACATTGCTGCTGGGATGAGGGGGTGTTTTGATGTGCAGCGTGCCGCTGCCGGTGTCTGTTACTGCCGCCGCCCTCTGTCCCCTGATGCTTGCCACCACCGCCACGCTCTGTCCCCCGGTGCCTGCTTGCCACCACCGCCGCACTCTGTCCCCCAGTGCTTGCCACCACCGCCACGCTGTCCCCCGGTGCCTGCTTGCCACCACCGCCGCGCTCTCCCCCGGTTCTTACCGCCACCACCGCGCTATGTCCCCCGGTTCTTACCGCCACGCTCCTATCCCCCGGTGTTTGCCGCCATCGCCGCGCTCTGTCCCGTTCTGAGGGTACTTGCCGCGGCACTCTGTGCCCTGATGCTGCCGCTGCGCTGTCCGCCACCGCCGCGCTCCTGTCCCCCGGTGGTTTCTTCCGCCCCACCGCCGCCCTCTGTCCCGTTCAGCGTGGGGGGGTCTCTGTCGCTCCATGCCTGCTTTCTTCCTGGAAAATGGCCGCCGCGCATGCGCAGACGGACATCTCGGCACTGAAATCTCGGGAGATGAGATTTCAGCGCTGAAATCTCATCTCCCGAGATTTCAGTGCCGATATGTCCGTCTGCGCATGCGTGGCGGCCATTTTCCAGGAAGAAAGCAGGCATGGAGTGACAGAGGCCCCCCACGCTGAACGGGACAGAGCGCGGCGGCGGCTGTGGGGCGGAAGAAACCACCGGGGGACAGGAGCGCGGCGGTGGCGGACAGCGCAGCGGCAGCATCAGGGCACAGAGTGCCGCGGCAAGTACCCTCAGTGGCAGCGCAAATGTATATCCTCTTTGTAAGACGCACCCCCTTTTTCCCCTCAATTTTGGGGGAAAAAAAAGTGCGTCTTACAAAGCGGAAAATACGGTGTGTGTGTATATATGTATGTATGTATGTATATGTATGTGTGTATATATATATATATATATATATATATATATATATATATATATATATATATATACACTATGTAATAAACTATGCAAGTGGCAAAAAACAGTATTCAACAAAAACATACTAAATAACATTTGTGCAGTCTATGAATTTGTTCTAAGAAATAGAATTGCCTCCATCAGATCCTCCTTCATAGGTGACCTCAAATCTGACCTAATAATTTTAAGGCCAGAGAACACCCTCTCTACACTAACTTAGGTTGGAGGCAAAGCCGTAACCACATGGGCAACATCTCTAACAATTTCCGGGTATAAAGGAATTGCCTCCTGCCCAGTCAGTTTTGATGAACGGTTGAATTTTGTCTATTTCTTTGAGAGCAAGTGAAACATTTTGCTGAAATATGGTCAATCTGCTAGCTATAGGAGATGGAGTGAAATCTTTTTCCTTGCGGCAATGCTTTGCCTGCTCCATGTCATCCAAATACTTTTCAAACTCCTCATCTGATGAGGATGAAGATATGGCAGCAGTAGCACTGTCAGGACCCAAGTCCTCTTGCGCCTGGCAGTCCTCCTATAGGCCACTCATCCTAACTGCTACCTCAGTCAGAGCTTCTTTTCCTTTAGTAAGCTGTTGGTCATCAAGCAGTATACGATGACTTGGGTCCAGAAAAAATTTATATTCCAATAGCTGTGTCTCTCTCCGTTTCATTGAAGCAGAAATGCCATCTGCGATTAAACCTCCTCTTTGGGACAGGCAAAATGACAAATTCTTCCACTCACTTATGAAAAAGCCAGGAGTTAAATCCTCAGCTTGTAATTTTTTAGTCACGGTATATGGGTGATTAGCAATTCCTTCAATTCAGCCACCTGTGTCCATTGACCTTCATTGAGGGTTCGCCATATCTTTAAGAAACGGTTTTAGTTCAAGCAATCGCTCAATTATTAAATAAGCGCTGCCCCACCGAGTGTCTTGATCGACAATTGCCCCTTTCCCTGCACGTCTCTTCAAGATGGAATCAATTTTAGGGGTTCTGGCAGCAATAACCAATTTCCTCACTTTTCCAGTCAGTCTGCAAGAGGGACATGCTGGAAATCTATCTCTTATTGCCAGCTGCAGCGTGTGCACAACACAGCGCATGTGATGAATAGGAAAGTGTTTTGAAGCAGCTTCAACAAGATCATCTATTTCTGCAGTATAATTTTGCGGTTCTTCTGTTGTAATATCTGATTGTTCCTCAGTTACATGAACAGCACTGTGGTCTTCCATCAAACATACTGAATCCTAAATTGTCTTCTAGCTGTTGTTCATTACTCATTCATCAGTGTAATTGTACTTATCATGTTTGAAGAATTGTCCGTTACAATAGCAAGAACCTGTTCTTTTTTGAGTTCGTAATCTTGCAGGACTTTTTCCACTAAGGCCTGTAGAAACTGGCTGCTGTGATGAGCTTTAGTATCTTTTACTGCCAGCGTGTTGGTAACAATTTCTTTGTTGTCACAAACATATCGAACATTGATGGCAAAATAGTTCACTCTGTGACGTGTGCAGGCATTTATTTTAAGAAACATGAAGCGTCTTTTCAGAGTCTTTTTAAGATCTTCCTTTTGTTTAAGGGCTTCTTCAATCACTAATTTTCTAATACTTTCTCTTTCCAGAGAAACACCAATGGATGGATAGAGCAGATTTCTAATCTGCTTTTTCTACTGAAAACATTATCTATGAGCTCAAAAACCTTTCAGGTGATGCGGTTTTTTAAAAAGCTGATCTGCTTTTGCAGCTGAAAACCGTATCCTCAAAAAACGCAGCAAAAACGTTGTGTGTGAATGTAACCTTAGATCAGGAATAGAACAGTCATTTATAGGACATTCCGTAACTTTCCCAAATTCCTATGAAAAAATATTCAGCACATTCTGCATTGAACTACTGTACCCAATTTATTATATATTTTATACTGACTCCGACTCCATCAAAATGAGCACCGACTCAGACTCCACAGCCCTGCTTACATATCTATTATAGTTTATTTTTGATCTATAGTTTAAGGCTTGCACTACAGATAAAAAGTAAATTCTATATTTTTATTTCACTTTCCGGCTATGTGCACATGCTGCGGATTGGTCTGCGGATTTTTTATCTACGGAACCGCAGGTAAAGTGACCTGCGGTTTTACCTGCGGATTGGCCTGCGGTTTATCATCTCTACAATGGAGGAGATGGTAAACCGCAGCAGAATCCGCAGAAAAGAATTGACGTCAATTCTTTCTGCGGTTTCAAAACCACAGCTTTTCCGCAGTTAAAAATCCGCAGCATGTGCACAGCAGAATGTAACCTGCTACTGTACACTGTCTGCAGAACTGCTGCAGATCTGCTGCAGCCAAAACCGCAGCGGAACCGCAGCAAAAACTGCAGCGTGTGCACATAGCCTTCAGCTGCCTATTTGGCTGATTGGTAATGTAAGAATGACTCTGGATAACTTGTTGTTTTCTCCGTAGATTTTTGGCATTTACCTGGCTCGGACCCTCATGTCTGACATTGAAGCAGTAAAGGCCGGATTCCGATTTTAAGGTCCCACCTGCTGTCCTGGAAGCCTTCAGAGTACCTCTATACGACTCCTGTAAACGTATATTATCCACTGGAGACTCTGAGCCAACACCCATGTGGTCCTGCATTATAGAAGCGAAGGCTGGGAACCCTGAGAGAAGCCCCTTTATGGACATCATTGGAGCGTGATGGGTGTATGCTAGCCCTGATCTCTCCCTAGAACTCCCCCTCTTTCCTGCGGCGTGAAGCACTCCTGCCATCGGGGGCCCTTACCTGAATGTATCTTGATGTGAGGACATTGCTCTGCAGGACACATGGGATTAGCTCTGGTTTGTACATTGACTGTGATATGTTGTTGGACCATAACCACTGTCACATTTGGGTGACCTCTACAACCTTAACGCCAAGCCCGGTCCCCAGTGTGTGTCTATGCTCTATTAAGTACATTTCTTCTTACTTTTCCCTTCCTCCTCTGCTATGTCTCTTTCTTTAGTAATGGCTGCACCTTGCTGTAAGATACCAAAACACCATTTCAAGACGTTATTTCATTTTTTAACCTTGTAAATATTTTAAAGAGGTTGTCCTCTACTTGGTAAACCCTTCTATTCCGCCGGCGGCACTTGCTTGGCGTTATGACACACGAGCGCTGCGCCTGACCAGCGGCCGCTGAGGAGTTTAGTGCTCACGTGACCTAACAGTGATGCCGGAGCGCTTGCTGACTGTCAACATGGCTGGAATGGTGATGGTATGGAAGCTGAATTATAAGGTTTTTTTTTTTTCTATGAGAGTTTTAAGGGGTTGTTGAAAGAGTGGACGACCCCTTTAATGTGTGGTCTGTATATTTCAAACAATAACACGTTTCGTACATGCAAGCTAAATGTTGTGTTCTAGATTAGGTATGTCGTTGTGAAAAAAGACACATTGCATTTTGAGAAAGCATGGCACATTTGCATGATAATTGGCTTTGGATTAGAGAATTGTTAGGTTTTGTGCATTATCGTTTACAGTCACAAAAAAACACTCCAAAAAGTGAACTGTTCTTCTGTGTTACCAGGCCTGACCCTACTTTAAAAGGGTGGTAGAAACAGGACTGCTTTCTTTAAAAAGACAGAAACAATACAGTGCCACCCCTGTCCACAGGTTGTGTGTGGTATTGCAGCTCAGCACCCTTTACATTAGTAGGGCCAAGCTGCAGAACCAAACACAACTCCTAAGTAGGTGCGGTGCCTCTGTGAAAGGACAGTCACTACTTTTTTTTTTTTTGTAATTATTGTGATGGATGAAACCTGAATATAAAAAAACTTTGCCAATGGTCCTTAATTAAAAAAGAAAAATCCCCTTCCTGTACACCCCTATGGTTCACCCCTCCTGTTCAGCTTGCATGCTGCTACTGCTTCTGCTGTAATCAATTGGAGCACGCCACTGCCATCTTGTGGTTTCTGTAAATAATACAACATATGAAAATGTTTAACTGGATTGTCTTGTACAAAAATGTGTTTTGCATAGAAACTGAATATTTTAAAATATTTTTTTTCTATGTAAATGCTTCGATATGTTTACATTTCTTCTTTTTTTAGTTTGTATTACTAGAACATGTTTAGTAACGTTATTTGGTATGGTCAATATTTCATTTTTGCTTTTTCCCCAAATTTCAGCAATTTCTTAAAAAAAAAAAAAAAAAAAAAAAAAGCCAAGAAAAAAACACCTTAAGAACCTGTTGACAATGTTGGGTATCATTAGCTTTGTGGACTTTGTTACTTTACGCAAGTGAAATGAATTTACAGCTGGGCTTTATCATCATGAGCACTTTATAGTGCAGTCTAGAGAATTTCACAAAAAGTCCCTTCGTTCTTGTCCTTCGCTGATGACATTGCATCTCCACATACCAGCCAGGAACGTGCATGACTGGTAGGCCACAAACTCCCATCAAATCTGTATTTGTTCCTCAGCAGAGTGCACCGCTTTGAGATTTTTGGGTATTGGGGGAGATTTATAAAACCCTAAAAGGAAAAACTGTTTTCCATAGCAACCAATCATAGTGCAGCTTTTGTTTTGTATCTTTCTCTTGAAAATGAAAGCCGTGCTGTGATTGGTTTCCATGGGCTGCATTTTAGACCGTTTCATAAATCTAGTCCATGCATGAAATAATGGGCATGAAATGGGTGAAATATATATGTATAGATCTGATCTTTTAATCCTCAAATGCAAACTGTTGAGGATCATCAGAGCATTAAATTCCTGCAGTGATCACATTCCATTACTTATATCTATCACTGCTGCAGCCAATCACTTGCTCTACCAGTCATGCGCCATATTTCCAGCTTTACTGTTGTGGCCAGTCACTACCTGTAGAGGGCGGAAGAATTATGTATGACCCGTGATTGCTGAAGGAAGTAAGCGTTGTGGGTCACCAGAGCTGACCTAGAGGTAAGTGTAGGATACTCTATTTAACCCTTCCCAACATGTGACCTACATCTGCCTGTAACAGCATTAACTGGAGCGATCTCCAACTGCTGCTGTTCAGCCATTTACATGCTGCAGTCAATCACTGAGCGCGGCATATAAATGGTGCAATTACTGGCGCACTGACTGATATCCAGATCCTCCTATAAAGACTGGGTCCATGACCGGGCTTCATGGCAGAACGTCAGTTTGACTGTATACTACAATGCACAATACTGTTGTGTTGCAGTATATGGAGCAAGCAATCAAACAATTGCAGGATCAGAGGCCCTAAGGGGGCGAAAGTCCAAAATGTTTTCTTTCAATTATAGAAAGAGATAAAATTTGCATTATCCTTATTTTCCACGTTTTAAATAAAAGAAAAATGTTTAGTTTGGCCACTTCCATAAAAGTCCTCTCTATCAAATTATAACGTTAACCCAACAGTAAGCTCCATACAGAGAAACAAATCGAAATGCAATTACATGCAATCAATATATTGTATGCACCCAAAATGAGATTTATATTTAGAAATTGCAGGTTTTTTTTGTTTCACCTCACTTATTTTATGATATCCTTAAAAAAGTTTAAAAAAAAGTCATTCAAATCTACAAAAAAAAAGTCATCTTATGGTTATGTCAATGGAGGAGGCATAAAAACATTATATTATGGCTCTTGGAACAAGGGATGACAAAATGAAAGCGAAAATCAAATTGTGGCAGGAAGGGGTCAACCAATTCCTCGCACTTTTTTTCTAGTATTTATCAATGCATCTAATTTGGTGTTACTACCACCCACCCTCAGACAGACGGTTTCCCTCACCTGATACTTTACTTTCCAGCCGCCTTTGCGATCACAGTACACTATCAACAGCATTGTGATTGGGCTTAAGTTTTGCTCCCGCCTAAAAATCGGCCACTTTTTTTGCTTTGCATTATTTAATGAAGAGCTAGAGAGCCGCAGCATGGTGACCACTGTGCTGTAGATTACATGGACAAATGTTTAAACCCGTCTTAAAGGGGTTTTCCAATTTGAGTAGTCTTGTCCCCTAGCCACAGTTTAAAAAAAATAAAGACCGCGCTTTCCTTGCACTCCCGGGTCTAGGGCGGAGTTTCTGCCACACTTGCCGGTATGTGTCGGTGTTAGAGCTGATCTCACATCGCCAGCACTGCAGCCAATAACTGAGCTCAGCGGCTCTTCCCCAGGTGATGGCCGTGGCCTAGGAGCTCACTGATTGGATGCAGCGCTGACTAAGTGATGTCTGCCCCTCAGACAACTGCAGATCTTTTGAAGAGCGGTGGATGCTCTGCTTTGAACTTGGAGAGGGTGATTAAAGTACTTATTTTTGTTTTTAAAGCAAAATGCTGTGGACATGGGTTTTCCAAAATTTTGAATTGAAAAGGTGCCATTTGTTTTGCCAAATGTCTGCAGCATATACTTAATGTGTGCACTTACCCTTGCTCTTCCCATTGGCGAGTGCTGTGATTGGCACATGTGCTGCCGATATTGGGGAGAACGCTTCTTCTGACCATTTCACTGTTCTTATTTCCGCGGAGACCAATATTGAAAGTAATCATTCTGCCAGTTCATTGTACGGACCTGTACGTTTATCTGCTGTGTATATATAGACGTTGTGACGGCTCATTTCTGAGGCCTAGTGAATTTTACTTTACCTCTTTTTAACCCACTCAACACTTACTGTATTGTATAAATTCAGAAAAAAAGGCCTTTTCAATCGGATGCTGCATTTCCGAAGTTTCATCCCCTCCCCCGACTTCTAATACGGCTCCATAAAGAGTTGAGCCCTTCATGTAGTTATGGACCACTCTGCTTACATCTACCAGTAATTAGGCTTTAGATTTGTTAATGGAGTAGAAATCATGTTATTAAGATTCAGTACGAGATAAGCGAAGGGTCTGTAAATAATTTCTTACTGCGTGTAGACGTGGAATCATGTAAATACATTGTGTGACTATGAAGATCTCTATAAAGTGCTTTCAAAGCAGTTTCCCCTCTGTCCAACCTTCTGTCACACTTCTTGTATGCTTACAGATCACGATTGTCTGTGTTTTCATGTGTTATCTGTTATCGTTACCACTATAAGAGGACGTATGATGGCTATAGAAAACTATTTTTAAATAAACTTGTGTTTTTTTTAACGTATTCTTGTTTGTCGTAGTTTTTACTCTTTCATTGTGGTATTGCTGCAGGTTCTGCACTCAGTGGAATTGCACTGGTAATATAGCTTTAAGAAGCAGTAGTGGTCCATCACACTGACTGAATCTAGATAATACCCTCCTAGTAACACACTGGATCTCATTTGACCTTCTGAACGGCAGCAGTTCATTGGGGCATCAATTCCACAATTGTCTGGCCAAGGCTAGAGGAAAGATTCGCACTATTGCCACAAACCCGATGGAGAAACCATCAGCCAGTACTACTTCATCCCAGAGATGCTCTATAGGAATAAGGGGACAGGGAAACAGAAACTTGATGCTGTGTTTCTGTACAAAAATCAAGGACAATGCAATCCTATTAGTGATGAGCGAGTATACTCGTTGCTCGGGTTTTCCCGAGCATGCTCAGGTGATCTCCAAGTATTTGGATGTGCTCGGAGCTTTAGTTTCTGTCGCCGCAGCTGCATGATTTGCGGCTAGTTGACAGCCTGACGACTTGTGGGAATTCCCTAACAAACAGGCAATCCCCACATATATTCAGGCTGTCAAGTAGCTGCAAATCATGCAGCTGCGGCGACAAACTAAATTTCCGAGCACTTCCAAAATACTCGGCGACCACCCAAGCAACAAGTATACTCACTCATCACTAAACCCCATATATATATTATATACAGAGGCTTGAAAAAGGTTTTTCGCACCCCATGAACTTTTCCACACTTTTTCATGTTACACCCACAAACCTAATATTTTTTTATTGGGATTTTATTTTATACTAGCTGAAGAGCCCGGCGTTTCCTGGGCATAGTAACCAACTGTGGTTAGTTATAACAAATTATAATGATTATATTGCACATAAAAACATTTCACATCATATATTCAACACTACAGATTTGCAACACAAATTAAACGATTACCCAAGTATTGATAGAATTTTATTTTCAACTCATTCAAGAGCCTTTTGATAAACAACATGTTTGGTTTTTCCTTTCGGTACAAAGATGAACAGATTTTTGGCAGTTCCAATTCTTGAACAGATCATGTAAAGTTGACCATGAGAAAAGCATGGAGATTGCAAATCAATCCCTACTACTTTCAAGGACTGTCCCTGAGCATTGTTAATGGACATTGCAAATAGCAGTTGAACTGGAAACTGGAGGCGTTTAAAATCAAAAAACAAATCCGATGGAATGAAAATGTCCTCTCCTTTGGCACATCCTGTTTCTGAGCTGTGTATCTAACCGTATCCTGTGTGATAATGTCTGCTGAGCTGTGTACCTAATCATCTCCTGTGTGAAACTTTCTGCTGAGCTGTGTATCTAATCCTATCGTGTGTTACTGACTGCTCAGCCGTGTATCTATTCCTATCCTGTGTGATACTGACTACTGAGCTGTGTATCTAATCCTATCCTGTGTGATACTGACTGCTGAGCCGTGTATCTAATCCTATCCTGTGTGATACTGACTGCTGAGCCGTGTATCCATTCCTATCCTGTGTGATACTGACTGCTGAGCTGTGTATCTAATCCTATCCTGTGTGATACTGCTGAGCTGTGTATCTAATCCTATCCTGTGTGATACTGACTGCTGAGCCGTGTATCTTATCCTATCCTGTGTGATACTGGGCTCCCCCTGCAGTCTGTGTCAGAGGGTGGTCTGTGTTGGCACGGTAATAAATTGTGTTATTTCCAGCTTTACAGAAGGACGATAACACCATAGAAATGATAAGAATAATAGGCCTCAGTTACAACTGTCTACAAAGAAAACTTGCTCATAGCAACCAATCACAGCTCATATTTCATCTTTTAAACAGCTCTGGGACAGCATGGCGAGTTTTGAGTGGCGACTTTTGTGTTTCGACTTTTATGTGGCGAGGTTGGTGTATGTGTGGTGAAATGTGTGCTGAGGGTGGTATATGTGTTGAAGCACGTGGTAGTGTGTGGTGCATTTTGTGTGTGTTCATATCCCCGTGTGTGGTGAGTATCCCATGTCAGGGCCCCACCTTAGCAACTATACGGTATATACTCTTTTGGCGCCATCGCTCTCATTCTCTAAGTCCCCCTTGTTCACATCTGGCAGCTGCCAATTTGCCTCCAACACTTTTCCTTTCACTTTTTCCCCATTATGTAGATAGGGGCAAAATTGGTGAATTGGAACGCAAGGGGTTAAAATTTTGCCTCACAACAAAGCCTATGACGCTCTCGGGGTCCATACGTGTGACTGTGCAAAATGTGGCTGTAGCTGCAAAGGTGCGGATGCCAATCCCGGACATACATACATACATACATACATACATACATACATCTAAACATACATACATACATACATACATACACACACATTGAGCTTTATATATTGGATAACAAGTATTTTTGAAGTGTAAAATAAATGATACATGGTTTTCTTCAGCCCCCCGAGTCAATAGTTGTAGGGCGACCTTTCGCTAAAATTACGGCTGCAAATCTTTTAGGGTATATCTACCAGTTGTGCTGACAATTTTGCCCATTCTTCTTTACAAACTAGCTCTAGCTCGGTGATATTGGATGTAGAGCGTCTGTGAACAGCAATTTTCAACCCTTTTTTCATCTTCTCCACAACTTTATCCCTATCCTGTCTGGTGTGTCCATTGGTTGTTATGTTGCGGTTTGATCTCCAATTTTCTCAAATAAGCCTCTGAGACCTTCACAGAACAGCTATAGTTATACTGAGAATAAATTACACACAGGCGGACAATTTACTAATTACATGACTTCTGGAGGCAATTGGTCAGTCAGGATTTTATTTAGGGAAATCATACTACAGGGGGCTGAGTACAAATGCACGACACAGTATTCAGATTTATATATATTTTTTTTTAAATATTTAGGAAACGATGTATACCGTAATTTTCTTTACATTGCACAAATACTTGCTACTTTGTGTAGCTATATCGTATAAAAAAAACCCAATAAAATACATTTAAGTACGTGTATGTAACGTGAAAAAAGGTGGAAAAGTTCACAAGGCATCTGACCATACAATTTTTTTTTTTTTTGCTTAGTGATTTGGTTTTTTTGTGCCCTCTTGCCCACTTGTTTTTCTTTGGAGCACTAGCAATGTATTTGCCTACAGTTTGCTGGACATTTGTGCATTACCTGTTCATCAGCGTTATCCATGTCATTTTCCTCTGACTCTTATCTTCAAGCTTCACCCCCACAGGATCCCTGTTTGCTAAATGTTTTTCCTCAATCACAGCATTTATGTATACTCTTAACACCAGGGTGCATGAAAAACCCCACAAGGTTGATAGGAGGTGAAATTCCCTGGCTTCTCTTGTACCGATGACCATGTTTTGTTCAAAGTCGTTCTTTACCGATTTTTCTTTTCGAATGTGGTTTTACACTGAAATTGATGTACACAAAACTTGCTCACTTGTTTTTGTGCTGCCTTCTCAGGGTCATGCACCTATTTTACATACATGCAATCCCCAGTCATGAAAGGGGCGGTGTTCCTCAATCAAGTGGCCATTCAGAGTATTTTGGACCAGTGTGGACTTGTACAGTACGGCCCAAAAGTAGACTCACTAATTATATACTGTACATATATGTATTTTCTGTAGAAGAAATTCATGTACAGTAATTAAGAATTGATACATAAAGGATTTGTTGCAGAATTGTATTTTGTGAGAACATTCTCCTTATGTGTCTGCGGAACAATTAACCCCCAATCAGACCAGGACGGGCAAAAGCGAAACCCCGTCCTGGATCATGACAGTACCCTCCTCTCAATGGGGGGCCACTGGACCCCCAGGTCTCTCAGGGTACTTGGCGTGAAAGGCCCGGACCAACCGATCTGCATGAACCGATCGAGCAGGAACCCACGAGCGTTCCTCAGGACCGTAGCCTTTTCAATGTATCAGATACTGAAGGGCACGACGGACCAACCTGAAGTCGACAATTCGTTCCACCTCGTACTCTGACTGCCCGTCTACCAAAACCGGTGTTGGGGAAGCTGATGATCCCTCCCCAGCGGACCTCACAGGTTTCAAAAGGGCCTTATGAAAATCATTTGGGATCCGCAGAGATGGCGGGAGACGCAACCGAAAAGCCACCGGGTTAACTGCCTCTGTAATTTCATAAGGACCGATAAACTTGGGTCCAAGCTTCGCAGAGGGGACCTTGAGTCATATATTCTTGGTGGAGAACCATACCTTATCCCCAATCTGCAACACCAGTCCCGCGGATCGTTTTTTGTTCCCAAAAAATTTAAACTTGTCCTGGGCCTTCGTAATATTACTCTGGACCTCTCGCCATACCTCCCCCAACCGCTGGATCGTCTCATCCGCCCCAGGACACCCAGAATTCAAACGGGAAAATTCTCCAAAATGAGGATGAAACCCATAATTGCAAAAAAAAAAAAAAGATGTACCCGTAGACTGGTTAACACGGTTGTTAAATGCAAACTCGGCCAACGGTAACACAGAACACCAATCACCTTGTCGGTCTGGAGTCAAGCAACGCAGAATTTGCTCCAGAGACTGATTGATTGGTCCGCTCGGTCTGCCCATTAGTCTCTGGATGATAAGCGGATGAAAAGGACAAACCAATACCCAACCTTTTACAAAAAGCCCTCCAAAATCTGGAAACAAATTGCCCTCCTCTATCAGACACAACATTCAAGGGTACCCCATGCAACAGCACCACATGCTCAACAAACAATCTGGACAAAGTTTCCGCATTAGGTAGAGCTGCCAAAGGTACAAAATGTGCCTGCTTACTAAACCTGTCCACCACAACCCAGACGACGGTATTACCCTTGGAGGGGGGAAGGTTGGTGATGAAATCCATGGACAAATGCGTCCATGGTTTCTCAGGAATTGGCAGTGGTACCAATTCCCCGGCCGGCCGGTTATGGGGACTTTTTGCACGGGCACAAACATCACAAGCAGACACATTCCTCAACATCAGAGGCTAAAGCAGACCACCAGAATACTCTATCAATGGCCTTCCGGGTAGCCGAGATCCCTGGATGTCCCCCCAGAACTGAGTCATGGAACTCCCGGAGGACCTTAAGGCGAAGCTGAGCTGGCACAAAAAGTTTGTCCACCGGCTAAGCCGGCGGTGCAAGAGACTGGGCTTCCCGAATCTCTCATTCCAACATATTCGAAATACCTGCCACCACCACCCCAGGCTGAAGAATAGTGGATGGAGGTTCTGGGGGGGACACCGGATCTAGACTGCGTGACAAGGCATCTGCTCTGACATTTTTAGATCCTGGCCAAAAAGTGATCGAGAAGTTGAATCGTGAAAAAAAGTGACCATCTAGCCTGTCTAGGAGTCAACCTCTTAGCTGACTCAATATAAGCTAGGTTTTTGTGGTCCGTAATTACGGTTACAGGATGGACAGCCCCCTCCAAAAAATGCCTCCATTCTTCAAAGGCCAACTTAACGGCCAGAAGTTTTCGATTTCCAACATCATGGTTTCTCTCCGCAGGAGAGAATTTCTTTGACAAAAAGGTGCAAGGTCTTAAATTGGTCAAAGTGGCGGTCCTTGGGACAATACCGCCCCCACCCCCACCTCTGAGGCATCTACCTCAACAATAAATGGTTCAGACGGGTCCGGTTGAACAAGAACCGGGGCCGACATGAAACATGTTTTCAAAAACTGAAATACCGCTGCGGTTGACCAATTCTTGATATCGGCCCCCTTTTGAGTCATGTCTGTGAGGGGTTTAACCACCTGTGAGAACCCCTTTATAAATTTGCGATAGTAATTTGCAAATTCTAGGAAACGCTGCAGAGCCTTCAAATCACAAGGTTGAACCCACTCGACAATGGCCTGCACCTTATTAGGATCCATGCGATACCCTTCAGCAGACACGATGAACCCCAGAAACGACAGTTCCCGAACAAAAAACAAACATTTTTCCAGTTTAGCAAAGAGACAGTTCTCCCGGAGAATTTGGAGAACTGCCCGAACATGACCAATGTGAGTGTTTATCAGGAGAATAGATCAATATGTCATCCAAATATACCACCAAAAAAGGTCCAATAAAATCAGAGAACACGTGATTTATGAAGTTTTGGAAGACCGCTGAAGCATTGGTCAAGCCGAAAGGCAAGACCAGATTTTCAAACAACCCTTCAGTAGTGTGAAAAGCGGTTTTCCAATCATCTCAGACTCGGATAAGGTTATACGCTCCCCGTAGATCTAATTTTGAAAACCACTTGGCTCCGGGCAATTGGTTGTATAAATCAGGAATAAGTGGAAGGGGATACGTATTACTCACAGTTATCTTATTTAACTCACGAAAATCGAGGCATGGGCGTAAACCACCGTCTTTTTTCTTTACAAAAAAGAACCCCGCCGCCACAGGAGAAACAGAAGGACGAATGTGTCCCTTACGGAGGCTCTCGGAAATATACTCCTTCATCGCAGCCCGTTCTGGACCCGAAAGGTTATACAAGCGGGCCTTATGCAATTTAGCACCTGGATCCAGGTCAGTGGCACAATCAAATGGGTGGTGTGGTGGTAAAACCTCAGCCTCTCTTTCGGAGAAAATGTCCGTATAGTCTATCAGGCACTCCGGAATACCTTCCAGACCCACGGACGACACAGACACAGTATCAAGACATTTCTCAGAACAATAGGGACCCCATTTAACAATGTCCCGACATTCCCAATTAATTACAGGATTATGCAATTGTAACCAGGGGAACCCCAATACCAGTCCTGCTGGCAGGTTGTCCATCACAAAACATGAAATACGTTCCTGGTGCAAGGAGCTCACTTTAAGGAGAAACTCCAGTACGAAACATAATGTCATTTTTTACCAGTGGTGTTTTGTTAATGGCCACAATGTGAATAGGAGTCTCCAACCTAACTGTCCCTAACTTACACCTGGATACCAAATCAGAGTCAATAAAGTTCAATGCTGATCCGCAATCCATGCAGAAGTGGATGTAGAGACATTCCCACAACAAAGTTCCACCTGCAACAACATTCTAGAGAAGGCAGAAAAAGGTACCTGAAAGCCTGGGTGACCTCCATGACAATCACCCGGGCTCAGTCGCTTGGTTAGTGGACTGGAGGGGCACACCTTTCTCCGATGTCCAGAATCGCCACAGTGAAAACAGTCTTTTCCCACGCGCCGTGGTCTCCTTTCATTTTCCTTGAGGTCGATGGTTCCCATCTCCGCGATCTCCAAAATAGGACTGGGTCCCCTTCCTTGGGAGAATAACGGTCTTTTACTTTGCATCACTTCCCTCGCCCATAGCCGGCGATCCATTTGGACGGCCTGTATCATAGCCTCCTCCAGGGAATCAGGCGGAGGGTGGAGAGCCAAGGCATCTTTCAGATATTCAGACAGGCCTCTACGGAACAAACCCCGGAGGGCGGCATCATTCCAGCAGACCTCAGCAGCCCAGCGTCTGAATTCTGTACAAAACCACTCGGCTGAGTGCTTTCCCTGGCACACACTCATCACCATGTCCTCAGCCATACGTGTTATGAATGAGTCACCGTAGGAGGCAAAAGCAGAAATACAAGCTAAGTCCAGAAAACCAGAGAAGTTGGCAACTATCGGATTGCAGACCCCTGAACCTATCAATACAATTAACAGTAGCCGTGGGGGGTTCCTACGATGCCCTAGACCCCTCGATCACAGCCGGAGAAATACATAGGCCTAAAGAAAGAAAGGGGAAATCTAAACTGCCCCAGAGCAGACCCCAAAGCAATAGGCAGCCCCCAACATATAATGACGGTGAAGCAAGATGAAAATACTAACACAGACAGACTGAGCAAAGACGGGGCTCCAAAACTACCTAGATAGGAAAGGACAGGAAGGCTGCTGTCTGCAATCTGCCAAAACCCTATCAAAGACATAAGCCAACCAGCTGATATGAAAAAGGCCCTGAAGCAGCTAGGCTTCAAAAACTGAATCAGCACTCAGGTATTTTCAGAAGACAGAGCTAAATGAATTCAGCACACCCCAGCAGGGAATGGCAGAAATCCAGAAAAACAAAGCAAAAACAAAGTCAAAGCACAAAAGCAAAAGGCAGAGCAGCAAACTTAGCTTTGGAGGAGCAGGAATTCAGACTGGTCTCCAAGGATCCCACAGAGAAATCACCCGCAGGGCAGAAGGGCGTCGGCAGCATTATATCCAGTCCGTAACTCCACTCAGCCAGTCACAATCATCAGCCTCAGGTGTTTGACAATCAGGCTCACTACCTTTCTTTACCAGAAGAGGGAGTTCCTCGGGCCTCAGTAATGAAGGGGAAAATGAACTCACAACACATACGCATACGATCAGGCTCATCATAAATATGCCCCAGGGCCTTAAAAAATGCATCTACCATCATACGCTCAGGGGCCGTGGTCGGAAGGGAGAAAGCCCAAGCTTGGGGGGCTCCCCTTAACAGAGACATAATGGCCCCCACTCTCTGACTTTCATCCCCGGAAGAGTGTGGTCTTAAGGAAAAAAAAAAGCTTACAGCCCTCCTTGAAAACTCTGAACTCTTTATTTCCAGAAAAGGTATCTGGTAACTTCACTGGAGACTCAGGGGAAACTACTGTAATATCCCAAGCCCCCGATGAAAAAGCCCACTGCACAGTGTCAGTGATCAGCTGCTGAGACTGAGCCAGGACTCGTTGTTCTCCAAGGAGTTTCTGAGACATCTGGGTTAGGTGTTTAACCTGCTCAGAAAGAGCGTGCATAGGATCCATCACACACAGGTGAATGGAAGCAGAGAAAAAAAAAATGGTATCGGTCAGTTATAATATCAGGATCCTGACAGTGCCGGCATACAGCCTCCGCTGAGCAGGGACTCACCCGCACTGTAGGGACCCCTGAGAACCAGAATAGCCGGGAAGTATAGGTGCACAGGACCTTAGTGATGAAGTTTAGCAAGCCGGCACGGGACCTACGGTCATGTGACTGCAAGGGGGCGGGGCTTAGCGTCCTGCTTTCAGAGAAGACCGCAAACTCAGAGTCAGGCAAAATGGAGGTCGTTCACAGTATGGACAGCGAGGTACAGGAGGGGTAAACAGACGGGAGATCAGACAAAGCCAAAGGTCATGCACAAGAGGGCGATGCGGTACCAAGGGGACGAGCAGAGAGAAGTCGGGTCACAAGCAGAGAGTCATACACGAGAGGTAGCGCAGTACAAGAGGGACAGGCAGAACTCGTAACGGACAGAACCGAATCAAAAACCAATCAAGCAAGCAAGATATCAGGCACAAGGCACACGTACGCACAAGGTCAACTAACTCAGCCGAGGGCAGGAGTATAACTGACACCGGACCTAGGTCCAGTGAGCATTAAATAGCCGCCCTCTGCCAGGGAGAGGCGGAACAATTAACCCCCAATCAGACCAGGATGGGCCAAAGCGAAACCCCGTCCTGGATCATGACACCCATGCTGATATGCATGGCCTCCTCTTCCCCAACCTTGTATGCATTGTGCTCTCTTCATCCCCATCCTTGTATGCACTGTGCTCTCCTCATCCCCACTCTCGTATGCACGGTCCCTTCATCCCCATCCTGGTATGCATGGCCTCCTCATCCCCATCCTGTTATGCATGGCTCCTCATCCCTATCTTGGTCTGCATGGTTCCTCATCCCTATCCTGGTATGCATTGTCCCCAGCAGAAAAAACTTTAAAAAAATAAACCATCCTACTTACAGTCTCTACGCTCACTCGCAGCATCTTTTTACGATGCCAATAGCTGCAGCAGAGGGGAGATCACGTGTGCCTGCTACTTTAAGTGAATGAATATTCACTGCTCTCCACTCTCATGGGCGTGGAGTGTAGTGCATATTTATCCCCTTTAAGTAACGGGCACACGTGATTGCCTGGCCGCTGCAAGAAACCAGCGGCTGCGACTACTGTGTCCGCTATTGAAGCGAAATGAATATTCTCTGCCAGTGCAGTGAATATTCATTTCTCTTTAGCAGCGGGCACAGGCTTTAGCTGCAGCAGCCAGCTCCTGCCTCCTGTGACCTGCTGCTCTGTCGCTGCTGCTCCCTCTCCATGTTCTGGGACACTCGAGTACAAGCCGAGGTGGCTTTACTTTTTTCCCACCAAAAAAATAAGCCCCTCATGGCTATGTCGATATTAAGGCAAATATACAGAAGGCAAAAAAAATGAAAGCACAAAAAGTCAGCCAGTCTTGAAAAGGCTTTTAAAGGGTTATTTCATGTAGTAATTGAAATAATATTAGCACATACCTCCAATTAGAAACATAGTATAGTTCTGATTAGCTATGTCACTTTCCCAATGTGCAGGGCATTGCAGTAACTTAGATAATCATGGGTATGGCAATATATTATGTGTCATAAAGTAACAGTTTCTATGTAAGTTGCCGTAACCATGGATATCTAAGCTACTGCAATGCCCTGCACATGGGGTAAGCGATATAGATAATCAGAAGAACTATACTACATTTCTAATTGGAAGTAATTGAAAATATTATTATTACATCTACTACATATTGAGATATGATCTTGGAGATGGGTCATTGGGTGGGAGAAGACTGGAACTGAAATAGGCAAACCTTTTTTGTGTATGTGTGTATACTAGTATCCCTTACCACCATTCACATCAATAATGATGAGCTGTAACACAAGCACCCATAGGTAAAGGTAACGCTGATTATTCTCCTCTGCATAGAGTAGTGCAGGTTTCTCCTCCCTTCCTGAGATGTCTTCTGGTTCCGATTTGTTTTTGTGAAGATTGCCATTATATTATTGACCACTTTCCGCTGTGCTTCATCCTACCACAGCTTCAGATTTCTAGATTACAAGTGACTGAACAAAAATTAACCTTTATTTAAAATTTAAAAAAAATAAAACAAAGAATCTACACACTATGACAAACTTGTGGTCCTTTTTTATCTATAGCCTCTTCAGGTTGGCACTAGTACAAATAGGAAAAATATATGAATGTTCCTTTGTTATTATTATTATTATTATTATTATTCCTTTATTATTATTTGCTACCATTTGTGGAACTAGATGACACTAGAACACTGTTGGAAACCCACACTTGCTAAAAATTGTGCTTATTTATAGTATTAATGATACAATACAGTCCCCAAATGTTACTAGTTGCTATATGGGCTAATGCAGGAATGTAGGCGAACACTTTGGGTTGTGTGTTTTTACACAGAATGTTACATTTAGGGAAAGAAATGATCACTGTTCTGACTAACATGTTCTATAATCTCCAGAACTTTGTTGGCTTGTTTGACTACATTGACGTTACTGTGTGTCTGTAGCTTCTTCAAGGTTTCTTTTAGGTTCATTACTTCCATTTCCTTTCGCAAATCATCTGTAGAAAGAAAACTTAGTTAGATGTCCTCTTGCTGGATTTATCTTTAGATCTTTGTTATCTGCTGCAAGAGATATTTTTTTAAATTATGATCATATATACACTGCTCAAAAAAAAAAAAAAAGGGAACACTTAATCAACACAATGTAACTCCAAGTCAATCACACTTCTGTGAAATCAAACTGTCAACTTAGGAAGCAACACTGATTGACAATCAATTTCACATGCTGTTGTGCAATTGGAATAGACAACAGATGGAAATTATTGGCAATTATCAAGACACTCAATAAAGAAGTGGTTCTGCAGGTGGGGACCACAGACCACATCTCAGACCAATGCTTTCTGGCTGATGTTTTGGTCACTTGAATGTTGGTTGTGCTTTCACACTCTTGGTAGCATGAGACATACTCTACAAACCACACAAGTGACTCGGGTAGTGCAGCTCATCCAGGATGGCACATCAATGCGAGCGGTGGCAAGAAGGTTTGCTGTGTCTGTCAGCGTAGTGTCCCGAGGCTGGAGGCGCTACCAGGAGACATGGAGTGGGCCGTAAGAGGGCAACAACCCAGCAGCAGGACCGCTACCTCCGCCTTTGTGCAAGGAGGAACAGGAGGAGCACAGCCAGAGCCCTACAAAATGATCTCTAGCAGGCCACAAATGTACATGTGTCTGCACAAA
The DNA here is from genome assembly GCF_039654945.1 of Dendrobates tinctorius. Lineage (NCBI taxonomy): Eukaryota > Metazoa > Chordata > Amphibia > Anura > Dendrobatidae > Dendrobates > Dendrobates tinctorius. The sequence goes on from NW_027361708.1 coordinate 5,387,465, forward strand.
CGGTTACAGTAGAAACCGACTCCATGAGGATGGTATTCAGTATAAACTTATTACCCTCACCCACAAAGCCCTCCATGGCTCAGCACCACCCTACATCTCCTCCCTTGTTTCAGTATACCTCCCTACCCGCGCCCTCCGTTCTGCTGATGACCTGAGGTTAGTATCCTCAATAGTCAGAACCTCCCACTCCCGTCTCCAAGACTTTACACGTGCCGCGCCAATTCTTTGGAAGGCACTTCCCAGGTCAATACGATTAGTCCCCAATCCCCACAATTTTAAGCGTGTCCTGAAAACGCATTTATTCAGACTGGCCTATCGCCTCAACACATTAACCTAACCTATCCCTGTGTGGCAGAGCCAAAAGTTTTACCATAACCAGGTTCCCAGCATCATGTTCCCACATGCTTTATGCATCCATTAGCCCTCTGTGTCTGTACTGTTACACACTTAACATTATGGCTGGTCCATACAATCAGAGCAACTGTTACCACCACCCACCTTTCGTGTCTCCCTCTTTCCTCATAGACTGTAAGCTTGCGAGCAGGGCCCTCATTCCTCTTGTTATTTGTTATAATCTACTGTATGTGATTATTGTTATGCTGTAATGTCTATTGTCTGTACAAATCCCCTCTGAAATGTAAAGTGCTGCGGAATATGTCGGCGCTATAAAAATAAAATTTATTATTATTATTTATTACAGTATGATGGCCAAACGTCCACAGATGGGGGTTGTGCTCACCGCCCAACACTGTGCAGGATGCTTGGCATTTGCCACAGAATACCAAGATTTGCAAATTTGTCACTAGCGTACTGTGCTCTTCACAGATGAAAGTAGGTTCACACTGAGCACATGTGACAGACGTGACAAAGTCTGGAGACACCATGGAGAGCGATCTGCTGCCTGCAACATCCTTTAGTATGACCGGTTTGGCAGTGGGTCATTAATGGTGTGGGGTGGCATTTCTCTGGAGGGCCGCACAGCCCTCCATGTGCTCGCCAGAGGTAGCCTGACTACAATTAAGTACTGAGATGAGATCCTCAGACCCCTTGTGAGACCATATGCTGGTGCGGTTGGCCCTGGGTTCCTCCTAATGCAGGACAATGCCAGACCTCATGTGGTTGGAGTGTGTCAGCAGTTCCTGCAAGATGAAGCTATGGACTGACCCGCCCTTTCCCCAGACCTGAATCCAATTGAGCACATCTGGGACATCATGTCTCGCTCAATCCACCAACGTCACGTTGTACCACAGACTGTCTAGAAGTTGGTGGATGTTTTAGTCCAGATCTGGGAGGAGATCCCTCAGGAGACCATCTGCAACCTCATCATGCCCAGGCGTTGTACAGTAGGGAGGTCATACAGGCACATGGAGGCCACACACACTACAGAGCCTCATTTTGACTTGATTTAAGGATATTACATTCCACTTTAATTTTGTGGCTGACTCCAAATCCAGGCCTCTATTGATTAATAAATTTGATTTCCATTGATGATTTTTGTGTGATTTTGTCAGCACATTCAACTTTTTACAGAAAGTGTTCAATGAGAATATTTCATTCATTCAGATCTAGGATGTGTTATTTGAGTGTTCTCTTTATTTTTTTGAGCAGTGTATTTCAGTTTTCTCTGATTTGAGACTTCCTTTCCAATCTTTTGTTTCTGATATTTTGATATACCCACAATGTGGTTAAGAGATCAAACAAACTCTCTATGAATTGTATATATTTCCTTTCCAATCAACAGCATTAGGGTGAGTGCACACGCTGCGGATTCACCTGCGGATTTTTCCGTGCAGATTTGCAGGTAAAACCGCAGGTAAAGTGACCTGCGGATTTGCCAGCGGTTTTCCCCTGCGGATTGACACGTGGACAATGGAACAGGTGTCAAACCGCTGCAGAATCCGCAGAAAGAATTGACATGCTGTGGATTTAAAACCGCAGCAAATCCACGTGAAAAATCCGCAGCATGTGCACTGTGGATTTAAAATCCCATTGGTTAACATTGTACTGTACAATGTCTGCGGAACTACTGCGGATCTGCAGGGCCAAATCCGCTGCGGATCCGCAGCAGAATCCGCAGCGTGTGCACATACCCTTAGATGGGAATAAAGAGAAGGCCACCGAGGGCGCAAGATGTTGGAGAAGCGAAAATGCTTTATTTTGTAAAAGCAGACAAACATTTTAAAGCCATTCATCCAGTGAGTGAGAGAACAGATTGCATTTTGTGACTGTGGTTTGGATCATCTTGCCTTTTAACCCCTGTGTCATGGTGATCAAATAACACTAATGGGCAGGAAAATTTCACATTTTTATTTGCAACTATTTTATTTATTTTGCTCACACTTATATAACCTCGTTTTAATTCCTTTACCCCCAAGGGTGGTTTCATGTTAATGACCGGGCCAATTTTTACAATTCTGACCACTGTCCCTTTATGAGGTAATAACTCTGGAACGCAACCATGGATCCTGGTAATTCTGACATTTTTTATCTCATGACATTTTGTACTTCATGATAGTGGGTAAATTTCTTTTATATGACGAGTTTATTTGTGAAAAAAACTGAAATTTGGTGAAAAATTTGGAAATTTCACAATTTTCCAACTTTAAATTTTCATTCCCTTAAATCACAGAGCTATGTCACACAAAATACTTAAGTAAAATTTCCAATATGTTTACTTTACATCAGCACAATTTTGGAACCCATATTCTTTTTTCTTAGGAAGTTATAAGGGTTAAAAGTTAAACAGCAATTTCTCATTTTTACAACACCATTTTTTTTTAGGGACCACATCACATTTGAAGTCACTTTGAGGGTATATATGATAGAAAATACCCAAAAGTGACAACATTCTAAAAACTGCACTCAAGGTGCTCAAAACCACAGTCATGATGTTTATTAACCCTTCAGATGCTCCACAGAAATTTTTAGAATATTTTTTTTTAAAAAATGAACATTTACCTTTTTTTCACAAAAAATTTATTTCATCCAGCAGGAGAAATTGTACCCCAAAAGATGTGGGCCAGAAAGGAGTTGTGTTGACTGCTGGAGATACTGACAACGGCCCTGCAGTGACTTTGGGGATGAATGTGCTGAAAGAACTTGGGACTCTTTTGATCAGCGCGTCACCAGATGGTTTTCTGGACCAATGAAGCCCACGAACCCCTAGAAGAAGGTGTTTCAACAATTGATATGGGTTGCCCAGGCCCAAGAAACTTTGAGTGAAGGGAAAGTTTTAGGAAAAGTGATAGTCCCTGCCGCTGCTAAACTTGTTCTACTGCCTGGTCAGACTGCGCTCACGCTGTCCATATGAGCTTGTACGCCACTCGAAGGGGTGGCAGTTCAGATAGAGCCAACCTTAATGGACCAAATGCCCTCGGGACTCCTCATTGCCCGGACATTAGCCACCGTCCATGATGAAACTTAGTGCTGCAGTGCGTCATCCTGGGAGAGGACAATCTAACTCTCTCGCCCAAGAGTGAAGTGGCACAGGTGCTGGACATTACGGAAAAATTAATGAAACTGGAGGCTGTCCAGTTGGCAGTAAAACAAGGAGATCCATGGACTGTAGCCATTACCATGACCCCGACGCACCCACCTGGAAGTGTGAAGGAGGAGCGTCGAATCTTGGAACAGATGTGAGCTGAATTGACGGGACTCTCACTGCAACTGGTGAAAGCTGTACTGGAGCATTACCAGGATGTCTTCGCCCATCATGATGATGACTTCAGGTGCACTACAGCCATAACTTATGAGATACCCACAGGAAGTGCCGAGATATTGGCAGATTCCACCTCAGATGTACAAGGAGGTGAAAGAAATTTTGGCACCCATTCTGCAGATTGGAGTCATACGGGAGAGTCAGAGCCCGTGGGCAGCTTCCATTGTTCTAGTTTGAAAGAATGACGGGACCCTCCGTTTCTGTGTTGACTATAGACGACTGAATGCCTGTACTGTGAGGGACTCCTACCCCCTACCAAGAATTTAGGAGTCATTCGCCTTGAAGAAGGCGAAGTATTTCTTGTCTCTGGATCTGGCCAGCGGATATTGGCAGGTGCCCATGAACCTGACCGGCCGAAGGCGGCGTTCATACTGCCCATGGGATTATTTGAATTCAATCGGATGCTCCAAAAATGTCACCTTTTCCATAAGCAAATCGAGTACCTGGGACACATCGTATCCGCTGAAGGGGTGAGACCTGCACGTGAGAAGATAGCTGCGGTACATGATTGATCCACCCCAAAGACAGTGAAGGAGGTTCGGGCCTTCCTGGGGCTAATCCACTGCTAGAACTACTAAAAGGAGTGCCATCTGGTGCAAAGAATCGGACCATTCAGTGGGGAAATAGCCAGGAAGAAGCCTCCCGAGCCTTGAAGATGGCCTTAACTGAGGCCCCAATACTCACCTATGCAGACTTCTCTCCCAGACCTTCATTCTACACACCGATGGAGGTCTACATGGTCTGACGGCTGTGCTTTCACAAATGCAGGAAGGAAAGGAACGAGTGATTGCTTACGTGAGCCGATCCCTCCAGTTCGGAACGGAACTGGGACAATTACAGTTCTTTCAAGTTGGAATTACTGACGTTAGTGTGGGTGATGACCGAAAAGTTTGCTGAATACATGTTAGGATTTGAAGTCTTGGTGTGCACTGATAACAAACCCCTGACTCACATGGAAAATGCAAAACTGGGGACCCTTATAGCAAAGATGTGTGGCCCGCATGGCGAAGTATCGATACACGATTGCATATTGGGCAGGAGCTGAGAACACGCATGCTGATGCTCTGTCAAGAGTGACCCATGAGTAACCTGGACACAACCGAGATGAAGAATTGGAAGCAGAAGAGATTCTTGGTTTTCTGGACCTCACTAGGTCATTGGCGGCGATGTAGGGACAGATCGCAGAGGCGTCTGGAGAACAGGTGCTGGGACGACCTCGGGATGACTAGATGCAACTCCCACAGGAAGATAGGGAGCTTGCCCAATTGTGACAGTGGGTAGCTTTGAAGCGACTCCCTAGCTGAGTGAAAGTGATGCTCTGTCCCAGGGGACTCTGTAGATTCTCAGACAGTGGGAGAGGCTCCAATTAGAGGATGACTTGCTGTATAGAAAAGTGCTGTTGGTACCGGAGTTGGGATCACCTGGCAAGTGGTGCTCGCAGAGAAGTTGATCCGTGCAGTGGCTACGGAGGCCCATGAGAGGAGCCCACTTTGGTCCGGAGAAGACATTCCAGTGGTTACAGAAGCTGGTATATCACCCCCGATTGAAGAATACAGTAGCCCCTTTGAAGTTATTGATGATCGACTACTTTACCATGAGTACAGCTCATCTCGGGTATGAACATTGTCTGGTGATGACCGACAACTTTACCAAGTTCGCTGTGGTGACTCCTACTCGGGATCAGACTGCTGAGTCAGCTGCGCAGGCTATCTGCCAAGACTTTATCCAGGTGTACGGTTGTCCGAAGAGGATCCATTTCAACCAAGGCGCTTATTTTCAAGGTCGAGTGATGGAGGAGTTACATCGTCTGTACCGGAGTGAGAAGTCAAGAATAGCGCCCTATCATCCTTAGGAGAATGAAGTCTGTGAATGCATCAAGTGGACGCTAATTCAGATGCTAAAAACACTGGAAGAAGATCGGAGGGGACAATGGCCTGAGTACATGGCTGATTTGGTCTGGGTGTACAACAACCGAGTGCACAGTACAACTGGATACACTCTGTATATCCTGCTGTGTGGGCGAAAAGGGCGGGAGATTACAGAGCTGGAATTGGATCTAGAAGAAGACTGCCCACGGATGGGGGTGCCTTTCTGGGTCCGTGCACATCGACATGGGCTGCAGACTCTTCACCGGCTGGCGCAGACTAAGTTCCGGGAACTTGAACATCATGAAGCAATGCCAATTCGAGGGACAGCTCTCAAGGCCGGAGAGCGAGTGTTGGTCCGAGACAAGCGACCTCGAGGCAAGTTAGAATATCAGTGGGAAAAAACTTTATCGGGTGAAGCGCCGAGTTGGATCCAATAGGCCAGTGTATGAAGTTCAACGAGAAGGGGAACATAACCGAATAGTCCACAGTAGCATGTTGCGTCCTTGCCTGTCACGGGATCCTGAAGGTGAGAAGAGAGTGCCAGGCGCCACTGAAACGCTCACTCCCACGGTTATTGACTGTGATGAGGAAGAACCACTTGCCTCATTCTCAGACTTGGATAGTCTGCTGCCTGCCGGTCCAAGGGAAGTACCTAGGCCTGAAACTCCAGAGATGGCTGCTCCATTGGACCCGGATGTGCTCCTGTCTTCTACCACTCAGCCAGACTCTACCACTCAACCTGAAATACGCCGTACTGATCGTACGACGGCAGGAATACCTCACACTCGTTATGAACAAGACCAGTTTATTTGGCAGCGAATTGTGTGAGAAATGGAAGAGTGTAAATGTCTGAAGAAGGAACTCTCGCCCGTGGAATGTTAAGCTAAAGGCGAAGGGGAGTGTAAGGAGGAAGACCGGACTGTGGGTACCTGCATTGAGCCGGTTCAGAACTGTCAAGGCTGCATCCCATGTTGCCCGGGGGAAGGAATAGGGAACTGGACAGACTCCATGACCCTGGAAGAGGGGGGTGTGATTAAAGGGAATCTGTCACCCCATTTTAGCCCTATAAGCTGCAGCCACTGCCATCAGGGGCTTATCTACAGCATTACAGAATGCTGTAGATAAGCCCCCCGATGTAACCTGAAAGATAAGAAAAGCAAGTTAGATTATACTTACCGGGGGGGCGGGGGGCGGTGGGTGTCACGGTCCGGCGCCTCCCATCTTCATACAATGATGTCCTCCTCCTTGCTTCTCCCTCGGCTCCTGCGCAGGCGTACTTTATCTGCCCTGTTGAGAGCAGAGTAAAGTACTGCAGTGCGCAGGCACCGGGAAAGGTCAGAGAGATCCGGCGCCTGCGCACTGCAGTACTCTGCTCTGCCTCAATAGGGCAGAAAAAGTACGCGTGCCCAGGAGCCGAGGGAAAAGCAAAGAGGAGGACATCATCGTATGAAGATGGGAGGCGCCGGACGGGACAGCAGCACCCATTGGACCGGACTGAACGCCGGGGTGAGTATAATCTAACTTGTTTTTCTTATCTTTCAGGTTACATTGGGGGCTTATCTACAGCATTACCGAATGCTGTAGATAAGCACCTGATGGCAGTGGCCGTAGCTGATAGGGCTAAAATGGGGTGACAGATCCCCTTTAAGCTGGAAACCGAGCTGAAAGTGCTCGAAGCAGAGGTCCGTTTCCCATGTCAGGGAGAGTGCAGGACGGTAAGGTCCTACTTTAAACTTTTGTCCAGTGCCCCACTTTGTTTAAAATTGGCCCTGCTTATTAACACTGATGTAAAAATAAAATACTGATTTGCGGGATATATGATCACAACCTGTGCTTTTACCCTAAACTGTTAAATTATCTGTACATGCAATGTCCGAAAAATATAAATCCAATATTATTTGAGCCATTATACAGATGTTTGCAAGAAGATGAAAACTGCAGCCACAAGATTAGTGTGTTTTGCCAACTGTAGTGTATGCGATTCCATATAAAACTAATCCTAAATCTGCAAAGAGTCTCACAAAATGTCAGCCACACTCCAAACTACGGCAGCCAAGGTGAGTGTGCCTCTGCTATACTCCAACAGGTTAATCACAAGTTAGTGTACACGGTCTTCTGGAAATAAAGGTCTTATAAGTGGTATGACTTTCTAATTCTATTCCCAGATTATAGTTATAAATTAATGTAAAAAGGTTACAATGTTACTTCTGTATCTTATCTATGTAATGCACGCAACCTGAGTTGGATGTGAACCAATGCTGGGCTCCTGCAATGATCAGCTCATATTTACATTCCAAAGATATTTTGCTTCAATATAAGAACACAATAATATTCTGATCCCGCTCCTCTGGTGGAGGTACATAGGCGGAGGCAATCTTACCTGAGTCAACGAGGCTGCATAACAGCCCCATGCAATTGTATTTCACCTCTGGTCCCATAGATTCATCTTGCAAAACTTTGTGCAGGATTGTCACCAACTCCGACTCTTTGAAGACTTCTTCAACAACCTCTGAAATTATAATGAGGACCATTATGTCGTCTCATAAACTACTACTATTACATTAATGATGCTGTAGGGGCCTCCACTGTATTAGTTGAGGATGATGGTGTTTGTTGGCATCGCCATTCTTAGAAAAGCATGAGATAATAAAATAGTGTGTGTGATGATGATGAATCTCATTACCACCAGTATGCTCGCATTACATTCCCGAGCATTCTATAAATCACCCACTCGATAATGAATTTTCTGTCAAGCCTTCGTACTTCATTACGCAATGTTCTGTGCCCCTCTAATATAATAGGTTTGTTTTGTGATTGCTGCGTTTTACGTTACCAAGGTTGATGGCAGAAGCAATGGCTAATGCGATAAGGGCTTCATTTTGCATAATGGCGTGCTCGCTGGTTGTCATGGATACCAGATGCTTCACACCTTTGGCCTTTTCAATAGCCTTGACTACATCCTGTGCATAACAATCAAAAGAGAAAGTTTTTAAATTGTGTAACCTTGGTGGAAGTCATAATCATAAAGCCCATTCTATGTCTCGTTCAGTGATATTCTATAAAGTGATTCTCTGATATCATTCATTCTGAAATCTTGCTAAAGTGACAATCCTCAGTTATACGACCGGTAACGCATACATAACTGTGATTAATGAAGCTGGGACCATGCTCCTATCCTCAAGTTACACCCTTAGGCTACGTTCCCTACTGGTCTAGCAGAGTGTAAGGGATTTATAGAAATCTCATGCCCTTTGTGCTTCTTTTTAAAGCCACATTAAGTGACCCATAGAGCATGCTTCACATCCACAGCAGGTTCGCTGAGTTTTTTTTCCTCATAGACTTCTATTAGATGTGGAAATTCCACAGGTAAAAGGCGCACATGCGTTTTAAGTGCATTTCCATGGCAGAAACACATCAAGAACGCGTATAATACACACCTAAGGCCAGGGGAAAATAAGTATTTGATACACATTGCCAATTTTGCAAGTTTTTCCACCTACAAAGAATGGAGAGGTCTGTAATTTTTATCGTAGGTACACTTCACCAGTAGGAGCAGTGTCGAAGTGGGCGCCAGAGCTCAAAATCTAAGATGGCACCTGCTCCCTGGGTGGGCGCTACCCCCTCTATTAAGTAATGACTGCTTGGTAGGTCAACACAGGCAGTGCTTAGCAGAAGGGGCGGAGAACAAGCATGAATGCACAGCACAAATGGTGATCGCAGTCAGCCAGCACAAAAAGTGATTGCAGTGAAAGCAGTCAGCCAGCACAAAAAGTGACTGCAGCAAAAGCAGTCAGTCAGCAAAAAAAGTGAACACAAAGAATGCTGTTAGCTACCACTTTGAAAAATGGAACATGTGAGAGATGGGATAATGATATCTAATTAATATCATTTTGATATCTGATGGAATTCCTTATCAGATACAGTTTGGCCCAAAATACTTGCTCCTATGCTCAGCCCCCACCAGGACAAAAGGGAAGTCAAATACACATCAAACAATGGGACATCATTATCCAGTGTAGGCTCTTCCTTGGACAGGGCAGACCAATTGCTTTTTTAATTAGGTCGAGCAAATAGGACTTTGAAACTCTCTCCAGGGGGGGCCAGAAGGCATAGACCCTGTGTCCTCCAGCACCAGGTCCAGGAATTATCTCAGGGGTGTGAACGCTTGTGCCGTTACCAGCCAACTGGCTTCCTTTGTTGGACTCAGGCTGACACGCAGACATATTGGCACCGCAGATCCCTGGCTCAACAGCACAAGGCTCTGAGATATTGAATCTAGAAAATGACCTATAATAAAATAATGCAATATCTCTGAAACTAGCCGAGCACATAATCGGAATCTGCATTCCTTTCCCCACAAGCCCATACCATGCAGCCACTTATAGAACTCTGCATTATTGAGCTATAGAGCATAGCTTCCAGGAATTAAATATGGTAGGTATATTTGGTCTCCCTGCACAGATAAAATCCAGCAGAACCCTGTGACTCTGCTGCCGTCCCATTTAGCGCTTCGGATGAAATGTTATGGGCATCCACGGTTCTGGCCGGAAAACCATGCTCTCAGATATTGGAGGAGACAGGCTGTGTGGGAGCGTGTGAGAGGGAGCAGCCTCGGGGATAATAGGCAGCTACTCATTTTGGACTGAGTCTTTCTACAGGCAGGAGGCTCTTTAGCTGACACGACCAGAGAATTACGTAGCAAAGATTTGGACCTGTGACTCTTCAGCGCCTCCCTGTGGTCACATGCTACATAACACAGTAATTGTAATCTATCTGTATCCTACCCTTGGACTACACTACTGACTGTATACTTTTATATTGTTATTGTATATATATACCTGTATCTTTCTAGTGTGCCTTTCGGCAATTAAAAGAGCAGCCCAAGATTTAATTTTATATTTATCTCAATTCACGAAATCCCACATCCACACGTTCGGTTGGTTATTATATGCTGCCTGGGGTTGGTTTCTGACTCGGTATAAGCCTGTTGTCGGATGGGGCTTATATCTAACGAGGAACTGGTGGCAGCATACCATACTGTGTTAGTGTGGAACCCTGATAGTGACGGCTGGGAGGTTTATATGTACATATCCCCTGCTTGGACTGGTGATATCTGTCCCCCCTCACTGGAAGTGCCTTAATAACTCGTACCTATAAGTGAAGCCTTTCTGGCGACTATTTGCCCTCAGTGCAGTTCCCTGACTGACCTAGGGTAAGTGGTGGCGCCAGAGAGCCGATCCCTGCTGGGTCCTTCTCTCCCCTCCCCAGAGATGAGTGAAGTCGACACACCCCTTCCCCTATGCGATTCATCACAAAACCACACAAATCAGAGAAGATGCAGCCAGTGCTTACCCTAGGGAGTCACAGCTCTCTCTTAACCAGTGACAGCTCTATTATCCCTACTACCCAGGGAGAATGCTATTGGCCCTTACTACCCAAGAACAAATCTTCTAGCCCTGGCTACCCAGGGACAGCTCTCTTAGCCTGACTTCCTAGGAGCATCTTTCTTATAACCCTATTACCCAGGGACCGTTCTCTTAGCCTTAGTACTCAGGGAGAGAGTTCTGAGCCCTACCACCCAAGGACTGCTCTCTTAGCCCTACTACTCTGGGACAGCTATCAACCCTACTACCAAGGGACAGCTCTATTAGCTCTACTACCCAGGGACAACTGTCATATTCCTACTACCCAGAGACAGCTCTTATAGCCCCTGCCCAGTCTGTGCATTGCATGAGCTGTCCTTCTATGCCTTGAAGGTCTTGTGCTGCATTGCCACTAGTGTCTTGGCTGAGTGGATTTTTAGTGCTGTCAGAGAGGGGCTCAAAACAAACAAGCGCTTTTGCCTGTCAACAGAAAATGCTGACAGTCTCACTCAGAAAATGAGCAAAGCTTGGATTAGCCCCAACTTTTCCATACCGCCAAATGATAGCAGCACATAAAATTATTATAATCTTTAATATTTGAATGAGGCCTGCCAGTTGTTGCCTTTAAGGGTCTATGGATGAGTGTATTACCCTTCCTATAATTTTTTCATGGCTTAGCACATTGTTCAGAGCCTTTATGAGTGAAGGAGCACATCAACTAGACTTTCTCAATATTTTAATGAGGCCCCACCAGTTGTTGTCTTTAAGGGTCTATGGAAGAGCCTGCTTATAATTTTTTCCTGGATTTGCACTGTGTGCAGAGCCTTTATGAATGTAGGAGTACAACAACACTTTGTTCACAATACTTGAATGAGGTACTACGGTTGGTGCCTTCAAGAGTATATGGATGACCCTGCTTGTAATTTCTGTCAGGCTTTGCACTTGGTGCATAGCCTTCATGAGTCTAGGAGTACCACTACATGACAATGTGAACAAAATGTGAATGAGGCCCTATTTTGTCTAATGCAGGATATATCTGAGTCTCTTTTCCATCACATTTTTTGCAGTGCTTGCTTTCTTCATAAATTACACTGAAATGTTCAATTTTTTAATAAAAACTTAGGTAAACCAAAATTTAAATTATCATTTTTTAAATCCTTTTAGATGTACAATGCAAAATAATTTTGTGGTACCGTGTTAGCCAGAAAAATAGATGTAAATACTTATGTAACCCCCGAAAATTGAGAAAAGTATTCAAGGAGTGATACCGTTATGGGCTAACCAGAGAAATTATATTTGCAAGCAAGCTTTCAGGGCTCAGAAGGCCTCTTCATCAGGCTAGATTACAAGTCTCAGTAATTCACTTGTAATCTAGCCTGATGAAGGGGCCTTCTGAGCCCTGAAAGCTTGCTTGCAAATATAATTTCTCTAGTTAGCCCATAACGGTATCACTCCTTGAATACTTTTCTCAATTTTTGGGGGGGATATAAGTATTTACATCTATTAAATCCTTTTTAAAATTTGCCTTATATACAAGTCATTATGCAGGAAAAAATGCTTCTTAAAATTTTTTTTCCTGTAAACTCCAATTTGTCATTTTACTGTTGATTGAATGTTTTACTGTCAGTCCTTAAAGTTTAGTAAAAGTGTGACACCATTGTTCTGAGGAGCGATCTGGGAGTCAGAGATACTTCCAGGGGTCTTCCCCATGCTGTTCTCCTTCCATATGGAAATTTTTCCATCTATTTTATCATTTTCACTGTCCCCCAGACCTCCTTGTAGGGTCTGCCGGAAAAATGCTTAGATTTCCCATTGACTCCCAATATACTCGTTATTTGAAACAATCAGAGCATTAGGTATTGCTTGGTTCGAATAACAAGCATCCAAGCATTTTAGTGTTCGCTCATCTCGAATAAATATATGTTCTATCCAACTATCTTATAGGAATGGTTAAAAATATATATAAGTGACATAAATATTAAATTCCTGCCAAAAGTTAAAATGTGGGTTCTCCATCTTTCATCCATGGTGGAAAAAAAGACATAGGACACAAATATCTTCCTCTGTACTATGATCCCTGGGAAAAGGACTGGGGGAGTAGTGGGGTTCCTGTTGCTTTAATCAGTGGTTTTTCCAACATTCAGATCCCGCAGATCTGACATTTATCACCAATACAAATAAATGGCCAGGATATCCCTTTTCAAGTCTGTTTAGCAGTAATTATTTTCCTACTTGAGACTTGCTGTGTCGTAAGAGAGATGCCAAAAGACGATTTGCTTCTCCTCGAACTCCAACGTGGTCCTTGGCGTCGCACCACTGCACAAGTCTCGCCAATAGCTTGGAATCTTGACCCAGAATCCTAGCCGTATCCGCTTTCCATAAAAATAGAGTGATATTATGTTATTGCATGGTGTGACAAGGTTGGAATCACCAATTGCCCAATGCTCTCATACATAAAAGAAAGTGACCACCGGGAAGCATCTACGTTTTCTTTACTGCCCTCTTACAGTGAACTTCTTCTGAACCTCAAGTTTAAAAGCTATTAGTCATTATTGGACCTAGTTCATTTTTTTAGAGTTCTGATGAAAGACAGCATTCTGTATCTTTTTTTTTTTTGCTCCTAGATTGATATTACAGCAGCTATTAATTGAGGTCCCTGAGCTATGCCTGAGCATTATTTGTCTGACATTCAGGTGAGACTAATATTGTACTCTGTATCGTGAATCACCGTAATTTCTTTTTTTGCCATTTTAAAATGTTATTTCTTAAAGGAGTTCTGTATTAAAAGATATTGATTGCAACTAAGTTACACTACCAGACACAACTCCTAGATTATCTTACCACTGACTCTGCCAGACACAGTGAAGTATTATAGAGAGATGCCATCAATAACTTTAAGTATGGAACCTAGTTAACTTTCTGAAGTTACCAGAAATGGTCATTCCAAAAAGATGAGACTACACTGAAATTGTGAATTTTGTCACTAATCTATGAATTTCTAGTTAAAACACAATAATGCAGCAATTCTTCTGTTTTACCTTGGCCATCAGTCAACATTCTTAGTGTTCCCAGGAGCTTGAATTGAACAGGGGGCATTTCTGATCTTAACAACATCTGGATTCTGTCTGCCACCCCTTCTTCCAACATTCTAACTTTGTTCATTACTAAGGATAAGATGCATCATAATAAAATGTTACAAATATTATCGATAAATTGATATAAACCTAGATGTAAAATCAAAAACATGTAAAATATATACTTCTTGTTGTCATGTACTATAGGTCAAATAACTAATGTTTTATTTTCAAATATTTTTATTAGGTATTTTAGCAGATTTTACAAAACATGCTCTTTGTTTATGTAGTAATTCACATTGATAAGTAGGGAAAGGGGGATGGAAAGGGATTGGAGAAGGGAAGGGAGAGAAAGGAGTTTGATAGTAACATAGACAGAGCTGTACATATTTGTATATCCACTACAATAACTAATGTTTTATACGTGTTTTCCACACAGCCAGAAAATAAATCTGAAGATAACCTTGTAAGTGTAAAAATGTGTGATTATTAGGATTTTTGGCATCTCACATCCCTCTAGCTTCAAATTAACACTTCCCCTTCCTATGAGGTACAGCGAAATATCCATAGATTGTGCATGTACAAAGAACGAGATGATCAGAGGAGCCCACACCAAGTATACAAGCAATGGGTTTAATCGGGTAGAATGGTTGTTTTGCAGCTTATACAAAATTCGTTCTGGCTGCTTTTAAGTATGATGTACAATAAAATAGTATTAGCCCAAGAAATCTAGAAAAATAATTTTATAGTCTAAGACTGATATAGTTGTTGGCTAACCCAATTATATTAGCCAATAAAGGTATCACTATGTATTTTCACTGCTTTTAAGTAGCATAATATATTGATAGTAATAAGCCCATAAATCAACATTGTTGGACGTCCCAGAAGTCGGACCGTGATATGCAATTACTTTAGAAGATGGGAATACTACTTAACTTTATTTCTAGGTGATGGATTTTGAGCCCTGTATTTTAAAAAGTCCTAAATGTAAGAAATATTATTACAAAAGGTGAGTTTTTTGCATATTTATAACAACAGTTGTCCTTTTTACATTATGGCCCTCACATCAACACATACAGTGCTGTGCAAATTAATTGGGACAAAGCATTTTTTTTAAGTAAAATCATAAGTTGGTTACCAGTCAGTGATTCAAACCAGTTTTAACTGCTTTGAACAGGCACTCACACCTTTTCAAAGTAGACATGTGGGAAATGTTATTTATTAACTATTTTGATTTAAGGTAACAAAAATTAAAACTTTTTGCCAAATTTCCATTTTTATTCAAGTGATCTTTAGCAAACTGCAAATAGGCAGTTAATTTTAGAGAGCTGTGACTTTCTCTTTGCAATTCTGTGTTGTGCATATCAGACTTTGGAAGATCCCTGGTTTGTTACATAACGCAGGTCACTAACTCACACCTCACATTTATAGAAAACATCAGACTCTAATTTAAATGATTAAATTATGTTCTAATCTTAAAGGTTTACATACTTTTGTCACTCACAGACAAATGATTTTGGATAATTTTACTCAATAAAATCTAATATTTTTTTTAACTCATTTATTTGACCTGGTTTTCTTCATCTACGTTTGTTACTGTGAAAATTTGATGTAGTTTAAAGTCACATTGATGCAGAAGTATGGAAAATTCTGAAGGGTTCACAAAACTTTCAAAACACCATGTCATGTTAGACCTCAGACTTGTGTTAGATGTTTTTGACACATCCTTTGGGTAAGCCTTAGGCCATGTTCAGATGAGCGAATGCGAAATCGCCCGTTTTTCATCTGGATTAAAACAGCAAACAATTTTTCATCTGTATGCCATTCCAATGTCAATTTGTTCCATGAGTATGACATCCGTATAGCGTCTGGTTTTTAGATCAACAATTTATGAAATATTAAAAGGTGAAATGCAATTTTCATTATTAATGCATGAATATGTAAAAAAAACCAAAACAAATGGTAACCCCCGTGATGTCTTTTGTTTACCCAATAACGTCTAATGTGCAAGTCTGATCTGAAATATGGATCAAAGACGTGAATGCGGTAATTTTTTTAATACATGGACACACTGACCGTTCCCTGTGTAAAAATGTCCATGTGCACTACTACATTGTGCTGTCTATATGCTATCCGTTTTACATACAGGACAGCACACAGACATTTAATACGTGCGTCTGAACGAGCCCTTAGTCATTGCTATGCAGACACGGAGCTTCACGGTCCCCCAGTTGCCCACGTGCGGGTCACTTGTATTCCTTCTACTGAAATTATATAGGCAATGAATGACAATCCGACTGCAGTGACCCCTGCTGCATATATCCTCCTATCTATGAATCCCAGGCTTGGCGGTACGAGCTTAGCCTATGAACTATTATTTTAAAAAAAGCCTTGGATTTGGTAATTATTTTTCTTGCACGCTTCATAAGGTAATTGATGGATTACATTGTATGTGTCCTTCTGCTTTGCCGGATATGATGGATGACTCGCTTAACGCTCCTGCTTACAGCATTTTCCGATTACAAGAAGAAAAATCTCTTCTAATGCATGTCTTCTCCCTCTCTGTCTTCTATTGTCCTAATAGATTTGGGACGCTTCAAAATTTGACAATAATTCAATCAAAACCGCTTTGGAATCCATACATGTAAATCCCTAAATTGAGTGTAACAAATGGAGAAGATATGTCACCGCGCTGCATGTATGCTTGAAGACTAGAACATTTTTTAACCCTTTTATTCCAGATCAGCCGACACTGATAGCAGATGAATTCAATATTACTATTATACGCTGGTTAGATTTGTTGGAGACTCTATTACGTGAAACAAATTTATCAGACAAATGTGAATTTGAGACATAGATCGGTGACATGAACATCCTTTTGAAGTCAGTATGTCATATAGTATTATGCTGTACTCTTCAAAATGTCACACACTTGAGGAAGAGACTGCACTTTTCAGGACAGGCAATTCAATTAGATCTAATGACCTAATTGATTAGATTGAATAAGTTACTTTTTCAACATTGAAGAGAATAAAAAAATAATTTTGCTTTGTTCCGTCATCTAGCAAGTCAATAGTGAAGCCCTAGACCCTGTTGCTGTGCACCCAAGGCCACTATTGAATAAGAGATGCATGGGGTGCAGATTTTTAGGCCTCATTCAGATGTGATTATTTTTGTATGCAATAAAAAACAGTCTGATTTTCCGCAATGTCTGGTCAGTGTCGCAGTTTTTAGCATCAGTTTTTCATCAGTAATTTTCTCGTGTGATAAAAACAATTAACAAATTGCAAAGCTTCTCCTATCCACTACAATGTTAACCCCTTCAAGACCTTGCCCTTTTTCGATTTGCGCTTCTGTTTTTTCGCTCCCCTTGTTCCCTGAGCCATGACTTTTTTTTATTTTTTCATCAATATGGCCATGTGAGGGCTTGTTTTATACTTTTGAACTACACAATTGGTTTTACCATATCGTGTACTCAAAAATGGGGAAAAAAATTGCAAAAAAAAAAGTGCAATTCCACAACATTTTTTGGATTTTTTTTTACCATGTTCACCAAATGCTAAAACTGGCCAGTCATTATGATTCTCCAGGTCATTACGAGTTCATAGACACCAAACATATCTTGGTTCTTATTTTATTTAAGTGGTAAAAAAAAAATCTAAAGTTTGTTAAAAAAAATTGAGCCTTTTTCCAAGACCCATAGCGTCTCCATTTTTCGTGATATCGGGTTGGGTGAGGGCTTATTTTTTGCATGCTAAGCTGAAATTTTTATTGATACCATTTTGGTGCAGATACGATCTTTTAATCGCCTGTTATTGCATTTTAATGCAATGTCACGGTGAACAAAAAAATATAATTCTGTCATTTTGACTTTCTCCCTACGCTGTTTAGCGATCAAGTTAATTTTTTTATTGATATATCAGGCAATTCTAAACGTGGCGATACCAAATATGTGTATGTTTAATTTTTTTTATTGCTTTATTTTGAATGGGGCGAAAGGGGGGTGATTTAAACTTTTATATTTTTTTGTTATATTTTTAAAAACATTTTTTTACTTTTGTCATGCTTCAATAGTCTCCATGGGAGACTAGAAGCTGCCATAACCCGATCAGATCTGCTCTATACAGACGATGATCAGATCACCTTTATGTAGCAGAATACCTCACTTGCTATGAGCGATGACCACCGGACGGTGCTCACAGAAAGCCGGCAGTGACAACCACAGAGGTCTCCAGGAGACCTCTGGTTGTCAAGCCCACCCATCGATGACCCACGATCACGGGACAGGGGTCACTGATGGGCAGATTACAGGCCTGATGGCCGGAAGCGCGCGTTAAATGCCACTGTCAGAGATTGACAAACCCCCAATTCTAACTCCAACCCAAACCCCAACACACCCCTAACCCTAATCTCAGCCCTAACCCTAGCCCTAGCTCTAACCCTAACCCTAGCCCTAACCCTAATGGGAAAATGGAAATAAATATTTTTTTTAATTTTATTATTTTTTATTATATTCTAAACAGTGGAAACCCCTGAATTCTAACTCCAACCCTAACTCCAACACACCCCTAACCCTAATCCCAATCCTAACCCTAGCCCTAACCCTAGTGGGAAAATGGAAAGAAATATATTTTTTTCAATTTTATTATTTTTCCCTAACTAAGGTGGTGATAAAGGTGGGTTTGATTTACTATTTATGGTGGGTTTTTATGTTTGGCAGCTGTCATACGCTAAAAGACGCTTTTTATTGTAAAAATAGTTTTTGCATCACCACATTTTGAGAGCTATAATTTTTCCATATGTTGACCCACCGAGTCATGTGAGGTCTTTTTTGCAGGATGAGTTGACGTTTTTATTGGTACCATTTTCAGGCATGTGACATTTTTTGATTGCTTTTTATTCCGATTTTTGGGACGCAGAATGAACAAAAAACCAGCGTTTCATGAATTTCTTTTGGGGGGTGCGTTTACACCGTTCCATGTGCGGTAAAATTGATAAAGTGGTTTTATTCTTCGGGTCAGTACGATTACAGCGATACCTCATTTACGTTGTTTTTTATGTTTTTGCGCTTTTATGCAATGAAAACAATTTTATATAAAAAATAATTATTTTTGCATCGCTTTATTCTGCGAGCTATAACTTTTTTATTTTTTCGCTGATGATGCTGTGTGGTGGCTCGATTTTTTGCGGGATAAGATGACGTTTTCAGCGGTACTATGGTTATTTATATCTGTCTTTTTGATTGCACGTTATTGCACTTTTTGTTTGGCAGTATGATGATAAAGCATTGTTTTTTTCTTTGTTTTTTGTTTTTATTTTTTAAGGGGTTCACTAAAGGGGTTAACTAGTGGGACAATTTTATAGGGTGGGTCACTACGGACGTGGCGATACTAAATATGTGTACTTTTATTGTTTTTTTATTTCTAAAAAATGAATTTATTAGGGAATATTTTTTTAAAATTTATTTTGAGATTTTTTATAAATTATTTTTACACTTTTTTTACTTTATTTTATTGTCTCGGGGGGGACATCACTGTAATGTGTCACATCGCTGATCTGACACTTAGAACAGCGCTGTGTCAGATCAGCGATCTGACAGGCGCTGCAGAGGCTTCCTCCTTGCCTGCTCTCTGCAGGCACTGAGGAAGCTGCCTCCCTGCAGGCCCCCGAAGGCCCCCACGGCCATATTGGATCTGGGGGTCTGCAGGGAGGAGGACCCTCGGAGCAATGCAGCACATCGGGAAGCGCGCAGGGAGCCCCCTCCGGCGCGATTCTTCCCTAATCCCCCGCTACACTGCGATCATGTTTGATCGCAGTGTGCCAGGGGTTAACGTGCCGGGGGTGATCCGTGACCACCCCTGACACATAGTGCCAGGTGTCAGCTGTGATATGTGATAATCAGCTGACACCCGGCCGCGATCAGGGGCGCCCCCCGCCGGGAGCGCCGCTGATCGCTTAGACGTACTATCCCGTCCTCGGTCATAGGGGCCCTGATACCGTGGACAGGATAGTACATCTGATGTCAGAAAGGTGTTAAACATGCGCTAAGGTGTCAAACACTACATAGGGATGGTTAGGCAGGGTATTTAGCAAGAAACATACAAATGTCAGTGGGTTGGAAGGCATGGGGGACCAGTCAGGTCCCCTTTAAAAGTTTTACAATTTTCATTTTTCCAGCAAAATTTTCAAAATCTATTTTTTTACAGACCTATTCAAATTTGAGAGGCTGATATATCAGAAACTCCCCCCAAGAATGGTAACATTTTAAAAACTGAACCTTTCGACGTATTGAAAGCTGCAATCAGGAAGTTTGTTAACCGTTCAGGTGCTACACGTGAATCAATATTAAGTGATAAAATAAAAAATTACAATTTTCACCTCAAATGTTGCTTTAGCCTCAAATTTGTCATTTATACTGTACAAGCTGTAATGAGAGAAAATTGAATAATAAAAAAAAGATATTTCGGCTAAATGTACCAATACATGATATGAGTTTGGTTGGGTTTGACTTTTGGAGCGCAGTTTTGTCTGTAATAGATATTGGACACCATGTTGCATTTTCAGAGCCTCCAAGGTGCTGAAACGAGACCCCCACAAATGACTCCATTTTATGAACTAAACCCCTCTAGGCATTCATCTAGGAATGTAGTGACCTTTTTGGCCTACAAGTGCATCACACATAACATTGGGATATGAAAATTAAAAATTACATTTTTCCTTCACAAAAATGTTAGTTTAGGCTCACAGTTATCATTTTTACATTTGTAGTATGACAATACCCCATATGTGGTCAAAATCTACTGCTTGAGCACACAACGGGGCTCAGAAGAGATTGAGTGATATTTGACTTTTGGACCATAATTTTTTCTGGAAAAGTCTTTGCACACAGGGTTGCATTTGAAGAGCTCATGAGATGATATAACAGCAGGAACCCACCACATTTGACTCCTTTTTGGAAACTTAAGGAATTAAATTATGGTTATTATGATAATTTTGGACCCACAGGTGCTTCACAAATCTTTGCTTATAACATTTGAGAACATATGAGAAAATGTTGTTTTAGCCCCAATTTTTTTCTTTTTCACTTAGGTAAGTATGAGATAATGGACCACACAAATAGTTACCCAACTTCTCTTGACTTCGCCAATAACTCAATATGTGGTAGTAAACTAGTATTTGGGCGTACTGCAAAGCTCAGAAGGGAAGTAGTGCCATCTTGGAGTGCACATTTAGAAGTAATAGTTTACGTGTATTATGTCAGAGCAGGGCACTGGAAGTGCCAGAATAGCAAAAATCCCCCCACAAGTGAACCC
This sequence comes from Dendrobates tinctorius, assembly GCF_039654945.1. Taxonomy (NCBI): domain Eukaryota; kingdom Metazoa; phylum Chordata; class Amphibia; order Anura; family Dendrobatidae; genus Dendrobates; species Dendrobates tinctorius. The sequence goes on from NW_027361708.1 coordinate 5,408,801, forward strand.
ATTTTACAATATACATAGTTAGCAAGGCCGAAAAAAGACATTTGTCCATCCAGTTCAGCCTATATTCCATCAGAATAAATCCCCAGATCTACTTCCTTCTAAAGAACCTAATCACTGTATGATACAATATTGTTATGCTCCAGGAAGACATCCAGGCCTCTCTTGAACCCCTCGACCGAGTTTGCTATCACCTCCTCCTCAGGCAAGGAATTCCAGATTCTCACTGCCCTAACAGTAAAGAATTCTCTTCTGTGTTGGTGTTAAAACCTTTTCTCCTCCAGGCGCAGAGAATGCCCCCTTGTGACTGTCACCTTCCTTGGTATAAACAGATCCTCGAAGAGATATTTGTATTGTCCCCTTATATACATGGTTATTAGATTGCCTCTCAGTCATCTTTTTTCTAGACTAAATAATCCTAATTTTGCTAATCTCTCTGGGTATTGTAGTTCCCCCATCCCCTTTTTTAATTTTGTTGCCCTCCTTTGTACCCGCTCTAGTTCCATTATATCCTTCCTGAGCACCGGTGCCCAAAACTGTACGCAGTACTCCATGTGCGGTCTAACCAGGGATTTGTACAGAGGCAGTATAATGCTCTCATCAGGTGTATCCTGACCTCTTTTAATGCACCCCATGATCCTTTTTGCCTTGGCAGCTGCTGCCTGGCATTGGCTACTCCAGGTAAATTTATCATTAACTAGGATCCCCAAGTCCTTCTCCATGTCAGATTTACCCAGTGGTTTCCCATTCAGTGTGTAATGGTGATATTGATTCCTTATTCCCATGTGTATAACCCTAAATTTATCAATGTTAAACTGCATCTGCCACCTTTCGACCCAAGTTTCCAACTTATCCAGATCCATCTGTAGCAGAATACTATCACCCTGCAGGGAATTCATAGAGGTTCATAATAAGTTACTTGTGGCTTTTCTAGTGTATGAGTTTAATAATATGGTTGCATGTACAAGTTGTGCGGAATACATGAGGCTATAAAAGGGTGTTGTGTTAACAGGGTAAAACACATTTTTAATAATTCATGGACATGTGGTACGCTTTAAAACTATTGTTAATGCACAGGCCAGGTTTCTCAGGGAAGGTTTCACAATGGTAAATTGTGTCCTTTTGTATTTGTTTCTTCCCTTCCTTTCATTTTTGGAGACCTCATTGGGAAAATGTTTCTCTGGAAAAATACGGACACCTTCATTTTCAAAAGTACTGGAACCCTCACCTTCCTGACTGACAAACATTAAGGTCTTGATAGCTTCCTCTTGAAACTAAAAGAAGGTCCCAATTTTGCCTGCACATCAAAACAAGATGAATATTGTTCAGAGCCATCTAACCGATGTGCATGGCCAGCTTTTCGTACCATACTTTAGTGTTTTCATGGCACAGTATGGTTTGTGGACATGATTTGAGAGGGTTCAAAATCCTCATGAATTTATTATAATATAGGATACAATCTGGCTTTGGGACTTCTGTTCTGGTACCTCGAAGAGTATCAGGGGAGCTGTTGATAGACCACCAGCAGGAAGTCGCTATGTTGGGCTCAGCATTCACCAGTGGGGTAACAAGAGTCCGATGGGCGCCCCCACACACACAACCTCCGCGTGTTGGTAAGATGTATGGGCCCTTGTAGCATTCTATATCCTATAAGGATATACGAGTTGCCACACCATTCCCACATTTTATGTAGAAATGTCTTTCCTTCCTGATATATAAAGTAATGACTGAAAGTGTTGGCACCCTTGAAATTGTTCCAGAAAATAAAGTATTTCTTCCAGAAAATTATTGCAATTATACATGTTTTGTTATACACATTTTTTAACTTCATGTGTATTGGAACAACACAAAAAAATCAGAGAAAAAAAGAAAATTGTACATAATTTCACACAAGACCCCCAAAGTGGTCTGGACAAATTTATTGGCAGGCTCAACTTAATATTTGGTTGCACACCCTTTGGAATGAATAACTATAATCAATTGCTTCCTATAACCATCAGCAAGCTTTTTACACCTCTCAAATAGAATTTTGTGCCACTCTTCTTTTGCAAATTGCTCCAGGTTTCTAATATTTGAAGGGTGCCTTCTACCAACAGCAATTTTAAAATCTCTCCATGGGTGTTCATTGGGATTTAGATCCAGACTTATTGCTGGCTAATTCAAAACTCTCCAGTGCTTTGTTTCCATCCATTTCTGGGTGTTTCTTGAAGTATGTTTGGGGTCATTGTCCTGCTGGAAGATCCAAGACCTAGGATGTAAATCTAGCTTTTTGACACTAGGCGCTACAATGCGACTTGAAATTGTTTAGTAATCTTCAGATTTGATGATCTCTTGTATATAGTCAAGGCACGCAGTGCCAGAGGCAGCAAAGCAACCCAAAAAAATCTTTGAACCTCCACCACCTTTGACTGTAGGTGTTAAAGTCTTTTCTTTGTAAGCCTCATTTAGTTTTCGGTAAACAGTAGAATGATGTGCTTTACCAAAAAGCTCTATCTTGATCTCTTCTGTGCATAAGACACTTTCACAGAAAGATTTTGCCATACTGACATAAATTTTGGCAAACTGTAGTATAGCTATTTTATGTCTCTTTGTCAGCAGAGGGGTCCTCTTTGATATCCTGCCATAGCGATTCATTTAATTCAAATGTCGAAAGATAGTTCATGCTGACACTGATGCAATCTGAGGCTGCAGGACAGCTTTAATTTCTTTGCTACTTGATTGGGACTTCTTATCCACCATGCAGACTATCCTGCATTACAATCTTTCATCAATTTTTCTCTGCCGTCCCCATCCAGGGAGATAACCTACAGTGCCATGGGTTGTAAACGTTTTGATTATATTGCGCACCGTGGACGAAGAAGCATCAGGATCTCTGGAGATGGACTTATTATCTTGGAAATGTTGATATTTTTCAACAATTTTGGTTCTCAAATACTTAGGCAGTTATCTTTTCCTCAGTGCAATGGTTGAGTCAACTTCTCATTTTAACTGGTTTCAGATGTAATTTTCATATTGCCTACCCCTGTTACTAGCCACAGGTGTGTTTGAATATGCATCACATGCTTGAAACAAAGTTGTGTACCCACAATATTGGAACAGTGCCAACAATTTTGTCCAGAACGTTTTTTGAGATTTGTGTGAAATTATTTCTGATTTGTCTTTTTTTTCTCTGTTTTTTTTGTGTTGTTCCAATACACACAAAGGAAATAAACATGTGAATAAGAAAACGTGTCATGTAATTATTTCCTGTTAGAAATACTTCACTTTCTGGAACAATTTCAAAGGTGCCAATACTTTTGGCAATGACTGTACAGTATGTCCTCATCTTGGGCCCATCCTAGTATACATCCTCCATCCTGGGCACATTCTGGTTTAAATATCCCCCATACTGGGCACATCTTGGTATATACAGTTGAAACTAGAAGTTTACATGAGAGAGAGAGAGAAATCCTCCAGTTACAAATGTCCACTATGTAAATAGATGATCCGGTTGTAATAAAAAAATCGCCTTTTTTTGTATCAACATAATAAAATAAAAACTGGCCATCTAAGAGGATGGCAATATAGAAACCAACGCGTTTTAGCTTAGTGCCCTAATCATGGTGTGTTTCACAGGATACTGAACAAGATTCTGTTATAGCCTACACACTCTTAACTCAGGTAAGATGTATAGGGACTGGATAATTGCAGCAAAATGTTAACCCTATAGGATGGGGTGGATAATGCAAACAGATGACAAAGACAAAAATAGAAAAACACAGCAAAGAAAAAAACTACTAATAAAAGCAATGTGGATTTTTCTGACATTAAACAAGGAGTACCATCAATTTTGACCACGTGTGTAAGTACAGATAGTAAATCAGAAAAAGGAAAGAAAAAGCAAAAGGTTTAAATTCCGAAAAATAAAGATTTTATTTATATTGTAAGGTTAAATCTTGTCTAGAATTCATACCATGGAGGACTCTAGTTTGAAGCTTGAAAATCCAAAAAGACTCTCGGTTGAGAATCTTTCTCTTTAGATCTCCTCCTCTCTTAGGTCTGAACATTTTCACTATGCAACAAAATTTTAATAAGTTGATATTACCCTGATGGACATGGGAAAAGTATTTAGAAACTGCGGAAATATTGACATCAGAGGTATTAATGTGGCGCCCCTGAGGCTCAGTCGCCACAGAGGTACTGCACCTCCTCCTGAGGTGTGGTATCCCATCATCCAGGTAAGGTGGAGACTCCCAACCACACTCCAACACCTGCACCCCACACCACAAAGTAGTGTAGCAAAGCACCTTCGGCGGCTCCCTGCTTGGAGTGTAGCAAAGCACCCATTGGTGGCTCCCTGCTTGGAACACGAAACGTGCTGGGAGGTGGGTGGAGTTAGTTTACATTACAAAGAGCGGGAAGAGTTTAGGATTAGAGGTCAGTTGATTAGAAAGCTGGAGAGAAGAAGATCCCCGGAGAGAGGGATAGATGATGGAAGTGCTGCAGCAGATCCCAGTGACCTGGGTCTGCTGGCACGGGAAAGGAAGAGAGAGAGCAACATAGACTGAAAGCCTGATTCTCCATAGAAGGAAAGGATTAGTACAGAACGTGAGGAGTAAAGAGAACAGAGGACGTGGGTTAGAGGAGAACCCTTCCTAGAAGTTCTAAGCGCAAAGCTGTTGCCCGGTCCATGAGGTTGTATGGATACTAATGGTCCTGCAGTAGACACCAGAGGAATACAAGTAGTGACCACTTTAATCCCACACGAGACTTGGGGGCACAATAGCAACTGGATAGTGAGCCGGGACTTAGTAGCAAGGAGTCCCCGAAGCAGGCTACAGCTGTCTGCCATACAAGTAGAGTTCATAGGAACATCGGACAGGAGGAACTCCAGTGAAACTCAGTACTAGGAGTACTTCATTTAAAGGCGCTATAAGAGGGGACGTTCAGAAAGGCACATGTTGGCGGAGTGTTGGAAGGAGTGTTCCATCTGGCCTGGAGGTTGACTGAGTCCCTAACCCGGAGGACACGGCATGGCAGCAGGCACCTGTTTGTACAACAGACTGTGAGTAAAGCTTTGGAACTACATGCTCTGGTGTCCTCCACTTATTCCTGCGCCAACACACCCGGCACTGCTACATCTTGGTGCTCGACATTGCCTCACCTATGCCTTCCCTTGGCCTCTACATCTACACTGCCCTGGGACTACAGCTCCACCTGTGGGAGCTATAACATCTGTGCTGCGCCATACCATCAGTCCCAGAGGATCTGCATGCAGCGTAGGCTTAACACTCAGTTGCTGAACACCACAGGTGTTGTCACGAACTATTCATTTCAACTACATTTCACCATTTGATCTCCCTTTTACTTGGGCGCCCAGGGCCATGGACCGGTTCACCGCTGCTGTGACATTCCCCATCTGAGAGACCGGCCCAGTACCGAGTACCCCACAGCCCTGGGAGGGCGACCCATTAACCGCGTCTGACAGATGCATCCTAATCCGTTTCTTGAGCGGTCCTGTAGTACAGCCTATATATTGTATGTTGCACTCCTCACATATGACCAGTAAATCACACCTGTTATATTACAATTAATGAAATGTTTAATTGTGAAATTTTGGTTGGTAATAATTAGGGATGAGTGAGTGGCTTCGGATAACTCCTTATCCGAATACCTATAGCGTTTAGCGAACAGCTGCATCGGGAACCTGGAAATATGGAGCGCTCCCGCTAATCAGCTGTTCGGCGCTGCAGCTGCATGTGTCGCGGTTGTGACAGTCGCAACACACGCATGGAGAGCCCAACAAACAGGCTATCCATGCATGTGTTGTGACTGTCACACAGCCACGACACATGCAGCTGCGGCACCGATCAGCTGATCATCCGGAGGGCTCCAGGTATCAGGGTTCCCAAGGCAGCTATTTGATAAGCGCTATAGCTATTTGCTCATCCCTAGTAATAATGGATTTAAATGTATTTTTACCATTCTCGGCATAAGCACAAACCTTGCAAAAAGTGTGTCCACACTTATAGAAACCTTTTAGGGAAAGCCATGTAGAATGTGGATTATGTTGATTGCTTGAGAAATAAGAAGGTGAGAGTAGATTACTTAGTGTAGATGCCTTTCTGGCAAAAAATCTAATATCTGATTTATTGAGGACATCAGAGAGTTTGTTATCTTCATTCCATAAAGGTAGGTATTTCTGTGTAATTGCAGTGATCTCTTGGTACTGAGGACTGTAGTGTGTAGAGAATGTGATAGAAGAGTTAGGACTTATTATTTTTGAGACGATTAAAAAATAAACTTTATCTATCGGTATTGTTCACTATATTATTGACTGTATTAAACACGTGGTTCGTGTAACCCCTAGACAGGGTTGGATTGGCCCACTGGAGGACCAGAGGATTCTCCGGTGGGCCCTGGCACTGACTTCTTCTGGCACTGTGAACATAAGTCACGTGTGCCAGCAATGTGCATACCGACCACTATACCCGGTTGTCTTACTGGGCGGAGCAGTGACAGAAAAAGTCATCAGAATGCAAGAGTGCTCTATTACTTACAAAGAGTACACCGCAGTCTGCAGCAGGCGAGCGTGTCAGCTGTGTTATCAATGATGCCCGCACTACTCTCTAACTCTGGGAGGAGTCACGAGTAGGACGTCCTCCCAACGTGTGCGTCACCACTTCTCGCGGCTCTACTCAGAGCTAGTCAGAGAGCAGTACGTGCGTCACTGATAACTGTAGGTCATGATTTGTACACACGTGGTCAAAATTGTTGGTACCCCTCGTTTAATGACAGAAAAACCCACAATGGTCACAGAAATAACTTGAATCTAACAAAAGTAATAATAAATAAAAAATCTATGAAAATGAACAAATGAAAGTCAGACATTGCTTTTCAACCATGCTTCCACAGAATTAAAAAAATAAAAATAAAACTCATGAAATAGGCCTGGACAGAAATGATGGTACCCCTGGAAATAATGTGACAAAAGGGACATGCTAAATCAAGGTGTGTCCACTAATTATCATCACAGGTGTCTACAGTCTTGGAATCAGTGAGTGGGCCTGTATAGAGGGCTACAGATACTCACTGTGCTGTTTGGTGACATGTATCACACTCAACATGGACCAGAGGAAGCGAAGAGTTGTCTCAGAAGATTCGAAAGAAAATTATAGACAAACATGTTAGGCTATGTGCACACGGTGCGGATTCTGCTGTGGAATTTTCAGCGCCGATTTTGCTAAATCTGCAGGTAAAATGACCTGCGTTTTAGTGCAGATTTAGTGCGGATTTCCCCTGCAGTTTTCTATAATGGAGCAGATGAAAAACTGCTGCAGAATTGCACAAAAGAAGTGACATGCTGCAGTTTTAAATCTGCACCAAATCTGCGTGGAAAAATCTGCAGCATGTGCACAGCGTTTTTTGCTTTGCATAGCCTTAAATGGTACTGTACATCACTTGCAGTTCTGCAGGGCCAAATCTGCTGCAGAACTGCACCAGAATCTGCACCGTGTGCACATACCCTTAAAAGGTAAAAGTTATAAGACCATCTCCAAGCAGATTGATGTTCCTGTAACTACAGTTGCATATATTGATCAGAAATTTAACCTCCATGGCACTGTAGCTAACCTCCCTGGATGTGACCGCAGGAGGAAAATTGATGACAAATCAAAGAGATGGATAATACGAATGGTAACAAAAGAGCCCAGAATAACTTCTAAACAGATTAAAAGTGAACTTAAAGCTCAAGGAACATCAGTGTCAGATCGCACCATCCGTCATTGTATGAGCCAAAGTGGACTTCATGGGAGGCGACCAAGGAGGACACCATTGTTGAAAAAAATCATAAAAAAGCCAGACTAGAATTTGCCAAACTACATGTTGACAAGCCACAAAGCTTTTGGGAGAATGTCCTATGGACAAAAATGGAACTTTTTGATAAGGTACATCAGCTCTATGTTCACAGACAGAAAAATGAAGCATACGAATAAAAGAACACTGTCCCTACTGTGAAACATGGAGGAGGCTCTGTTATGTTCTGGGGCTGTTTTGCTGCATCTGGCACAGGGTGTCTAGAATCTGTGCAGGGTACAATGAAATCTCAAGACTATAAAAGGATTCTAGAGAGAAATGTGCTGCCCAGTGTAAGAAAGCTTGGTCTCAGTTGCAGGTCATGGGTCTTGCAACAGGACATTGACCCAAAACACACAGCTAAAAACACCCAAGAATGGCTAAGAGGAAAACATTGGACTATTCTGAAGTGGCCTACTATGAGCCATGACCTAAATCGTATTGAGCATCTTTGGAAATAGCTGAAACATACCGTCTGGAATAGACAACCTTCAAACACGAGACAACTGGAGCAGTTTGCTCTTGAGGAGTGGGCCAAATTACCTGTCGAGAGGTGCAGAAGTCTCATTGACAGTTACAGGAATCATTTGATTGAAGTTATTGCCTCAAAAGGTTGTGCAACAAAATATTAAGTTAAGGGTACCATCATGTCTGTGCAGGTCTATTTCATTAGTTTTATTTTTTCAAAAATTCTGTGGAAGCATGGTTGAAAAGCAATGTTTGACTTTCATTTGTTCATTTTCATAGATTTTTTTTATTTATTATTTTTTTCTCAGATTCAAGTTATTTCTGTGACCATTGTGAGTTTTTCTGTCATTAAACGAGGGGTATCAACAATTTTGACCATGTGTGTAAGTGACAAGAGTGCTTGTACTCGTGTATTTTTATGTCACCGCTCTTCCCTGCGTTGAACAAACAGGGAGAGCGGAGCAGCTCTTGATAAGGCCAACACTGATTGGCTGCAGCACAGTCAATCGGTGTTAGCTTTGTTTGTGTCCTCTTCTCCCCTTCTGTACAGCACAGCACAGCTCAGGTAATGAGCTGTGTTGTCATGCATAACACGCACTCCCCTCACCCCCAGTGTAAGAAGCAGAGGGAGATAAGCCCCCTGCCAGCTTAATAGTGAGTAAGTGTAAATGGGGGTCCTTTAGTTTGGGGTGAAAGAGGAGGAGGGGCAAAGTTACTTAGTGATGAATGAAGGCCCCATTACCTCATCTCCTCTCACTCCTGACTGACTGCACCCCCTCACTATATATCACCCCTGACTGAGCCCTCTCCCACTATCTCAACTCTGACTGAGCTCCCTCCCCGTATCAATCCCTGACTGATCTCCCTCCCTATATCACCACTGACTTATCCCCCTCTCTCTGTATCACTCCTGACTGAGCCCCCTACCTTGTATTACCCCTGACTGATCCCCCTCTCACTATATGACCCATAACTGAGCCCTCTCCCACTATATCTCTCCTGACTGGGCCACCTCCCTCTATATCACCCCTTACTGAGCCTTCTCCCACTATATCATCCTGACTGAGCTCCCTCCCTTATGTCACCCCTGACTGCACCCCCACCCCCCACCCCGTATCACCCCTGACTGAGCCCCCTCCCCCTGTATCAACCCTGCTGAACCCTCTCACCCCAGAATCACCCTGACTGAGCCCCTATACCCCTGTATTACCCCTGACTGTGCTACCTCCACCTATATCATCCTGATTCAACCTCTTTCCCCCTGTATTACCTCTGACTGCGCCACCTCCCTCTGTATCACCCCTGACTGAGCCCCCCTGTATTACCTCTGCTTAACCCTCTCTTCCTGTACAATCCCTGACTGCACTCCCTCCTCCTGTATCACCCCTGATTGCTTTCCCTCCCCCTGTATCACACTGGATTGACTAAACCCCTTCTCCCTGTATCTCCACTGACTGCGCCACCTCCCACTGTATCACCTCTGACTGACTGTGTCCCCTCCCCTGTATCATCCCTGACTGTGACCCCTCCCCCTGTATCATCCCTGACAGAGCACACTCCCCCTGTATCACCCTGGCTGAGCCCCTCTAACCCTGTATTATCCCTGACTGCACCACCTCCCCCTGTATCACCCTGACTGAGCCCCTCACCCCCTGTATCACAACTGGCTGTGCCACCTCCTTCTGTATCATGCTGACTAAGCCCCTCTCCCCCTGTATTATCCCTGACTGACAGTGTCCCCCTCTCCCTGTATCACCCATGACTGCACCCCATCCTCCTGTATCACCCCTGACTGCACTACCTCCCCCTGTATCACCCCTGACTAAGCCTCTCTCCCCCTGTATTACCCCTTACCGACTGTGTTCCCCTCCCCCTGTATCACCCCTGACTGAGCCTGTATAACACTAGCTGTGCCACCTCCCTCTGGATCACCTTGAATGCACCCACTCCCCTTGTACCACCCCTGGCTGCACCCCCCCTCTGTATCACCCTGACTGAGCCTCTCTCCCCCTGTATCACCCCTGACTGAGCCACCTGCCTCTGTAGAACCTTGACTGACTCAACCTCTCTTTCTATATGACCCCTGCTGAACCCCCTCTCCCTGTATCACCCCTGACTGCACTACCACCCCCTGTATCACCCCTAACTAAGCCCCACTCACCCTGTATTACCCCTGGTTGACTGTGTCCCCTCCCCCTGTATCACCCCTGGCTGCACCACCTCCCTCTTTATCACCCTGACTGAGCCCCTCTCCCCCTGTATTACCCCTGACTGACTGTGTCTCCTCCACCTGTATTACCCTGACTGAGTGCATCTCCCCTGTATTACTCCTGACTGCGCCACCTCCCTCTGTATCACCCTGACTGAACAACTCTTCCCTGTATTACCCCTGACTGACTGTGTCCCTCCCCCTTTATCATCCCTGACTGCACCCCATCCCTTTGCATCACCCCTGACTGCGCCACCTCCCTCTGCATCACCCTGACTGAGCTCCTCTCCCCCTGTATTATCCCTGAGTGACTGTGTCCCCTCCACCTGTATCACCCTTGGCTGTGCCACCTCCCGCTGTATCACCCCTGACTGAGACCCTCTCCCCCTTTATCACCCCTGACTGCACCACCTCCCCCTGTATCATGCCTGACTGAGCCCCTCTCCCCCTGTATTACCCCAGGCAGTGCCACCTCCCTCTGTATCACCCTGACTGACTGACCCTCTCTTCCTATATCACCCCTGCTGAACCCCCTCTCCCTGTATCACCCTTGACTGCACCCCTTCCTCCTGTATCACCCCTGACTGCACTACCTCCCCCTCTATCAAGCCTGACTAAGCCCCTCTCCCCCTCTATTACCCCTCACTGACTATGCCCCCTCCCGCTGTATCACTCCTGGCTGCGCCACCTCCCTCTGTGTCACCCTGACTGAGCCTGTCTCCCCCTGTATTAGCCTTGACTGACTGTGTCCCCTCCATCTGTATTACCCTGACTGAGCCCTTCTCCCGCTGTATTACCCCTGACTGTGCCACCTCCCTCTGTATCATCCTGACTGATCCCCTCTCCCCTGTATTATCCCTGACTGACTGTGTCCCCTCCCCCTGTATCACCCCTTACTGCACCCCATCCTTTTGTATCACCCCTTACTGGGCCACCTCCCTCTGCATCACCCTGACTGAGCCCCTCTCCCCCTGTATTACCCCTGACTGACTGTGTCCACTCCACCTGTATCACTCATGACTGAGCCCCATCCCCCTGTATCACCCCTGACTACTGACTACGTCACCTCCCTCTGCATCACCCTGACTGAGACCCTCTTCCCCTGTATTATCCCTTACTGACTGTGTCCCCTCCACCTGTATCACCCATGGCTGTGCCACCTCCCCTGTATTACCGCTGACTGAGACCCTTTCCCCCTTCATCACCCCTGAGTGCACCACCTCCCCCTGTATCATGCCTGACTGAGCCCCTCACCCCCTGTATTACCCCTGGCAGTGCCACCTCCCTATGTATTACCCTAATTGAGCCCCTCTCCCCCTTGTATTATTCCTGACTGACTGTGTTCCCTCCCTCTGTATTACCCCTGACTGAGCCCCCTTCCCCTGTATCACCCCTTGCTATGCCACCTCTCTCTGTATCACGCCTGATTGAGCCCCTCTCCCCTTTATCACCCCTAACTGCACCCCCTCCCTTTGTATCATGCCTGATTGAGCCCCCTCCCCCTGTATTATCCCTGACTGACTGTGTCCCCTCCATCTGTATCACCCCTTGCTGTGCCACCTTTCCTTGTATCACCCCTGACTGAGACCCTCTCCCCCTGTATCACCTCTGACTGCACCCCCCGTATCATGCCTGACTGAGCCCCTCTCCTCCTGTATTACCCCTGACTGCACCCTCTCCCCCTGTATCATCCCTGGCAGTGCCACCTCCCTCTGCATCACCCTGACTGAGCCCCTCTCCCCCTGTATTACCCCTGACTGACTGTGTTTCCTCCCCCTGTATTACCCTTGACTGACTGTGTTCCCTCCATCTGTATTACCCTGACTGAGCCCCTCTCTCCTGTATTACCCCTGACTGTGTCACCTCCCTCTGTATCACCCTGACTGATCCCCTCTCCACTGTATTACCCCTGACTGGGACCCTCTCCCTCTGTATCACCTCTGATTGCACCACCTCCCCCTGTATCATGCCTGACTGAGCCCCTCTCCTCCTGTATTACTCCTGATTGCACCCTCTCCCCCTGTATCACCTCTGGCAGTGTCACCTCCCTCTGTATCACCCTAATTGAGCCCCTCTCCCTCCATATTACCCCTGACTGACTGTGTCCCCTCCATCTGTATTACCCTGACTGAGCCCCTCTCCCCCTGTATTACCCCTGACTGAGTCCCCTCCCCCTGTATCACCCCTTACTGCACCCCCCTTTGTATCACTCCTGACTGTGCCACCTCCCTCTGCATCACCCTGACTGAGCCCCTCTCCCCCTGTATTACCCCTGACTGACTGTATCCCCTCCACCTGTGTCACCCATGGCTGTGCCACCTCCCCTGTATCACCGCTGACTGAGACTCTTTACCCTTGTATCACCCCTGAGTGCACCACCTCCCCCTGTATCATGCCTGACTGAGCCCCTCTCCCCTTGTATTACCCCTGGCAGTGCCACCTCCTTCTGTATTACCCTAATTGAGCCACTCTCCCCCTGTATTACCCCTGACTGACTGTGTTCCCTCCCTCTGTTTTTCCCCTGACTGAGCCCCCTTCCCCTGTATCACCCCTTGCTATGCCACCTCTCTCTGTATCACGCCTGATTGAGCCCCTATCCCCTTTATCACCCCTGACTGCACCCCCTCCCTTTGTATCATGCCTGATTGAGCCCCCCCCTGTATTATCCCTGACTGACTGTGTCCCCTCCACCTGTATCACCCATGGCTGTGCCACTTCTCCCTGTATCACCCCTGACTGAGACCCTCTCCCCCTGTATCACCTCTGACTGCACCACCTCATCCTGTATCATGCCTGACTGAGCCCCTCTCCTCCTGTATTACCCCTGACAGCACCCTCTCCGCCTGTATCACCCCTGGCAGTGTCACCTCCCTCTGTATCACCCTAATTGAGCCCCTATCCCTCTATATTACCCCTGACTGACTGTGTTCCCTCCCCCTGTATCACCCCTGACTGACTGAGCCCCCTTCCCCTGTATCACTCCTAGCTGCGCCGCCTCTCTCTGTGTCAAGCCTGATTTAGCCCCTCTCCCCCTGTATCACCCCTGACTGCACCCCCTCCCTTTGTATCATGCCTGATTGAGCCCCCTCCCCCTGTATTACCCTTGACTGAGCCCCCTCTCCCTGTATCAGCCCTGACTGCACCCCCTCCTTTTGTATTACACCTCGTTGCACCACTTGCCTCTGTATCACCCTGACTGAGCCAATCTCCCCCTTTATTACTCCTGACTAAAACATTTCTCCCAACTACTAACAAAATGAGGCTTTTCATAAAAAGTTATGGCCTTATAGGCGGCAGACAGATTTCTGTAAAAATGTATGGAAGGATGAGAGGGAAAGCTGTTTTGATATTACTCCAATGTCATACAGACTCCCACCACTATAATAGGGGACATTCACATAATGTACTTGCTGCAGTAATCAAACAGCAAATTAACAGCGGTAATATCCACACAAACATTGTGCAGATATTGCTGCGCTTACTACTATGTAATGATGCACCTTTACCATTGACCTGATTCTTTGTATTGCAAAGGATGAAATCGGTGGTGAATACAAACAGCATAAATTGACACATTGTTCATGTTAAATCTGCATCGGTCAATTCCTGCCGTGGATTTTCTCAGAGTATAGATGAGATGTCATAAAAGTCCCTCCATTACACTGATGCTATAACACATTTGCTTAGTGGTTAATAAACACCAGGGGACAGTTATCATTGTAGTGTTTAACAAATTTGGAAGAATGTCAAAAGCCCTGCGTGCAGATAATGGAACCGAATATACAAGTGGTAAGGTGCAAACCATTTTGAAAAAGAATGGAATCATGTTCCAGACTACCATTCTACACAACCCAGGACAAAATGGCATTGCAGAGAGAAAGAACTGTACTCTCTGTGAAAGTGGAAGAAGTATGTTGTTTGATGCAAATCTACCTACAACGTATTGGGGAGAAGCCATCATGACAGCTTGTGATCTTCAAAACAGAGTGCCAGGTAAAGCCACAAATAAAACTCCATATGAGCTATGGAACTGCGAGAAGCCTAACCTGTAGCACTAGAGTTGAGCGACTTTTGCTTTTTTAGGGTCGAGCTTCGTTTCATAAAACCCGACTTTTCCAAAAGTCGGGTCGAGCAAAATCGGCCGACTATAGGGAAAAGTCGGGGGTCCGACCGAAACCCGAAACCCAACGTAAGTCAATGGGGAATTAAAGTCGGCAGTGAGAGGAAGACAGGAAACACACCTACAGTGCCCATTTGAATGCCAAAAGCATCAATTCTTCTTACTTAAGCTTGTCAACCTTAATTAACTTCATAATACAAGTTACGCACTGAAAAATGGGGGTTATTTGACTAAAGTTGTGGGGGGGTAGGGCTGGCTCCAGGTTTTCATGTGCCCTGGGCGAAAGAGCGCCCCTTTAACACATACCACAACTCATCATGCTCCGATACGGCAGAGAAATAGCGGTATAGTACCATGAAAAATACTTCACTTTTTACATCTCATGACGAGGCCCATCTATTTCTCCATACAGAATCATTGGTCCCATATAATGTTTGAAACAGTATATGATGAGCTCCACATAATGCTACAATATATGTTGTTCCCCATGGATGAAGCTCCACTGTCTTATGGGCCCAAATAATGCTCCAAACATAATGGGCCCCATTTCTAATGCTCTAGTGTATAATGGGCCCTGTAAATGCTGCTCCAGTGTCTGATGTCCACCTTTGGAATGTTCCAGTGTATGGTGGGCCCCATCTATCATTCTCCAGAGTATAGTGCTCCCCAAAAATTGCTGTCCCAACATTGAAAACAATCAAATAAGTCTCCTCTCTAGGGAATCCCTGTACTAGTCTAGACTCCTCGTCGTCCCCATCTTCCATCTCACTGCACAGTATTTCAACCTTGCAAGTGCTGTGATCCTGAGCAAGCAGGGAGGGCCCACTCGTTGGCGACGGCACTGGCACAGGGCCCCTGATAGTACGGTGGTGTGTCTGATGGCGGGTGTGCCGAACCTGCACTTTCATCTGCAGCTTCCTCTTTGTCACTGTGTAAGATGGAACTGTATATGGGAAGGGTAACCTGAGTTTCATCAGGGTCAGATTCAGGCCGTGTAGCGTGCGAGGGGAATGTAGTGGTCTGGGTCAATGTACCAGCAGATTAATTGAGCAGTCGCTGGGCATCAGTGCACTTGTGTCACCCCCAGGAGTACGGTCACCACAGTGGCATTACCTTCCTCCTAGGGAGTGTGATGTCATGCTTGGGAGCAACGAAGGATCTCTCTAGCAGGTTAACTTATTGGGCGGCGTTATTCCCACGAGTCACGACCCTCCAAACAGCGTTCATGAAGGCAAAGTGTTTGTTTTACGTGGGCAGCATGGTTGCAAAGCTGAACCTTAAAGGAATGTCCAGAAGGGCACCACCAGGAGTGGAGCCTATGGCGTAATTTGACTCAACATGGGCAACCTCAACCATCCAGCCACAAAAAAGATGCACACATTGCAAGCTTAATTCCGTTAACGAACGAGACTCCGTCATGCCCCGCGGTCTGAGTTTGGCTTACTAGAGGGACACGCGAGGCTCTGGCATGTGAGATTGGCCAATAACTGGTGTGTCATGCCCTTACATGTCCGTGGCTGCATGTGCGTTACAATGAAAAGGCCAGCGTTTGTCGCTTACAGGTGCAGATAACCCGCTGAACAACGTTAGTGATGGGGATCTGGGATTACAATTATTACCCGCGAACGATGATTTCCCAGTAAGTGCAGGTCAACCGCAGTTCCGGAATTAGACCTAACCGTCATTCCTGAAAAAATGAAAAACTTACGTGTGCAAACCACAGGTGCTGTAGCTTGCTTAACAGCTCGCCAGCCGTTCTCAGGCCCAGTATGGATTACACGTGATTGCACAAAGGTGAGAAAGGGTACCGTATCCCCGGATAACATGTATGGATAGCATAGTGTACACATTCAAAATATATGTCTATAGATCAGGAGGCAGGCTCAGACGGTGTCAGGCCCAGTATGGATTTGACGGCCCAGACTATACAGCGGAGGAGCAGGGAGAGGTAAAGATTGCAAATGCTGGGGCCCTGCCCAAGCAAGGGGTCCCACTCGTGGGCGTCGGTACTGGCACTGGGCCCCTCATAGTACGGCGGTGTGTCTGACGGCGGGTGTGCACCACCACCGTCAGAGACACTTGATTGCACTATGAGGGACCCTGTGCCAGTGCCCACGCCCAAGAGTCGGCCTACCCACCTGTCCAGGGCAACGGCACTCGGTTTCGTGCGCCAGGTGGTGACCCCGGCCATGGGGGGGGAGACAGCACAGTAAGGGAGTTTTAGAAAGTGGCATATGTTGATGTTGGACATTCAGCTGATGCAAAAGGCGAAATTGTTCAAGTCCCAGGAAGAGGAGGACCAAAGCAAGCCATTTTTCTGTCACCCTATGTGTCATCAGGGGAAGGTGGGACAAAATCCTTGGAAACCCATGCATGGTTCATTTTAATGAAGGTTAGATCATCCACATTTTGGGTTGACAGACGGGTCCTTTTTTCTGTCAGGATTGATCCAGCTGCACTGAAGACTCTTTCCAATAGCACACTTGCAGCTGGGCAAGCGAGCTCCTGTAAGGCATATTGTGCCAATTCAGGCCAGGTGTCCAGTTTAGCGGCCCAATAGTCAAAGGGGAATGACCTGTGCGGGAGAACATCGATATGGGAGGAAAAGTAGTTTGTAACCATAGTTGACAACTGCTGTCTCCTGTCACTTTCCATCGATGCAGTATTACCAGTTGTGTGAGCGGTACTTGAAAAATCAGTCCACAACATTGTCATGAAACCCCTGTCTCCAACGCCACTTCTGCTGTGTGCACCACGAACACCTCTGCCAAGCTGCCCCTGGCCCGTACGGCTCGTGTGAGAACCATCACCGCTGCTGTGTGCTGGGAATGCCTCAACCGGTTTACCAGAGTTGCTTGTTTATTAGCCAATATTAGGTCAAGGTTCTCGTGTGGCATGATGTTTTGTAATTTGCCTTTATAGCGTGGATCCAGGATGCTGGCCAACCAGTAGTCATCATCGTTCATCATTTTGGCAATACGGGGGTCCCTTTTTAGGATCTGCAAGGCATAATCTGACATGTGGGCCAATGTTCCCGGTGTCAATGATGCACTGCGATTGCTGGTTGGAGGAGCACTTTCTGGCAAATCCACATCCCTCCAGTCACGCACAAACTCTGTACCAGACCTTGCCACGCCAACATTTTCACTTGCCCCACGAGATGCATCCTCCTCCCCTAAGTAATCATCCCCATCATCATCCTCCTCCTCCTCTTCTTCCTTCACCTCATCCAGGATAGGTCCCTGAGCAGACAATGGCTGAATGTCATCAAGGATTCTCTCCTCCTCTTCCTCCTCGTCAACATTGGCTGCAGACGCCTGCTCCTTAAGGTGCGTCAAAGTTTGCATGAGCAGACACATAAGTGGGATGCTCATGCTTAGGATGGCGTCGTCTGCGCTTACCAGCCGTGTGCATTCCTCAAAACACTGAAGGACATTACAGAGGTCTTTCAGCTTCGACCACTGCACACCTGTCAACTCCATGTCTGCTCTCAAAGTGCCTAGCCATGTATCCTCCCACAAATGCATTATGGCCTGCCTCTGTTCGCACAGCCGCTCAACCATGTGCAGGGTGGAGTTCCACCTTGTTGCAATGTCGATAATGAGGCGGTGGTTGGGAAGGCGGAGCAATCGCTGCAGCTTCTGCATACGAATGGAGTGTACAGGCGACCGGCGGATGTGCGCGCACAGTCTTCGCACCTTCTGGAGCAGGGCTGTTAACTCCGGATAATTGTTGAGGAAGCACTGCACCACCAGGTTCAAGGTGTGAGCCAAGCAAGGTATGTGGCTGAGTTTTGAAAGGGCTATGGCTGCCACAAAATTACGGCCGTTATCACTAACAACCTTGCCTGCCTCAAGATGTATACTGCCCAGCCATGACTCAGTTTGTCGCTGAAAGTACTCGGCCAGCACCTCCGCTGTGTGTCTGTCGCCCAAACACATCATCTGCAACACAGCCTGCTGACGCTTTCCACTAGCTGCTCGATAGGGGGACACCTCGTGTGCAACAGTGGCAGCTGCAGATGGAGTGCTCGTACGACTGCGCTCTGTGGACGAGCTTTTGCTTCTGGAGGAGGAGGAGGATGGTCGAACGCCTACAGCCAACTGTTTCCTATACCGTGGGATAGGCAGCACTGTCCCACCACCGCTGTCCCCTGTGGACCCTGCATCCACCACATTAACCCAGTGCACAGTGATGGACACGTAACAGCCCTGGCCATGCCAACTGGACCATGCATCAGTTGTGAGGTGCACGTTTCCACTCACTGACTGCTTGAGTGCATGGACAATGCAGTCTTTCACATGATGGTGGAGGGCTGGGATGGCTTTGCGAGAGAAGAAGTGGCGACTGGGTAGGTCATAGCGTGGTACTGCATAGGCAATTAGTTCGCGGAAAGCTGCGCTTTCCACCAACCGATAGGGCATCATCTCTAACGAGATTAGTTTGGCAATGTGGGCGTTCAAACCCAGTGTATGCGGATGAGAGACTGAGTACTTTCTTGACCTACTCATAGTCTCTGGGAGGGTGAGCTGGACTTGAGAGCTGCATATGGTGGAACTAGCGGTGGACAGGGCGGACTGAGAGAGGGTTGATGATGGTGATGGAGTTGGTGTTCTTTCTGATGGCCTAGAATCAGTCTTTCGTTGATATAACAGTGGGATTCCCTGACTGCTGTGGCCTTGCAACGACACCTCAACATTTGCTGCTGTGCTAACCGCTGGGCTTACAGTGGGGGAAGCAATGTAGCGTTGCTGACTACCTTCTTTGTGATCAGTTGCACATGTGGTACTTGAAGTTTGGTGTTGTGTCCATGCTTGCAAGTGCATGCTGGTTAAATGTCTAAGCATGCAACTGGTATTCAAATTTTTCAGATTTTTCCCTCGGCTAAAGGTCTTTGCGCACTTCTTACAGATAACCTTGGCCTGATCATGAGGATTTTGTTAAAAAAAGTGCCACACTGCACTCTTCCTACTTTGGAAGACAGTTTGCGACCTAGCACGCTGTGCTATTTTGACCGTCTGGACAAGCTGTCCAGCAACTCTTTTGATTTTTGGAACCTGTCTTTGGAGTGCTCCGGGCCTGTCAGATAACAGCTGTTGCGATGTCGATGTCTGCTGTGGATGCTCCTCCTCCTCATCTGAGTTATTGGAAGCAGCACCCTCTTCCCCCAATGGATGCCAATCTGGGTCAACAACTGGGTCATCCATCACCTCCTCTTCAATGTCATGTGCACCTTCCTCTGTGTCAGCGTGTATGGTGGTATAGTAGGCGGGAAGGGGCACCTGAGTCTCATCAGGGTCAGAATCTGGCTCATTACACTGCGAGGACAATGTAGTGCTCTGACTGAATGTACCAGCAGAATCATCTATCAGTGGCTGTGCATCAGTGCACGCCATGTCAGATTCATCTTGGCCTGGGTAATTCACCATTTCACTTGATATCCCAGGCATGATATGTGAAAACAGCTCCATGGAGTAATCAGTTGTATGGCCTGCGTCATCCTTCAATCTTGGTTGGGGTGAAGGACACAAGGAAAGGTGTGGTTCATGAACATGACCCTCCAATGACGACTCAGTGCTTTTATTTTTTACAACTTCAGAAGAGGAGGCGATAGAGCTGGAGGCTGAGTCAGCAATGTAAGCCAAAACTTTTTCCTGATGTTCTGGCTTTAAAAGCGGTTTGCCAACTCCTAGAAAACTAAGCCTTCGAGGCCTTGTGGAGCCAGACGATGTCGCAGGCTCAACACATCCTGCATTCGGTCCTATTTTGCTTTTGCCACTACCATCAGATCCACCACCAACACCATCATTCCCAGCTGGCAACCCCCGCCCAATTCCACGGCCTCTTCCACCAGCCTTCCTCATTTTTGGTAAAAATGTACACAAAATCCCACAATCTATATAGTAATGTAAGACAAGGTACAAGGTGTATATAGGACAGGGGAGACGTCGAATTTCTGAACACACTTGTGGACACTGTTGGATTGTGTGAGGCCCAGTTAATATCACACCACTATGTCACAGGCTCAATGTCGCAGGTGTGAAAAATGTCACTATAGGACAGGGGAGATGTAGAATTTCTGAACACACTTGTGGACACTGTTGTGTGAGGCCCAGTTAATATCACACCGCTATGTCACAGACTCAATGTCGTAGGTGTGAAAAATGTCACTATAGGACAGGGGAGATGTAGAATTTCTGAACACACTTGTGGACACTGTTGGATTGTGTGAGGCCCAGTTTATATCCCACCGCTATGTCACAGGCTCAATGTCGCAGGTGTGAAAAATGTCACTATAGGACAAGGGAGATGTAGAATTTCTGAACACACTTGTGGACACTGTTGTGTGAGGCCCAGTTAATATCACACCGCTATGTCACAGGCTCAATGTTGTAGGTGTGAAAAATGTCACTATAGGACAGGGGAGATGTAGAATTTCTGAACACACTTGTGGACACTGTTGGATTGTGTGAGGCCCAGTTAATATCACACCGCTATGTCACAGGCTCAATGTCGCGGGTGTGAAAAATGTCACTATAGGACAGGGGAGATGTAGAATTTCTGAACACACTTGTGGACACTGTTGTGTGAGGCCCAGTTAATATCACACCGCTATGTCACAGGCTCAATGTCGCAGGTGTGAAAAATGTCACTATAGGACAAGGGAGATGTAGAATTTCTGAACACACTTGTGGACACTGTTGTGTGAGGCCCAGTTAATATCACACCGCTATGTCACAGGCTCAATGTCTCAGGTGTGAAAAATGTCACTATAGGACAGGGGAGATTTAGAATTTCTGAACACACTTGTGGACACTGTTGTGTGAGGCCCAGTTAATATCACACCACTATGTCACAGGCTCAATGTCGCAGGTGTGAAAAATGTCACAATAGGACAGAGGAGATGTAGAATTTCTGAACACACTTGTGGACACTGTTGTGTGAGGCCCAGTTAATATCACACCGCTATGTCACAGGCTCAATGTCGCAGGTGTGAAAAATGTCACTATAGGACAGGGGAGATGTAGAATTTCTGAACACACTTGTGGACACTGTTGTGTGAGGCCCAGTTAATATCACACCGCTATGTCACAGGCTCAATGTCGCAGGTGTGAAAAATGTTACTATAGGACAAGGGAGATGTAGAATTTCTGAACACACTTGTGGACACTGTTGTGTGAGGCCCAGTTAATATCACACCGCTATGTCACAGGCTCAATGTCGCAGGTGTGAAAAATGTCACTATAGGACAGGGGAGATTTAGAATTTCTGAACACACTTGTGGACACTGTTGTGTGAGGCCCAGTTAATATCACACCGCTATGTCAAAGGCTCAATGTCGCAGGTGTGAAAAATGTCACAATAGGACAGGGGAGATGTAGAATTTCTGAACACACTTGTGGACACTGTTGTGTGAGGCCCAGTTAATATCACACCGCTATGTCACAGGCTCAATGTCGCAGGTGTGAAAAATGTCACTATAGGACAGTGGAGATGTAGAATTTCTGAACACACTTGTGGACACTGTTGGAATGTGTGAGGCCCAGTTAATATCACACCGCTATGTCACAGGCTCAATGTCGCAGGTGTGAAAAATGTCACTATAGGACAAGGGAGATGTAGAATTTCTGAACACACTTGTGGACACTGTTGTGTGAGGCCCAGTTAATATCACACCGCTATGTCACAGGCTCAATGTCGCAGGTGTGAAAAATGTCACTATAGGACAGGGGAGATGTAGAATTTCTGAACACACTTGTGGACACTGTTGTGTGAGGCCCAGTTAATATCACACCGCTATGTCACAGGCTCAATGTCGCAGGTGTGAAAAATGTCACTATAGGACAAGGGAGATGTAGAATTTCTGAACACACTTGTGGACACTGTTGGATTGTGTGAGGCCCAGTGAATATCACACCGCTATGTCACAGGCAGAAATTGGCTAGTGTATGACAAACTACAAGGTGTATATAGAATTGGGCAGAATAGGAATCTCCCTAGAGTGTAGGTCTGTAAGAACGGAACATGTCCTCGACTTATTCTTACAGAGTGACACACAGATAGCTTCGCTGTGGCCGTGATAACAGCCGTTACACGGTACTGAGAGAGGAGCGTGCACGTACACCACTGTTCGGTGTCCGTAAAATTGTCAAGCTCCGTGTTTTTTAAGTATACGGACTGACACACGCTGTCTCTCTATAGTTTTGAATGTGATCAAACAGCAAATATACTTAACTGTTTGAAAAGCAGACAAAACTAGAAGGTGTAGGTCTGTAAGAACGGAACATGTCCTCGACTTATTCTTTCAGAGTGACACACAGATAGCTTCACTGTGGCCGTGATAACAGCCGCTACACGGTACTGAGAGAGGAGCGTGCACGTACACCGCTGTCCGGTGTCCGTAAAATTGTCAAGCTCCGTGTTTTTTGAGTATACGGACTGACACACGCTGTCTCTCTATAGTTTTGAATGTGATCAAACAGCAAATATACTTAACTGTTTGAAAAGCAGACAAAACTAGAAGGTGTAGGTCTGTAAGAACGGAACATGTCCTCGACTTATTCTTTCAGAGTGACACACAGATAGCTTCACTGTGGCCGTGATAACAGCCGTTACACGGTACTGAGAGAGGAGCGTGCACGTACACCGCTGTCCGGTGTCCGTAAAATTGTCAAGCTCCGTGTTTTTTGAGTATATGGACTGACACACGCTGTCTCTCTATAGTTTTGAATGTGATCAAACAGCAAATATACTTAACTGTTTGAAAAGCAGACAAAACTAGAAGGTGTAGGTCTGTAAGAACGGAACATGTCCTCGACTTATTCTTACAGAGTGACACACAGATAGCTTCGCTGTGGCCGTGATAACAGCCATTACACGGTACTGAGAGAGGAGCGTGCACCGCTGTATGGTGTGAAAAAATGCACGCTCAGTACCTCACCAGGACAAAAAAAAACATTTGGATTGCTTTTTAAAAAGCAGTTTGCAGAGCAGTGGGAAAACAGCAATGCAGCTATCAGGAAGCCGTATAAGAGCAGCCTAACAACCAACACAGCTGATCCAGCAAAATATAGCCTCCACTTGCACTGCACACACAGTGACTGGTGTGTTGTACAGGCAAAATCGCTAGCAGCAGAAGCTGTTTTTGGTGTCTTCTTCCCTGCCTAACGCTCTCCCTACAGAATCAGCAGCAGCAGCAGCAGCTCTCCCTATTCTGAGATCAGCATGAGTAACATGGCGGTAGGCGTGCACGCCCTTTTATACCCCCTGTGACGCCCCCCAAAGCAAGCCAATCACTTGCATGCCCTTCTCAAAGATGGTGGTGACCCCTGCCTATGTCATCACGTTGCCCACAGTGTCCGTGGATCCTGATTGGCTGAAAAAGGGCAGAAAACAAACTTTTGAAACGCGACTTTGGTGCTAAAGTCGCCGAGCTCGTGGCCGACCTCACCCTAGGGTCGGGTTTCGTTTCATGAAACCCGACTTTACCAAAAGTCAGCGACTTTTGAAATTTTTCGACCCGTTTCGCTCAACTCTATGTAGCACCTTAGGATATTTGGAAGCAAAACTTTTATGTATGTTCCCAAAGAAAAACTTTCCAAGTGGGAATCAAAGTGGATACAGAATCTTGCACCCAGAGACCAACACAGTAACAATCAGCAGAGATGTAGTGATTAATGAAAACTCTGTATCGCTCAAATTCCATGAAGTTACACCAGTTATTCAACCTAAGAAGCAAGAACAAGAATCTCAACCACCAAACCCAGATGCCGAAAAGGAAAAGCCTGATGAAGAGACATAAGCAGTTTCGAAAGCTTGCTTTGTAACATCATTAACAATATTTTGTTAGCCACTAAAAGGTATCACACCCCCACCCTATTTTGTTTCTCTCACTGAGAGCACTTTATATATTATTAGCTTCTGGTTTCAACTGTTTATCCCCCATCCTGGTATATACGTGTGTCCTTTATCCTGGGCTCCATCCTGGTAAATACAATGGGTACAGAAAGTATTCAGACCCCTTTAAATTTTTCACTCTTTGTATCATTGTAGCCATTTGGTAAATTTAAAAACGTTCATTTTTTTTCTCACTCATGTACACTCTGCACCCCATCTTGACTGAAAAACACCAGAAATGTAGACATTTTTGAAAATTTATTAAAAAAGAAAAACTGAAATATCACATGGTCATAAGTAGTGTTGAGCATTCCGATACCGCAAGTATCGGGTATCGGCCGATACTTGCTGTATCGGAATTCCGATACCGACTTCCGATATTTTTTCAATATCGGAATTCGGCATCGGAATCGGAAGTTCCAAGTTGATTGACAGACTGACGTCATCATGATGCGCGGTGTGTGCGCATCATGATGCGCCGTCATTTCGGGCCTTCCGGGGGTCTCTGCCGGCCTGCCGGGGGGCTGTGTGGACTGCCCGGGGTCTGTACCGGCCTGCCGGGGGGCTGTGCCGGCCTGCCGGTGGTCTGTGCACCCTGTGGGGGTCTGTACCGGCCTGCCGGGGGGCTGTGCCGGCCTGCCGGTGGTCTGTGCACCCTGTGGGGGTCTGTACCGGCCTGCCGGGGGGCTGTGCCGGCCTGCCGGGGGGCTGTGCCGGCCTGCCGGTGGGCTGTGCTGATGGCCGGGGGTCTGTGCAAGCATCGTCCGATGGGACTACAAGTCCCATCGGGCGATGCCTGCTACCATGACAGTGATTGACACATTAGCCAATGATGGGACAGTAGTAGTCCCATCATCCGGCTAATGTGTTAAATGTTAAAAAAAAAAAAAAAAAATACTACATACATACTACATGCATGCTACATACATACTACATGCTACATACATACTACATACATACTACATACATGCTACATACATACTACATATATACTACATACATACTACATATATACTACATACATACTACATACATGCTACATACATACTACATATATACTACATACATACTACATATATACTACATACATACTACATGCTACATACATACTACATATATACTACATACATGCTACATACATACTGCATGCTACATACATACTACATACATACTACATACATACTACATGCATGCTACATACATACTACATGCTACATACATACTACATATATACTACATACATACTGCATGCTACATACATACTACATACATACTACATGCATGCTACATACATGCTACATACATACTACATACATACTACATGCATGCTACATACATACTACATGCATGCTACATACATACTACATGCCACATACATACCACATACATACTACATACATACTACATGCTACATACATACTACATATATACTACATGCATGCTACATACATACTACATGCTACATACATACCACATACATACTACATACATACTACATGCATGCTACATACATACTGCATGCTACATACATACTACATACATACTACATGCATGCTACATGCATGCTACATACATACTACATACATACTACATACATACTACATATATACTACATGCATGCTACATACATACTACATGCTACATGCATGCTACATACATACTACATACATACTACATGCATGCTACATACATACTACATGCATGCTACATACATACTACATGCCACATACATACCACATACATACTACATACATACTACATGCTACATACATACTACATATATACTACATGCATGCTACATACATACTACATGCTACATACATACCACATACATACTACATACATACTACATACATACTACATGCATGCTACATACATACTGCATGCTACATACATACTACATACATACTACATATATACTACATGCATGCTACATACATACTACATGCTACATGCATGCTACATACATACTACATACATACTACATGCTACATACATACCACATATATACTACATACATACAATACATTCATACAATACATACATAGACATACAGTACATATAACATAGAGTAACATACTTACCAATACTTGTCACATTGTTCCCCGAAGCCATTGTCTTTTCCGGAATAAATATTAACATAACAAACCACAAAAATACTCACCCACGATCCGAAGCAGTCCACGAGTGTGTCCCACGACGATCTTGGGTAGAGAACTGCAGCATCAGATGATGCTGCCGTTCTCTACGGGCTGCAGGAATCCAATGACGGAATGTAGGTATCCTTCCGCACTGTATTCCTCCGCCACTTAAAAAAAAAAAAAGTCCCTAGTCTCACTTTATGCCATTGCTGCGTGGGAAATTCCCACACAGCAATGGCATAAAGTGAGACTAGGGACTTTTTTTTTTTTTTAAGTGGCGGAGGAATACAGTGCGGAAGGATACCTACCTTCCGTCATTGGATTCCTGCAGCCCGTAGAGAACGGCAGCATCAGCTGATGCTGCCGTTCTCTACCCAAGATCGTCGTGGGACACACTCGTGGACTGCTTCGGATCGTGGGTGAGTATTTTTGTGGTTTGTTATGTTAATATTTATTCCGGAAAAGACAATGGCTTCGGGGAACAATGTGACAAGTATTGGTAAGTATGTTACTCTATGTTATATGTACTGTATGTCTATGTATGTATTGTATGAATGTATTGTATGTAGTATGTATGTAGTATATATGTGGTATGTAGTATGTATGTAGTATATATGTAGTATGTATGTTGCATGTAGTATTTATGTAGTATGAATGTAGCATGTATGTAGTATGAATGTAGCATGTATGTAGTATGCATGTTGTATGAATGTAGCATGTATGTAGCATGTAATTTTTTTTTTTTTTTTTTTTTTTACATTTAACACATTAGCCGGATGATGGGACTACTACTGTCCCATCATTGGCTAATGTGTCAATCACTGTCATGGTAGCAGGCATCGCCCGATGGGACTTGTAGTCCCATCGAACGATGCCTGCACAGACCCCCGAAGCCTGCACAGCCCCCCGGCAGGCCGGCACAGGCCCCCGGCAGGCCGGCACAGCCCCCCGGAGCCTGCACAGACCACCGGCAGGCCGGCACAGCCCCCCGGCAGGCCGGCACAGCCCACCGGAGCCTGCACAGACCACCGGCAGGCCGGCACAGCCCCCCGGCAGGCCGGCACAGACCACCGGAGCCTGCACAGACCCCCTGGCAGGCCGGCACAGCCCCCCGAAAGGCCCGTACAGACCCCAGAGAGGCTGTACAAGGGCAGGAAAGGGTTTTTCTTATTCCGATACCGGAAGTCCCATAGACTTGAATGGGACTTCCGGTATCGGAATCGGCGATACCGATACTTTTTTTAAAGATCGGCCGATACCATCCGATACGATACTTTGAAGTATCGGACGGTATCGCTCAACTCTAGTCATAAGTATTCAGACCCTTTGCTCATTATTGAGTAGAAGCACCCTTTTGAGCTAGTACAGCCATGAGTCTTCTTGGGAATGATGCAA
Source organism: Dendrobates tinctorius (assembly GCF_039654945.1). Classification (NCBI taxonomy): domain Eukaryota; kingdom Metazoa; phylum Chordata; class Amphibia; order Anura; family Dendrobatidae; genus Dendrobates; species Dendrobates tinctorius. Next base: position 5,436,861 of record NW_027361708.1, read on the forward strand.
CAAGTTTTTCACATCTGGATTTGGGGATCCTCTGCCATTCTTCCTTGCAGATCCTCTCCAGTTCCTTTAGTTTGGATGGTGAACATTGGTGGACAGCCATTTTCATGTCTCTCTAGAGATGCTCAAATGGATTTAAGTCTGGGCTCTTGCTGGGCCAGTCAAGAATGGTCACAGACTTGTTCTGAATCCACTCCTTTGTTATTTTAGCTGTGTGCTTAGGGTCATTGTTTTGTTGGAAGGTGAACCTTCGGCCAAGTCTGAGGTCCAGAACACTCTGGAAGAGGTTTTCATCCAGGATGTCACTGTACTTGGCCGCATTAATGTTTCATTCAATTGAAACCAGTCGTCATGTCCCTGCAGCTGAAAAAACACTCCCATAGCATGATGCTACCACCACCATGTTTCACTATTGGGATTGTATTGGGCAGGTGATGAGCAGTGCCTGGTTTTCTCCACACATACCGCTTAGAATTATCACCAAAAAGTTCTATCTTTGTCTCATCAGACCAGAGAATCTTATTTCTCATGATCTGGGAGTCCATCATGTGGTTTTTAGCAAACTCTATGTGGGCTTTCATATGTCTTGAACTGAGGTTAGGCTTCCGTCGGGCCACTCTGCCATAAAAGCCTGACTGGTGGAGGGCTGCAGTGATAGTTGACTTTGTGGAACTTTCTCCCATCTCCCTACTGCATCTGTGGAGCTCAGCCACAGTGATCTTGGGGTTCTTCTTTACCTCTCTCACCAAGGCTCTTCTACCACAATTGCTCAGTTTGGCTGGATGGCCAGTTCTAGGAAGACTTCTGGTGGTCCCAAACTTCTTCTATTTAAGGATTATGGAGGCCACTGTGCTCTTAGGAACCTTGAGTACTGCAGAAATTCTTTTGTAACCTTGGCCAGATCTGCCTCAGAGCTCATTGGCCAGTTCCTTTGACCTCATGATTCTCATTTGGTCTGAGATACACTGTGAGCTGTGAGGTCTTATATAGACTGGTGTGTGCCTTTACAAATCAAGTCCTATCAGTTTAATTAAACACAGCTGGACTTCAATAAAAGAGTAGAACCATCTCAAGGAGCATCACAAGGAAACTGACAGCATGTGACTTAAATATGAGTGTCTGAGCAAAGGGTCTGCATACTTATAACCATGTGATATTTAAATTTTTTTTAATAAATTTGCAAAAATTTCTACATTTCTGTTTTTATTTCAGTCAAGATGGGGTGCAGAGTGTACATTAATGAGAAAAAAATGAACTTTTTTGAATTTACCAAAAGGCTGCAATGAAACAAAGAGAGAAAAATTTAAAGGGGTCTACTTTCCGTACTCACTGTATATCCTCCATGCTGGTATATGTCTCTTATTTTGCCACTGTTCTGTAATAAATATGCCACGCGGCATCCTCTTCTGATGCCGGCAGCTGACTTCAGAGTGCAAACGATGGGAGCACGTGCCATCATTGCCATGCACCCACAGTCATGTGCATGCCTACATCAACTGCTGTTCTCTGATTGGCTGGCAACGTGTACTGCAGCTCACAGACCCCTGCACCACAATATGCTTTAGCTGAATGTGTGTCTGAGGACTCACATCCAGTTGAATTTTACTCTAGCGTCGGCAGGCCCTTTACTCATACGGTCCTGGCCACGACTTCTGTTATCGTGATCATTACGCCCCTGGCTCTCATCCTTTCTGATCAGTTGATCAATTAGCAGCCTATGGTGCCTCATGCAACAGTACCTCTGGCAAAGAAGGACTTGAAGACTGGGATGCTGGTGTAGAAGTTAGCCTGTAGTATGTCCTTGGAATGTGGGAGGAAACCGGAGTACCCGGAGGAAACCCACACAAACACGGGGAGAACATACAAACTCCTTGCAGATGTTGTCCTTGGTGGGATTTGAACCCAGGACCCCAGTGCTGCAAGGCTGCAGAGCTAACCACTGAGCCACCATGCTCAAATTGGATTCATGAGCTGGTCATGATATCCAGAATAAGAGGTTCAAAAGTTACCGGGGAGTTCAAGACCATATGGGACAATTGCTGCTGTGTCTGCCTCAGCTGCAGTTTAATGCGACTTGTAGGGGGTCCTTCCTCACTAAATGAGAATGATGAGGAAGAAAGAGGAAGGAAAAAAAAACTGCCTAATACGTAAAAGTGTATGTCTACTCCAGTGATAAACGTCTTTGTGATGACTGGGCCATTTTTATTTAATCCTACTAAACATGGTGGTATGTGTGTGTGGTGCTTTTAAACGTATATACACTCACTGGCCACTTTATTAGGTACACCATGCTAGTAACGGGTTGGACCCCCTTTTGCCTTCAGAACTGCCTCAATTCTTCGTGGCAGAGATTCAACAAGGTGCTGGAAGCATTCCTCAGAGATTTTGGACCATATTGACATGATGGCATCACACAGTTGGCGCAGATTTGTCGGCTGCACATCCCTGATGCGAATCTCCCGTTCCACCACATCCCAAAGATGCTCTATTGGATTGAGATCTGGTGACTGAGGAGGCCATTTGAGTACAGTGAACTCATTGTCATGTTCAAGAAACCAATCTGAGATGATTCGAGCTTTATGACATGGCGCATTATCCTGCTGAAAGTAGCCATCAGATGCCTGTTCTTAGCTGAGAGGAGTGGTACCCAGTGTGGTCTTCTGCTGCTGTAGCCCATCTGCCTCAAAGTTCGACGCACTGTGCGTTCAGAGATGCTCTTCTGCCTACCTTGGTTGTAACGGGTGGCAATTTGAGTCACTGTTGCCTTTCTATCAGCTCGAACCAGTATGCCCATTCTCCTCTGACCTCTGGCATCAACAAGGCATTTCCGGCCACAGAACTGCCGCTCACTGGATTTTTTTTCTTTTTCGGACCATTCTCTGTAAACCCTAGAGATGGTTGTGCGTAAAAATCCCAGTAGATCAGCAGTTTCTGAAATACTCAGACCAGCCCTTCTGGCACCAACAATCATGCCACGTTCAAAGGCACTCAAATCACCTTTCTTCCCCATACTGATGCTCGGTTTGAACTGCAGGAGATTGTCTTGACCATGTCTACATGCCTAAATGCACTGAGTTGCCGCCATGTGATTGGCTGATTAGAAATTAAGTCTTAACACACAGTTGGACAGGTGTACCTAATAAAGTGGCCAGTGAGTGTATGTGCGTGACAAGTATGAAATTTACTTTAAAATGTACAGAAAAAGTAGATAAAACAATTTAGAAAAAACACAGAAGAAAAAAAATATTTTTAAAATTTGGAATCAGTAAAGAACAAAAACAAAAAACAAAAATTTACAATGCAGGCTGCAATCTAATTGTTAATATTAATATTTTTTGCAAAAAAAGGACGTAAATAATAGTGCAATGTACTCTACTATACTAATAGAGCTACTCCTAACTTTACTTCTATTAAACTTTACATTTTTCTTTTTAGAATTTATTTTGCGAAAAAATTGCACAAAAAATTAAGCGATGCTCAGTGGTTGGAGGATGCACACAAAGAAGTGGTGGAAATTATAAAACTGTGACATTCAAAAGCGCTTTGGCAAAATTTGATCAGTAATGTGTAATGCTGATAAGAGCAAAGCTTTCACAGGATGCACAAGCCGAAGTGGTGCATGTGAAAAAAAATTAGCACAAAAAAATGCCTGCTTGAGCACGGTTGCTGGTCAGTGATAACAAGGATTGGGAGATTTGATTTCTGCTGCTACTGTGATCACAGTCACACAAAGCTGACCGAAAGTAGCCCAGCACAAGAAGATTAGAGGATTTGAAGTTATGGATCGATTGCAGCTGCTTGCCACCACTTATTTTGCTCAGGTCCACAGAGGATCATGAACATGAAAAACATCTGAATGTGACCTAAATTCGACTCTTTGTCTCAGTTGTGGCTGAATGTAAAATGACCATCATTTGAAAGATTTATGACTAGAGTTGAGCGACTTTTGGTTTTTTAGGGTCGCGTTTCGTTTCGTGAAACCCGACTTTTCCAAAAGTCGGGTCGAGCAAGATCGTCCGATTATAGGGAAAAGTCGGGGTCGTCCCGAAACACGAAACCCAATGTAAGTCAATGGGGAATAAAAGTCGGCAGTGAGAGGAGGACAGGAAACACACCTACAGTGCCCATTTGAATGCCAAAAGCATCAATTCTTCTTACTTAAGCTTGTCAACCTTAATTAACTTCATAATACAAGTTACGCACTGAAAAATGGGGGTTATTTGGCTAAAGTTGTGGGAGGGGAGGGCTGGCTGCAGGTTTTCATGTGCCCTGGGCGAAAGAGCGCCCCTTTAACACATACCACAACTCATCATGCTCCGATACGGCAGAGAAATAGCGGTATAGTACAATGAAAAATACCTCACTTTTTACATCTCATGACGAGGCCCATCTATTTCTCCATACAGAATCATTGGTCCCATATAATGTTTGAAACAGTATATGATGAGCTCCACATAATGCTACAGTATATGTTGGTCCCCATGGATGAAGCTCCACTGTCTTATGGGCCCAAATAATGCTCCAAACATAATGGGCCCTATTTCTAATGCTCTAGTGTATAATGGGCCCTGTAAATGCTGCTCCAGTGTCTGATGTCCACCTTTGGAAAGTTCCAGTGTATGGTGGGCCCCATCTATCATTCTCCAGAGTATAGTGCTCCCCAAAAATTGCTGTCCCAACATTGAAAACAATCAGATAAGTCTCCTCGCTAGGGAATCCCTGTACTTGTCTGGATTCCTCGTCGTCCCCATCTTCCATCTCACTGCACAGTATTTCAACTTTGCAAGTGCTGTGATCCTGAGCAAGCAGGGGGGGGCCCACTCGTTGGCGACGGCACTGGCACAGGGCCCCTGATAGTACGGTGGTGTGTCTGATGGCGGGTGGGCCGAACCTGCACTTTCATCTGCAGCTTCCTCTTTGTCACCGTGTAAGATGGAACTGTATATGGGAAGGGTAACCTGAGTTTCATCAGGGTCAGATTCAGGTCGTGTAGCGTGCGAGGGGAATGTAGTGGTCTGGGTCAATGTACCAGCAGATTCATCGAGCAGTGGCTGGGCATCAGTGCACTTGTGTCGCCCCCAGGAGTACGGTCGCCACAGTGGCATTACCTTCTTCCTAGGGAGTGTGATGTCATGCTTGGGAGCAATGAAGGATCTCTCTAGCAGGTAAACTGATAGGGCGGCGTTATTCCCACGAGTCATGACCCTCCAAACAGCGTTCATGAAGGCAAAGTGTTTGTTTTACGTGGGCAGTATGGTTGCAAAGCTGAACCTTAAAGGAATGTCCAGAAGGGCACCACCAGGAGTGGAGCCTATGGTTAAATTCGACTCCACCTGGGAAACCTCAACCATGCCAGCTACAGAACAGATGCACACATTGCAAGCTTAATTCCGTTAACGAACGAGACTCCGTCATGCCCCGCGGTCCGAGTCCGGCTTACTAGAGGGACACGTGAGGCTCTGGCACATGAGATTGGCCAATAACTGGTGTGTCATGCCCTTACATGTCCGTGGCTGCATGTGCGTTTGTCGCTTACAGGTGCAGATAACCCGCTGAACAACGTTAGTGATGGGGATCACTGATTACAATTATTACCCGCGAACAATGATTTCCCAGTAAGTGCAGGTCAACCGCAGTTCCGGAATTAGGCCTAACCGTCATTCCTGAAAAAATGAAAAACTTACGTGTGCAAACCACAGGTGCTGTAGCTTGCTTAACAGCTCGCCAGCCGTTCTCACGCCCAGTATGGATTACACGTGATTGCACAAAGGTGAGAAAGGGTACCGTATCCCCAGATAACATGTATGGATAGCGTACACATTCAAAATATATGTCTCAGGAGGCAGGCTCAGACGGTGTTAGGCCCAGTATGGATTGCACGTGATTGCACAAAGGTTAGAAAGGGTACCGTATCCCCGGATAACATGTATGGATAGCGTACACATTCAAAATATATGTCTCAGGAGGCAGGCTCAGACGGTGTTAGGCCCAGTATGGATTGCACGTGATTGCACAAAGGTTAGAAAGGGTACCGTATCCCCAGATAACATGTATGGATAGCGTACACATTCAAAATATATGTCTCAGGAGGCAGGCTCAGACGGTGTTAGGCCCAGTATGGATTGCACGTGATTGCACAAAGGTTAGAAAGGGTACCGTATCCCCGGATAACATGTATGGATAGCGTACACATTCAAAATATATGTCTCAGGAGGCAGGCTCAGACGGTGTTAGGCCCAGTATGGATTGCGCGTGATTGCACAAAGGTTAGAAAGGGTACCGTATCCCCGGATAACATGTATGGATAGCGTACACATTCAAAATATATGTCTCAGGAGGCAGGCTCAGACGGTGTTAGGCCCAGTATGGATTGCACGTGATTGCACAAAGGTTAGAAAGGGTACCGTATCCCCGGATAACATGTATGGATAGCGTACACATTCAAAATATATGTCTCAGGAGGCAGGCTCAGACGGTGTTAGGCCCAGTATGGATTGCACGTGATTGCACAAAGGTTAGAAAGGGTACCGTATCCCCGGATAACATGTATGGATAGCGTACACATTCAAAATATATGTCTCAGGAGGCAGGCTCAGACGGTGTTAGGCCCAGTATGGATTGCACGTGATTGCACAAAGGTTAGAAAGGGTACCGTATCCCCGGATAACATGTATGGATAGCGTACACATTCAAAATATATGTCTCAGGAGGCAGGCTCAGACGGTGTTAGGCCCAGTATGGATTGCACGTGATTGCACAAAGGTTAGAAAGGGTACCGTTTCCCCGGATAACATGTATGGATAGCGTACACCTTCAAAATATATGTCTCAGGATGCAGGCTCAGACGGTGTTAGGCCCAGTATGGATTGCACGTGATTGCACAAAGGTTAGAAAGGGTACCGTATCCCCAGATAACATGTATGGATAGCGTACACATTCAAAATATATGTCTCAGGAGGCAGGCTCAGACGGTGTTAGGCCCAGTATGGATTGCACGTGATTGCACAAAGGTTAGAAAGGGTACCGTATCCCCGGATAATATGTATGGATAGCGTACACATTCAAAATATATGTCTCAGGAGGCAGGCTCAGACGGTGTTAGGCCCAGTATGGATTGCACGTGATTGCACAAAGGTTAGAAAGGGTACCGTATCCCCGGATAACATGTATGGATAGCGTACACATTCAAAATATATGTCTCAGGAGGCAGGCTCAGACGGTGTTAGGCCCAGTATGGATTGCACGTGATTGCACAAAGGTTAGAAAGGGTACCGTTTCCCCGGATAACATGTATGGATAGCGTACATATTCAAAATATATGTCTCAGGAGGCAGGCTCAGACGGTGTCAGGCACAGTATGGATTTGACGACCCAGACTACACAGCGGAGGAGCAGGGAGAGGTAAAGATTGCAAATGCTGGGGCCCTGGCCAAGCAAGGGGGGCCCACTCGTGGGCGTCGGTACTGGCACTGGGCCCCTCATAGTACGGCGGTGTGTCTGACGGCGGGTGTGCACCACCGCCGTCAGAGACACTTGATTGCACTATGAAGGACACTGTACCAGTGCCCGCGCCCAAGAGTCGGCTTACCCACCTGTCCAGGGCAACGGCACTCGCACGGTGTCGTGCGCTAGGTGGTGACCCCGGCCATGGGGGGGGGAGGCAGCACAGTTAGGGAGTTTTAGAAAGTGGCATATGTTGATGTTGGACATTCAGCTGATGCAAAAGGTGAAATAGGTCAAGTCCCAGGAAGAGGTGGACCAAAGCAAGCCATTTTTCTGTCACCCTATGTGTCATCAGAGGAAGGTGGGACAAAATCCTTGGAAACCCATGCGTGGTTCATTTTAATGAAGGTTAGATCATCCACATTTTGGGTTGACAGACGGGTCCTTTTTTCTGTCAGGATTGATCCAGCTGCACTGAAGACTCTTTCCGATAGCACACTTGCAGCTGGGCAAGCGAGCTCCTGTAAGGCATATTGTGCCAATTCAGGCCAAGTGTCCAGTTTAGCGGCCCAATAGTCAAAGGGGAATGACCTGTGTGGGAGAACATCGATATGGGAGGAAAAGTAGTTTGTAACCATAGTTGACAACTGCTGTCTCCTGTCACTTTCCATCGATGCAGTATTACCAGTTGTGTGAGCGGTACTTGAAAAATCAGTCCACAACATTGTCATGAAACCCCTGTCTCCAACGCCACTTCTGCTGTGTGCACCACGAACACCTCTGCCAAGCTGCCCCCGGCCCGTACGGCTCGTGTGAGAACCATCACCGCTGCTGTGTGCTGGGAATGCCTCAAGCAACCGATTTACCAGAGTTGCTTGTTTATTAGCCAATATTAGGTCAAGGTTCTCCTGTGGCATGATGTTTTGTAATTTGCCTTTATAGCGTGGATCCAGGATGCTGGCCAACCAGTAGTCGTCATCGTTCATCATTTTGGCAATGCGTGGGTCCCTTTTTAGGATCTGCAAGACATAATCTGACATGTGGGCCAATGTTCCCGGTGTCAATGATGCACTGCGAGTGCTGGTTGGAGGAGCACTTTCTGGCAAATCCACATCCCTCCAGTCACGCACAAACCCTGTACCAGACCTTGCCACGCCAACATTTTCACTTGCCCCACGAGATGCATCCTCCTCCCCTAAGTAATCATCCTCATCATCCTCCTCCTCCTCCTCTTCTTCCTCCACCTCGTCCAGGAGAGGTCCCTGAGCAGACAATGGCTGAATGTCATCAAGGATTCCCTCCTCCTCTTCCTCCTCATCAACATTGGCTGCAGACGCCTGCTCCTTAAGGTGCATCAAAGTTTGCATGAGCAGACGCATAAGTGGGATGCTCATGCTTAGGATGGCGTCGTCTGCGCTTACCAGCCGTGTGCATTCCTCAAAACACTGAAGGACTTTACAGAGGTCTTTCAGCTTCGACCACTGCACACCTGTCAACTCCATGTCTGCTCTCAAAGTGCCTGGCCGTGTATCCTCCCACAAATGCATTATGGCCTGCCTCTGCTTGCACAGCCACTCCACCATGTGCAGGGTGGAGTTCCACCTTGTTGCAATGTCGATAATGAGGTGGTGGTTGGGAAGGTGGAGCAATCGCTGCAGCTTCTGCATACGAACGGAGTGTACAGGCGACCGGCGGATGTGCGCGCACAGTCTTCGCACCTTCTGGAGCAGGGCTGTTAACTCCGGATAATTTTTGAGGAAGCACTGCACCACCAGGTTCAAGGTGTGAGTCAAGCAAGGTATATGGCTGAGTTTTGAAAGGGCTATGGCTGCCACAAAATTACGGCCGTTATCACTAACTACCTTGCCTGCCTCAAGATGTACACTGCCCAGCCATGACTCAGTTTGTCGCTTCAAGTACTCGGCCAGCACCTCGGCGGTGTGTCTGTTGCCCAAACACATCATCTGCAACACAGCCTGCTGACGCTTTCCACTAGCTGCTCGATAGGGGGACACATCGTGTGCAACAGTGGCAGCTGCAGATGGAGTGCTCGTACGACTGCGCTCTGTGGACGAGCTTTCGCTTCTGGAGGAGGAGGAGGAGGAGGGTCGAACGCCTACAGCCAACTGTTTCCTATACCGTGGGATAGGCAGCACTGTCCCACCACCGCTGTCCCCTGTGGACCCTGCATCCACCACATTAACCCAGTGCGCAGTGATGGACACGTAACGGCCCTGGCCATGCCGACTGGACCATGCATCAGTTGTGAGGTGCACCTTTCCACTCACTGACTGCTTGAGTGCATGGACAATGCGGTCTTTCACATGATGGTGGAGGGCTGGGATGGATTTGCGAGAGAAGAAGTGGCGACTGGGTAGGTCATAGCGTGGTACTGCATAGGCCATGAGTTCGCGGAAAGCTGTGCTTTCCACCAACCGAAAGGGCATCATCTCAAACGAGATTAGTTTGGCAATGTGGGCGTTCAAACCCACTGTACGCGGATGAGAGACTGAGTACTTTCTTGACCTACTCATAGTGTCTGGGAGGGTGAGCTGGACTTGAGAGCTGCATATGGTGGAAATAGCGGTGAACAGGGCGGACTGAGAGAGGGTTGATGATGGTGATGGAGTTGGTGTTCTTTCTGATGGCCTAGAATCAGTCTTTCGTTGATATAACAGTGGGATTCCCTGACTGCTGTGGCCTTGCAACGACACCTCAACATTTGCTGCTGTGCTAACCGGTGGGCTTACAGTGGGGGAAACAATGTAGCGTTGCTGACTACCTTCGTTGTGATCAGTTGCACATGTGGCACTTGAGGTTTGGTGTTGTGTCCACGCTTGCAAGTGCATGCTGGTTAAATGTCTAAGCATGCAACTGGTATTCAAATTTTTCAGATTTTTCCCTCGGCTAAAGGTCTTTGCGCACTTCTTACAGATAACCTTGGCCTGATCATGAGGATTTTGTTCAAAAAAGTGTCACACTGCACTCTTCCTACTTTGGCAGACATTTTGCGGCCTAGCACGCTGTGATCTTTTGACCCTCTGGACAAGCTGTCCAGCAACTCTTTTGATGTTTGGAACCTGTCTTTGGAGTGCTCCGGGCCTGCCAGATAACATCTGTTGCGATGTCGATGTCTGCTGTGGATGCTCCTCATCTGAGCTATTGGAAGCAGCACCCTCTTCCCCCAATGGATGCCAATCTGGGTCAACAACTGGGTCATCCATCACCTCCTCTTCTATGTCATGTGCACCTTCCTCTGTGTCACCGTGTATGGTGGTATAGTGTGCGGGAAGGGGCACCTGAGTCTCATCAGGGTCAGAATCTGGCTCTGTACACTGCGAGGACAATGTAGTGCTCTGAGTGAATGTACCAGCAGAATCATCCATCAGCGGCTGTGCATCAGTGCACTCCATGTCAGATTCATCTTGGCCTGGGTAATTCACCATTTCACTTGATAATCCAGGCATGGTATGTGAAAACAGCTCCATGGAGTAATCAGTAGTATGGCCTGCGTCATCCTTCAATCTTGGTTGGGGTGAAGGACACAAGGAAAGGTGTGGTTCATGAACATGAGCCTCCAATGACTCAGTGCTTTTACTTTTTACAACTGAAGAAGAGGAGGCGATAGAGCTGGAGGCTGAGTCAGCAATGTAAGACAAAACTTTTTCCTGATGCTCTGGCTTTAAAAGCGGTTTGCCAACTCCTAGAAAACTAAGCGTTCGAGGCCTTATGTAGCCAGACGATGACGCAGGCTCAACACCTCCTGCATTCGGTCCTATTTTGCTCTTGCCACTACCATCAGATCCACCACCAACACCATCATTACCAGCTGCCAACCCCCGCCCAATTCCACGGCCTCTTCCACCAGCCTTCCTCATTTTTGGTAGAAATGTAGACAAAATCCAACAAACTATATAGTAATGTAAAACAAGGTACAAGGTGTCTATAGGACAGGGGAGATTTTGAATTTCTGCACACACTTGTGGACACTGGACACTTTTGGATTGTGTGAGGCCCACTGATATCTGAGCGCTATGTGACAGGCTCGATGGCACAGCTGTTACAAAAGTGACTAGAGGATAAGGGAGATTTTGAATCTCTGCACACACTTTTGGACACTGGACACTTTTGGATTGTGTGAGGCCCAATGAATATCTGAGCGCTATGTGACAGGCTCGATGGCACAGCTGTGACAAAAGTGACTAGAGGATAAGGGAGATTTTGAATCTCTGCACACACTTTTGGACACTGGACACTTTTGGATTGTGTGAGGCCCAATGAATATCTGAGCGCTATGTGACAGGCTCGATGGCACAGCTGTGACAAAAGTGACTAGAGGATAAGGGAGATTTTGAATCTCTGCACACACTTTTGGACACTGGACACTTTTGGATTGTGTGAGGCCCAATGAATATCTGAGCGCTATGTGACAGGCTCGATGGCACAGCTGTGACAAAAGTGACTAGAGGATAAGGGAGATTGGATTGCTTTTAAAAAAGCAGTTTGCAGAGCAGTGGGTAAACAGCAATGCCAGCCTGTCAGGAAGCCTTAAAAGGCAGCCCAACAACCAACACCACTGATACACCACAATATAGCCTCCCCTTGCACTGCACACACAGTGACTGGTGTGTTGTGCAGGCCAAATTGCTAGCAGCAGAAGCAGTTTTTTTTTCTTCTCAGCAGGACAAAAAAAAAAAATTGGGATTGCTTTTAAAAAAGCAGTTTGCGGAGCAGTGGGTAAACAGCAATGCAGGAATGTCAGGAAGCCTTAGAAGGCAGCCCAACAACCAACACCACTGATACACCACTATATAGCATCCCCTTGCACTGCACACACAGTGACTGGTGTGTTGTGCAGGCCAAATCGCTAGCAGCAGAAGCAGTTTTTTTGTCTTCTTCCCTGCCTAACGCTCTCCCTACAGAATCAGCAGCAACCTCTCCCTATACTGAGATCGGCAGAAGTAAGATGGCGGTCGGCATGCACGCCCTTTTATACCCCCAGTGACGCCCACCAAAGCAAGCCAATCACTTGCATGCCCTTCTGAAAGATGGTGGTGACCCGTGCCTATGTCATCACGTTGCCCACAGTGTCCGTGGATCCTGATTGGCTGAAAAAGAGCGCAAAACAAACTTTTGAAACGCAACTTTGGCGCGTAAGTCGCCGACCTCGTGGCCGACCTCATCCTAGGGTCGGGTTTCGTTTCATGAAACCCGACTTTGCCAAAACTCGGCGACTTTTGAAATTTTTCGACCCGTTTCGCTCAACTCTATTTATGACATGTTCCAACAGTACGTGTTGCCAGTGCAGAAACTTTAAAACCATGCTGACCCCTACGACCGTCAGTCTTTAAGAATCAAGAAGTATCTTACAAGTAGACAGTATATAAAACACTAGATTGTTTATTAATAAGCTACAATAATACAATACACACAAATGAAATAATATAAAAAGGTGCCTCCAGGAGAGAAGGAACCCAGCCCCAGAATAATGAATATCAAACTATATGCTAAATTACTATGGTTATATAGAGGTGCATCACACTGACTTGTAGGCAGCAGGCCTGAGATGCCTCCAAGCTTCCGTACTCAGGAACCACCGCACACAATCCAGGGGACATCAAGTTCCTTGCAATAGGTAAACGTTTACTGGTTAGTTCAAGTGGGTCGCCCTCCCAGGGCTGTGGGGTACTCGGTACTGTGCCCGATGAGCTTCAATAGGAGATGTCACGGCAGCTGTGACCCGGCCCGTGGCCCTGGGAGCCCATTGTAAAAGGGGTTGTTTCAGTGTGCTTGTGGTGATGAAAGTTTATAAGTGATTCGTGACGCCACCTGTGGTGTTCGGCAATGAAGATATAAGCCAACGCTGCAGACAGATCCTCTGGGACAGATGGTGTGGTGCAGCAATGATGGTATAGCCCTCCACAGGCAGGGCTGTAGTCTCAGGGCAGAGTAAATGGAGTGACACGTAGATGGTGCAGTGTCAGGTGCAAGGGATGTAGCAGTGCTGGGCAGGTTGGCGCAGGAATAAGTGGAGGACACCAGGGCATGTAGTTTCAAAGCTTTACTCACAGTCTGTTGTACAAACAGGTGCCTGCCTCCGTGCCGTGTCCTCAACCTCCAGGCCCGATGGAATACTCCTTTCCAACACTCCGCCAACATGTACCTTTCTGAACGTCTCCTCTTATAGCGCCTTTAGGTGAAGTACTCCTAGTACTGAGTTACACTAGAGTTCCTCCTGTCTGATGTTCTTATGAACTCTACTTGTACGGCAGACAGCTGTAGCCTGCTTCAGGGACTCCTTGCTACTAAGTCCCGGCTCACTATTATGTTGCTGTGTGCCCCAAGTCTTGTGTGGGAAAAAAGTGGTCACTACTTCTATTCCTCCGGTGTCTGCTGCAGGACCATTAGTATCCGTACAACCTCGGGGACCAGGCCCCAGCCTTGCGCTTAGAACTTCTAGGAAGGGTTCTCTTCTAACACACGTCCTCTGTTCTCTTTTACTCCTCACGTTCCATCCTGATCTTCCTCTCTATGGAGAGTCAGGCTTCCAGTCTATGTTGCTCTCTCTCTTCCTTTCCCGTGCCAGCAGACCCAGGTCACTGGGATCTGCTGCAGCACTTCCATCCATCTATCCCTCTCTCTGGGGATCTTCTTCTCTCCAACTCTCTAACCAACTGACTGACTGACTAATCCTAAACTCTTCCCGCTCTTTGTAATGCCATCTAACTCCACCCACCTCCCAGCACGTTTTGTGTTCCAAGCAGGAAGCCACCAATGGGTGCTTTGCTATACTCCAAGCAGGGAGCCGCCGAAGGTGCTTTGCTACACTACTTTGTGGTGTGGGGTGCAGGTGTTGGAGTGTGGTCAGGAGTCTCCACCTTACCTGGATGGTGGGATACCACACCTCAGGAGGAGGTGCAGTACCTCTGTGGCGACTGAGCCTCAGGGGCACCACACAAGTTCATCAGGTGGTGACATGTGGGATAGGCACAGCACTTCATGTTTCTTCCTTCCTTTGCACAGTACCTTTTAAGCCCTGCCACTTATTCATCCTGAACAACCCTTAAACTCACTGAATCCACCAGCCTTAGGGATTCTCCGCACACTTTGACAGTGCACCCGGGACCGGTCACCTGCCCCTTACGTAATTCCACGCCCACCAAACTCGAGATGTTAGATGACCAGGCCTGCTACTTGGTACCTGGCCTGAGCCCTAAGATCTAGACATTACAGGAATATCCATCAGGGATCTCAGTACTGCCTCTCACTTTCTCAAATGATTGGCCCATGCTGCCCTGAGCAGTCCACTGCACTTGAACTTGACCTTGCACTTCTCTAACCACACACTATCAGGAAGTGTCCCATTCACTGGGCTAGTTCTATCATTAAATATTTCCTATCCTATGGGCTAAACCTATTGTTCTTGCTGTTGCTAAGCTGTACTTATGCTATCCTAAAGCTAGTCCTATGCTTACCTATCACTATACACTACTCACATTGTACGTTAACACTTTACATGACTTATACACTGGCATGTAAAAGTTTGGCAAACCCTGGTCAAAATTACTGTTATTGTTAACCGTTAAGCAATTTCAAGATGAAATGATCTCTAAAATGCCTAAAGTTAAAGATGACACATTTTTTTTTGGCTTTTGCATTTTAAATATTACAAAAAGGAAAATGAGCTGATGCGAAAGTTTGGGCACTCTGCATGGTTAGTACATAGTGGCACCCCCTTTTTAAATTATCTCCATTTATAAACGCTTTTTGTAGACAGCCAAGAGTCTTTCAATTTTTGTTTGAGGGATTTTTATCCAATCTTACTTGGAAGATTCTTCCAGTTCTGTGAGATTCCTGGGTCATCTTGCATACCCTGCTATTTGAGGTCTAGTCACAGATTTTCAATGATGTTCAGATCAGTGGACTGGGGGGCCAATGCAAAACCTTCACCTTGCTCCTTTTGAGGTAGTCTATTGTGGATTTTGATGTGTGTTTAGCATCATTATCTACTTGTAGAAGCCAACAGCGTTTTTCTCACAGTGCTAGCGGGGATCTCACCGAGGCCATGACAGTTCAACCTGGCTGTGAACGAAGCCTCAGTTAACAGAGGCAACCTTAATAACATCATCACCGGTCGCTGAGGCTGTGCTTGCAGCAGTTTAGTCACCAGTGGTTCTCAGCTTGGACGCTCGCATCTTGGCACTGTCCAGGTTGAAAACTGTTTATCACCCAGACATGGATTACGGCGTGGGACAGAACGACAGGCAGGTATGGTATATTATTGTTTTTTATTTTAGTTTTATTACGAGAGAGCGAGAGCTTCTGTGGAATTTGGCGTTAGGTGAGTATAACTGTGTTTTTTATTTTTAAATAAAAAAGTGATAGTGTGTTTTGTTTTATTTCTAATAAAGGACTTTATTCTGGCTGTGTCTTTATTTACCATACCACTATAGGACCAGTAATGGATAGGTGTCTTATAGAGGCCTCTCCATTATTAAGCCCTGGGCTTGATGTCACCGGACAATATAAAGGTGACATAAACCCCAAAAATATGAACCCCACTTGCCACCACTACAGGGCAAGTGGGAAGAGCCGGGCAAAGCGCCAGAATTGGCACATCTAATAAATGTGCCTTTTCTAGGTGGCTGCTGGCTGCTATTTTTATCCTGAGGTGGCCAATTTCCATGGTCCCTTACCAGCCTGAGAATACCATCCCCCAGCTGTCTGCTTTAGCAAGGCTAGTTGTCAAAAATCGGGGGACTACACGTTGTTTTTTTAATTATTTAAACAATTAAAAAATATGGTGTGGGGACTCCTCTATTCCTGATAGCCAGTCTTGCTGAAGCTGACAGCTGAGGGTTGTAGCCCGCAGCTGTGAGTTCTGCCTGGCAGTTTAGCTAAATTACAGGGGAACCCACGCTGTTTTTTTAAATTATTTATTTACAGCACAGGAGCCAGCTAATGAATACACCCATCAGCCACTTCTGCTCTCACTGTTATTAGTGGCAGCAGGTGTCAAATGATGGGCGCAGTATTCCTATCAGCTGACACCAGTGACAGTAGGTACATTTTATACCTCCATTCACAGCTGAGCGCTCACTCTGTCTTTTGACAGTGTGGGAACAGTGGCTCTCTCACTGGCGAGGATGATTTCACCGCCAATCAGAAGTGGCGTTTCTGCGCTGTTATGCATATGACAGCATGATAAACACCCAATGTTCAGGCAGCCGAATCCAAACAGAAACACGGACTATCTGGTGAAGTCCGTGGTTCGGTGTCCATACCTGAACACTAGGTGATTGGTAGGGATGCCGAACTTTACTGTTCAGGTTTGCCTATCTCTACTTATAAGTGCACCTATATACTGCAGCCATAGTTATTTAGAATATAGTTTCTTATTCCTGATTCTGGAGCTGGTTCCCTCTTGAATTGAGGCACCTTTTATTATAACTTCATTTTTATGTATTGTATTATTGTAGCTTTTTCTAAAGAATTTAGTCTTTTGCATACTATATAGTTGTAAGACACTTCTTGATCCTCAAAGACTAATGGATGTCAGGGTCAATGTGAAATGCTGCTACCTCAAAGTAAGGCGAGAGTTACACTAGCATTTAAAAAATTAGTCCGATGTTGATTCAGAAAAGTAGGACGAGTGTAATGTGAGTGTCATGCGAGTACAATGAGATTTTTCTCACCTAGCATGACATCCATATGCGATATATTTGCAATGCGATTTTAACAATAGCTTTTACATAAAGTAGTTCTCTGTCATTTAAAGATAGTTTTCTAACAAAATATTCTTCAATACAAAAATGGGTAGAAATTTCTCTACAGTCCCACAAGCTCGCTGCCTCGGGGTTATCCTTGACACTGATCTCTCTTTCAAACCACATATTCAAGCCCTTTCCACTTCCTATCGAGTTCAACTCAAAAATATTTAACGGATCCGTACATTCCTCATCCAAGAATCTGCAAAAACCCTAGTCCATGCCCTCATCATCTCCCACCTTGACTACTGCAACCTCCTGCTCTGTGGCCTCCACTCTAACACTCTCGCACCCCTCCAATCTATTCTAAACTCTGCTGCCCGACTAATCCACCTGTCCCTCCAGTATTCCCTGGCCTCACCCCTCTGTCAACCCCTGCACTGGCTCCCCATTACCCAAAGACTCCAGTTCAAAACCCTAACCATAAAAAATTAATTAATGGAGATTGAAAAAGACTTGGTGTACATAAAAATCCCCTTAAAACACAATTTTATTAATGATCATAAAAACACACCTTCCCAGTGACGTTGAAAAAATGTCAAAAAATAAACCTAGTATAAGGTGCTGCATAGCCCTACATTAAGGCCTAACTGATACCTTCCTATCCGTGGAGGTTGGCACCCTAATAGTACGATATTGGCGCCCCCACTCAACGAGGACTATCCCTCACTTCCCTAGTGATCCCTAGTATCACAGAGAGGAAAACAATTTCAAGATAGAACAGTAATGAAAAGATCAGAATGCCCTAGGACTTATGCAGACCAAACAGATAATACAACAATAAAACATAACCCACATCATGATATCATGTGACCCACAAAAATAGCAGCTATTCTCACTTGGAGAGATAAACATCCTCAAATACAATCAGCAATAAATGAAAAGGTCACTTATCATGTCTCATGGGGGACCCTCAACGCGTTTCCCCGCCGTAGCGGTTCATCAGGAGGAATAGTCCTATCAAAAATATTGTTGCTGCTTCATGCCTGATACCTTCAATAATAGTGGCCACTATTATTGAAGGTATCAGGCATGAAGCCTGAAATTGTTTTCCTCTCTGTGATACTAGGGATCACTAGGGAAGTGAGGGATAGTCCTCGTTGAGTGGGGGCGCCAATATCGTACTATTAGGGTGCCAACCTCCACGGATAGGAAGGTATCAGTTAGGCCTTAATGTAGGGCTATGCAAAACCCTAACCATGACATACAAAGCCATCCACAACCCTGAGTCCTCCATTACATCTGTGACCACGTATCCCGGTACTTACCTGCACGCAACCTCCGATCCTCACAAGATGTCCTTCTCTACCCCCCCCTCTTATCTCCTCTTCCCACAATCACATACAATATTTCTCCCGCGCATCCCCCCTACTCTGGAACTCTCTACCATGATATATCAGACGCTCGCCTACCATGAAAACCTTCAAAAAGAACCTGAAGACCTACCGCTTCCGACAAGCCTACAACCTGCAGTAACCACCGATCCACCAAACCGCTGTCCGATCAGCTCTACCCTCGGCTACTGTATCCTCATCTATCCCTTGTAGATTGTGAGCCTTCGAGGGCAGGGTCCTCTCTCCTCCTGTACCAGTCGTGACTTGTATTGTTTAATATTACTGTACTTGTATTTATTATGTATACCCCCCTCACATGTAAAGCGACATGGAATAAATGGATGTGAGCAGTGATAATAATAATAATAATAATATGTGAGTGAGATATATAATCAATCATTGCTTTGCATGTGTAGCTTACTGCACATGTATTAAAGTCATAAAGAAATAAATTTAAGAAAAAAATGTCATGGGGTCCCCAAAATTTTAATAACCAGCCTAGGGAAAGATGACAGCTGGGGGATGATGTTTATAGCCTGGGAAGGGGGCTATAAACAGGGAGCTTTCCAGGCTATTAATATCAGCTCACAGCTTTATACTTAGCATTTACTAGTTATTAAAATGGGGGAAACCCCCAAAAAATGACGTGAGGACCCCCTATATTTGGAGATTCTAAGTGGCTTGTGCTGTCTATATCTCCAGTGCTCCTGAGCTCTGCTATCTAAAGCGCTGTCAACTTGACATCAGTGATGGAGAGAACAAACACCAGGAGCAGCCAGGGAGACTCAATGATGACCTTGGACAGGGTAAGGGTAGAACATTTAATTTATTTTTACCACTAGTTAAGTTTATAGGAAAAACTTTAATAAAATTGGTCAACCTGTTTAACAGACTAATTTCATCAGGATGGAACACCAGTGGTAATGACCCTGGAAAACAACATGCAATCAAAAAATGTGTTTTAAAATTAGTACTAGTCTATGCAAAAATGCCATGCAAGTGGATCAAAACTGTGTGAAAACTGGTAAGGTAGCTCAGTTTTTAGCACTTTTGACTTGCAGTGCTGGGGTCCCACAAAAGGACAACATCTACAAAAAAATTCTATGTTCTCCCCATGTTTGTGTGGGGCTCCTCTCACAATCCAAAGACATTCTGATAGGGACAGGGATGACAATGTAAAGTGCTGTGGAATATGATGGTGCTGTACAGTAAGTAAGCATAATAAATTATTATTAATATAATAATAATAATAATAATAATAATAATAATAATAAAAAATACTCAAAGAAGTTGGCTTTCCAATGCTTTCACCACCAGCTATTGCTGTAAGTTGTATAAGATCAATGCTCTCATTCCAGAATAATGGAACAACAAAGGAACAGCCATGGGGAAGAGTCTTGAGGAGATCATTTGCATATTCCCAGTGCCTTCTGGGATAAGTGAAGAGTCTCCGCGAGCTCTACGATCACTGGGTTTTGGCCGTTGCAGCTGAAAAGAGGAAATCGGAAAACCAGGGGAAGAGTCTTGAGGAGATCATTTGCATATTCCCAGTGCCTTCTGGGATAAGTGAAGAGTCTCCGCGAGCTCTACGATCACTGGGTTTTGGCCGTTGCAGCTGAAAAGAGGAAATCGGAAAACCAGGGGAAGAGTCTTGAGGAGATCATTTGCATATTCCCAGTGCCTTCTGGGATAAGTGAAGAGTCTCCGCGAGCTCTACGATCACTGGGTTTTGGCCGTTGCAGCTGAAAAGAGGAAATCGGAAAACCAGGGGAAGAGTCTTGAGGAGATCATTTGCATATTCCCAGTGCCTTCTGGGATAAGTGAAGAGTCTCCGCGAGCTCTACGATCACTGGGTTTTGGCCGTTGCAGCTGAAAAGAGGAAATCGGAAAACCAGGGGAAGAGTCTTGAGGAGATCATTTGCATATTCCCAGTGCCTTCTGGGATAAGTGAAGAGTCTCCGCGAGCTCTACGATCACTGGGTTTTGGCCGTTGCAGCTGAAAAGAGGAAATCGGAAAACCAGGGGAAGAGTCTTGAGGAGATCATTTGCATATTCCCAGTGCCTTCTGGGATAAGTGAAGAGTCTCCGCGAGCTCTACGATCACTGGGTTTTGGCCGTTGCAGCTGAAAAGAGGAAATCGGAAAACCAGGGGAAGAGTCTTGAGGAGATCATTTGCATATTCCCAGTGCCTTCTGGGATAAGTGAAGAGTCTCCGCGAGCTCTACGATCACTGGGTTTTGGCCGTTGCAGCTGAAAAGAGGAAATCGGAAAACCAGGGGAAGAGTCTTGAGGAGATCATTTGCATATTCCCAGTGCCTTCTGGGATAAGTGAAGAGTCTCCGCGAGCTCTACGATCACTGGGTTTTGGCCGTTGCAGCTGAAAAGAGGAAATCGGAAAACCAGGGGAAGAGTCTTGAGGAGATCATTTGCATATTCCCAGTGCCTTCTGGGATAAGTGAAGAGTCTCCGCGAGCTCTACGATCACTGGGTTTTGGCCGTTGCAGCTGAAAAGAGGAAATCGGAAAACCAGGGGAAGAGTCTTGAGGAGATCATTTGCATATTCCCAGTGCCTTCTGGGATAAGTGAAGAGTCTCCGCGAGCTCTACGATCACTGGGTTTTGGCCGTTGCAGCTGAAAAGAGGAAATCGGAAAACCAGGGGAAGAGTCTTGAGGAGATCATTTGCATATTCCCAGTGCCTTCTGGGATAAGTGAAGAGTCTCCGCGAGCTCTACGATCACTGGGTTTTGGCCGTTGCAGCTGAAAAGAGGAAATCGGAAAACCAGGGGAAGAGTCTTGAGGAGATCATTTGCATATTCCCAGTGCCTTCTGGGATAAGTGAAGAGTCTCCGCGAGCTCTACGATCACTGGGTTTTGGCCGTTGCAGCTGAAAAGAGGAAATCGGAAAACCAGGGGAAGAGTCTTGAGGAGATCATTTGCATATTCCCAGTGCCTTCTGGGATAAGTGAAGAGTCTCCGCGAGCTCTACGATCACTGGGTTTTGGCCGTTGCAGCTGAAAAGAGGAAATCGGAAAACCAGGGGAAGAGTCTTGAGGAGATCATTTGCATATTCCCAGTGCCTTCTGGGATAAGTGAAGAGTCTCCGCGAGCTCTACGATCACTGGGTTTTGACCGTTGCAGCTGAAAAGAGGAAATCGGAAAACCAGGGGAAGAGTCTTGAGGAGATCATTTGCATATTCCCAGTGCCTTCTGGGATAAGTGAAGAGTCTCCGCGAGCTCTACGATCACTGGGTTTTGACCGTTGCAGCTGAAAAGAGGAAATCGGAAAACCAGGGGAAGAGTCTTGAGGAGATCATTTGCATATTCCCAGTGCCTTCTGGGATAAGTGAAGAGTCTCCGCGAGCTCTACGATCACTGGGTTTTGACCGTTGCAGCTGAAAAGAGGAAATCGGAAAACCAGGGGAAGAGTCTTGAGGAGATCATTTGCATATTCCCAGTGCCTTCTGGGATAAGTGAAGAGTCTCCGCGAGCTCTACGATCACTGGGTTTTGACCGTTGCAGCTGAAAAGAGGAAATCGGAAAACCAGGGGAAGAGTCTTGAGGAGATCATTTGCATATTCCCAGTGCCTTCTGGGATAAGTGAAGAGTCTCCGCGAGCTCTACGATCACTGGGTTTTGACCGTTGCAGCTGAAAAGAGGAAATCGGAAAACCAGGGGAAGAGTCTTGAGGAGATCATTTGCATATTCCCAGTGCCTTCTGGGATAAGTGAAGAGTCTCCGCGAGCTCTACGATCACTGGGTTTTGACCGTTGCAGCTGAAAAGAGGAAATCGGAAAACCAGGGGAAGAGTCTTGAGGAGATCATTTGCATATTCCCAGTGCCTTCTGGGATAAGTGAAGAGTCTCCGCGAGCTCTACGATCACTGGGTTTTGACCGTTGCAGCTGAAAAGAGGAAATCGGAAAACCAGGGGAAGTCTTGAGGAGATCATTTGCATATTCCCAGTGCCTTCTGGGATAAGTGAAGAGTCTCCGCGAGCTCTACGATCACTGGGTTTTGACCGTTGCAGCTGAAAAGAGGAAATCGGAAAACCAGGGGAAGAGTCTTGAGGAGATCATTTGCATATTCCCAGTGCCTTCTGGGATAAGTGAAGAGTCTCCGCGAGCTCTACGATCACTGGGTTTTGACCGTTGCAGCTGAAAAGAGGAAATCGGAAAACCAGGGGAAGAGTCTTGAGGAGATCATTTGCATATTCCCAGTGCCTTCTGGGATAAGTGAAGAGTCTCCGCGAGCTCTACGATCACTGGGTTTTGACCGTTGCAGCTGAAAAGAGGAAATCGGAAAACCAGGGGAAGAGTCTTGAGGAGATCATTTGCATATTCCCAGTGCCTTCTGGGATAAGTGAAGAGTCTCCGCGAGCTCTACGATCACTGGGTTTTGACCGTTGCAGCTGAAAAGAGGAAATCGGAAAACCAGGGGAAGAGTCTTGAGGAGATCATTTGCATATTCCCAGTGCCTTCTGGGATAAGTGAAGAGTCTCCGCGAGCTCTACGATCACTGGGTTTTGACCGTTGCAGCTGAAAAGAGGAAATCGGAAAACCAGGGGAAGAGTCTTGAGGAGATCATTTGCATATTCCCAGTGCCTTCTGGGGTAAGTGAAGAGTCTCCGCGAGCTCTACGATCACTGGGTTTTGACCGTTGCAGCTGAAAAGAGGAAATCGGAAAACCAGGGGAAGAGTCTTGAGGAGATCATTTGCATATTCCCAGTGCCTTCTGGGGTAAGTGAAGAGTCTCCGCGAGCTCTACGATCACTGGGTTTTGACCGTTGCAGCTGAAAAGAGGAAATCGGAAAACCAGGGGAAGAGTCTTGAGGAGATCATTTGCATATTCCCAGTGCCTTCTGGGGTAAGTGAAGAGTCTCCGCGAGCTCTACGATCACTGGGTTTTGACCGTTGCAGCTGAAAAGAGGAAATCGGAAAACCAGGGGAAGAGTCTTGAGGAGATCATTTGCATATTCCCAGTGCCTTCTGGGATAAGTGAAGAGTCTCCGCGAGCTCTACGATCACTGGGTTTTGACCGTTGCAGCTGAAAAGAGGAAATCGGAAAACCAGGGGAAGAGTCTTGAGGAGATCATTTGCATATTCCCAGTGCCTTCTGGGGTAAGTGAAGAGTCTCCGCGAGCTCTACGATCACTGGGTTTTGACCGTTGCAGCTGAAAAGAGGAAATCGGAAAACCAGGGGAAGAGTCTTGAGGAGATCATTTGCATATTCCCAGTGCCTTCTGGGGTAAGTGAAGAGTCTCCGCGAGCTCTACGATCACTGGGTTTTGACCGTTGCAGCTGAAAAGAGGAAATCGGAAAACCAGGGGAAGAGTCTTGAGGAGATCATTTGCATATTCCCAGTGCCTTCTGGGATAAGTGAAGAGTCTCCGCGAGCTCTACGATCACTGGGTTTTGACCGTTGCAGCTGAAAAGAGGAAATCGGAAAACCAGGGGAAGAGTCTTGAGGAGATCATTTGCATATTCCCAGTGCCTTCTGGGATAAGTGAAGAGTCTCCGCGAGCTCTACGATCACTGGGTTTTGACCGTTGCAGCTGAAAAGAGGAAATCGGAAAACCAGGGGAAGAGTCTTGAGGAGATCATTTGCATATTCCCAGTGCCTTCTGGGATAAGTGAAGAGTCTCCGCGAGCTCTACGATCACTGGGTTTTGACCGTTGCAGCTGAAAAGAGGAAATCGGAAAACCAGGGGAAGAGTCTTGAGGAGATCATTTGCATATTCCCAGTGCCTTCTGGGATAAGTGAAGAGTCTCCGCGAGCTCTACGCGCGAATTTTGGCTCATCTTTTTAAGAAATCTCAAGATGGAAGAGGCCAGGAGCCATTTGGTGAGCTGCATTTCTTGCTACATGTTCACAGATTTACCAGTGGAAAAGCCAAATTTCACATGCCACAAATGCAAGCTTGTGTCCCTGTTGGAGGAAAAGTTGCAAAATCTCGAAGAGAGGTTAGCTACGTTGAAGATCATTTAGGAAGGTGAAGAGTTCTTGGACAGAGCAGAATTATCTCTTCATGTTACAGAAAGAGAAGAAATTCGAAGTGCACCTGAAGAAACAGAGGAATGGAGACATGTGACCCAGAGAAGCAGGAGGATCAGGAGGCAGTCAGCACCCATACTGCTCAGAAACCAGTACCAGGCTCTCACGCAGGAAAACGATGAAGAAATACATCAGGATAAGACTTTGCCAACAAACAGCAACCTTGTACGCCTTCAGAGTCCTCCTGGATGGAGAAAGAAAAATGTTGTGAAGAAGAAACGGAGAGTGGTGGTCATGGGCGATTCCCTGTTGAGAGGAACAGAGGCCGCTATCTGCAGACCGGATATAACTTCAAGAGAGATGTGCTGTCTTCCAGGTGCAAAAATTAAAGATGTGTCTGACAGGATATCAGGACTCTTCAGACCTACAGATGACTACCCATTCCTGCTACTACATGTGGGGACAAATGACACCGCAAGAAACGACCTGGAAACCATCTGCAGAGACTTTGAAGACTTAGGCAAGAAAGTGAAAGAACTGGGAGCGCAGGTGGTCTTCTCTTCCATCCTCCCAGTGGATGGCCATGGAACAAGGAGGTGGAATAAGATTCTGCAGGTGAACAACTGGCTACGTCGATGGTGCCATCAGCAACGATTTGGATTTCTGGATCACGGAGTGAACTACTTATACGATGGACTACTTGCTAGAGATGGGGTGCACCTTACGAAGACTGGAAAGCATGTATTTGGAAGTCGCCTTGCTACACTTGTTAGGAGAGCTTTAAACTAGAACAACATGGGAAGGGAAGGAAAAGACCAGAAAAAGCCATACACCTGACAAATGCTATTGAGAACTCTGCTAATAGAAGTGGAAAGGAAGAACAAAGACGAAATAATCTAATTAATAAAAATATTGGAGAAAGAGAAACCAATCACAAACTAAAATGTTTCTATACTAATGCACAAAGCATGGGCAACAAACAAGGAGAATTGGAACTACTAACACAGGAAAAGAAATATGATGTCATTGGAATCACTGAAACTTGGTGGGACGATACACATGATTGGAATACAAGACTAGAAGGATACAACTTATTTGCAAGAAACAGACTTGATAAACGAGGAGGAGGTGTCGCATTGTATGTTAGAAACGCGTATATCTGCACAGAGATTGAAGCTTCAGAGACTGGGAGTTCTGTGGAAACTGTTTGGGTAAGAATACAAGGACAGAACAGTGGAAAGGACACCATTGTAGGCATTTACTACAGGCCGCCTGTGCAAGCTGAAGATATGGATGAACTCTTTATGCATCAAATGGCCAAGTTCTCCAAAAAATATGACATAGTTGTCATGGGAGATTTCAACTATCCAGACATTTGTTGGGAATCTCTCTCAGGCAAAACTAACAGGTCAAGGAAATTCTTATCCTCTCTTGCTGACAACTTTATCTTCCAAAAGGTAAGGGAGAAAACAAGGGGAACTGCTACCTTGGATCTAATCCTTATAAACAGGGAGGAAATGGTTGAGGAGGTAAAAGTGGCTGGAACCCTAGGAGGTAGCGACCATGCTATTTTAGAATTTTGGATAACTAGAGGCGGAAGACCTGTGAAGACTCAGACGTCAAGGTTAGATTTCAGAAAGGCAGATTTTAAGGGATTCAGAAAGATAATTGGAGGGATCCAATGGCTGGATATCCTTAAAGACAAAAATGTCCAGGAAGGATGGGAAATCTTGAAAAATGAAATTCTCAAAGCACAGTTGTTAACAATTCCGAAAAGAGGGAAGAATAGGAAGCATTTAAGGAAACCAGGATGGGTGAACACAGAACTTAAGCACATGCTGAAAAGGAAGAAAAAAATGTTTATTAAATGGAAAGAGGGAGGCATATCTAAAGAAGAATATAATGCTGTCTGCAGAATCTGCAGGGCACAAATCAGATTAGCTAAAGCTGAAAATGAATTGAGGCTTGCAAGAGATGTCAAAAGCAATAATAAAGGATTTTGGGGATATGTCAAAAGTAAAAGAAAAGTCAAAGATGCTATAGGATTTTTACAGGATGAAAATGATGAAATGGTAAGACAGGATGTTGAGAAGGCTGAACTTTTAAATTCCTATTTTGCATCTGTTTTCTCTCAGAAAGGAAATGTAACACCAACTGTTATTCACTGTCCTATTAAGGGAATAGAAGAATCCAGGATATCTATAAACAGAAAGATAGTGAGGAAACACTTAGCTAACCTAAATGAATTCAAGTCTCCAGGTCCAGATGAATTACACCCCAGAGTACTGAAGGAGATAGCAGAAGAAATTTCTGAACCACTCTCCATAATCTTTGAAAATTCTTGGAGAACAGGAGAAGTGCCAGAAGACTGGAGAAGAGCAAATGTTGTTCCTATCTTCAAAAAGGGGAAGAAGGTGGACCCAGGCAACTATAGGCCGGTGAGTCTGACTTCTATACCAGGAAAGATCTTTGAACAAATTATTAAACATGTAAGTCAATACCTGGATAAGAATGAAGTGATCAAACAGAGTCAGCATGGGTTTGTAACTAATAAGTCATGTCAGACTAACTTAATTTCCTTCTATGACGGTATCACTGATTGGGTGGATCAAGGAAATGCTGTAGATATAGTATATCTTGACTTCAGCAAAGCATTTGACAAAGTCTCTCATACAATCCTTATTGAAAAAATGACTAAGTATGGAATGGACAAGGCAACTGTTAGGTGGATTCATAGCTGGCTTAGTGATCGGACCCAAAGAGTGGTCGTAAATGGCTGCACATCCAGTTGGAAGAATGTCTCAAGTGGGGTACCACAGGGCTCTGTCCTGGGCCCTGTATTGTTCAACATCTTTATCAACGATTTAGATGAAGGAATTGAGGGTAAACTGATTAAATTTGCTGATGACACAAAGCTAGGAGGGATAGCTAATACTAGAGAAGAGAGAGAGAGGATTCAAAAAGATTTAAATAAACTGGAGAAGTGGGCAGTAACTAACAGAATGGTTTTTAACAGGGAGAAATGCAAAGTACTACATCTGGGCAATAAAAATGAAAAAAGCATATATAGAATGGGAGGAATAGGGCTAAGTGACAGCACATGTGAAAAAGACTTGGGTATACTAATAGATCACAGACTGAATATGAGTCAACAGTGTGATGCAGCAGCAAAAAAGGCAAATGCAGTTCTAGGATGTATTAACAGAAGCATACAGTCTAGATCACGTGAAGTCATTATTTCCCTCTACTCCTCTTTGGTCAGACCTCATCTGGAATATTGTGTCCAGTTTTGGGCACCACATTTTAAAAAAGACATCAACAAACTGGAGCAAGTTCAGAAAAGAGCGACCAGAATGGTGACCGGTCTGCAAACCCTGTCTTATGAGGAAAGGTTGCAGGATTTGGGAATGTTTAGTTTGCAAAAGAGAAGACTGAGAGGAGACTTAATTGCTGTCTACAAATATCTAAAGGGCTGTCACATTGTAGAAGGATCAACTTTATTCTCATTTGCACAAGGAAAGACTAGAAGCAATGGGATGAAACTGAATGGGAGGAGACACAGATTAGATATTAGAAAAAACTTTTTGACAGTTAGAGTGATCAATGAGTGGAACAGGCTGCCACGAGAAGTGGTGAGTTCTCCTTCAATGGAAGTCTTCAAACAGAGGCTGGACAGACATCTGACTGGGATGATTTAGCAAATCCTGCTTTGAGCAGGGGGTTGGACCAGATGGCCCAGGAGGTCCCTTCCAACTCTACGATTCTATGATTCTATGATTCTATGAAGTGGACATCCATAAATTCTCCCTTAGACCACAACGAGTTCCTCATGTGAAGATAATCTGTCATTTGCTGCAATGCACTACACTACTAATAAAGTTTGTCACTGTCTGAGAAGTGCACCAGGTGCTTGTTCAGGTGAAGGTGCTTTCACATTGTGTTTAGTATGCTCGGTGGCCCTGTCAGAGCATATGTCTGAATCCCCTCCCCGCAAAAATGGGATTCTGATGTCTGTGCCAATGGGGCCAGCCATAGGTTATAGTGGTGCCAGCAGAGCGAACATTTGCATCATTTTTGAGCGTGTGCGCCTACCGGAGGCAGACACTCAGACGTAGTAGACTGCACAAGCCAGTTAATTTTCATATTGGTGAAAATAAGATAGTTGCCAACATTCCCGAATGTGTTGGGACTGTCCCAATGTTTTTGTAAACAATCCCAGCAATTTTGCTATACAGCAGGCAAAACGTAAAGCAATCTGCTCATCTCGGGGGACATTCCATAGCTAAAATTGCCTACGTCCCCATTCGGAACGTAAATGTCTCATATTGCCACCTCATTGTTGTTGTATATGTAATAATTTCTGTATATACCCATGTACCCAATTCTACCATATTGTACTGTACCTGGTATGGCTAGATTCCGCAGTGCACTGAGAGCAGCATGCTGTACAGAAACATCTCCATTCTCCACATGTTGTTCCAACAAGTCTAAAAGCTGATGAACTATACCAAGTTCCACCATTCGCACACAGTTTATATCTGTGAAAAAAATAGTGTTGGTTGAGATGCCTTGCTTATTTTTGATATATACAATCTTTCTGACAATAACTTTTTGTGTTTCCACGTTCTGCAAAGCTATCCATTCTACCAAAACATGACACTTCCATTTCAGTGTGTGGTACCACCTTATCTCCCAGGCAACATGGCAGCTGTAGTAGGGTTATTAGGGTTATGTTTGCCTCATATTTTTCTGTCACATCCTAAATAGAATCACTTTTGTAATCTGCAGGTGTAAAACATCTTAGAATCTGCTCCTTTCTTACCATAAAAACTCTTTGAAAAAAGTAAAAACTCCTGGAGAGGTGTAGCGCAGTGCAGCACTGTTTTGTATTCTATAGCGGATAGGCAAGAAGTGCACTGACTGCTTCAGGGTGGAAGGATCAATGTAGCAACTAGACAAAAATATGATCCTGGCTTTATGACATATTAGAGAAGGCAGAGTCTAGTGAAAGGAACACCAGTATAAGTTTTAGTAGATGAAAATGAATCAGAGGAACAGGAATTGTTCACATTTTGCCTTTCTTTACTGTTTCTGTTTTCCACATTAAGATCATTGAGGCTGAGTAGCAAAAAAGCAAAAAAAGTGAAAAACCTGCACCGAAAATGCATCAAAAACACACATTTTAAACTGTAATGGCTTCTGCATTTTTTTTTCTACAAATGATGTAAGATTAAAAGTCTCTATAATTTATAACGCCCATTCCTGTCACTAAGATTTTTCTCATGCTGCACCAACTTCTTGGTATGGATTGCCCTAGACAATCAGATTCCCAGTTTCCATTGTTCAAGCATATCCTAAAAATACATGTTTTTAAAGCAGACCTATTACATGACTAGGGATAAGCGTACTTGTGGGAGTTTGGGTTTGTCGAGTTTGATCGAACTTTAGTCCAAAGATCGGTTTGGATACCAAAACTGAACCTAAACTTAAACCTGAAACCCATAGAAATCAATGGTGACCTGAACTTTGGAACTGGAAATTCTTTCTCCACTCTCTCCTCTCTCTCGTTCTCACTTCTCTCTTTCGCCTCTCTCTTTCTTCTATCTCTCTCCTTTCCCTCGCTCTCATCTACCTTTTTTCAGTTTTTCAAGTTCTAAAATGTGTATGAAAAGTATTATCTATAACATGAGTTGACCATACTGCCTTGGTTGGACTATATGGAGTATCAATGTGTACTAAATTAGGTGCACCAGTAAGTTTATCTATGTTTTTGCTTAACAAACAGAAATTAAATAGGAAATGTATATAATTGCCACAAACAATAGCATTGATCTACTGTAAATAATATAATTAATGCATTATCAAGGATATTATTACTGCATTGTACAATATAAAATGTCACTTTTTATCAGTTTTTTATGTGTAAGATAAAGAGGGTCACTATTTGGGGAAGATGTCACCTGAACATTGGCTATAATTATACACCATAATGCAAAGGCTATGGCTCTTTTCTTTTAAAACATCCTTCTTTTACAAAATGTGTGATCATTTTTCTCCTTTGCCCATCACTATCCTCTTCTGATCTGACCTCACACATTAGACGTAGCCGTCAGTTCCTTTAGCTTTAAGCTTTTCAATCCCCACTGTGTGAGGTTGTCAGATACTTAATCTTAGTCCAGTTGGGACATACTAATGGAAGTGAGCACATTTTGGAGCCATATACAAGATGATGACATATCTATCAGCTCTGATGTTAAATGCTTCTTCACTCTTTAAAAGTAAGAAGTGGAAAATAGGTCACTGCTAACATCCATACTGTTTCCTGTCACTACTCTTTATCTTAGAAGTGAAAACCATAGAGCCCACAGGAATTACTAGATACCACATTCAAGGTTGAATAGAGGACACACAGAGTTAACACAGCAAGGAACCTGAATACGTGGGCTTAGTTTTTCTAAAAGATAGGTTGTGTAAAAGAATACTGTAAGTACAATCTCTTAATGTTCTTTTTTCTAATTTATAACTTGTGAGGAACAGCGAAAGATTAGGTGTAGATGATCAAATTGATCTTCTGCAAATCAGCTTTGTGTAGAATTTCATTAAGATTTGAGAGTCCTCAAAGGTTGATATTTTTTAATGGTTAACTGAAAAGATGAATAAAAAAACAAGAAGCCAACGCTGCCTATGGTCAGCACACAATACATAAAGTGCATATGCACATATTGGTTTCTAACTGTTCTTTAAAATGAGACATTTAGCAAACAATTGATCAATTCTTTGAGCCACCCCGCCACGTCACAGCATTCTCATATGGGGCAGTCCTACTCTACGTTTTTTATATACGCTGTGCCATTACGGCCTCCTAAATATATTAAAAGGAAAACTATATTAAACGCAAACATACCTGGAGCATTTCTGAATTGCTCCCATGGAGTCAGAAGGGCAAGCGCAGATAAAGGCCGACCAGGTCCAGACAACATCCGGACATTTCAGATCTGACCTCCACACTGCCAGACCAGCAACCATAGATGAAGAGTGAAACAGGCCCAGACACAGGTGCATAATCAAGTAGAGCCTATGGGGGAGGGTAGGGCTGCTGCATGTGTGTACAACGGCCTAGATCAATCTGCGCTTGCCCTTTTGGCACCATGGGAGTGATTCAGAAATGCTTCGGGTACGTTTGCATTTTATACAGTTTTGCTTTTAATACATTTAGGAAGCCGTAATGGCGCAGCGAATATAAAAAACGTAGAGTAGGACTGCCCCATATGAGAATGCCTTGGCATGGCAGGGTGGCTCAAAGAATTGATCAATTGTTTGCTAAATGTCTCATTTTAAAGGACTGTTAGAAACCAATATGTGCAGGTGCACTTTATGTATTGCATGCTGACCATAGGCAGCGCTGGCTTCTTGGCTTTTTTGTTTGAACTGAAAAGATGGCAACAAATGTCATGCTTTTGGAGACTACTCGGGTCTCTTCATCAGGCATAGAATAACTGAAAATTCAGTGTCCATTATTATTCACTCCACCTAAAGTCAGTACTTTCTAGAAACTACTTTTGCAGTAAATACTGCTGCAAGTCGCTTTGGATAAGTCTCTATGAGCATTCCACATTTTGCCACTGGGATTATTGCCCATTTCTTAAAGCAAAACTGCTCGAGCTCCTTCAAATTATATGGTTTTCTCCAGTGAACAGCAATGTTCAAGTCTGACCACAGATTCTCATTTGGAACATTTACAGGTTTCCACTTAAACCATT
Organism: Dendrobates tinctorius; assembly: GCF_039654945.1. NCBI lineage: Eukaryota > Metazoa > Chordata > Amphibia > Anura > Dendrobatidae > Dendrobates > Dendrobates tinctorius. The sequence goes on from NW_027361708.1 coordinate 5,469,152, forward strand.
CAAATATTGCTTTAGCAGTATGCAGTAGTCGTTGTCTTTTAGAAGGTGAACCTCTGTCCCAGTCTCAAATCACTAACAGACTGAAACAGGTTTTACTCAAGAATATCCCTGTATTTCTCACCAATCACCATCCATCTTCCCCTCAACTCGGATCATTTTCCCTGTCCCTGCAGCCAATCAATATCAGCACAGCATGATGTACCCATCACCATGTTTCACTGTGTCACTGTGGTGATGGTATTCTTGCGGTGATGAGCTGTGTTGGTTTGGCACCAGACATAGTGTTTAACTTGGTGCTTAACTTGGCGGCCAAAAAGTAACATTTTAGTCTCATCTCACCACAGCACCTTCCTCTATATATTTGGGGAGTCTTCCACATGCATTTTGCAAACTCAAAATGAGCCTTACAATTTTTGTGCTTAAGTAAAGTCTTTTTTGCGCCCACTCTTCCTTTAGGGCCACATCTATGGAATGTATGGCTTATTGTGGTCGTTTGGACAGATAGTCCAATCTCTATATGGGAACTCTGCAGCGTCTTCTGTGTCTCTGAGTGGCCTCTCTGTTTAATTCCCTCCTTGCACAGGATGAGAGTTTCAGTGGGCGGCCCTCTCTTGGCAGGTTTGTTATGGTACCATGTTTTTTTCCATTTGATGATAATGGATTTATTTGTGCTCCAGGGGATCATCAGTGATTGGGATTTTTTTTATAGCCCAACCCTGATTTGTACTACTCAACAACTTTGTCCCTGACTTGTTTGGAGATCTCCTTGGTCTTCATAGTGTTGTTTGGTAAGTTGTGCCTCATGCTTAATGGTATTGCAGCCTCTGTAGCCATTCAGAAAATGCAAAGCGTGTATACCCACAGACCATATGAAACTTAGATTGCACACAGGTGGACTTCATTTCACTAAGCATGTGACTTCTGAGGGTAACTGCTTGCATCAGAAATTTTTAGGGGCTTCATAGCAAAAGAGGCAAATACATATGCACATTAGTTATTTAATACCATAAATTTAATTTATGCCTATAGTTTTCTCACTTCACTTCACCAACTTAGACTATTTAGTGATGCATCAGCACAAATCAAATTGCAAGAATACGGTATTTAAACATAGGCTGTAATGTAAAAAAATAGGTAAAGAACCAAGGGGGGGGAATACTTTCGGAAGCCACTGTACAGATAATAACATCTTGCTTTGCTGCATTGCCATCAAGTAACTGATTCTGAAACAGCATTTTATTTTTTCTCTGTGCAAGATCAGACATGACACTCTACTTTGAACATTATTGTTTGTAATTTGAATAAACTACATTTCTAGCACAAAACTACAGTCCAGTGACCGATACAGGCAATGTAATTTCTTGAACATACATAAATTCAGTCACCTCGCTTCACCGGTCAACTCAAGAGGAGAATAAATGAACAGGAGAATGGTAGAGAGATGTTTCATTTTTTGAATTACTGGTGTTAGTAACACGCAGTTCTTCTGAGATGTTAATGGCTCATGTTTATTCATCTTCTATGATTCGTTAATATGAGAAATTGCACTTCTCACTTTTCATACATTCTTTTCAACAACCTCCTCACAGTCATTGAGACCTGTATATCAATAGTCATCAAAAAATACTTGTCAAAGCAATAAAATTTAACTCACTTTGTATTGAAAATGTCAACCAGATCTACCAGTTTGGGAACACTTACATCTTGTACCCTACTAAAAAGCAAACATTGCAAAAATCATACAGGTAAACAACACTAACAAAGTCTCAGATGACAATATCATCAGGAAATCCAGAGGCTTTGCATGAACTTTTAACTGATGAGGATAATACCCCACCTAATATGTCAGCATGAGAGACTCCTCCAGCTTCACATGTAACAGAAAACCTACAAGCAGCTTCTGTCACTCAGGACACCTTGAGACTACTTATGCCACTTTTTGATAAGAGATTAATTGTCCTCCATGTATCGATCAATTCAGCTCTAGCCCAGATTACGACAAATGTACCAAAAATTACAGAAGTGGAGAACAGGGTCAAAGATTCTAGCATCACCTCTTTGGCTAACGTATCTAACAATAGTCAAAGAGAAGAGATTTCCCTCTGTGACAAGTTGGAGGACCTAGAAAATAGAGAAAGACTGAATAACCTCCAATTCATAGGTGTACCATAATTTTTTCTTTTAGATAATCTAACCACCTTTCTCACTACTGATCTAATACAAGTTTTGCAATTTCATATCACTCTGAACTCATTGATGGTTGAGAGCACCCATCGCATAGGTCCTCCTAGGGAACAATGAGGAGTTTGTTCACGTCCGGTCATCACTAGCTAACTAAACTGTTCCATTATGGAACAAATCTTGAGAGCGTAGTGTCGGATGAACTGACTAAAAGTTAAAAACAACTGTATCCTCATCTTTTAGGACTTTTTTGTCACTCAAAAACATAAAGGCTTCTAACCGGTTTTTTGATACCTTCATGACAGCTCTATTAGGTTCCAGCTGTTATATCCAGCCAAACTAAAAGTCCAATGCAATCGCAGTACCCACATCTTTGATGAGCTGATAGATGCATGCCGTCATTTTTGGTTGCTAAATGAAAGATGACTACTATCATTTCAGTTGGGGAGCATAACTGACTTTCATGACTTTGTCTACACTGTTAAGGGCTACATGGCCTGATATAACTAGGGCAACCATAGTTACTGGTTATTCATTATCTGGTCACGTGATGTTTTTCTTTATTCATTTAATTATGCACATTATTCCTTTTCATAGGTCCTCAAGTGGTGGGTGGCTCTCCTTTGCAGACTTTAAACAAAAGTCTGGAAAGAAGAATCCTGACTGAATGTATTATCCTTTGCAGAGTAAACCCTTTGTCGATACATCAAAGATGAGTATATCAAACACCTATACATCACCACATTATACAACCTCCACTGATCTTAATTTTATATCATGGAACACAGTAGGCCTGAACACACCTATTAAATGTAGAAAGGTTCTTAACCAGTTAAAATGTATAACTCCAGACATCATCTACCTACAAAAGACACACTGGGTGAGAGGGAAGTATTCCACACTTAAAGCCACTTAGTTGGACGCCTGCTACTCGGCAGATTATTCTTCAAAAACTAGAGGGGTGGCTATCCTATTTCACAAAGGGTCTTCCCTACACTTTTGAAGACATGGCAGATTTATTACGTTATCTGTGGACATTGCTGACTGCAATTACATGTTATTAAATGTATATGCCCCTAATCAGCATGATCCTAGTTTTCTCCCTAATATTCTAGCCATTCCACAGCAGAGAAACCCTCAAAACAAAATTCTAGGGAGTGATTTAAACTCTGTAATAGATCCACAAATTGACAGATTAAATTGTGGTACTCAGTTCCTAATGACAAATTAGCAGCTCTCCTAGATGTTGAATGCATTGTCCCTGTGATCCCTGGTGACTCTGACATAGCTCTACTAGAGAATACATATTTTACTTTGCATCACATGATTCTTTTTCAAGAATAGAATATCGCTATCTCCGAAAGCCTATTTGTGCAGACCCGCACAGAAATATACCCCATCATAATTTTCGACCATGTCCAATCTCTCTCTCTTCAATCTTTCCCACATCAATTATGATATAAATTTTGGAGATTCCCTCATTACCTTGCCAAGTCTAAAGATTTTAGCTCCTACCTTAAAATGCATTGGAATAATTTCATAGAGGTTAATATATTAGATTTAAACGACACGCCTCTATTATGGGCCACCTCAAAAACTTTTATGAGGGGTCACATTATTAATTATACAGTGTTGAAAAAACGCTCATTTAAAGAACAATTTCATAAACTTAAAATGCCTTACTTAAAGCCCAACATGCTTATATAACGCATCCCTCTCCCAAGACAAACCAGATATACCAAGAATCAAATCAGTTATGGAAACCTTCCTACAAGGTCAAGTCCGCTAGCAAAACAGACTCAAAACAAATATAATCGTTGTGCAATAGACCAGGGTCATTGTTGGCCAGACTGACTCACCCTTATTCTACACACAAACCTATACTTGCCCTGCAAAATGCAAAAACCCAAGAACTACATACCAAACAGAGAAAAAATAGTTAAGTACTATTTATTTATTTTGGGGAACTTTATAAAGCTAATCCTACTGGTCTAGAATCCATTAATCAATTTCTTACTGCCCAAGCTCTACCTCAATTATCTACAGAACAAGCAAATGATCTTAATGCTCCCATAACAGAAGAAGTGAAACTGGTAATATTTTCTGCATCAAACAAGAAATCATCAGGACCAGATGGCCATTCTGCCTAATATTATAAACTTCTACTACCTGATATTGTACCTACACATACCAGTCTCCTTAATTTAGCATATATTGATAATCAACAAGTTGATCGATTGTTTGATTTAAGAATAATATTATTCCCAAAACCAAAGAAATATCACACTCTACCATAATCTTACCGCCCCATTACTCTCTTAAATCAAGATTATACATTTCGGTCAAAAATCCTTGTGACTTGACTTCAAAGCTACCTCCCACATTTCTTGAATCCATATTAACAAGGCTTTGCTAGATGTGGACACGCTGATAAAATGCTAAAAATCATAACAGACACTGTATATGCTCAAGATCAGTCACTTCCCACTTCAATGTTGTCGGGTCTTAATGCAGAAAAGACCTTTAAGTCTGTGTACTGGCCATTCTTGCATGCATTCTTGGGGCTACTTTTGGTAACCTCTTCACATATACTCAGCAGGAGGCGGTGAACCAGATAACAGTGAATGGCCTTGATACTCCATACTTTGACATCTTTAAAGAAACCTGCCAGAGTTGCCCACTATCGCCTCTTCTATTTAATTTAGATCTCGACTCATTACTCTACTATCTTCAAGACACATCAAGTTTACAAGGTCCTAAAATTGGTAAGGCAGAATTTCAGATTGCAGCTTTTGCAGATGACATCATGCTAATGATTTCAAATCCTAAACATTCCTTAATGAATCTGCTAGATGATCTTTAGAGGGTAAGAACCTTAACTGCATATGCTTTAACCCCTTCAGCACCCAAACCTGTTTTCACTTTCATGACCAGGCCAAATTTTACAGTTCTGACCAGTGTCACTACATGTGGTAATAACTCTGGAATGCTTGAATGGATGCCACTGATTCTGAGACCGTGCTTTCGTGTACTTCATGATAGTGATAAAATTTCTTCAATATGAAATGTGTTTATTTGTAAAAAAAAAAATGTGGAAATTTGGCAAAAATGTTGCAATTTTTAAATTTGTCACACAAAATAGTTAATAAATAACATTTTACATATGTCTACTTTACATCAGCACAATTTTTCAAACATAATTTTTTTTAGCTAGGAAGTTAGAAGGGTTCACATTTAAAGTGAATTTTAGGGGGTCTATATGATATATAATACCCAAAAGTGACATCATTCTAAAAATTGCAGTTCTCAAGGTGCTCAAAACCACATTCAAGAAGTTTATTAACCTTTCAGGTGCTTCACAGGAACTGAAGCAATGCAGAAGGAAAAAATGAACATTTCTCTTTATTCACAAAAATTTTATTCAAACCCCATTTTTTATTTTCTCAAAAGGTAACAGGAGAAAATGGGACAACAAAATTTCTTGTGCAATTGCTCCTGAGCATGATGATAATACATGTGGGGGAAAACTACACTTTGGGAGCACGGCAGGGCTCGGAAGGGAAGGAGTGCCATTTGACTTTTGGAATGTAAAATTTGCTGGAATAATTAGCAGGCACCATGTTGTGTTTGGAGTACCTCCTGATGTATCTAAACAGTAGAAACCCAAAACAAGTAACCACATTTTGGAAACTAAAACTATAAACTTATCTATATGTGTGGTGAGCACCTTGAACTCCCAAGTGCTTCACAGAAGTTTATAACGTTCAGCTTTGAAAATAAAAAATCTAATTTTTCCCACAAAAATGATTTTTAGCCCCAATTTTTTCATTTTCACAAGGGTAACAGGAGAGAATACATTGTACAATTTGTAGCACAATTTCTTCTGAGTACGCTGATACCCAATGTGTGGAGGAAAACTACAGTTTGGGCATATGGCAGGGCTAAGAATGGAAAAAGTGACATTTTGGAGTGCAGACTTTGATGTAATGGTCTGAGAGTGTCATATGGCTTTTGGAGAGCCTCTGATGTGCCTTAACAGTAGAGACGCCCACAAGTGAACCCATTTTGAAAACTAGACCCCTCAAGGAGTTTATCTAGACATGTGCTGAGCACAATGAGCCCCAAGATACTTCACAGAAATTTATGATGTAGAGCTGTCAAAATAAATAAATCACATTTTGGAACCTAGACCCCTCAAGGAATTTACTTAGATGTGTGGTTGATCTGTGAAAATGTAAAAAAAAAATATAAAAATTTTTTTTTCCCGCAAAAATGTTGTTTTAGACCCCTATTTTTTCATTTTCACATGAATAGTAGGGGAAAATGGACTCCAAAGTGTGTTGTGCAATTTTTCTTGAGTACTCATATATGAGATACCCCATAGCCATATGTGATTCAAAACTACTTTTGAGGTACAGAAAAAAGCTCAGAAGGGAAGAAGAGCCATAGTGGAGTTCAGATTTTCCTGGACTGGTTTGTAGGTGGAATGTCACCTTGGTAGAACTCCTGAAGTGCCAGACCAGCAGCACCACCCATGAATGCCTCCATTTTGAAAACTACACCTCTCAATGAATTCATTGAGAGGTGCAGTGATCATATTGACACAGCAGATGTGCCAGTCCTGGCAGGGAAGGTCGGGAGTGGAGAGTTGTCCATCCCGTTGGCGACTGAACCAGGCTGGGTGAGAGAACTTCGGGAAATCTATGACCTATGAGAAGAATGTTCTGACCTGAAGAAGAAACCTCCAGCACCTCTGGACTCCTCCGGGGCCAGAACTGGTCCCAAGCCTCGCCGGAGGCCGAAACCGCATCGTATAGAGGGGCCGTTTACCTGTTTCAACTGTGGAAACGCTAGATATTTCGCTCGAGGATGTGCGCATTGGGGAAGGCCCCTCCACCGTCGTCGTTTAAACTAGTGGGCTATGTGGCTGGGGGACGCCGCCCAGGGCCTGAGCAGCCAAGAAGGAGAGGGAGAAGTCCCACAAGTTTAGTTTCTTTAAGTCTTCTTGTTTGGGCCGAAATGGATGGTCTGGCTGTCCGCTGCCTAGTTGATACTGGCTCGCAAGTGACTACTATGCCTGAGACTTACTTCAGACGTCATTTTACCCGAGACGATGCAGCCTGAATGGGGTCCCGTGATCAGATGGACAGCAGCTAATCAGTTACCCATCCCCGTCGCAAGGGTGGTCTGGATACAAATCACTGTGTGACAAGTATGTGGGCCAAAAAGGAGTCATGTTGACTGCTGGGGACTCTAGTACTGGCCCCACTGTGACTTAACATACTAATGGGCAGCGTCGGACTGGCCCACTGGAGAACCGGAGGATTCTCCGGTGGGCCCTGGCATCTGGTGGGCCCTGGCACCTGCTGGCATACAGGGCCAGCAGTTGCCTAGGGCCCCCGCTGTTCCAGGGGCCCCCAGTCAGTGGTGTGTCGCACACCATGCAGCTGCTTTGGGGGCCCCTGCCAGCGGAGCAGCAGCGGGTGTCAGGAGGCAGGAGCCCCTGTCCCCGCTGCTAAAGAGAAATGAATATTCACTGCGAAGCAGTGAATATCATTTCACAGTCTCCACCCCCAGAGGCCCCGCCCCCAGCCCAGTAAGCCGCTCTGCAGACTACAGCTGTAAATCAGGGCCGGCGCCGCCATCAGTCCTCTCTGCTCCTGGCTCACAGCCAGTGCGCGATGACGTCACTACATCGCGCACCCGCTGTGTGTCTGGCAGAGGGGGCAGCTCCTGACACTGAAGCCGGCTGCCGGAATCAGCGTGGGAGCGAGGAGGAGAGGTGAGTATTGTGTTTTTTTTTTTTTTTTTTTTTTTATATCTCTCTCGCTCTCTCTATCTGTCTATCTATCTCTATCTATTATCTATATCTATCTATCTCTATATCTATCTATTATCTATATCTATCTATTTCTATCGCTCTATCTTTATATCTATCTTTCTATTTCTACATCTATCTCTATATCTATCTATCTATCTCTATATCTTTCTATATATATCTCTATATCTATCTATTATGTCTATCTATCTCTATATCTATCTATTATGTCTATCTATCTATCTCTATATCTATCTATCTTACTCTATCTATCTCTATATCTATTATCTATCTAGCTACCATCTATATCTATCTATCTTTATCTATATATATCTCTATCTAATATCTATATCTATCTATCTATCTATCTATCTCTATACCTATCTATTTATCTATCCGTTATCTATCTCTATATCTTTTCTCTGTATCTATCTATCTCTATATCTATATCTCTCGCTATCTATCGCTCTATCTCTATATCTATCTCTATATCTATCTTTATATCTATATATCTATCTCTATCTATCTCTATATCTATCTCTATATCTATATCTATTTCTCTCTATATCTATCTCTATATCTCTCTCTATAGCTACAGTATCTATCTATATATCTCTATCTATCTCTATATCTATCTCTCTGTATATCTATCTATCGCTCTATCTCTATATCTATCTTTCTATCTCTATATCTATATATCTATCTATCTTTCTCTATCTATTTATCTCTATATCTTTTCTCTGTATCTATCTCTCTCTATATCTATATCTATCTATCTCTATATATATATCTATTATCTCTATATCTATATCTATTTCTCTCTATATCTCTCTCTATATCTATCTATCTAGTTATCTCTATCTCTATATCTATCTCTCTGTATATCTATCTATCTTTCTATCTCTATATCTATCTCTATATCTATCTATCTTTCTCTATCTATCTATCTATCTATCTATCTATCTATCTATCTCTATCTATTATCTATATCTATCTCTATCTATCTATCGCTCTATCTCTATATCTATCTTTCTATCTCTACATCTATCTCTATATCTATCTTTCTATCTATCTCTATATCTATCTATATCTATATCTATCTATTATGTCTATCTATCTAGCTATCTCTATTATCTATATCTACCTATCTCTATATCTTTCTATCTTACTCTATCTCTATATCTATCTGTTATCTCTATATTTATTATCTATCTTTATCTATCTATTATCTATATCTATATCTATCTCTATCTATTTATCGATCTCTGTATCTATCTCTCTCTATATCTATCTCTCTCTCTATCTACCGCTCTCTCTCTATCTATCTTTATATCTATATCTATCTATCTCTATATCTATCTATTATCTCTATATCTATCTACCTATCTATCTCTATATCTATATCTATAGCGATCTATATATTATCTCTATATCTATCTATCTATATATTATCTCTATATCTATCTATCTATCTCTAATCTATCTATCTATCTATCTCTATATATATCTGTTATCTCTATATCCATATCTATCTCTATATATCTCTATATCTATCTTTCTATCTAACACTATATCTATCTCTATATCTCACTATCTATCTATCTCTATCTCTATCTCTCTCTCTTTATCTATCTATTGATCTATCCATCTATCTCTATATCTATCTATTATATCTATCTATTATCTCTATTATCTATATCTATCTATCCATCTATCTATCTAGCTATCTCTATCTATCTCTATATCTCTCTCTATATCTATCTATCTTTCTAACTCTATATCTATCTATCTCTATACATATCTCTATATCTAGCTATTATCTCTATATCTATCTCTATATCTATCTTTCTATATCTATCTGTCTCTATATCTATCTCTATATCTATCTATCTATCTATCTCTATATCTATTATCTCTATATCTATCTATCTATCTCTATATATATATCTCTATATCTATTTTTATTTATAGCCATCTATCTATATATATTTATCTCTATATCTATCTATATATGTCTATATTATTATTATTATTATTATTATATCTGTATATCTCTATCTATTATCTATCTCTATCAATTATCTATCTCTATCTATATATCTATCTATCTCTATATCTTTCTATCTCTAGCTATCTATCTATCTATCCATTATCTATTTTCTATCTATCTCTATATCTATCTACCTATCGATCTATCTATCTATCTATATTTCTTTCTATATCTATCTTTATATCTATCTCTATCTATCTCTATGAATCTTTCTATCTATCCATTATCTACTTTCTATCCATTATCTACTATCTATTTCTACATCTATCTTTCTATCTATATCTATCTAACTCTATATCTATATATCTATATAGCATTATACCCTATGACGGGGTGCATTATTCCCTATGAGGGGGGCAGTATTATACCCTATGAGGGGGCAGCATTATACCCTATGAGGAGGCAGCATTATACCCTATGAGGAGGCAGCATTATACCCTATGAGGAGGCAGCATTATACCCTATGAGGAGGGCAGCATTATTCCCTATGAGGGGGGCAGTATTATACCCTATGAGGGGGGCAGTATTATACCCTATGAGGGGGGCAGTATTATACCCTATGAGGGGGGCAGCATTATACCCTATGAGGGGGGCAGCATTATACCCTATGAGGGGGGCAGCATTATACCCTATGAGGGGGTGCATTATTATACCCTATGAGGGGGGCAGTATTATAACCTATGAGGGGGGCAGTATTATACCCTATGAGGGGGTGCATTATACCCTATGAGGGGGTGCATTATACCCTATGAGGGGGTGCATTATTCCCTATGAGGGGGCAGTATTATACCCTATGAGGGGGGCAGTATTATATTCTATGAGATGGCTGCATTATATTCTATGAGATGACTGCATTATACTATGTGAGGGGGCTGCTTTATATTCTATGAGGGGGCTACCCCAACTCCTGCTACATAAATAAGACATGTACAACCTTATATTATACCCGGATATTAGCGTGTTTTACCGCATAATTGGTGGTCGGGTATTTAACTCTATGCAGCTACATAGTGGGCCCCAAGAATGATTTTCTCTGGTGGGCCCAAGGTGTTCCAGTCCGACGCTGCTAATGGGAATTAACATACTAAAGGAACTGGGGAACCTCCTGGTCAATGAGTCAGCTGATGTGTTTCTGAATCGATGGAGCCTCGCACCCAGCAGAGAAAAGTGTTTCAACAGTTGATATGAGTGGCTCAAGCTCAAGACATGTCAAGTGGAGAAAAAGCATTAGGCAAGGTGATCATTCTGGCATCCACCAATCTCATCTTGCCACCAGGTCAGACTGTGCTCTCGTTGCCTCTCCGAGCCTGTACCCCTCTTGAAGAAGTCAAAGTCCAGATAGAACCAGATGTCATGGAGCAATTACCTCCAGGGCTCCTTGTTGCTCGGACATTAGCCATTGCCCATGGCGGAAATGTGCTAGTGCGATATGTCAACCTCGGGGAGGGCGATTTCACGCTTCCGCCCAAGAGTGAAGAAGCACAGATCATGGGAATGCCAGAAAAGTTGATACCACTGGAGGCTGTTCACCTGGCAGTGAAGCAGGGGCACCCCTGGACAGTGGCTGTATCGGTGTCTTCCGAACCAGAATCCAATCACCTAAAGGAAGAACGCCAAATGCTGGAGAAGTTATGGGCCGAGGTAACGGAAATCTCACCACAACAGGTACAATAAGTGGAAGCGGTGTTAGAGCGATATCAGGATATTTTTGCTAGTCATGACGATTATTTTGGGTGTACCACAGCCATCAGCCTCCAACGAGGAGCACCGCACCTATTAGGGAACGATACCAACAAATCCCACCACAAATGTACCAGGAGGAGTAGGAGATGTTGGCGCATATGCTGCAGAGCGAAGTCATCAGAGAGAGCTAAAGTCCATGGGCTGCGCCCATTGTTCTGGCAAGAAAAAAGGATGGGACTCTGTGCTTCTGTGTAGGCTACCAGAAACTGAACATTTGCACCGTGAGAGACTCGTACCCACTACCGAGAATTGAAGAATCACTGTCTGCCTTGGGAAAAGCGAAGTACTTCTCGTTATTAGATCTAGCCAGTGGATATTGACAAGTGCCCATGTCTGAGCAAGACCGGGTGAAGACAGCATTCATACTGCCTATGGGGTTGTTCAAATTCAACCGGATGCCCTTCAGCCTTACCAACGCACCCGGGACCTTCCAACGATTGACGGAGAGATGTTTTGGAGATTTGAGCTTCGAGGCTACCCTAATTTATTTGGATGACATCATCTTCTATGTGGCTACCTTTGAGGAGCACTTACAGCAGCTAGAGCAAGTGCTGAGCCAACTACAGTGGCACGGCTTGAAAGTAAAACTTCGGAAATGTCACCTCTTCCGCAAGCAGATTGAGTACTTGGAACATGTCATCTTCGCTGAAGGAGTAAGACTGTAAGACCATCGCGTGAGAAGATAGCGGCAGTACAAGACTGGCCCACCCTGAATACCGTGAAAGATGTCCGGGCCTTCCTGGGACTCACAGGGTATTATGGACAGTTAGTGGAAAACTTCACCCGCATTGTTAACCCGCTGCTGGAGTTGCTGAAAGGAGTGCCGTCTGGTGCAAAGAATCAGACCCTGACTGAGGCACCCCTACTAGCCTATGTGGACTTCTCTAAACCCTTCATCCTTCATAGTGATGGGAGTATGCATGGGCTAGGAGCGGTGTTGTCACAAATGCAGGGCGGAAGAGAGCGGGTGATTGCGGATGCAAGCCGGTCCCTCCATGACTCCGAATGGAACCCAAACAATTACAGTTCTTTGAAATTGAAACTACTCGTGTTGGGGTGGGAAATGACAGAGAAGTTTGCCGAGTACCTGTGAGGGTCCAAAGCCTTATTGCTCTCCAATAACAATCCTCTGGCTCATCTAGAAAACGCAAAATTAGGGGCTCTGGAGCAGAGATGGGTGGCTTGCAAGGCCAAATGCAGATACAATATTGCCTATCGAAAAAGAGCAATGAACACACATGCTTATGCTTTATCAAGAGTGACTCACGAGCAACCTGGACCTGACCAGGACAAAGAGTTGGAGGCTGAAGAAATCCCTGAGTTCCCTAACTCCGCCAGGACGATGACGGCGATGCAGGGACAGATGGGGAGATGCCCAGAGGACACACACTGGGGTGACCCTGTGACGATTGGGTATGGCTTCAACAGGAGGATAGGGAACTCACTCAGATGAGGCAATGGGTGCCCTTGAAGCAACTTCCCAGCCAAAGAGAGAGAGATGCCCTGTCCCAGGGAGGTCTATAGATCCTTCAGCAATGGGAGAGGCTCCAGTTGGAAGATGGCCTGCTGTACAGGAAGGTGCAGATGGCATGAGAGATGGGGATCACATGGCAAGTGGTGCTCCTAAAAAAGTTGCTCTGGGAGGTGGCCACAGAACCTTATGATAGAGGAGCCCACTTTGGCCAAGAAAAGATGTTCCAGTCACTGCAGAAGTTGGTCTACCATCCTCAACTGAAAACAGCAGTGGATGAAGCTTGTCAGCAATGCAGGAACTATAAGTTGGTGAAGCCTCCAGAACAGAGGGCCCTTATGCAAACCATCGTGACCTCTGTTCCCCTAGAGGTGTTGATGATTGACTACCTGACTGTAGGCCCAGATCACCTTGGAAATGAACACTGTATGGTAATGACTGATCACTTCACCAAATTCGCGGTGGTAATCCCAACCCGGGATCAGACTGCTGAGTTGGCGGCACAGACCATTTGCAGGGACTTCATCTGAGTGTATGGTTGCCTGAAGAGGATTCACTCTGACCAAGGCACCTTTTTTAAAGGATGGGTCATGGAAGAGCTGGATCGCCTGTATCAGATTGAGAAATCCAGAACGATGCCCTACCATCCTCAAGGGAATGGGGCCTGCGAGCGTTATAATTGGACGCTGATTCAGAGGTTGAGAACCCTGGATGAAGACCGTAAGGTTCGCTGGCCTGAATTTGTGGCTGAATTAGTCTGGGTGTACAAAAATTGGGTGCACAGTATGACTGGATATACACCATACACTCTACTGTTTGGCCGGAAAGGGAGAGAAATCATGGCGCTGGGTCCGCAAACATTGTCGTCATCTGCAGACTCTCCATTGGCTTGTGCAGACCAAGTTCAGGGAACTTGAACATCATGAAGTGACTCCCCTGTGAGGGACAGCTCTTAAGGCCAGGGACCACGTGTTGGTCCGAGACAAACTTCCTCAAGGCAAACTGGAGTGTCGGTGGGAGAAGACCCCGTATCGGGTGAAATGCCAAATTGGGTCTGAAGGTCCCATCTATGAGGTTCAGCCTGAAGGGGAAGAAGACGCTCCCACTCAAGCAGTTCATCAGAACATGTTGTGTCCTTGCTTGTCACGAGATTCCGATCACACACTCCCCTCCACAGCTGTTGATGATGATGAGGGAGAATTCTCCGACCTGCCACCCACTGACCCAGAAGAGGAACAGGAACTTGAAGCTCCCAAATTGGATGTTCCATTAAATCTGGGCACGTCTCCATCCTTGCCTGCTCAAGCTGACTCCACCACCCAACCTGACTCCACTACCACACCTGTCCCCACTAGAGTTGAGCGAAACGGGTCGAAAAAATTCAAAAGTCGCCGACTTTTGGCAAAGTCGGGTTTCATGAAACGAAACCCGACCCTAGGATGAGGTCGGCCACGAGGTCGGCGACTTACGCGCCAAAGTCGCGTTTCAAAAGTTTGTTTTGCGCTCTTTTTCAGCCAATCAGGATCCACGGACACTGTGGGCAACGTGATGACCTAGGCACGGGTCACCACCATCTTTCAGAAGGGCATGCAAGTGATTGGCTTGCTTTGGTGGGCGTCACAGGGGGTATAAAAGGGCGTGCACGCCGACCGCCATCTTACTTCTGCCGATCTTAGTATAGGGAGAGGTTGCTGCTGATTCTGTAGGGAGAGCGTTAGGCAGGGAAGAAGACAAAAGAACTGCTTCTGCTGCTAGCGATTTGGCCTGCACAACACACAAGTCACTGTGTGTGCAGTGCAAGGGGAGGCTATATTGTGGTGTATCAGTGGTGTTGGTTGTTGGGCTGCCTTCTAAGGCTTCCTGACACGCTGGCATTGCTGTTTACCCACTGCTCCGCAAACTGCTTTTTTAAAAGCAATCCAATCTCCCTTATCCTCTAGTCACTTTTGTCACAGCTGTGCCACCGAGCGTGTCACATAGCGCTCAGATATCAGTGGGCCTCACACAATCCACAAGTGTCCAGTGTCCAAAAGTGTACGCAGAGATTCAAAATCTCCATTATCCTCTCGTCACTTTGGTCACAGGCAGCTGTGCCATCTAGCGTGTCACATAGCGCTCAGATATCAGTGGGCCTCACACAATCTACAAGTGTCCAGTGTCCAAAAGTGTACGCAGAGAATCAAAATCTCCATTATCTTCTCGTCACTTTGGTCACAGGCAGCTGTGCCATCGAGCGTGTCACATAGCGCTCAGATATCAGTGGGCCTCACACAATCCACAAGTGTCCAGTGTCCAAAAGTGTACGCAGAGATTCAAAATCTCCATTATCCTCTCGTCACTTTGGTCACAGGCAGCTGTGCCATCGAGCGTGTCACATAGCGCTCAGATATCAGTGGGCCTCACACAATCCACAAGTGTCCAGTGTCCAAAAGTGTACGCAGAGATTCAAAATCTCCATTATCCTCTCGTCACTTTGGTCACAGGCAGCTGTGCCATCTAGCGTGTCACATAGCGCTCAGATATCAGTGGGCCTCACACAATCTACAAGTGTCCAGTGTCCAAAAGTGTACGCAGAGAATCAAAATCTCCATTATCCTCTCGTCACTTTGGTCACAGGCAGCTGTGCCATCGAGCGTGTCACATAGCGCTCAGATATCAGTGGGCCTCACACAATCCACAAGTGTCCAGTGTCCAAAAGTGTACGCAGAGATTCAAAATCTCCATTATCCTCTCGTCACTTTGGTCACAGGCAGCTGTGCCATCGAGCGTGTCACATAGCGCTCAGATATCAGTGGGCCTCACACAATCTACAAGTGTCCAGTGTCCAAAAGTGTACGCAGAGATTCAAAATCTCCATTATCCTCTCGTCACTTTGGTCACAGGCAGCTGTGCCATCGAGCGTGTCACATAGCGCTCAGATATCAGTGGGCCTCACACAATCCACAAGTGTCCAGTGTCCAAAAGTGTACGCAGAGATTCAAAATCTCCATTATCCTCTCGTCACTTTGGTCACAGGCAGCTGTGCCATTGAGCGTGTCACATAGCGCTCAGATATCAGTGGGCCTCACACAATCTACAAGTGTCCAGTGTCCAAAAGTGTACGCAGAGATTCAAAATCTCCATTATCCTCTCGTCACTTTGGTCACAGGCAGCTGTGCCATCGAGCGTGTCACATAGCGCTCAGATATCAGTGGGCCTCACACAATCTACAAGTGTCCAGTGTCCAAAAGTGTACGCAGAGATTCAAAATCTCCATTATCCTCTCGTCACTTTGGTCACAGGAAGCTGTGCCATCGAGCGTGTCACATAGCGCTCAGATATCAGTGGGCCTCACACAATCTACAAGTGTCCAGTGTCCAAAAGTGTACGCAGAGAATCAAAATCTCCATTATCCTCTCGTCACTTTGGTCACAGGCAGCTGTGCCATCGAGCGTGTCACATAGCGCTCAGATATCAGTGGGCCTCACACAATCCACAAGTGTCCAGTGTCCAAAAGTGTACGCAGAGATTCAAAATCTCCATTATCCTCTCGTCACTTTGGTCACAGGCAGCTGTGCCATCGAGAGTGTCACATAGCGCTCAGATATCAGTGGGCCTCACACAATCCACAAGTGTCCAGTGTCCAAAAGTGTACGCAGAGATTCAAAATCTCCATTATCCTCTCGTCACTTTGGTCACAGGCAGCTGTGCCATCGAGCGTGTCACATAGCGCTCAGATATCAGTGGGCCTCACACAATCCACAAGTGTCCAGTGTCCAAAAGTGTACGCAGAGATTCAAAATCTCCATTATCCTCTCGTCACTTTGGTCACAGGCAGCTGTGCCATCGAGCGTGTCACATAGCGCTCAGATATCAGTGGGCCTCACACAATCTACAAGTGTCCAGTGTCCAAAAGTGTACGCAGAGAATCAAAATCTCCATTATCCTCTCGTCACTTTGGTCACAGGCAGCTGTGCCATCGAGCGTGTCACATAGCGCTCAGATATCAGTGGGCCTCACACAATCCACAAGTGTCCAGTGTCCAAAAGTGTACGCAGAGATTCAAAATCTCCATTATCCTCTCGTCACTTTGGTCACAGGCAGCTGTGCCATCGAGCGTGTCACATAGCGCTCAGATATCAGTGGGCCTCACACAATCTACAAGTGTCCAGTGTCCAAAAGTGTACGCAGAGAATCAAAATCTCCATTATCCTCTCGTCACTTTGGTCACAGGCAGCTGTGCCATCGAGCGTGTCACATAGCGCTCAGATATCAGTGGGCCTCACACAATCCACAAGTGTCCAGTGTCCAAAAGTGTACGCAGAGATTCAAAATCTCCATTATCCTCTCGTCACTTTGGTCACAGGCAGCTGTGCCATCGAGCGTGTCACATAGCGCTCAGATATCAGTGGGCCTCACACAATCCAAAAGTGTCCACTGTCCACAAGTGTGTGCAGAAATTCTAAATCTCCCCTGTCCTATAGACACCTTTTACCTTGTTTTACATTACTATATACAGTAGTTTGTTGGATTTTGTCTACATTTCTACCAAAAATGAGGAAGGCTGGTGGAAGAGGCCGTGGAATTGGGTGGGGGTTGGCAGCTGGTAATGATGGTGTTGGTGGTGGATCTGATGGTAGTGGCAAGAGCAAAATAGGACCGAATGCAGGAGGTGCTGACCCTGCGTCATCGTCTGGCTACATAAGGCCTCGAACGCTTAGTTTTCTAGGAGTTGGCAAACCGCTTTTAAAGGCAGAGCATCAGGAAAAAGTTTTGTCTTACATTGCTGACTCAGCCTCCAGCTCTATCGCCTCCTCTTCTTCAGTTGTAAAAAGTAAAAGTACTGAGTCGTCATTGGAGGCTCATGTTCATGAACCACACCTTTCCTTGTGTCCTTCACCCCAACCAAGATTGAAGGATGACGCAGGCCATACTACTGATTACTCCATGGAGCTGTTTTCACATACCATGCCTGGATTATCAAGTGAAATGGTGAATTACCCAGGCCAAGATGAATCTGACATGGAGTGCACTGATGCACAGCCGCTGATGGATGATTCTGCTGGTACATTCACTCAGAGCACTACATTGTCCTCGCAGTGTACAGAGCCAGATTTTGACCCTGATGAGACTCAGGTGCCCCTTCCCGCACACTATACCACCATACACGGTGACACAGAGAAAGGTGCACATGACATAGAAGAGGAGGTGATGGATGACCCAGTTGTTGACCCAGATTGGCATCCATTGGGGGAAGAGGGTGCTGCTTCCAATAGCTCAGATGAGGAGCATCCACAGCAGACATCGACATCGCAACAGCTGTTATCTGGCAGGCCCGGAGCACTCCAAAGACAGGTTCCAAACATCAAAAGAGTTGCTGGACAGCTTGTCCAGAGGGTCAAAAGATCACAGCGTGCTAGGCCGCAAAATGTCTGCCAAAGTAGGAAGAGTGCAGTGTGGCACTTTTTTGAACAAAATCCTCATGATCAGGCCAAGGTTATCTGTAAGAAGTGCGCAAAGACCTTTAGCCGAGGGAAAAATCTGAAAAATTTGAATACCAGTTGCATGCTTAGACATTTAACCAGCATGCACTTGCAAGCGTGGACACAACACCAAACCTCAAGTGCCACATGTGCAACTGATCACAACGAAGGTAGTCAGCAACGCTACATTGTTTCCCCCACTGTAAGCCCACCGGTTAGCACAGCAGCAAATGTTGAGGTGTCGTTGCAAGGCCACAGCAGTCAGGGAATCCCACTGTTATATCAACGAAAGACTGATTCTAGGCCATCAGAAAGAACACCAACTCCATCACCATCATCAACCCTCTCTCAGTCCGCCCTGTCCACCGCTACTTCCACCATATGCAGCTCTCAAGTCCAGCTCACCCTCCCAGACACTATGAGTAGGTCAAGAAAGTACTCAGTCTCTCATCCGCGTACACTGGGTTTGAACGCCCACATTGCCAAACTAATCTCGTTTGAGATGATGCCCTTTCGGTTGGTGGAAAGCACAGCTTTCCGCAAACTCATGGCCTATGCAGTACCACGCTATGACCTACCCAGTCGCCACTTCTTCTCTCGCAAAGCCATCCCAGCCCTCCACCATCATGTGAAAGACCGCATTGTCCATGCACTCAAGCAGTCAGTGAGCGGAAAGGTGCACCTCACAACTGATGCATGGTCCAGTCGGCATGGCCAGGGCCGTTACGTGTCCATCACTGCGCACTGGGTTAATGTGGTGGATGCAGGGTCCACAGGGGACAGCGGTGGTGGGACAGTGCTGCCTAGCCCATGGTATAGGAAACAGTTGGCTGTAGGCGTTCCACCCTCCTCCTCCTCCTCCTCCAGAAGCGAAAGCTCGTCCACAGAGCGCAGTCGTACGAGCACTCCATCTGCAGCTGCCACTGTTGCACACGATGTGTCCCCCTATCGAGCAGCTAGTGGAAAGCGTCAGCAGGCTGTGTTGCAGATGATGTGTTTGGGCGACAGACACACCGCCGAGGTGCTGGCCGAGTACTTGAAGCGACAAACTGAGTCATGGCTGGGCAGTGTACATCTTGAGGCAGGCAAGGTAGTTAGTGATAACGGCCGTAATTTTGTGGCAGCCATAGCCCTTTCAAAACTCAGCCACATACCTTGCTTGGCTCACACATTGAACCTGGTGGTGCAGTGCTTCCTCAAAAATTATCCGGAGTTAACAGCCCTGCTCCAGAAGGTGCGAAGACTGTGCGCGCACATCCGCCGGTCGCCTGTACACTCCGTTCGTATGCAGAAGCTGCAGCGATTGCTCCACCTTCCCAACCACCGCCTCATTATCGACATTGCAACAAGGTGGAACTCCACCCTGCACATGGTTGAGCGGCTGTGCGAGCAGAGGCAGGCCATAATGCATTTGTGGGAGGATACACGGCCAGGCACTTTGAGAGCAGACATGGTGTTGACAGGCGTGCAGTGGTCGAAGCTGAAAGACCTTTGTAAAGTCCTTCAGTGTTTTGAGGAATGCACACGGCTGGTAAGCGCAGACGACGCCATCCTAAGCATGAGCATCCCACTTATGCGTCTGCTCATGCAAACTTTGACGCACCTTAAGGAGCAGGCGTCTGCAGCCAATGTTGATGAGGAGGAAGAGGAGGAGGGAATCCTTGATGACATTCAGCCATTGTCTGCTCAGGGACCTCTCCTGGACGAAGTGGAGGAAGAAGAGGAGGAGGAGGAGGAGGATGATGGGGATGATTACTTAGGGGAGGAGGATGCATCTCGTGGGGCAAGTGAAAATGTTGGCGTGGCAAGGTCTGGTACAGGGTTTGTGCGTGACTGGAGGGATGTGGATTTGCCAGAAAGTGCTCCTCCACCCAGCACTCGCAGTGCATCATTGACACCGGGAACATTGGCCCACATGTCAGATTATGCCTTGCGGATCCTAAAAAGGGACCCCCGCATTGCCAAAATGATGAACGATGACGACTACTGGTTGGCCAGCATCCTGGATCCACGCTATAAAGGCAAATTACAAAACATCATGCCACAGGAGAACCTTGACCTAATATTGGCTAATAAACAAGCAACTCTGGTAAATCGGTTGCTTGAGGCTTTCCCAGCACACAGCAGCGGTGATGGTTCTCACACGAGCCGTACGGGCCGGGGGCAGCTTGGCAGAGGTGTTCGTGGTGCACACAGCAGAAGTGGCGTTGGAGACAGGGGTTTCATGACAATGTTGTGGACTGATTTTTCAAATACCGCTCACACAACTGGTAATACTGCATCGATGGAAAGTGACAGGAGACAGCAGTTGTCAACTATGGTTACAAACTACTTTTCCTCCCATATCGATGTTCTCCCACACAGGTCATTCCCCTTTGACTATTGGGCCGCTAAACTGGACACCTGGCCTGAATTGGCCCAATATGCCTTACAGGAGCTCGCTTGCCCAGCTGCAAGTGTGCTATCGGAAAGAGTCTTCAGTGCAGCTGGATCAATCCTTACAGAAAAAAGGACCCGTCTGTCAACCCAAAATGTGGATGATCTAACCTTCATTAAAATGAACCACGCATGGGTTTCCAAGGATTTTGTCCCACCTTCCCCTGATGACACATAGGGTGACAGAAAAATGGCTTGCTTTGGTCCACCTCTTCCTGGTACTTCACCTATTTCGCCTTTTGCATCAGCTGAATGTCCAACATCAACATATGCCACTTTCTAAAACTCCCTAACTGTGCTGCCTCCCCCCCATGGCCGGGGTCACCACCTACCGCACGACACCGTGCGAGTGCCGTTGCCCTGGACAGGTGGGTAGGCCGACTCTTGGGCGCGGGCACTGGCACAGGGTCCCTCATAGTGCAATCAAGTGTCTCTGACGGCGGTGGTGCACACCCGCCGTCAGACACACCGCTGTACTATGAGGGGCCCAGTGCCAGTACCGACGCCCACGATTGGCCCCCCTTGCTTGGGCAGGGCCCCAGCATTTGCAATATTTACCTCTCCCTGCTCCTCCTCTGTGTAATCTGGGCTGTCAAATCCATACTGTGCCTGACACCGTCTGAGCCTGCCTCCTGAGACATATATTTTGAATGTGTACGCTATCCATACATATTATCCGGGGATACGGTACCCTTTCTAACCTTTGTGCAATGACGTGCAATCCATACTGGGCCTAACACCGTCTGAGCCTGCCTCATGCTGTATAGACATATATTTTGAATGTGTACGCTATCCATACATGTTATCCGGGGATACGGTACCCTTTCTAACCTTTGTGCAATGACGTGTAATCCATACTGGGCCTAACACCGTCTGAGCCTGCCTCATGCTGTATAGACATATATTTTGAATGTGTACGCTATCCATACATGTTATCCAGGGATACGGTACCCTTTCTAACCTTTGTGCAATGACGTGCAATCCATACTGGGCCTAACACCGTCTGAGCCTGCCTCATGCTGTATAGACATATATTTTGAATGTGTACGCTATCCATACATGTTATCCAGGGATACGGTACCCTTTCTAACCTTTGTGCAATGACGTGCAATCCATACTGGGCCTAACACCGTCTGAGCCTGCCTCATGCTGTATAGACATATATTTTGAATGTGTACGCTATCCATACATGTTATCCAGGGATACGGTACCCTTTCTAACCTTTGTGCAATGACGTGCAATCCATACTGGGCCTAACACCGTCCGAGCCTGCCTCATGCTGTATAGACATATATTTTGAATGTGTACGCTATCCATACATGTTATCCAGGGATACGGTACCCTTTCTAACCTTTGTGCAATGACGTGCAATCCATACTGGGCCTAACACCGTCTGAGCCTGCCTCATGCTGTATAGACATATATTTTGAATGTGTACGCTATCCATACATGTTATCCGGGGATACGGTACCCTTTCTAACCTTTGTGCAATGACGTGCAATCCGTACTGGGCCTAACACCGTCTGAGCCTGCCTCATGCTGTATAGACATATATTTTGAATGTGTACGCTATCCATACATGTTATCCGGGGATACGGTACCCTTTCTAACCTTTGTGCAATGACGTGCAATCCATACTGGGCCTAACACCGTCTGAGCCTGCCTCATGCTGTATAGACATATATTTTGAATGTGTACGCTATCCATACATGTTATCCAGGGATACGGTACCCTTTCTAACCTTTGTGCAATGACGTGCAATCCATACTGGGCCTAACACCGTCTGAGCCTGCCTCATGCTGTATAGACATATATTTTGAATGTGTACGCTATCCATACATGTTATCCAGGGATACGGTACCCTTTCTAACCTTTGTGCAATCACGTGCAATCCATACTGGGCGTGAGAACGGCTGGTGAGCTGTTAAGCAAGCTACAGCACCTGTCCAGACAAGTACAGGGATTCCCTAGCAAGGAGACTTATTTGATTGTTTTCAATGTTGGGACAGCAATTTTTGGGGAGCACTATACTCTGGAGAATGATAGATGGGGCCCACCATACACTGGAACATTCCAAAGGTGGACATCAGACACTGGAGCAGCATTTACAGGGCCCATTACACAATAGAGCATTAGAAATGGGGCCCATTATGTTTGGAGCATTATTTGGGCCCATAAGACAGTGGAGCTTCATCCATGGGGACCAACATATACTGTAGCATTATGTGGAGCTCATCATATACTGTTTCAAACATTATATGGGACCAATGATTCTGTATGGAGAAATAGATGGGCCTCGTCATGAGATGTAAAAAGTGAGGTATTTTTCATTGTACTATACCGCTATTTCTCTGCCGTATCGGAGCATGATGAGTTGTGGTATGTGTTAAAGGGACGCTCTTTCGCCCAGGGCACATGAAAACCTGGAGCCAGCCCTCCCCCCCACAGTTTGTAGCCAAATAACCCCCATTTTTCAGTGCGTAACTTGTAATATGAAGTTAATTAAGGTTGACAAGCTTAAGAAAGAAGAATTGATGCTTTTGGCATTCAAATGGGCACTGTAGGTGTGTTTCCTGTCCTCCTCTCACTGCCGACTTTTATTCCCCATTGACTTACATTGGGTTTCGTGTTTCGGGACGACCCCGACTTTTCCCTATAATCGGACGATCTTGCTCGACCCGACTTTTGGAAAAGTCGGGTTTCCCGAAACGAAACGCGACCCTAAAAAACCAAAAGTCGCTCAACTCTAGTCCCCACTACTTAACGTGATTTACGCCGTACAGAACGGACAACAGGAAGACCACCCAACCGATACGAACAAGACCAATTTATTTGGCAGCGGATCATTCAGGGGATGGACTAATATCAACGTCTACTGAAATAGCTCTCGCCCGTAGATTGGCGAGCTAAAGAAGATGGGGAGTGTAAGAAGAAGGATCGTGCCGTGGATGCCTGTTCTATGCCGATTCCGGAACTGTCGGGGCTGTCTCCTCTGTTATCCCGGGGGAAAGCTTAAGGGACCGGACCTATCCTTGCATGAGGAAGCAGGGGCATGGTTAAGGGGCAACAGCTTCAGCACATGCTGATACTGGAGCATCCGTACAGCGCAGGCCCACGTTCGAGTACCGCCACCACTGGCAGAGACTGTGAGGAGAGATGTGCAGTGTGCCCATTGGTTGCCACGAAACGAGGTGCCAGATGATCCGGGCCTGTGAGTACTGTGCGCTTGCCGCCTAAGAGAGACCGGCTGCAGGACCGTTATTTGCACCCTGATTCCCCAGTGTATATCCACCGGAACATGGTGGGTGCAGACAGTGTGGTGACTCGCACCCTCCCGGCTACATCAATATAGACAATGGGCTAGGGGCAGCGGGAGGTACCGGAGACCAACCTCTGTAGCCAGAAGAAGGATCCACATTTTCTTCAGGACCCCCATCGGACAAGTGCCACGCCGGCCGTTGTGGATATCATCTCCTGATCCGTGATTCATCCCATCCTTGGGAACGTCTGACAGGATAAGTGACCCAACAAGAACTGTGATACCCTTTATGCTGTTCTTTAACTTTGCATACTGTTTATATTTTGAACTGCTTATGCCCTTGTTAACCATTTACCTCCCTGGGTGGGTATTCCTTGTTCAAGTAAAGTTATTAAACCTTGCTCTGCCTTCTGTCTGTCACTGCATCCCGAAACCTGCTCACAGCTGTACACTGCACACTGAAAGTTCATGTTTTATTCAGTACTATGAATATTGGGGAAAGGAGTAGCAGCAGCAGGTGGGTGTGATTTGGGAGATTAAGTTATTTCAGTCACAGGCAGGTAACAATGCTGCCAGTCAGAGTGAAAATGACAATGATGACGCTATCCAGGCTGACAACAGTCTCAAAAGAGAGCAGAAAGTGAACCAACGAGGCTATCGGTGGTGCTGGTAAGCATGGCAAGCTGTATCTTGGAATGCTAGTGCAGCGCAATAACAGGCATATTGTTACCATCAAGCAAAGTGATGACCTTTGGTTAGCCATGCTTTTAGAACCTTACTATAGAAGCTTAACTGGGTATTTTTTTCAGCTTCTGAAAGGAAGTCCAAATTGGTAAATTAACAAGTGAAGCTGGGATTCCTGCTCGGCAAGACTTTTGCAGAGAGGATGCCCGCTGGTATCTCAGCTGACCAGGAGACCCTTATCTGTGCCAACCTGATGCATTTTAGTAAACAGAGGCACATCGACTGAACAGCCAGGTTCAGTCATACCTGGATTTTGTGCTTTTTTCAGCAGATACCCTGATTTTTTATGCCATGGACTTCAGGCTCAACAAGCTGGAGTAGTGGTAAAAATTGCCCCAGTTTCCTATGAGCATAATGATGTCCACCCTTTAATGTACTGTCAAAAAGTGTACTCAGTGTGGCCGATACTTTTGGCACACCCAAGTGACCCTTGTTATTGTTCCCAAGCATGGAAAATCTTACATTTGTCAAAATGAATCCGGCATGGATCAATACTGACTTTCATTCACCCGTGGCTGATGCCTATGATTAGATTGCCTATTCCATCTCTGTTTTCCTGTCCATTGCCTTCTACACTGTTTGACATCATTTGACATTACATTACGGAGTACAAGACTGAGTGCGGAGTACGGGGCTGAGTGCGAAGTGCAGGACTGAGTAGGAAGTGCAGGATGGGGGACAGAGTACAGGACAGAGCATGGAGTACAGGACTAAGGCAAGGCAGGAATTGAGAGAGAGAGAGTTGTAGGGAGAGCCCCAACAACTTGGCTAGAATACCGCAAGGTACAGCACATGATAATCAGGCGTCCCCAAGATGGTGGAGACGCCTGATATAGCACGCACTGCACTCTGATTGGGCAGCCAGACCTCTGGGCGGGTGCTTGCAGGGTTAAGGAACCTGCAGAGTGCGCGCCCGCGGCCTAGGGCGGCTGCACGTGACACTCATGTGATGGGAGGAGGAGCCGGGCACAACGTGTTGCGCAGAGAGCCGGTGGGTACAGGCGGCAGCGGGCCCCGCTGCTGCTCGAACAACGGCGGTCACTGCCGCCGACGTGACAGACGGTTTGGATGCAAAAAAGTTTCCTTTGCATTCAGCAAAGAGCAAAACTTTTGATACTCCAAAACAGAGGTTTTTTTTTCCATCACCAAAATCCACTGCTTCTTTAATTTGCACTGTCTGTGTATGAATAATAGCAAGGCAGGCTTCTGTCCCCAGAATAACATAGTAACATAGTAACATAGTTATTAAGGTTGAAGGAAGACTTTAAGTCCATCTAATTTTTGAGAATAGTACACCTGTTGGGGATGCAAAGAAGGATATTTTTTTTCACTCCTTGTTGAAAAACCATTGCTTCTTCACTTTCATAACAGCACACCTGTTTTTGCTCCCAAAATGAAAGGGGTCAATTGAGGACGGTCTGATGACCAGGAAGGTAACGTCCGAGAGTGGACCCTCTGGATCGTGGCACTGGAGCTACCGGGGGGTGAGCGCGCCAGGTGAAGCCGACCCCTATACAGGGACTGTTAGGGGCAGACCCTCGGAAGACAGATACCGCGACTGCTAGAACCAAGAGAGGCGGCTCAAAGGACCAGAGAGGGACTGGCGGAACCAGAGCACAAGACGAACCAGAGATACAAGACAGGTCAGGCACACGGGGCAGAGTACAGGACTGAGTGAGGAGTATGGGACTAAGTGCGAAGTGCAGGACTGAGTAGGAAGTACAGGACGGAGTACAGGACTGAGCATGGAGTGCAGGACTGAGAACGGAGTACTGGACGGAGTACAAGACTGAGTGCGGAGTACGGGGCTGAGTGCGAAGTGCAGGACTGAGTAGGAAGTGCAGGACAGGGGATGGAGTACAGGACAGAGCACGGAGTACAGGACTAAGGCACGGAGTACAGGACTGAGGCACGGAGTACAGGACTAAGGCAAGGCAGGAATTGAGAGAGAGTTGTAGGGAGAACCCCTACAACTTGGCCAGAATACTGCAAGGTACAGCACACGATAATCAGGTGTCCCCAAGATGGTGGAGACGCCTGATATAGCATGCGCTGCACTCTGATTGGGTAGCCATACCTCTATGCGGGCGCTTGCAGGGTTAAGGAACCTGCAGAGCGCCCGCCCGCGGCCTAGGGCGGCTGCACGTGACACTCATGTGATGGGAGGACGGGGGCGAGGAGGAGGCGGGCACAGCATGGTGCGCAGAGGGTCGGTGAGTACAGGCGGCGGCGGGCCCCGCCACTGCTGGAACAGCGGCGGTCACCGACGCGGACGTGACAGACGGTTTGGATGCAAAAAAGTTTCCTTTGCATTCAGCAAAGAGCAAAACTTTTGATACTCCAAAAGAGGGATTTTTTTTTCCATCACCAAAATCCACTGCTTCCTTAATTTGCACTGCCTGCGTATGAATAATAGCAAGGCAGGCTTCTGTCCCCAGAATAACATAGTAACATAGTTACTAAGGTTGAAGGAAGACTTTAAGTCCATCTAGTTCAACTCATATATCCTATCCTAACTTGCCCTAACATGTTGATCCAGAGGAAGGCAAAAAAAACCCCATGTGGCAAACAGTAAGCTTCACATTGGGGAAAAAAATTCCTTCCCGACTCCACATACGGCAATCAGACTAGCTCCCTGGATCAACGCAATATTAAGGAAACTAGTGTATATACCCTGTAATATTATACTTTTCAAGAAGGCATCCAGTCCCTTCTTAAATTTTAGTAGTGAATCACTCATTACAACATCATATGGCAGAGAGTTCCATAGTCTCACTGCTCTTACAGTAAAGAATCCGCGTCTGTGAGTATGCTTAAACCTTCTTTCCTCCAGACGTAGAGGATGCCCCCTTGTCCCCATCACAGGTCTAAAGAACATTTTTGAACAATTTTTACCATTTAAGAAGCTTAAACTTAAAATATATAATGGCACCATTTCTGAAACCCATAGCATCAATATTTTTCGAGATCTGGAGCTTGGTGAGGGCTTATTTTTTGGACGCTGAGCTGACATTTTTATTGATATAATTTTGGGGTAGATTCAATGTTTTGATAGCCTGTTTATTACTTTTTATTGCAGTGTTGCAGAGACCAAAAAAATGGCATTTTGTTTTTTTCTCTTTATGCCTTTTACCGATTGGACTAATTATTTTTATATTTTGATCGATTGTGAGTTTTTGAACACAGCAATACCAAATGTGTGTATTTTTAATTTTTTTTATTGTTTTGTCTTGAATGGGGCAAAATGAGGTGATTTGAACTTCTATATTTTTAAATATTTGTAAAAACTTTTTTCTACTTTTTACTTGCTATAATAGTCTCCTTAGGCTACTTGAAGCTGTGAGCTTCTGATCACTTGTACTACACATAGCAGAGTTTCAGCCCTACTATGTGTAGCAGAAATGACCATCTGCTATGAATGGGGCGGCACTCATAGCAGGTGTGCAATGACAAGAACGGGGGTGTCCTTCAGGCACACGGTTGTCATGCCACCCATCGGCACCTTGTCATCATGTGACAGAGGTGCCAATGGGCGTGGTTTGTGGCATGTTTAATGCTGCTGTCAGAGATTGACAGCGGCATTTAACATGTTAACAGCCATGGGTGGATTGCAATTCCACCTGTGACTGTTAGGGGCACACGACAGCTAATCAAATCAGCTGTTATATGCCTGAAAAGATGCGGGCTTAGTGATGGAGCCCGCATCCATGACAGTGAGGCAACCTATGACATACCTACAGTATATGTCATAGGTCATAAAGGGGTTAAACAGGCTGTTTGTTACTACTAGAGATGTGCGAACCTGAACAGTAAAGTTTGGCGTCCGACCATGAGCACGGACTTCTCCAGGAAGTCCATGTCACTGTTTTGGGTTTGGCAAACTGGGTGTTTCTCGCTCTGTCATCTGCATGACAGCGCGGGAAACATCGGCGGTAAGATTATTACCACCGACCAGAGCGCAGCGGCTCCCATGCTGTTAGATGCCAGTGTGAGCTTGCAGCTGTGACTGGAGGTAAAAGGTTTACCTTCGGTCACAGAGGCATCATCTGATGGGAGTACTACTGATAACAGCAAGAGCAGGCTGCAGCGCTATAAATAAATAATGTATTTTTGATAACCAACCAAGAAAAACAGACAGCTGTCAGCTTTAGCATGGCTGGTTATCAAGAATACAGTGGTCCCCAGGAGTTTTTTCAAAAATTATTTGAATAAATAGATTAAAAAATGGCATGGAGTCCCCCCATTTTTTTTACAACCACCCAAGCTAAAGCAGACAGATTGGGGCTGTTATTCTCAGGCTGGTAAGGGGCATGGATATTGGCCCCCCAGCGTAAAAATAGCAGCCTGCAGCTGCCCCAGAAAGGGCACATTTATTTGATGCGTCAATTATGCCACTTTGCCTGGCTCTTCCCATTTGCTCTGTGGTGGTGGCAAGTGGGATTGAGATGAGCTGATCCTGCATCCCTTTCACAAATTTCCCCTATTAATTCTGCTGAGGACGAACTGCCGGCCGGTGAAGCCACCATGACAGTTGGTCGCCATTAAGGCCTAGCTCAGTGGAGGCCAACCCAGACACAACCATCAGAAATTGCGCAGTGAAGAAAAGTCAATAGCTCAGCAGACAGGGGAACCAACTACAGAGCAACAGGTCAGTGGATCGAATCTTTAAACTGAGCCATGACACCGATGAAGTGAGAGAGCTGTGGCAGTTTTGACTTCCTCAGGATGTCAGCTTTCATCTTAAAGATATGAAAGTGAATCTAACAATTAGTGGCAGATGAATGGCTACAGGGCTAATGTGCCTTAACTTCACGAGAGCCCCAGGAGACCTGACATTGTTACAATGGTACGTGAGGTGAATACAGGCTGTCTTTAATTTTACATGGGGAATGTAGTAATTAAGAAGGGTTTGTGAAAGTATGGGATAACCCCTTTAAAGGAAATCCGTCAGTAGGTTTTTGCTATTTAATCAGAGAGCAGCATAATGTAGTGGTAGAGACCCTGATTTCAGCATTTTAAAGTAACTGAATATAGTACTAATTTATTCTACAATATTGTAGAAAGACTGTCACAAATTACATACCTCCCTCTCCCCAATGAGACTTTCAATATAATTTCCATGTTTTAGAAATGCACATTGGGGCCAATTAACACATGAGCATGCTCTGAGTGACTGACAAGTTAAAACTAGGCTGTAAGATAGGAGATATAATTGTGTAGCTTATTTCCAGTACATACAAGCATACATGTACACATACAAGCATGGATATCTGTGCAGTTTGTTGGGATCTAAGGTAAGCCCCTCGTTAAGGATTGCACTCAGTAGCTATTTGTATAGATCTTAACAGCTGGTTGAGATAGAAAAATTGCTAACTCCATATTAAGAATTCTTGCCCAAAGTCGCACTGTAAGTGTCTCTCTTATAACTTA
This sequence comes from Dendrobates tinctorius, assembly GCF_039654945.1. Classification (NCBI taxonomy): domain Eukaryota; kingdom Metazoa; phylum Chordata; class Amphibia; order Anura; family Dendrobatidae; genus Dendrobates; species Dendrobates tinctorius. The sequence continues at coordinate 5,499,746 of NW_027361708.1, forward strand.
AAGGTACCCATATAGGTAATTTCAAAAGCTGCTGTTTAAAAGCTAAATAATAATAGAAATCACAATATTAATGATAATTACTCACAGTTTTTACATTTTCAAGTTCAGAATGGCCGCTATATATATATACACAAGGAAACTGACAGGTTTTTTGTAAATAAAACTAAATGTACCATTTCTTGCAAAATTAGCAATGGCGAGTGCTCCAGTCATCTGAAGAAGGGTGTGCCGAGAGGTTAGCCATGAAGGAATATTCCGGTACACCACACCACAGCCATTCTCAAAAAGTTTCTGCATGGATTCATCTGCCAAATGACAGGAACATAAAATATATTGTCCCAATAGATATGCATAATATTCTTGATATTAAAGCATGTGCGCATAAGCCACAATAAGCAGTTACGGTAATCAATAATTGTGTTTAGGTTCATCGACTGAAGACTTATCTTCAACTAGTGACGGCAGACAGAGAAGGCAAAATAATTAGGATTGGACATTTTCTAGTCAATATTTTTATTTCCAACTTGTCAATTAATGTGGTTTTAGCTATTGAGCCATGCTAAAGACTCATCTACATGTTATATAAAATGCTTTTTTTTAATTTAGATTAATCAATGTATGTTAGGTGAAAATTGTTACTTTCATGAAACATACAGCTCTGGCAAAAATTAAGAGACCACTGCAAAATTTTCAGTTTGTCAGATTTTTCTCTTTATAGGTGTATTTTTGAGTAAAATGTAAATTGCTCTTTTATTCTATAAACTACTGACAACATGTCTTTAAATTTCCAAGCACTAAATTTTGTATTTATTTTCAGAAAATGAGAAATGGTCAAAAGGACAAAAAAAATCCAGTGCTTGCAGACCTCAAATAATGCTAGAAAACAAGTTCATAATCTAATATATAAAGCTCAAAGTGTGTATGTATGTATGTATGTATGTGTGTGTGTGTATGTGTGTATGTCTGGGATAGGCATCCGCACCGTCGCAGCTACAGCCACAAAATTTGGCACAGTCACACGTCTGGACCCTGAGAGCGTCCTAAGCTATGTTGTGAGGCGAAATATTAACCCCGCATGTTCCAATTCACCAAACAATTTTGCCCCTATCTACATACTGGGGGGAAAAGTGTGTGCGCGTCAAGCCCCGCCCCTCATTGTGATGTCACAATGCCCCTATTTGCATACTGGGGAAGCAGTGTGTGCGTGTCAAGCCCCGCCCCTCATTATGATGTCACAATGGTTGCCATGGCGACGCTGATGTCATCAAAGGTTGCAAGCCCTGCTGCCGCTCATTATGATGTCATAATGCTTGACTATGGTTTGGAGGATGTGTGATGAGTATATGGGCACCGGACTATGGGATGGAGGATATGTATGACAGGTATATGGGCACGGGACTATGGGATGGAGGATATGTATATGGGCACGGGACTATGGGATGGAGGATATGTATGATAGGTATATGGGCACGGGACTATGGGATGGCGGATATGTATATGGGCACTGGACTATGGGATGGAGGATGTGTGATGGGTATATGGGCACTGGACTATGGGATGGAGGCTATGTATGATGGGTATATGGGCACGGGACTATGAGATGGCGGATATGTATGATGGGTATATGGGCATGGGACTATGGGATGGAGGATATGTATGATGGGTATATGGGCATGGGACTATGGGATGGAGAATATGTATGATGGGTATATGGGCATGGGACTATGGGATGGAGGATGTGTGATGGGTATATGGGCACTCGACTATGGGATGGAGGATATGTATGATGGGTATATGGGCACGGGCCTATGGGATCGTGGATATGTATGATGGGTATATGGGCACGGGACTATGGGATGGAGGATAATTATAATTTTCTATAACTAACCACAGTTAGTTACTATGCCCGGGCAGCGCCGGGCTCTTCAGCTAGTCATTTATAAACAACAATACTAATGTTTTAACTCAGGAACAGTCCAGAAATCAATATTTTTTGGAGTAACCTTTATTTTTACTCACAGCTTTCATGAGTCTTGGCGTGCTTTCCACCAGTTTTTCACACTGCTTTTGGGTGACCTTATGCCACTCCTGGTACAAAAATTTAAACAGTTCTTCTTTGTTTGATGGCTTGTTCCTCTTGATTACATTCCAGAGGTTTTCAATGGTGTTCAGGTCTGGAGATTGGGCTGGCCATGACAGGGATTTGATGTGGTGGTCCTTCATTCACACATTAATTGATCTAGCTGTGTGTCATGGCGCATTGTTCTGCTAAAAACCAGTTCTCAGAGTTGAGGAACATTGCCTGAGCAGAAGGAATCAACTGTTTTTCCAGGATAGCCTTATATGTGGCTTAATTCATATGTCTTTTGCGAAGATTAACCTGCCCAATTCCAGCCTTGCTGAAGCATCCCCAGATCATCACCGATCCTCCACCAGATTTCACAGTGGGTGCAAGACACTATGGCTTGTACGCTTCTCCAGGTCTCTGTGTAACCATTAGATGACCAGGTGTTGGGAAAAGCTGAAATTTGACTCATCAGAGAAGATTACCTTACTCCAATCCTCTATCGTCCAATCCTTGTGGTCTTTGGCGAACTTCAGCCTGGCTCTCCTTTGCTTCTCGTTGATGAAAGGTTTTTTTCTAGCTTTACATGACTTGAGCCCTGCCTCTAGGAGCCTGTTACGTACTGTTCTTGTCGTGCACTTCATCCCAGCTGCCATTTGCCATTCCTTTTGTAGGTCACTTGATGTCATCCTATGGTTGCTGAGTGACATTCGAATAAGATGACGGTCATCCCGGTCAGTGGAGAGTCGTTATCACCCTCTGCCGCTCTGTAGCTTTTTTGTCCCCAATGTTTGCTGCTTGACCTTGTTGTAATGGACTGCTATCTTAGAAATTTTAAGGATGGAGGCAACAAGACGCTCACTGTATCTCTCTGCTAGTAAAGCCAGAATTGAGCCCTTTTTTTCCTCACTCAAGGCTTTTCTTTTCAACTCCTTTGGCATGGTTAAAAGTTATTTTTTCATTCCTTTTACTTTTGGAATATTACTAGCACTTGCTTTTCCATCCAGCTTGTCCTATTGCAAGAGGATTGTGAACACCACAGCGGGGTTTTTATACTTTCCTTCGTTAAATAAGATTTGGTTCAGGTGATCAGCTAATCAGAAGCACATTATGTAGAATGATGTGTACTCTGGTTGGAATTCAACTAACACTGGAATGGAATGGCTGTCAGACATGTAGAGAAGCTGATTTTTTATAAAACTGTCCAGTGGTCTCTTAATTTTTGCCAGAGCTGTAATAATTCAGAATGATAGCATCTTTTATTAGGTGGGTTTGCAGTCATTTGCAAAATCAAAGATATATTATCAATGAACTGTGAGAGATGCAGACAACACAGGATGATGTCAGCCATGGGACAAGCTAATTGGTGAAAACAGGGGACATCAAAAGCATGACTGCAGCATCTAAGAGGTTAAATAGTCAGATCAGAATAATTTTCAATCTAGACTAATGCAGTCTGTTTGCCATCAGTTAGGATTCTTTCACACATTCTGATATTTCCAGTACTGGAAATACCAGTACTGGAGCTATCTGTGTCCTTAATAATAATAATAATAATACATTTTATTTCTATAGCGTCGACATATTCTGCAGCACTTTACATTTCAGAGGGGATTTGTACAGACAATAGGCATTACAGCATAACAATAATCACATAGATTATAACAAATACCAAGAGGAATGAGGGCCCTGCTCGCAAGCTTACAATCTATGAGGAAAGAGGTAGACACAAAAGGTGGGTGGTAACAGTTGCCCTGATTGTATGGACCAGCCATAATGTTAAGTGTGTAACAGTACAGACACAAAGGGCTAATGGATGCATAAAGCATGTGGGAACATGATGCGGGGAACCTGGTTATGATAAAACTTTTGGCTGTGCCACACAGGGATAGATTAGGTTAATGTGTTGAGGCGGTAGGTCAGTCTGAATAAATGCGTTTTCAGGGCATGCTTTAAATTGTGGGGATTGGGGACTAATCGTATTGACCTGGAAAGTGCATTCCAAAGAATTGGCGCAGCACGTGTAAAGTCTTGGAGACGGGAGTGGGAGGTTCTGATTATTGAGGATGCTAACCTCAGGTCATCAGCAGAACGGAGGGCGCGGGTAGGGTGGTATACTGAAACAAGGGAGGAGATGTAGGGTGATGCTGAGCCATGGAGGGCTTTGTGGGTGAGGGTAATAAGTTTATACTGAATTCTGGAGTGGATTCCTTGTGTTCATGTGTTACATACGTGTGGCATCCATGTGCCGTCCATGTGCTGCATCAGTGTGACACGCACCGGTGCCTGGGAAAAACAATATATTTCGCTTTGTTCCCAGAGTGGGTGCTGAAGGCAGCTCAGATCATTGTTGCCTGGACTCCCTGAAATCAACACGACTAGGCGACAATGATGGGAGTTATATTCAGTACCTGCTGTGTATATTGTGTGTAAAATAAATCATTTAACAAAACAAGAGGCGTATAATTTTCAAAACAAGCAGAGGGACAGCCCACGGCTGTAAGTTGATGTTATTAATCTGGGAAAGGGAACAATATCCCAAAAGGTTCATAGGCTATTAATACAATGCCTTGCGAAAGTATTCGTCTCTCTGGAACTTTTCAACCTTTTCCCACATATCATGCTTCAATCATAAAGATACCAAATGTAAATTTTTGGTGAAGAATCAACAACAAGTGGGACACAATTGTGAAGTTGAACAAAATTTATTGGTTATTTTAAATTTTTGTGGAAATTCAAAAACTGTAAAGTGGAGCGTGCAATATTATTCGGCCCCTTTACTTTCGGTGCAGCAAACTCACTCTAGAAGTTCATTGTGGATCTCTGAATGATCCAATGTTGTCCTAAATGACTAATGATGATAAATATAATCAACCTGTGTGTAATCAAGTCTCCGTATAAATGCACCTGCTCTGTGATAGTCTCAGGGTTCTGTTTGAAGCACAGAGGGCATCATGAAGGCCAAGGAATACAACAGTCAAGTCTGTGATACTGTTGTGGAGAAGTTTAATGCCAGATTTGGATACAAAATTATTTCCAAAACTTTAAACATCCCAAGCAGCACTGTGCAAGCGATCATATTGAAATGGAAGGAGTATCATACCACTGCAAATCTACCAAGACCCGGCCGTCCCTCTAAACTTTCATCTCAAACAAGGAGAAGACTAAACAGAGATGCAGCCAAGAGGCCCATGATCACTCTGGATGAACTGCAGAGATCTACAGCTGAGGTGGGACAGTCTGTCCATAGGAAAACAATCAGTCGTACACTGCACAAATCTGGCCTTTATGGAAGAGTGGCAAGAAAAAAGCCATTTCTCACAGATATCCATAAAAAGTGTCATTTAAAGTTTGCAACAAGCTACCTGGGAGACACACCAAACATATAGAAGAAGGGCTCTGGTCAGATGAAACCAAAATCGAACTTTTTGGCAACAATGCCAAGCGATATGGTTGGTGTAAAGGCAACACAGCTCATCACCCTGAGCACACCATCCCCACTATCAAATATGGTGGTGGCAGCATCATGGTTTGGGACTGCTTTTCTTCAGCAGGGACAGGGAAGATGGTTAAAATTGATGGGAAGATGGATGGAGCCAAATACAGGACCATTCTTGAAGAAAACCTGTTGGAGTCTGCAAAAGATCTGAGACTGGGACGGAGATTTGTCTTCCAACAAGACAATGATCCCAAACATAAAACAAAATCTACAATGGAATGGTTCGCAAATAAACATATCCATGTGTTAGAAGTCAAAGTCCAGACCTGAATCCAATCGAGAATCTGTGGAAAGAGCTGAAAACTGCTGATCACAAACTATTTCCATCAATCCTCACTGAGCTTGGGCTGTTTGCCAAGGAAGAATGGGCAAGAATTTCAGTATCTCGATGTACAAAACTGATAGAGACATACCCCAAGTGACTTGCAGCTGTAATCACAGCAAAAGGTGGTGCAACAAAGTATTAAGTTAAAGGGGCCGAATAATATTGCACGCCCCACTTTTCAGTTTTTGAATTTCCACAAAAATTTAAAATAACCAATAAATTTCGTTTAACTTCATAATTGTGTCTCACTTGTTGTTGATTCTTCACCAAAAAATTACATTTGGTATCTTTATGTTTGAAGCATGATATGTTGGAAAAGGTTGAAAAGTTCCAGGGAGTCGAATACTTTTGCGAGGCACTGTACATGCTCACAGCTGTTTGCTTAGCCTTTACTGGTTAGTTTATGGGGGACCCCAGAAAAAAAATTATGTAGGGTTCCCTAAGAGGTACAGATGCTGGGAGACGATACAAAGCCCATGTTTAGTATGATGCAGAAAGGGGTTAAATTGATTGTGATAAGATTAATGGCAATAGTAGGGCAACTATCATTCATTTTTATCATTAGTGGACATTCTAAGGACACTGGAAAACCCACTAAATTTCAATAAAAGTGTACCACAGAGGTATAAATGTGAAAAGGGATACTATTGTGCAATTTTAGTAAAATAAAAGTATTTGCAGCTTCTATTTCCACTTTTTTCTGAAGATAGCATATGACACAGAGGAGGAGGATTTAGACAAGAGAAAGTTGTGATCCTGCTTCTCCCACTTAGAATAATTGACATCTTTCTGTGTATACAGAAAAAGCTGTCAATTAGCAGTGAGTGGGCAAGGGAAGCAGCAATCCGAGGATTTATCTTCTCTAAATCCCCCTCCTCGCTATCATATGTTGTTCTGGATGAATTTAAACAGTTTTTTAGATGAAAATATTGAACCATATCATAGAAAAGTATGTACAATCAATCTCTGCATTTGTGTGAGACGGACGTCAAATTGGGCAACATAAAAGATCTGAGAAGCCCACTTTGGTATCCACCAGCCTTAAAGGGCAATGTAGCATGCATGCATTTCAGAGCTAAAGGCGCTGTGTGAAGCTAATACAGACCAGAGCCAGGGACGTGGTCAATCACGATAGTACACCGAGAATCTTATGGGGTGCAAGTGCCAGCAGCACTGGACTTTATTTGTGCATTCCTGGGGGTGATACGGAGGAAAGCTATTTCCTGTGTTCAGTGTTTGGACAATAAGGACATTTTATTTCACTTGATCAAAATGGCTCACTAAATTCACTGGCGGAAACGTTGCTAACTTACAATATGTAGAGGGTATGAGTATTCTTGTGTGTAGAGAAGGTCAGTAATAGATTTGTAAGGTGCATGAGCATTCTTGTGTATGGAGGATATCAGCAATAGATATGTAAGGTATATGTGCACCTTGCAGATTCTGAATACAATTTACTTACCACCAAGAAGTAACGAGACAATTAGATCAGATGATGACTTCATTGTACACATGTCCTCTGTCTGTGAACTGTCCTCTAATCTCTGGATAATATTACATAGGGTCTCCTGAACGCAGGCATCTACCAGTTGTATCTTCAGGTGTTCTGAAAACATAAAAATCAGGCACAGTCAAGTAGCAAAATGCACATTAATATACTGTACTGTTATCCTAATAAAAGAGTGTGACCTAACAGCAAGGCTTAAAGGGTTATATTAAACAGATACAATTTCTGCTGGAGGAGATGGAGCCTCCGTGCATACAATATAGTCTATTTTCTCTAATGCTTGTAAAGTAGCACAGGACAATGCTCTGCTATGGGCAGGCTCGGACTGGCCCATAGGGTAACAGGGGAATCCTCCGGTGGGCCCCTGTGCAGATCTGGGCCCCCAATCCCACTGTATGGGCAGTCCTTGTCATAATCCACTTTGTACAGAAAAAAGCAGCATATAATTCATTAACCAAATTATCCAGTTTATTATTATATAGCGATATAGGTACGTTTGTGAACAAGGGTAGTGTAATATTTGTGTGCAGGTGAAAAGTGGGCCCCCTCAAAGTCAGTCAATGGTGGGCCCTTAGCACCCCAGTCCGATACTGGCTATGGGATTAATGTGGTAATCAACATATTTCTTGAGGATGGTGAAAATCCACAATATGTTTAGATGGAATCTCTTTGTGAAGAAATTCTTGTGGTTTAATTCAGTAGAGATGTAATCCATCTCTCATGTCACTTGAGATGTGGGAGACAATTTCTGGAGTAGTGATTTATGTATGATCTTCTGATATGATCTGACTGATATATCTAGGCCTGACGTATGTCAGAATACTTCTTGACAAATTGTCTACTACCAACTACAAAGTTGGTGGAAGAGGTATAATGGTCTATCACTACTTCAAGATTTGGGTTTTTCATTTGGTCCTATGAAAGTAAATCATAATACTTTTGCTTGTCAACATCCACATGTGTTGTTTGCGATAGTAAAATAATGTTTGGCCAAGTTTTATGTTGGAGCAAAGGGCGGACATAAGGCTTGCGCAGCTGGTGCAACTTCATTGGGGCCCAGAGGTGGAGGGGGGGTCCTTGCAGTGTGGCTAATAATGAGGGCAATGGCCTATTTCTCTGGCCCCCCAAGCTCCGGGGGCCCTATAGCCAGATTGCCCTCATGTGCGGTGGGCAGGGAGTGATTCCTGCCGCTCTGCTGCCTACAGGAGGAGATGGCAACGAAACTGCAGGGATCCATCCTCTACTTCCTGCCCGGCGCTTTCTATCTGACACAGTTACGTGCTGTCAGAGCGAGAAAGCTGCTGGCGACAATGCTGTGGGGGACCATGCGGGAGAGGTGAGTGGTGGTGTTTTTGTTTTTAACAATACATTGGAGGGAGGTGGTTGAGAAAAATGCTTGGGGTGGTGGAAAGGACAATGATGGAGGTGGTGGAGAAAAAACAATTATAGGGGTCGTGGGAGAGAACAATGATGGAGGTGGTGGAGAGGGCAGTGATAGAAGTGGTGGAGAAGACAATGATGGAGGTGAGGAGAAGACAATGATGGGATGCTGCGGGGAAAATGAAAGATATGTGGGATTTAGATGTTAGGAACGAGGACTTATCATGGAGTTATGAACAGGGGGAGGGGGAAGTTAGTTATGGATGTAAAATGAATTGGGAGTTGGAATAGGGTACTAAGCCCTTGATAGCTTCCTCCCCCATCTCACAATTGATTGTGAAGCTATCGAGGACTTAAAATGTATTTGGGAGTGGGAGAGGAGAGGGTAAGGTGTGTAGGATACTTTATAATGCACTGAAAGGTGAGAGAAGACTCTGTCAGGGGCTTGTAATGAATTGGGAGAAGGCAGAGGATACTCAGTACTTGATAGTGTCTTCTCCCACCCCCAAATTCATTATGATGCTATCAGGGACTTATAATGAATGGAGCGACACAGGTCAGGGACTAAGGGTCCCGTTTCACTTAGCGACGCATCAGTGATTCTGACAACGATACGATCTGGTAGGGATCGCTGGTGCGTCCTAGTAAGCTGCCAAACAGGCAGCTCTCTCCAGCGATGCAGCAACACGAAAAAATGGCCCAGGACATTCATGCACAATCAGCGATATCCAGCAGGGGGGCCAGTCGCTGCTGCGTGTCACATGTAGCGAGATCGCAGGCGAGATCGCTGTTGCGTCACAAATTCGTTGACACATTAGTGATCTCGCTAGCGATCTCGCTTTGTGAGATGGGGCCTTTAGGTTATGTACACACATTCAGGATTTGCAGGAGAAAATTCTGCTGCATATCCTAATGTGTTGGCAGGAAGAACGCTGCGTAAAACACATTTATTTTTTCCCACATTTTTGCCATGTTTTTGTTACGTATTTTCCTCCACTCATTATTATGGGTGAAGTACGCTGCAAGAATTGACATAATGCAGATTTTAATCTGCTGCAAATCTGCAAAGAAAAATAAGCAGTGTGTGCATGAGACTTCAGACATCTCATTAACTTTGCTTGTACTGGAAAACCTTGGGTACTTGTGCACATAGCCGTAAAGTTAATTGGGGAGAGTCACAGACTGAGACTTTATATTATTTGGTGGTGGAGATTATTGTTGCTTATCACTTTATATTTTTAATGGTGGGGTACATATCTGTATTTGTGGGAGACACATGTATGTATACAATGTTTGTGACATTGTTATTTTCAGGGCTGCGATGATCATCGTGACAAGATGAGTCGTGGCTGGGAGATGTTGACATGAAGGTCTGACCAGATGGACAAGAAACAGAAGAAAACAGCCCTAATTAGACAAGATGTCAGCGGTGCCTGGATGTAAATATTATTCTGTATCTGTTCTGTATGTCTTGGAATAATAATGTCATCTGTAAAATCCCTTATTCTACATTCTCACATTTCTAACATTCTAAGATTTTTTTATCAGACAGCACACAGACTCGTAGAGTTTTATAGATCCATTCATACATCCATGAAAATCACTGATCTGTGAATGAGATCCGTGAGGGTCAGATATTTTTCTGTTATGATCCAATTTTGAGAATCAGAATAGGACATGCTCAATGCATCTATAAAAGCACATAGCACACGGATACAGGAATGCAGCCTTATTATGTATAGCACAGTTCCTTAGCATGTAGTTTACTTATTATGTTTAGCACAGTCCTTTAGTATATATAGTGTGCTCACTTATAATGTCGAGCACAGTTCCTTAGTGTATATAATGTACTCACTTATTATATCTAGCACAGTCCCTTAGTATATAGTGTACTCACTTATGTATAGCACAGTCCCTTAGTATATAGTGTATTCACTTATGTCTAGCACAGTCTCTTAGTATATAGTGTACTCACTTATTATGTCTAGCACAGTCCAATAGTATATATTATACTCACTTATTATGCTTAGCACAGACTCACATTTAAATGGCCAAGCCCGTGTGGTATATGGACTTGCTATTTTCTACTATGTTCTGTGATACCGTTGTTTACGTGGAAGAGGCTGTGTTACTTTGTAACCCTGACAGTTTATCAATAGAGTTGAGCGATACCGTCCGATACTTCAAAGTATCGGATCGGAATGGATCGGCCGATCTTAAAAAAAAGTATCGGTATCGCCGATTCCGATACCGGAAGTCCCATTCAAGTCTATGGGACTTCCGGTATCGGAATAAGAAAAATCCTGTTTTTCCCTTGTACAGCCTCTCTGGGGTCTGTACGGGCCTTTCGGGGGGCTGTGCCGGCCTGCCAGGGGGTCTGTGCAGGCTCCGGTGGTCTGTGCCGGCCTGCCGGGGGGCTGTGCCGGCCTGCCGGGGGGCTGTGCAGGCTCTGGTGGGCTGTGCCGGCCTGCCGGGGGGCTGTGCCGGCCTGCCAGGGGGCTGTGCAGGCTCCGGGGGGCTGTGCCGGCCTGCCGGGGGGCTGTGCAGGCTTCGGGGGTCTGTGCAGGCATCGTCCGATGGGACTACAAGTCCCATCGGGCGATGCCTGCTACCATGACAGTGATTGACACATTAGCCAATGATGGGACAGTAGTAGTCCCATCATCCGGCTAATGTGTTGAATGTAAAAAAAAAAAAAAAAAAAATTACATGCTACATACATACAACATGCATACTACATACATGCTACATTCATACTACATACATGCTACATTCATACTACATATATACTACATGCAACATACATACTACATATATACTACATGCATGCAACATGCATACTACATATATACTACATGCAACATACATACTACATATATACTACATGCAACATACATACTACATATATACTACATGCATGCAACATGCATACTACATATATACTACATGCATGCAACATGCATACTACATATATACTACATGCTACATACATACTACATATATGCTACATACATACTACATATATACTACATGCATGCTACATACATACTACATACATACTACATATATGCTACATACATACTACATATATACTACATGCATGCTACATACATACTGCATGCTACATACATACTACATGCTACATACATACTACATATATGCTACATACATACTACATATATACTACATGCATGCTACATACATACTGCATGCTACATACATACTACATGCTACATACATACCACATATATACTACATACATACTACATGCATGCTACATGCTACATACATACCACATACATACTACATACATGCTACATACATACTACATATATACTACATGCATGCTACATACATACTACATGCTACATACATACTACATATATACTACATGCATGCTACATACATACTACATACATACTACATGCTACATACATACCACATATATACTACATACATACTACATACAATACATTCATACAATACATACATAGACATACAGTACATATAACATAGAGTAACATACTTACCAATACTTGTCACATTGTTCCCCGAAGCCATTGTCTTTTACGGAATAAATATTAACATAACAAACCACAAAAATACTCACCCACGATCCGAAGCAGTCCACGAGTGTGTCCCACGATGATCTTGGGTAGAGAACTGCAGCATCAGCTGTTGCTGCCGTTCTCTACGGGCTGCAGGAATCCAATGACGGAAGGTAGGTATCCTTCCGCACTGTATTCCTCCGCCACTTAAAAAAAAAAAAAGTCCCTAGTCTCACTTTATGCCATTGCTGTGTGGGAAATTCCCACGCAGCAATGGCATAAAGTGAGACTAGGGACTTTTTTTTTTTTTAAGTGGCGGAGGAATACAGTGCGGAAGGATACCTACCTTCCGTCATTGGATTCCTGCAGCCCGTAGAGAACGGCAGCAACAGCTGATGCTGCAGTTCTCTACCCAAGATCGTCGTGGGACACACTCGTGGACTGCTTCGGATCGTGGGTGAGTATTTTTGTGGTTTGTTATGTTAATATTTATTCCGTAAAAGACAATGGCTTCGGGGAACAATGTGACAAGTATTGGTAAGTATGATACTCTATGTTATATGTACTGTATGTCTATGTATGTATTGTATGAATGTATTGTATGTAGTATGTATGTAGTATATATGTGGTATGTATGTAGCATGTAGTATGTATGTAGTATGTATGTAGCATGCATGTAGCATGCAGTATGTATGTAGCATGCATGTAGTATATATGTAGTATGTATGTAGCATGTAGTATGTATGTAGCATGCATGCAGTATATATGTAGTATGTATGTAGCATGTAGTATGTATGTAGTATGTATGTGGTATGTATGTAGCATGTAGCATGCATGTAGTATGTATGTAGTATATATGTGGTATGTATGTAGCATGTAGTATGTATGTAGCATGCAGTATGTATGTAGCATGCATGTAGTATATATGTAGTATGTATGTAGCATATATGTAGTATGTATGTAGCATGTAGTATGTATGTAGCATGCAGTATGTATGTAGCATGCATGTAGTATATATGTAGTATGTATGTAGCATATATGTAGTATGTATGTAGTATGTATGTAGCATGCATGTAGTATATATGTAGTATGTATGTAGCATATATGTAGTATGTATGTAGCATGTAGTATATATGTAGTATGCATGTTGCATGCATGTAGTATATATGTAGTATGCATGTTGCATGCATGTAGTATATATGTAGTATGTATGTAGCATGTAGTATGTATGTAGCATGCATGTAGTATGTATGTAGTATGTATGTAGTATATATGTAGTATGTATGTAGCATGTAGTATGTATGTAGCATGCATGTAGTATATATGTAGTATGTATGTAGCATGTAGTATGTATGTAGCATGCATGTAGTATGTATGTAGTATGTATGTAGTATGTATGTAGTATATATGTAGTATGTATGTAGCATGTAGTATGTATGTAGCATGCATGTAGTATATATGTAGTATGTATGTAGTATGTATGTAGTATATATGTGTTATGTATGTATTATGTATGTAGTATGTATGTAGTATATATGTGGTATGTATGTAGTATGTACTGTATGTAGTATGTATGTAGCATGTAGTATGTATGTAGCATGCATGTAGTATGTATGTAGTATTTTTTTTTTTTTTTTTTAACATTTAACACATTAGCCGGATGATGGGACTACTACTGTCCCATCATTGGCTAATGTGTCAATCACTGTCATGGTAGCAGGCATCGCCAGATGGGACTTGTAGTCCCATCGGACGATGCTTGCACAGACCCCCGGACATCAGCACAGCCCCCCGGCAGGCCGGCACAGCCCCCCAGCAGGCCGGCACAGACCCCCACAGGGTGCACAGACCACCGGCAGGCCGGCACAGCCCCCCGGCAGGCCGGTACAGACCCCCACAGGGTGCACAGACCACCGGCAGGCCGGCACAGCCCCCCGGCAGGCCGGTACAGACCCCGGGCAGTCCACACAGCCCCCCGGCAGGCCGGCACAGCCCCCTGGCAGGCCGGCAGAGACCCCCGGAAGGCCCGAAATGACGGCGCATCATGATGCGCACACACCGCGCATCATGATGACGTCAGGCTGTCAATCAACTTTGAACTTCCGATTCCGATGCCGACTTCCGATATTGAAAAAATATCGGAAGTCGGTATCGGAATTCCGATACAGCAAGTATCGGCCGATACCCGATACTTGCGGTATCGGAATGCTCAACACTATTTATCAACTTCTTTTAATAAACCGCATGTTTGTTTGCAACCAGCAAACTAAAGGCCCCGTCACACATAGCGATCTCGCTAGCGAGATCGCTGCTGAGTCACAAGTTTTGTGACACAACAGCGATCTCACCAGCGAGATCGCTGTGTGTGACAGCGATCAGCGACCGGCCCCCCTGCCGGTATCGCTGATTGCTCTGGGAAACCTCAGGACTTTTCTTTGGTCGCTGGTCTCCCGCTGGCCAGCATGCATTGCTGCGTGTGACAGGCGGGAGACCAGCAATCTGCTGGTAACTAACGTACACATTGGGTATCCAAGGGACGGGCGATTCACCAGCGATCCTGACACGTTGATATCGTTGTCTGGATCGCTGGTGAGTCGCTATGTGTGACGGAGCCCTGTCCCGTGTGTGAACCATTGTCTACTGTAGAGCCGATCCCTCACAGCACATTGAAATGTATAAACTGTTAGGCCTGGATCACACATGCGAGGAATATGGCTGAGTCTCGCATGTTAATACCCGGCACTGCTGCCGGCACTCGGATCGGAGCGTGTTGCCGCATAGCAATACATGCAGCAGCAGGCTCCGCTCTGGAGAGCCGGAGGCAGTGCCTGGTATTAACATGCGAGACTCGGCCGAATTCCTCGCATGTGTGATCCTGGCATTAAGCAGGAAAGCGTATCCACAAGAGTAAAATGTTTATGTGTACTTCTATGGGTCTAACTGCAGTAACAGTTTTTCAAGTTAGGCTGGAGTCACACACAACGAATAAAAAATCGGTCACATTTTAATGGTACGAAATCGCACAAAGAATTCTTGTCCAGGGATCCGTCTGTCATCCCATTTTCCGGCGATGAACCGATTTTATTCCCATCTAAGCATCAAATTGACATCCAATGCCAATGCCTGAAGCTCTTTCCTGTTGACCTGGAGAAGTCTTGCGATTTAATCGCAAGTCACACGTGTGGTGCGTTTTCAATGCGATTTTTAATCGCATCCATAGACTTGCATTGTCGAATCCGATCCGAAAATCGGTGAGAATCGCAGCATGCTGCGATAGTCTCGGTCCGAGGAACGGATCCGATAAAAAAACGCATGATGGGAGCAGCACCATAGAATAACATTGGGACGAATGCAATGCGATTTTTTATCGCATTGCATTCGTCCGATTTAATTGCTAGTGTGACTCCGGCCTTAGATGTAGAGTTGCTAAACCTCTTTACTCCAAAGGGTGGCTTGCACATTAATGACTGGGACAATTTTTGCAATTCTGACCACTGTCACTTTATGAGGTTATAACTCTGGAACACTTCAACAGACCCTGGTGATTCTAAGATTGTTTTTTTCGTGACATATTGTACTACATGATAGAGATACAATTTCTATGGCTTGTGTTTATTTGTGAAAAAAATGGAAGTTTGGCAAAAACTTGAAAAATTTCACTTTGACTTTTCATGCCCTTAAATCACAGAGAAATGTCACACAAAATAGTTAATAAATAACATTTCTCACACGTCTACTTTACATCAGCACAATTTTGGAGAAGTTATAAGGGTTAAAAGTTGACCAGAAATCTTTCATTTTTCCAACAAAATTTTCAAAACCATTTTTTTTAGGGACCACATCACATTTGAAGTCACTTTGAGCTGTCGTTTTGTTCAGCGGTATGATGATAAAGTATTGTTTTTTGCCTTTTTTTCAATTTATTTTTTATGGTGTTCAATAAAGGGGTTAATTAGTGGGACAATTTTATAGGCCAGGTCGTTGTGGATGCGGCAATGCCAAATATGTGTAGTTTGATTGTTTTTTTTAATTCAAATATTTATTTGGAGATACAATATCTTTTGATTTTGTTTATTATTATTTTGGATTTTTTAAAAAAAATATATTTTTGCAATTATTTAAAACATTTATTTTTACTTTTTTTTTTACTTTTTTACTTTGTCCTACTATGGGACTATCATTATTTGCAGACTGATTGCTTCTGCAGCATAGAGAAACTGTAAGCTCTGCATTGACAGACAAACTTGCTCATCATGCACTGATCTTGTTCAATCGCAGCATTTCGGGGGTTAATATGCCAGGAGCAGTCTGTGACTGCTCTTGGCACTTAGTGCCGGGTGTCAGCTGTCAGAATCAGCTGACACCCGGTGGTCATACTCCCCATGTGTGCGGGCGATCATGATGAAGTAATATTCCATCCCTGGTCCAATAGACCCAGGGCACATGGTCGGAATAGTACATCAGATGTCAGAAAGGGGTTTAAAGAGGAGATGACTAGGGTAAATGTCTTCTTAAAAAAATAATGTAACTGAAACCATAGAATTTGCTCCAAACACCCTAAAGGCTGGAATTATCATTCAGCCTTGAACAGATAGATGGCGCAGTGATAATATTCTTCTAGAATCTATGTGCTACTGTGGCACCCTATGTCTTTACCGCCACAAAAGGGTTAAATATGTACTGTTTTGTATGTGTTTTGTGAGCACTGGGAGTTATGCTTTCTCTGCTAGAGACCACAATACACACACACACACAATTCACCTCACTCCCTTACTTGGCTGAAGCTTAGAGCTTTGCAGACATACCCTAACTGGGAGGGGAAGGAGTCAAGTTGTTTTCATTGGTGAAGAAGAAGGAAAGATGAAGAATACTCTTGGAAGCCGTGACACATGTGCTTCATACAGGAGTAAAAGCTAAGAAGCATCAGGGAATCAGCCCCTAGGCCATCCATGCTTTCAGAGCAGGGTGGTAATCTGACAGACTGTGTGGGATCATACAACCATCAACATCGTGTTTACCCCGGGAAAGCTGCAGAAAACTAGGATCAGTGAAGGATTGTGCAAGAGGGAAATTGAGCTGCCTCACACAGGACCCAAGCTGCAAGTTGCCAAAGGGAAAATACACAGTGAGTAGAAGCTATACTGGAAGTTTCTAAACTCTGGGAAGCCTTGGTCCCTGAAGGGATTAGAATAGCAGGAAGCATACACTGAGTCACAAGCAGAGTGAAGGATAACTCCCATTTTACAAAGCAGACTGTATCCTGTTGAGCGTTGTAATATCTCCTCTGAACTGCACCTGAACTACAGTAAATGATAAAGTGACTTTCCTTGTCTCCTGCCTTATTACTCTGTGCCTTCTACTTCCATCACAATCTCTGGGGGGTCAGCCCTGGTTGGAGAGGGTTAAACATCTGCACTGCCATCACCATCTACTCCCCCAGGTATCATCTGCAGTGTCGGCTATACTACAGTTGAACACTCCAACCGGCATCACGAATCACTGCATAAACTCTATTCCCGATTCAATTCTACCCCTTTTACATGACCGCCTGAGGCCACGGACCGGGTCACTGCCACTGTGACACATCCCTTTAAGATGACCGGTCTGGTACCGAGTATCCCACGGCCCCTGGGGCGCGTCACTACAAGCCTATACAGGCTTGTTTTACAGGTGGATACAGTTACCAAGATAACTTGGAACTGCGTGGCAAATAGTGATTCCAGAAGGGATGGCGTCCAGCATGGCAAAGAAAGTCCATGAGAGGGTTTCTTACTTCAAAACTGAGAGAACCTTTTAATGGCTACAGCGTCCCATGAACTGGTCACAACTACTTCGAGTAGTAGAGGAAGTTTTCCAGAAAAGTTATCAGTGTGAATTGAATAAACCCCTGAACAGCAAGTACCTACCAAAGTGAAATGGACATCTGAGCCGCTAGAAGTTTGCAGTGAGGTTCAACCCTCAGTGTGTCTGGGATGTAGTTACTGACAGCTCAGCCATCAAATCTGGTACAGGGGCATGCTGAAGCTGTCAGTTTTTGATTTACCACTCATCCAGTCTGATGCAGGGGCGTGCTGAGCTGTCAGTTTGTTGATTTGAAGCTTTGCCTTCCAATCTGAGACTTCAAGGTGCTGACTGTCTCCAGGTGTTCAGTATTCCAGGTGACTGCCAAGCTACTCAGCTGAACTGTTTCTCACAGACCTCTGCCAGACGAATATGTAGCAGAGGGCATCTTCTGAATATCCCCACTGGAACATAAGAGAACTTCACTGAGCAAGTTATCTTGAGTAAACAGTATTTACTTCATATGGGTAAACATGAGATAAGAATTCAGTAGCGCACAGTCTGTGCTACTGCCATAACACACTCAAAGCGAAAGTAAAAAAACAACAACAATAGAGAACTTCCCTCCCCACAATACAGCAAACATATAACTTCACACTATCGCCATCTGCTGTCAGACTAGTGTAAAGTCCTCTGTTATGAATGAGTCACCGAGGAGAAAAAAACAAAGCAAGCTAAGTCACAGAAAACCAGAGAGGTTGGTAACTATGCAGATTGCAGATCCCTGATCCTAACCACACAACTAGCAGCAGCCGTGGAGCGTACCTACGATGATCCTAGATGCTTCGTCACAGCCAGAGAACTACATAAGCCTGAAGCAAGAAAAGGGGAAAACTAACTGCCCCAGAGCAGACCCCAAAGGAAAGACAGCCCCCACACATCTATTGATGGTGAAACAAGATGAAAGCACAAACACAGGCAGGAAAATAGGCTGAGCAAACGATGGCGCCCAAACTAACTAGAAAGGATAGGAAAGGAAAGACACTGTCTGCAATCTGCAAAAAAAAATACAAAAATAATGTCCAACACTTCTGATAGCAAAATGAACCATGAAGTCACTAAACTTCTCCCACTATATCAGCACTCTGAAATATTCTGAGACAGAGCAAAAAGAGGCCAGTCTAATAAGGGACAAAAAGCAAATTGGCAAATACAGGTAAATAAGAGTGGAAATTCAGCACAGCCCCAGCCGGAGCTGGTTGACCACACAAAAAGCTGAATAGACCAACAAAATCAAGTGTGAACATTAGCAGAAAAACTTAGCTTTAGATGACTGGAACAGAGCTGAAAACCAAGACCTGAAAAGCCAGAAGGAATCACCAGCACCAGAATAGGGAGTCGGCTGTCTTAAATCCAGTCTGAGATTCCTGAGGTCCAATCGTCATCTTCATTATCAGGTGGCAGATCTCTACTGATTAAATCAGCCTCACTACCTCCTGCTACCACCAGAGGGAGCCTGGCAGGAGAACTCACAACTGGTGGACCAGAAAATGAACTCACAACAGTACCCCCCCTTGAGGAGGGGTCACCGAACCCTCATCCACGCCACCAGGCCGATCAGGATGGGCCCGGTGAAAAGCACGAACCAATCTATTGGCATGAATATCAGAGGCAGAGACCCAAGAATTATCCTCCTGGCCATAACCCTTCCATTTGACCAAATACTAGAGTCTCCGGCTAACCAAACGAGAATGCAATATTTTCTCTACCTCATATTCCACATTGCCTTCAACCAACACAGGGTCAGGAGGTGCTGCCATAGGCACCACTGGCTCAACAAACCTCTTCAACAGAGACTTGTGAAATACGTTATCGATCTTGAACGTAACTGGAAGAGCCAATCGAAAATAAACAGGATGAAGAATCTCCAAAATCTTATAAGGTCCAATAAATCTTGGCTTAAATTTTGGAGATGCAACCTTCATAGGAATATTCTTAGATGACAACCAAACCATATCACCCACTTTAAACCGGGGACCAATGGTCCTATACCGGTTGGAAAATCGCTGGGCCTTTGCCTGAGAGAGTGACAACTTATCCACCAGTTGGTCCCATATCTCCTGCATTCTCTCAACCACAGTGTCCACACCTGAGCAGGACGAAGATTACACTTGCCCTGAAGAGAATCGAGGATGAAACCCAAAATTACAGAAAAAGGGTGACATCAAAGTGGCAGAACTAGCTCTACTGTTCAGTGCGAATTCGGCCAAGGGCAAATCATCCTGATCAGCAGATATAAAACATCTCAAATAAGACACCAAGGTCTGGTTTGTTCTCTCTGTCTGTCCATTGGTCTGGGGATGAAACGCGGAGGAGAAGGATAACTGAATTCCAAGACTGGAACAAAAGGCTTTCCAGAATCTGGAAACAACCTGGACTCCTCTGTCGGACACAATGTTCTCAGGAATCCCATGTAACCGAATCACCTGTTGTAAAAACAAGGGCACCAACTCAGCGGAAGATGGCAACTTTGGGAGTGGTACAAGATGGACCATCTTCGAAAATCTATCACAAATCACCCAGATAACAGTCATCCTCTGAGAGACAGGAAGATCAGAAATAAAATCCATTGAGATATGGGTCCATGGCCTCTTGGGCATCGACAGGGGCATCAGCAAGCCACTAGAATGAGAACAGGGTTTAGACCGAGAAAAAGTCCCACAGGACTGTACAAAATTCCTGACGTCACGAGATAAGGCAGGCCACCAAAAAGACCGACTCACCAAATCACTGGTACCAAAACTACCTGGATAACCAGCCAATGCGGAGCAATGGACTTCAGACATCACTCTCTTTCTCCACTGGTCAGGAACATACAATTTTCCCATAGGGCAATGCTCAGGTTTATTCTCCTGAAATTCCTCCAGGGCGCATCTCAAATCGGGCGAAATGGCAGAAAGAACTAGACCCTCACCTAGGATGGTAGTAGGCTCGGTCACACTAAGGGTGTCATGATACCAGTGCTGGGTGACCGGCACTTCTGGGGTTAGTGTTTTGATCTCAGTGCGGACTCTCACCTGCACACCTGGGACCTATTATGGTGGCCTCTCATTGGTTCTGGGGAGGCTTCTTATAGCCTCAGGAAGCTCCCATCCCCCGTTAGTTATACTTTCGCCCTTGGCATTGTGTGGTGACCCCTGAGTGTGTTAGTGCTGTGTTCTGGTTGCTTGATTCTCTGTGTATGACTCGGTCAGATCTCTGGATATTGCTTTGGATTCTGCTTGGTACCTTCTACGTCTGTTTGGCTTTGACCCATGCTTGGCCCTGACTATCCGTTCTGTCTCATCCCTGGTACTTTACTGATATCTTGTGTATGACCTTTGGCTTTGTCTGACCTCCCGTCTGTTTATCCCTCCTGTACCTCGCTTGCCTGTATTGTGCATTACCTCCGCTTTGCCCGACTCTGAGTTTTCTACCTTCTCTGAAAGCAGGACGCTAAGCCCCGCCCCCTTGCAGTCACATGACCGTAGGTCCTTTGCCGGCTTGCTAAACTTCTACATTCAGGTCCTGTGCATCTTTACTTTCCGGCTGTTCTTGTCCCAGGGGTACCTACGTGCGGGTGAGTCCCTGCTTAGCTGTACACCGGCGCTGTCAGGACCCTGACATTATAACTGACCATTAAGTTTTTTGGGGGTTTTTTATGCAGAGAGTTATGGATGCCATACAGTCTCTGGCTGACCAGATGAAAAGTCTGAGTCAGATGTTTCAGGGTTTATCTCTGGAGCAGCAAGCTCTGGCTCGTTCTCAGCAGCAGGTTTCTGAGACAGTGCAAGGGGCTTTAGCTGTTGGGTCTCTGGGGGCTGGGGCGAGTGATGTTGTTTTGGTGTCCCCAGAACTACCTGTTAAACTGCCTGACTTTTTTTCTGGAAACAAAAAGGAGTTCAGGGTCTTCATGGAGGGGTGCAAACTTTTTTTTAGTTTGAGACCACGTTCCTCTGGGGACGAAAGTCAGAAGGTTGGGGTCATTATGTCTCTGTTAAGAGGGTCCCCACAAGCTTGGGCTTTCTCCCTTTCTCCCACTGCCCCTGAGAGAGTGTCTGTGAGTGCATTCTTTGAGGCCCTCGGGCACATTTATGATGAGCTTGACCGAGTGCGATTGGCAGAGGACATGGTGATGAGCGTCTGTCAGGGGAAACAGTCAGCTGAGTGCTTTTGTACTGAATTCCGCCATTGGGCCGCAGAGGTCTCTTGGAACGACGCCGCACTCCGAGGACTCTTTCGCAGAGGCTTGTCCGAGCGGCTGCAGGATGCCTTGGTGTTACATCCCCCACCTAACTCTCTCGAGGATGCCATGACCCAGGCCGTACGGATGGACCGCAGGCTGCGGGCCAGAGGGGTGATGCAGGTGGAGACTCCATTGTTCCCCAGTGGAAGAGAGACTGCCCCCGAGCTCATGGTTGTAGGCGCCCTCTCCCTGAAGGATATGGAGAAGAAACGCCGGAAGGACAAGCAGTTATGCTTTCACTGCGGTAAAACGGGACATTGGAAAAGGGAGTGTCCTGATTGCCCATCTTCAACCCGGTCAGCGGGAAACGACTAGGTCTGGGTAGTCAACGGGGAGACTATTCAGACCCTCAGGTACCCTTTTCCTCATTTTCTAAAGTGTTACTTCATGTGGAACTGTTTGTGGACGGTAGTTCTTTTCCGTCTACAGCCTTCGTGGACTGCGGATCATCGATTAATCTCATTGACTCCCAATTGGTCACACACTGCAAGATAGGGACAGTTAGGCTCAAGGTTCCGATCAAGGTGATTGCCATTGACTCCTCTCCCCTCACTAAGGAGGGAATTCTCTTTATGTCTGACTTGTTTTCGCTCAGAGTGGGCGCTACTCATGTGGAAAACCTAAGTTGTTTTGCTCTGGACAATCTACCTGCAGGGTTGGTGTTGAGCATGCCCTGGTTACAACGCCATAACCCAGTTATTAACTGGAAAACGGGGGAGATTGTTCAATGGGGGTTTAATGATTTTAAGCTATGTGATAAATCCACACTGCTGGTTGAACCTGTTAAATCTGTGTCTATATCATTTGTCGAGCTGGAAGGTATTCCGGAATGCCTGAAGGACTTCGAGGATGTACTCTCCGAAAGCGAGGCCGAGACGTTACCGCCACATAGACCCTTTGACTGCGCTATTGAGCTGGTCCTGGGGGCTAAATTACCTAAAGCCCGTCTGTTTAATTTGTCCGGTCCTGAGCGCTTGGCTATGAAGGAGTACATTGCTGAAAGTCTGCGCAAAGGACACATACGTCCTTCAGTCTCACCTGTGGCGGCAGGTTTCTTTTTGTAAAGAAAAAAGATGGCGGGTTACATCCCTGTCTCGATTTTCGAGAGCTTAATCAGATTACTGTACGGAATACGTACCCCCTTCCGTTGATTCCCGATTTGTGTAACCAACTATCAGGGGCAAAGTGGTTTTCTAAAACTGGATCTTCGGGGGGCATATAATTCGATAAGGGTCCAAGAGGGGGATGAATGGAAAACCGCGTTCCTCACAACTGAGGGACTGTTTGAAAATTTAGTCATGCCGTTTGGCCTTACCAACACCCCCGCCATATTTCAGAATTTCATCAACGTGGTATTTTTGGATCTCATTGGTCGTTTTGTCGTTATCTAATTAGATGATATTTTGATATACCCCTGCTTGGCCCTGACTATCCATTCTGTCTCATCCCTGGTACTTTACTGATATCTTGTGTATGATCTTTGGCTTTGTCTGACCTTCTGTCTGTTTATCCCTCCTGTACCTCGCTTGCCTGTATTGTGCATGACCTCCGCTTTGCCCGACTCTGAGTTTTCTACCTTCTCTGAAAGCAGGACGCTAAGCTCCACCCCCTTGCAGTCACAAGACCATAGGTCCTGTGCCGGCTTGCTAAACTTCTACATTCAGGTCCTGTGCATCTTTACTTTCTGGCTGTTCTTGTCCCCAGGGGTCCCTACGGTGCGGTGAGTCCCTGCTTAGTGGAAGCTGTACGCCGGCGCTGTCAGGACCCTGACAAAGGGAATCGGCAAAGAAACTCCTAGAAAGGGCGTCTGCCTTAACATTCTTAGTGCCCGGAAGAAAAGAGACCACAAAATTAAAAAGTGTGAAAAACAAGGCCCATCTAGCCTGTCTAGGATTCAAGCGTTTGGCCGACTCCAGATAAATCAAATTCTTGTGATCGGTGAGGACCACAACTTGATGTCTAGCTCCCTCCAACCAATGTCTCCACTCTTCAAATGCCCATTTCATGGCCAACAATTCCCGATTCCCCACGTCATAGTTGTGTTCAGATGGGGAGAACTTTCGAGAAAAGAAGGCACAGGGATTCATCTCAGAAGTCACAGGGTCTTTTTGGGACAAAACAGCTCCTGCACCAATCTCAGAAGCATCTACCTCCACCTGAAATGGAAGTGAGACACCAGGTTGCCGTAAAACTGGAGCTGAAGTAAATCTCTGCTTAAGCTCCTGAAATGCTGAGATAGCCTCAGGAGACCAATTCAGCACATCAGCGCCCTTCTTGGTCAGATCAGTCAGTGGTTTGACAATACCAGAAAAATTACCTATAAATTTATGATAGAAATTAGCAAAACCCAAAAACTTCTGGAGGGCCTTCAAAGAAGTAGGCTGAACCCAATCATAAATGGCCTGTACCTTGGCCGGGTCCATTTCAATAGTCGATGGAGACAAGATAAATCCCAAAAATGAAATCCTCTGTACACCAAAGAGGCATTTCGATTCCTTAACAAACAGGGAATTCTCCCTCAAAATCCGGAACACAGTCCGGACGTGTTCCACATGAGAATCCCAATCACTAGAAAAGATCAAAATATCATCCAGATAGATGATCAAAAACTTATCCACAAAGTCACGGAAAATATCATTCATAAAAGACTGGAAGACAGAAGGGGCATTTGTGAGCCCAAAAGGCATCACCAGGTACTCAAAATGTCCCTCCGGAGTATTAAACGCCGTCTTCCATTCATCCCCGTGCTTGATGCGAATAAGATTATACGCCCCCTGAGGTCAAGCTTAGTAAACCAGCAGGCACTCTTAACTCTGGAGAATAAATCAGACATCAGAGGTAACAGGTACTGATATTTAACCGTCATCTTGTTAAGGGAACGATAATCAATACACGGTCTTAATGAACCATCTTTCTTGGCCACAAAAAAAAACCCAGCACCTAAAGGTGACGAGGATGGTCTAATATGACCCTTCTCCAACGACTCCTTAATATAGGATCGCATAGCATCATGTTCGGGTACTGATAAGTTGAAAAGCCGACCCTTGGGAAATTTACACCCAGTCATCAACTCAATTGCACAGTCATAACTCCTATGAGGAGGCAAAGACGCAGACTTGCTCTCACTAAATACATCAGAAAAATCAGCTAGATAATCAGGAATATCATGAGACTGAGGAGTGGTGGAGAAAACAGGAGCGTCCCTAAGAACACACTGACAACCCCAACTCACCACAGACCCAGATTTCCAATCCAAAACTGGATTATGAGTTTGCAACCAAGGAAAACCCAGAACAATAGTATGATGCAAATTATGCAGCACCAAAAATTTACAATTTTCTTGGTGGTCTGGGGCAACTTGCATTATCACCTGGGTCCAAAACTGAGGTTTATTCTCCGCCAAAGGAGTAGCATCAATACCCCTCAAAGGAATAGGCGTCCGCAGAGGCGTCATGGAAAAACCACAACGTTTAGCAAAGTCCAAATCCATCAGATTCAACGCTGCTCCTGATTTCACAAAAGCCTTCGTGGAAAACGTGGATAAGGAGCAGATCAGTGTAATTGCCAAAAGAAACTTAGGTTGTACACTGCCCACAGCAAATGTGTGTGCAAAATGTTTCTCTCATTTAGGGCAGACAGAAATAGTATGAGAGACGTCTCCACAGAAAAAACACAGCTTATTACGCCTTCTAAACTCCTGACGTTGCGCCCTAGACAAAACCCCATCACATTGCATAGGTTCAGACGTTTGTTCAAAAGGTGGCAGCGCCTCCCGTGTAGTTTTACATTCACGTAAACGCCGATCAACTTGAATGGCTAATGACATAGAATCATCCAGACCAGAGGGAACAGGAAATCCCACCATAACATCTTTTACGGTCTCTGATAAACCCTTCCGAAAGAGAGCTGCCAATGCACTATCATTCCATGTAGTAAGGACCGCCCACTTTCAGAATTTTTGACAGTATAACTCTGCAGAATCCTGACCATGGTTTAATGCCAACAGGGTTCTCTCAGCTTGATCAACAGCATTAGGTTCATCATATAACAACCCCAAGGCTTGAAAAAATGCATCCACATTAGTCAGAATAGGATTTTCAGGTGTCAGAGAAAAAGCCCAATCCTGGGGATCGCCGCGCAGCAAGGAGATGACAATTTTAACCTGCTGCACAGAGTTCCCCGATGAGTTAGGTTTCAAGGCAAGAAATAATTTACAATTATTCTTAAAATTCAGAAATTTAGACCGATCCCCAGAAAACACATCAGGAGTAGGGATCTTAGGTTCAGCAGCATGTGACTGAATGAGGTAGGTGGAAATTCCCTGTACTTCAGCAGCAAGTTGCTCCACACGATCAGACAATTGCTTAATCTCCAAAAAAAAAAAAATCCTCCTACGGCCCCAGAGAAAAAGAGGAAAAAATATAAAAAAAAATTCTGACACTTTTTTTTAACAACTTCTTCCTGCTTTTGAGTACCCTAGAATCTACGGCATGGCTGGTGATTCTGTTATGAATGGGTCACCGAGGAGAAAAAAACAAAACAAGCTAAGTCACAGAAAACCAGAGAGGTTGGTAACTATGCAGATTGCAGATCCCTGATCCTAACCACACAACTAGCAGCAGCCGTGGAGCGCACCGACGATGATCCTAGACGCTTCGTCACAGCCAGAGAACTACATAAGCCTGAAGCAAGAAAAGGGGAAAACTAACTGCCCCAGAGCAGACCCCAAAGGAAAGACAGCCCCCACACATCTATTGACGGTGAAACAAGATGAAAGCACAAACACAGGCAGGAAAATAGGCTAAGCAAACGATGGCACCCAAACTAACTAGAAAGGATAGGAAAGGAAAGACACTGTCTGCAATCTGCAAAAAAACATACAAAAATAATGTCCAACACTTCTGATAGCAAAATTAACCCTGAAGTCACTAGACTTCTCCCACTATATCAGCTCTCTGAAATATTCTGAGACAGAGCAAAAAGTGGCCAATATAATAAGGGACAAAAAGCAAATTGGCAAATACAGGTAAATAAGAGTGGAAATTCAGCACAGCCCCAGCCGGAGCTGGTTGACCACACAAAAAACTGAATAGACCAACAAAATCAAGTGTGAACATTAGCAGAAAAACTTAGCTTTAGATGACTGGAACAGAGCTGAAAACCAAGACCTGACAAGCCAGAATGAATCACCAGCACCAGAATAGGGAGTCGGCTGTCTTAAATCCAGTCTGAGATTCCTGAGGTCCAGTCGTCATCCTCATTATCAGGTGGCAGATCTCTACTGATTAAATCAGCCTAACTACCTCCTGTTACCACCAGAGGGAGCCTGGCAGGAGAACTCACAACTGGTGGACCAGAAAATGAACTCACAACAGTCCTCCCTTCACTTATAATAAGTCCTGATCTTTTGCATATATCAACACCCTTTGTCAACAGAAAGGACTTATTCAATCAAACCCAACTTTTTTATTAGTCTCTGGTGTTTTTCAGCATTCAACGCCTTTGTGAAGATGTCTGCTGTCATTTCTTCAGTAGGCTAATCCCTTAAGAAATGATACTTCACATTTCCCAAGTCTTTGATTTCGAAATGTCGCTTCAGGATTTTTAGAATATTTTCTTTATCCCTTTCTTGTTCAGAAAAAAATCAAAATGTCGTCTACATATATGAGTACAAAAATCCATCTATTCATCAGCCTTTTTATGTACAAGCATGGATCAGCTTTGCTTCTTTGAAATTTTTCATTTGTAAGCACTTCTGTGATTTTGTCATTCCATGCTTTAGCTGTTTGCTTTAAACCATATATGCTTTTCTGTAGTTTGCAAACTTTGGGTTTCTTTCATCTTTGAATCCTTGGAGGTTGTTGCATGTAAATGTCTTCTGTTAAATCTCCATTCAAAAATGCTGTCTTTACATCCAGATGTATCAGTTCCATCTGTTTCATTGCTGCAACTGTAAGTAAAGTTCTTATTGTAGTGTTATGATTGAGTCACCGTAGGAGGCAAAAATAGAAATGCTAGCTAAGTCCAGAAAACCAGAGAAGTTGGCAGCTATCGGATTGCAGATCCCTGAACCTATCAACACAACTAGCAGTAGCCGTGGGGGGCTCCTACGATGCTCTAGGCCCCTCGATCACAGCCGGAGGACTACATAGCCTAAAGACAGAAAGGGAAATCTAAACTGCCCCAGAGCAGACCCCAAAGCAAAAGGCAGCCCCCCACATATAATGACGGTGAAGCAAGAAGAAAGAACAAAACACCGACAGAAGGATAGACTGAGCAAAGATGGGGCCCACGCTAGCTTAGATAGGAAAGGACAGGAAGGCTGCTGTCTGCAATCCGTGAAAAACCCTATGAAAATAAGAGCCAACAAACTGACAGTAAAAAAGGCCCTGAAGACGCTAGGCTTCAAAAAAGCTATGTCAGTACTCAGGAATATTCTGAAGACAGAGCAACAGGCAAAAGGAGATTCAGCTCACCCTAGCAGGGAATGGCAGAATCCAGAAAAGCAAGGAAAACAAAACACTAATGCAAAAAGGCAAAGCAGAAATCTTAGCTTTAGATGAGCAGGAATCAGACTGGTTTCCTAGAAGTCCACAGAGAAATCACCTGCAGGCCAGAAGGGCGTCGGCAGCCTTATATCCAGTCATTAACTTCACTCAGCCAGTCATCATCATCAGCCCCAGGTGTTTGACAATCAGGCTCACTACCTTTCTTCACCAGAAGAGGGAGTTCCTCGGGCCTCAGTAGTGAAGGGGAAAATGAACTCACAACATTGTAGTATGTTTGACAACTGGAGCAAATGTCTCATCATAGTCTTTGCCATATTTTTTGAGAATACCCTTTAGCTACGAGTCTTGCTCGGTATCTTTCATGTGTGCCATCTGTTTGGTATTTTACTTAAAAAATCCATTTACATCCTATGGCTTTTCTTCCTTCT
Source organism: Dendrobates tinctorius (assembly GCF_039654945.1). Taxonomy (NCBI): domain Eukaryota; kingdom Metazoa; phylum Chordata; class Amphibia; order Anura; family Dendrobatidae; genus Dendrobates; species Dendrobates tinctorius. The sequence goes on from NW_027361708.1 coordinate 5,529,073, forward strand.
GGTAAATCTGTCAGTGTCCATGTATTTGAGTCATGCATGGATTTCATTTCTGTTTCTGTTGCTTCTATCCATTTATTAGCTTCTTCTTTAGGGAGTTTAGATATGTCTTCCCAAGAGGTTGGTTCATAAATTTTACTTGTGCTTGTCTTGTATGAGAGACGTTTTGGTGGTTTACCTTTGTTTTGTCTCATTGAACGTCTTGGTTCTGTGTCTGTTTGTATTTGTATTTCTTCATTTTCAGTATTCTGTTCTTCATCAATTTCAACTACTTTTTCATCAGATACCTCTTCAGCTATGGCACTGCTGTTTTTCTCATTTTTTGTGTCAATTGAAATCATGACATCTTCATTTAAGTTTTCAATGAATGTCACACTGTTACTCACCGTGACTCTGTCTGTTTTGGGATCTAGGATTCTGTATTCCTTGCAATTTTCACTATATAAAGCAAATAGTCCCTCCATGGATCTGTTTTGAAGTTTGGAAAGTTTTTCTGTTGGAATGAATATAAAAACTTTACATCCAAAAACTTTTAAATGATTGACACTTGGTTTCATACCTTGCCACAGTTCATATGGAGTTTTCTTCAGTTTTCCGGAAAAAAAAGTGTAGATATGTAGCTGTCATTGCTGCCTCACCCCAATATTTCTCTGGTAGTTTGGAATCTGTTAGCATACATCTCACTTCTGTCAGAGTTCTGCTTTTCCTTTCTGTTACTCCATTTTGTTCAGGTGTGTACGGAACAGTTTTCTCATGTTCTATTCCATTCTGTCTTAAGTAGTTTTCTATTTTGTGACCTGTAAATTCACCTCCATTATTACTTCTGATGACAATTGGCTTACTTTGAAATTTGTTGCTCGACCTTGTTATGTAGTCTACAAGATTATCAAAAACTTCAGTTTTGTTCTTAATTAAGTACAGTGGAGAAAAAAAGTATTTAGTCAGTCAGCAATAGTGCAAGTTCCACCACTTAAAAAGATGAGAGGCGTCTGTAATTTACATCATAGGTAGACCTCAACTATGGGAGACAAACTGAGAAAAAAAAATCCAGAAAATCACACTGTCTGTTTTTTTTTCATTTTATTTGCATATTATGGTGGAAAATAAGTATTTGGTCAGAAACAAAATTTCATCTCAATACTTTGTGATATATCCTTTGTTGGCAATGACAGAGGTCAAACGTTTTCTGTAAGTCTTCACAAGGTTACCACACACTGTTGTTGGTATGTTGGCCCATTCCTCCATGCCGATCTCCTCTAAAGCAGTGATGTTTTTGGCTTTTCGCTTGGCAACACGGACTTTCAACTCCCTCCAAAGGTTTTCTATAGGGTTGAGATCTGGAGACTGGCTAGGCCACTCCAGGACCTTGAAATGCTTCTTACGAAGCCACTCCTTCGTTGCCCTGGCGGTGTGCTTTGGATCATTTTCATGTTGAAAGACCCAGCCACGTTTCATCTTCAATGCCCTTGCTGATGGAAGGAGGTTTGCACTCAAAATCTCACGATACATGGCCCCATTCATTCTTTCATGTACCCAGATCAGTCGTCCTGGCCCCTTTGCAGAGAAACAGCCCCAAAGCATGATGTTTCCACCACCATGCTTTACAGTAGGTATGGTGTTTGATGGATGCAACTCAGTATTCTTTTTCCTCCAAACACGACAAGTTGTGTTTCTACCAAACAGTTCCAGTTTGGTTTCATCAGACCATAGGACATTCTCCCAAAACTCCTCTGGATCATCCAAATGCTCTCTAGCAAACTTCAGACGGGCCCGGACATGTACAGGCTTAAGCAGTGGGACACGTCTGGCACTGCAGGATCTGAGTCCATGGTGGCGTAGTGTGTTACTTATGGTAGGCCTTGTTACATTGGTCCCAGCTCTCTGCAGTTCATTCACTAGGTCCCCCCGCGTGGTTCTGAGATTTTTGCTCACCGTTCTTGTGATCATTCTGACCCCACGGGGTGGGATTTTGCGTGGAGCACCAGATCGAGGGAGATTATCAGTGGTCTTGTATGTCTTCCATTTTCTAATTATTGCTCCCACAGTTGATTTCTTCACTCCAAGCTGGTTGGCTATTGCAGATTCAGTCTTCCCAGCCTAGTGCAGGGCTACAATTTTGTTTCTGGTGTCCTTTGACAGCTCTTTGGTCTTCACCATAGTGGAGTTTGGAGTCAGACTGTTTGAGGGTGTGCACAGGTGTCTTTTTATACTGATAACAAGTTTAAACGGGTGCCATTACTACAGGTAATGAGTGGAGGAAAGAGGAGACTCTTAAAGAAGAAGTTACAGGTCTGTGAGAGCCAGAAATCTTGATTGCTTGTTTCTGACCAAATACTTATTTTCCACCATAATATGCAAATAAAATGAAAAAAAAAACAGACAGTGTGATTTTCTGGATTTTTTTTTCTCAGTTTGTCTCCCATAGTTGAGGTCTACCTATGATGTAAATTACAGACGCCTCTCATCTTTTTAAGTGGTGGAACTTGCACTATTGCTGACTGACTAAATACTTTTTTTCCCCACTGTATGTGACTGTGTATATTTAGTAGTCATCTATGAAAGTCACCATGCATCTATTTTCTCCTGATGTAGTCACTTTCATGGGTCCACATATATCAGTATGCACCAAATTAAGTGGTCTTTTGCTTTTCATCTCACTTTCTTTTGGAATATATATTTTTGTGGCTTTAAATTTTAAAAAACATTCACATCTTGTGGCAATTGAGCAATCTGATATCTTTAGATCTTTTGTCAATTCTTTTCTTTGTAGTTTCTTTATACTGTCAGGGAGTCTGTGGCCTAGACGTCTATGCCTCATGTGAATACAGTTCTTGTGATCATGTGTACATACTGCACCTTCATCGGCTCCTTTGGTGTGTCAAGATGATATGATTGTTCATCTGCCTTGACATTGTTTATCACCTTGTTTCCTGCTAGAATTGCACACTCATTGTCTTTGAATTTTACAGTGAGTCCATTGGCTGTATAACGCTTCACAGATAACAATCCGCCTTCCAATTTTGGAACATACAACACATCCTGTACATGTATCTTTGAATTTCATCCGAACTTGTTTAAACAGTTTAGCATACCTTATCCGATACCTTCTGCGGTTATTTTGCTTCCATCTGCAAGACAAATGGCTTCTTTCTTATCTAAATAAAGATCAGTGAAGAAATTCTTGTCACTTGTCATATGACTTGTTGCTCCTGAATCAATAAACCAACCAACTGATGATTTCTTGTCTGGTACTTTAAATGTGCCATTCCAGTTATTCTCACATTAATCGGAAAATGTGTTTTTCACTTTCTGTATATGCTCTTTATGTTGTAATTTTTGTTCTGCTTTTCATATGGTAAAGTCTTTCTTTAAATGACCTTTTTTTCTTACATCTGAAACATTCTCTTGCATCTTTATTATAGGGTTTTTTAAATTCTGCAGCTTTAACACTAGAACTATGGCATGTTTCATAATACCTATAACTACCATTAGGGGTCATTTTGACCCCCATTCAAAAATACTGACTCTGGAGTAAAAATAACTTTTTTGTTGCCAACAAATTAAAGAACATTTATTTTAACTTAGTAGGAACAGTGTTAAGATCAAGTACAGCACATGGTCATAGCATGCGGTGTCCAATAGTTAACACAAACAGTACTTTCTTCCACTTTCCCAGTGCATTTTCCACAAACTGGTTTGTTACAGCTTGCAAAAGTTTTAGTTGTTTTGTTTTCGTTGCATCTTCCAACTCCACATTTTCGACGCTTGCGGATTTCTTGTCCTTTTGTTTGTGGTTCAGACATTGCGGATGATGGGCCACTTCTTCTGACTCATTTTCAGATAAATTCTGAAGACATTTCAAAATTCATCACTTGTCAGACCCCTCTGCTTACTCATGCTTCAAATATATGTCGCAAAAAGGGACTTGTAAGATCGCAGAAGTAATAAAACGACACTGTACAAACATGCAGAGCTGTAGCTTCAACTGTAATGTTTGCTACTGAAGTGCAGATAGAAATCGCTACAAGAGACATGGATCAAACATGTTCAGACAAGTTTAGACAAAACAAAATGCTGAATCATCCATGATATGCAAAGATACAATTACACTCTATAACTAGGGAGAAGCACTGTGATTTTCTGTACTCTGTAATATTAGGTGACTTGCCTACTACTACTTTTATGTATGGGGTCAAATTGACCCATTCAGTACTTATAGGTATGAATTGTAAAATCCGGGCCCCAGAAAACATTACAATTCATTTTTGTGTCCTAAAATATACACTACCATGAGTAAATAAAAGTCACAAAAAGTCAGAACTCATTTGTTAAAATTTTAGAAATTATAGGAAAAAGAAATAGCAAAAGGGTCAAAATGACCCCTCCGGTAGTTCTAGTGTTAAGAGAGTTTGCACTGTCCTTTTCAGTAGAAGAATCATTTGTTTGTTCTTTTCTTCTCTGATATTCATCTATTAGTCTTGTTTTCACAAAATCTAATGTAATGTCCGTTTCTGGTCTTGTCTCAAGGGCATTTATCAAGGCTGTATACGAATCTAGTAAACTGCACAATAATATTGCTGCTACGCGACTTTCTTTAATGTCTTCACCAATAGACCTTAGCTGTGATATTACTTCCATCATTGAGAATATGTGCTTCTGCATATCGTCATTTGCACTCAATCTCATACTGTAAAGCTTTCTTAATAGAAATAACTTGTGATTTAAACTAGATCTTTCATGTAGCTTTCTAAATGTCTCCCACATTCCTTTCGCTGATTCTTCATTCCTTATGTGAATTAATTGAGCATCATCCACTAATAAGCTAATTTTGGCTCTCGCTTTTCTATTTTTCTTAACTCATGTCTAATTATCTTCATCAGGTCTATCTGTAATGATTACTTCCCATAAATCGTCCTTTGATAACAACATCTCTACTTTGAATTTCCATAACTGATAATTTTCACTGTTCAGCTTAGCTACTGTGAGTTTCAGCTAAGTGCCGCACATCATTTTTTATAGTCTTACTTGTTTTAGAGAGTTGTAGTGAAGATATTTTTCTTTCTTGAGAGTTCCTGTATATCCTGTGTGTGTGGTGATTCTCTGTAATTATCACCAGTGTGTGGTCCTCCAGTTCCTGGGATCATGAATTCCTTTGTCCCGCTGTATCTTGATTTTTTTTCAGCTTCCGTTCACTGGGTTTTATCTCCTTCTGTTTACAGAGCCTATCTGCTTCTCTGGTTTCTGAGGTTATTGCCTGGGGCTATTGCCTGGGATTCTGTGTGTCTGGGCCCATAACCTGTAGCAGAATGCATCTTCTGAGAATCCCCACCGGAACATAAGAAAACTTCACTGAGCACGTTATCTTGAGTAAACAGCATTTACTTCACATGGGTAAACATGAGATAAGAATTCAGTAGCACACAGTCCGTGCTGCTGCCATAACACACTCAAAGCAAAAGTAAAAAAACAACAATAGAGAACTTCACTCCCCACAATACAGAAAACATATAACTTCACACTATCGCCATCTGCAGTCAGACTAGTGTAAAGTCCTCCCTTCACTTATAATAAGTCCTGATCTGTTGCATATGTCAACAGAATATTCAGCAACCATGTGGCTTGTCTCTCTGTACCTTCAATTCTGTTTATAGATCTTTCACTGCCTGACCTTGGACCTCGTTCTGATCATCTGTTTGTTTAACCCCTTCTGCTCTGATCCGCTATCCTCCTGGTATTCTGACCTTGGAACGTTACCCAACAATGCCTTTGTCTCTCTTCTGTTTATGGTGTACTCTCCTGGCTTCTGACCTTTGGACTCCTTGACTATCCTGACTCACGGCTTGGTCATGAAAAGTGACCCCGATCAGGGAATAAATGACCAAGTCCACGGCCTGAGCCATCTGTCATGACTTCATCCAAGTAAACAGGAACCCAAAGAGAATTCACTTTGACCAGTGAGCATGGTTTCAAGGGAACAACTACACCAACTCTAAGGCATTGAGAAGTCCCAAACAATGCCCAATCACCTTCAGGAATATGGGGCCTGTGAACATTTCAACAGAATGTTGCTGCAGATGGAGGACCAGATCTCACACTTTGCACTGACGAGGCTCAGTACCCCAAAACACAGTGTTTGCAAATGGAGGTTCTGGTTTTGGCTTTTATCCTATTCCAACTCATGTGACAAGGTTCTGTTAAAGGGTCGACATTGACTTTTAGGACTGCTTCTTCCTATAGGAGGCACTAGAGTTCTAGCATGCTTCATCTCTGAAGAAACAATTTGCATATTTCCTAGAGGTGCATTGCGACTTTAAGTCTCCTCATCTCGGCATGCTTAACATGTCACTCTCCGCAAGGAGGAACATTACCTCTTGGGTCCCGGTGAGACGCCTCTCACACAACCAAACCAGATCTCACACTTGACTGATGAGGGGCAGTACCATGAAACACCATGTATGCAAATTGAGATTCTGGTTTTGGCTTTTATCCTAAGTCGTGTGACAAGGCTCGTTAAAGGGTTGACATTGACTTTTTGGATTGCTACTTCCTATAGGTAGCACTAGAGTTCTAGTACTCTTCTTCTCTGAAGAGACACTTTACCTATTTTTCCGAGTGAGTTGATACACTGTCATAACAGTATTTGTGAAACTTAATTAAGTTAACATCACTATATAGCTGCTAGAAACTGTATAGACAGGAAGAAAAAAGGGAGCAAACAGAGTCTATATACGATATTGTGTGTTTCCTGGAGAAAGGAGATACAAAAGGGTACCAGGTCATGTGGTAGCTGTGTTCTAGTTAAGAATTATAAGAGGCCCTGGAGGACAGAGAGGAGGAGGAATTGACTGCTGAACATGTAGCAGGATAGATGTATGAAAGAAGCAGTTGAGCTGGCTTATAGCCTGAATTATCAGTGATGGAAAGATTAACAAAGGGAGAACTCAGTCTGAACCAGAGCCATGTGACCAGAACCTGAGTCGAGTGATGAGAACCAGAGCCACGTGACCAGAACCAGAAAGAAGATTGAGACGATGTGTTCAGACATCCAAATGGAATTCAGATGATTGTAGTGTAAATTACACTACAGAGATGACCCAGAGTCGTGCTTCAGGGTACGGAGGCAGCCTAAGTAAACATTTTACGGAAGTGAATAATCGGCAAGAGACTTATGGAGTAGTATTATTGATTCGCATTAGGGCCTGAACAGTGATTATTACGGAAGTCATACTGACTAAGCGATGGCGGGGATGCTCACTTGATTTACCGTGATGCACCATAGACCAGGATCAATAGCGTAGCTACCGGGGGGCAGAGGGGGCAGTGGCCCCGGGCCCCGCGCTCTGAGGGGGCCCACCCGGAGCTACGCTACTGCGGCAGAGCAGGGAGAGTCGATGTCCCTGCTCTGCAGCCCAGCCGCTATGGGTCCCCTGAGCAGGCGGTGGGGGGCCCTGTGCCAGCAGTGGGCCACCCGCCCATCCTCGCAGGGTCAGCTGTATCGGCATCTAGCCGATAGAGCTGAGCACATTGCTGAGAGAAGGAGTGAGCGCTCCTTCTCCCATCATCACCCTCTCCCTGACAGCGGGCGCGATGACGTCACTGCCCAGCGCCCGCTGTCAGAAGATGAGCGGGAGAGCAGGGAGCAGCGCAGGAGACGGGAGCAAAAGAGGTGAGTATTGGATTTTTTATTTTTTGTAATAGGGATGCATTATAATAGGCTGCTTATGGGTGTGCATTATAATAGGCTGCCTATGGGGAGTGCATTATAACACAAAGGCTGCCTATAGGGGTGCATTATAATAGGCTGCCTATGGGGGAGCATTATAATAGGCTGCCTATGGGGAGTGCATTAAAATAGGCTGCCTATGGGGGTGCATTATAATACAAAGGCTGCCTATGGGGGTGCAGTATAATACAGAGGCTGCCTATGGGGGTGCATTATAATACAAAGGCTGCCTATGAGGGTGCATTATAATATAGAGGCTGCCTATGGGGGTGCATTATAATACAAATGTTGCCTATGGGGGTGCATTATAATATAGATGCTGCCTATGGGGGTGCGTTATAATACAGAGGCTGCCTATGTGGGTGCATTATAATACAAAGGCTGCCTATGACGGTGCATTATAATATAGATGCTGCCTATGGGGGTGCATTATAATACAAAGGCTGCCTATGGGGGTGCATTATAATATAGAGGCTACCTATGGGGGTGCATTATAATATAGAATCTGCCTATGGGGGGTTTATTATAATATAGAGGCTGCCTATGGGGAGTGCATAATACTCTAGACTCTGCCCATGGGGAGTGCATTATACTATAGACTCTGCCTATGGGGAGTGCATTATACTATATTGAGGACTATATGGTGCATTATACTATATGGAGGCTATCTAGGGGGCCATCATACAGTGTGGGAATTATAGTGACGGGGCCATCATACAGTGTTGGAGCCATTAAATAGTTTTTTGGATATTAAGGGGTCAGTATATATACAGTGAGGGGGCATTATACTGTGTATAGGGGAGCTGTACGGGGGAGACTTGGGACATTATTAAATGTAAAGTGGGCACTTATTGTTATAGGGAAACTCGGGTTACTGTGACTGTCAAAGGGGCACACAGAGGGCATTATAACATTCTAGGGGACAAAATGTGGGCACTGTTTTCTAGGGCACTTGCACCCGACATTACTATTTTCTAGAGAGTTGCTTTACAATTTGGAGGTCATACAGAACCACACAATAGGTGCAGTAATAGGGACACATACGACAGCAGCAGCTCAGTATTTGGGTATCAGCAGTATGAGCAGTTTGTGCAGGTTGAGAACAGTCCAATTGGTGACAGTGCTGACAATATGAGAAGTGAAACGTGTCTCTGTTGTATTCTCTACAGCCGAGTCCTGGCTGGAGGAGTCGTCGTGTCAGTCTGGGCCAGATGGAAAAGACGTGAAAAGTGAACGGCTCCATCAGAAAGAACGTCAGCGGTAAGTCATTATCTGTAACTCTGCTGTCATCTATTATATGTTCTGTAGGACTGGAATTATTTACCACTGATCATATGGCGGTAATATCAATACTGGTCTTTTTATATATAGATTATTTTTGGCAACAGCGCGGCCATCTGCTGAGGTTCTCTGGTTAGGGGCCCACTCATAAGTTTCGCCCCCCCTGAACCAAAACCCTAGCTACGCCTCTGACCAGGGTATTAGGATTGAGACACTATTGTCCACTGTAATTGTTTATTGCTTTGTATAACAGAGTGTTGTTGCTAAAATTGTTACAGCAATTTCCACCCTCAAAAAGGTGTAGATTTCAATTGTAGAATACTTTGCTGTGTTTGCATGATCTGTTAATCGTTCTTAATTTGGATACCTAATTATCCAAACTGTTGTGTTAGATTAATAAAATATCTTTGGTTAAATTTCACTGTGCCCACACCTTCTGCGCTGTTGCATTTGCGTACCTGTTTACAGCTTTATGGGAAGCTATGTGGTTAATTTTTGGTCTAGGTTTTGATCACTGCTTCCTGAAAGCTCTGGGTGGAGAAGTCAGCTATTTAAACCCATGAAGCTGCTACTCCACTGCCAGACAATAGTTCTGCTATCCTGGTACAGTATATACCTCTGTGCTGTGCTCCTGTATTTTGTCCTGATTATTCTGATTCTTTGACCTTGGCTTGACATTTGACTACCCACTTGTTTTAAAATATAGTCAAGACCTCCTGAATAAGACCCAGCTCCCTGATTATCCTTGTTGCCAGCAGCCCGGGAACCCTGTGTATGTGTAGATCCCTGTACAGGATGTGAGGCAGTGAGGGAAGTCACAGTCACCTACACCATTCACCAACCATCACTTGGCAATCATGAAGCTCCTCGTCAAGATAACGAACATCACTGCAGGATTGGTAGGCAAAGTAGGAGTAGCACCAGCCTACCAAGCAGTCCATCGGCTTCAAAGTCAAGGGGCAATTGGCTAATATATGACCCAGGGCATGACACCTCCAGCAGACAATGTTATGAGATAAATCCCTTGAACCCAACTCTGATGCCTCCCAGGACCTTTGGGGCCCTTCAGAAGTGATCTTGGACTTTTTTTGTGTATTCCTGAAAAGTGAACTCAGGCTCCTTTGACTTACCAGGGGGCCCTTTGTAGCCAAATATCTTTCCATCAAACTCACTTGGTCATCTGAATTCTGGGATTTTTCCTGGGCATTCTAGTTTTCTATGAATTTGGGTATTGAGTTTAAATTTTTAAACTACCATTCTTTCCACCATTTGTGCCAAAGATCAGGTCTCAGGCTGCAGCCATTTCTGGACCAGATGTAACAGGTCAAGCATCTGGGACCAGGGCGGCTTGTCCCTTTGGTAACACCAGAGGTGCACTTGATGCACCCTGATGAACAGAGTTGCACCCAGACATGCCAAAATCTTCAGTTTGCCATACTCCTTGGCATACTGTAGGATGAAGTTATAGTACGCCTTCAGCAGGTGTGGAGCCAGAACCTCTGTCCATTGCTCTGGGGCAGATTCTCCCTGTCTGCCACGCTCTTCAAGGCAGTTAGGAAAGCCTCAATCACTAGAGCGGATCTCTCTATTTTTTTATTTTTCCTTTCCCTATGTTTCCCCTTCTTTTCCCTCTTTTAAAATTATAAAATCTCAATAAATATTATTTGAAAAGGAAATCCTTAATTTAGTATTCCAAAGTCATTTTCTGCAAGACCTCCTTAACTGTTAGCATTACATGGATACTGTCGCTTTGGCTGGTGGATAGTGCGGTTTCCCTGGCCCAAACAGTTTCTGCCAAGAAAGCCATTTGCTACTGATGATGCTGCCTTTGCTGCATCTGCTGTTGATGTTGCTGCTTTATCTGATGCTGTAGCTGCTGCATCTGCTGTTCTTTGCACCTGAACTAATTGCTTAGAGAATACGTGTGAGCAGGATTTAGCATGGACTAAAGTTATGGCTATAATGGCACTGTGATGCTCATTTATGCAATACCTGATGTGAAGGGATCCTCACAGTGGCTGCTGAACACTCACATTATGAAGTTTTTAGAAAATGGTGTCTTTTGTGCTTTTGTGTGCTTTGGTTGGGACGTGGGGGCAGGGTCTTCTTCAGGTTCTCTGCACCCCCACCAGCATCCTCTGTGTCATGCACAGAGAAACAGTCAGCTCCATTAAGCAGGCAGGATGCTGAATTTATGCCCAAAAAACTCTGCATGTGCATGTGTTTGCGATGCGTATACATTCGATATGACATCAGACAAAAATGGGCGTGTCTCATGCGATTTCTATTTACATTTTGAAGAACGCATGCGTATCGAATGCATGTGTATGCATTTCCTTGCGTACGCATGCATTCCCATAGACAGTAATGCGTTTTTTGACACACTCATCCGCATGCGCATGACTGCGCATATTTGACAGATTTTTGCCGCTTCCAAAAATGCAACACGTTGCGTTTGCCGGATCCTGCCGCACACCGAAAAACGATGCATGCGTACGCAGACGCATGTGAACTGCTGCAAACTCATGCCCCTGCATACACCATGTTAAAGATAGGTACACATGATGCATGCGGATCTATGCGGATGAAAAGCTGCGCACACAGACGCAAATGTGAAACCAGCCTAACACTAGCTTCTGCTTCCTCTCTACATATGATAACTGGACATGTCAATCTTGTTCAGTGTTGGGTACATAGAAATCTGGAAGACAAATATGATAAATCATAGTTACTTCTCTGTGGGAAGTCTGAATATGTCAAAAAACCAGCTCCTGTCCCCCAAAGCTGCACAATCTATTGTAAGCTGTCACTGCAGATATGGCTGTGGACTTCCCAGACTTCTATAGTCTATAGGCAGTCCAGAAGTAGTTACAGATCTGACCCAGGATCAAATCTAGAGATGAGAGGAGTCCAGTGACACCAATCTTTCCCACATGTGTATAGTACATAGGAAGATATTTGTCAATCACCCGGAGAGGTCCGGGGAGACGTTGGCCGTGTCCACGCTGGCATAATCCCTCTATGGTCCCCAGTTGGATATTTAATCTATGTTTTCTTTGAAACACTGAAGCTTCAGGGAGAATATTCCTTAGGCCGGGATCACACACAGCGAGATACGGCCGAGTCTCGCAGGTTAAAACCAAGCTCTGGCGCCGGCACTCCGGAGCGGAACGTGCAGCCGCACAGCAATACATGGAGCTGCACGTTCCGCTCCGGAGTGCCGGTGGCGGTGCCAGAGCTTGGTTTTAACCTGCGAGACTCGGCCGTATCTCGCTGTAGTGTGACTCCGGCCTTACTTCAATAGTACAGCCAGACTCTGACTTACGATGCCTGTTGTCAGGTTAGCATAAATTTCATTGATTTAAAAGACTTTAATTGAAAAATGGAGCACAGAATGTTACTACTTACTGTTATTATTTTTAGAGTAAACTCAGAAGTGAAACAGTATACATGAACCTCTGAAGTGCCCCCTTGTGGTGTCTATAGGCAGCCAGAATATGATGTTACATAAATTCAAGCCCCTTACATAAATGTATCTGTAAAACAAAAGCTGTGACTGCCATATTTAGGAATTTATTTTATTGAAAGATAATTTAGCAGCTAATTTTGGAGATAACAATGACCTAACGATAAAAGCTGGCTGTTCACTTTAACAAGAGAAGCGTTTGAATATATTTATGTTATTTTTTTAATATGGGCTGTATTTCTTCATTTTCCTTTAATAAGAAAAAAAGCAAGTTGATTTTTCGCTTTCTTCATTAGTGTTTTTGCTAGATAACCAGTTTAGTGCAATAGGGCACAGCACGTTATTTCTTTCAATTTAATTTTCCTACAGTTACCATTCGATAGCCAAATTAATTTAAAATATCAAACTGTTTACAAAACGTTTCCTTTTCCCATAAGTAAGCGACTTATCAAATATGCATGAATGTTTTACCCTTTCGCAAATGTATACTGGTTGCACACACTTTTACCTTGATAGTCAAGTCGATGGCAAAGGATTGATGCAGTCAGTTTAAGCCAGCAACACAGTACAATTGCTTTTTCCCATCTGGCAGTGAAAACATAATGGTGTGCCTAACAGATGCCAGTTACTGCCAATCCTCTGTGAAATTCCGCTTCCTTCAGATGGAGCTTGCACATGCCCATCTATCCTGACCTGTTCTGTTCTGATACACATGGCTTCCCACTAGACCCACTTCATCCAGCTGAAATCCTCTATCATTACACAGGCGGTGAGCTTCCAAGAAGGAGAGGTGGTAAAACACTAGAAACACTACATATACGAACCATTCTCTGCCAGCATCTGGAGGACCTCAATGATAATTTCCACTCTTTCATGATTTTCAGCCCTCTTCAGCTGCTTTACCAGCTGCTCAACCACCACGGTTTTACTTAAAGCTTCCTTAGCACTTTCTGAAACACACACAAAAAAAAGAGGCAAAAATTAACGCGATAGTTTCCAAAATTTCTAGCGACAAGTGTTGAATGTTATTTTATCTTTAATTTACATTTTATCTTTAATTTTATTTTTGTTTTTTTGCTCTTGCATTTTCCATCTATTATAATGCTGCATATGTCAGATGATTCAGGTGAGTGGTAAATACCTTTAACCCCTTTCTGACGTTGGGGGTAATAGCACGTTCACGTCGGAATCCCTACCTTTGATGTGGGGTCCGGTGTTGAGCCCACATTTTTCCCAGCACATGTCAGCTGTTTTGAACAGCTGAGATTTGTCACTAACGGCTGTGGGTGGAATCGCGATCCACCCGCGGCTGTTAACCCGGTAAATAGCGCTGTCAATTTATGACAGCGGCATTTAACTCACGCTTACCCGAAGTGCGTCCCTAATCCTGCCCATCGGTGACCCTGCCACGTGATCATGAGTTACCAATGGGTTGGCATGACAACCAAAGGTCTCCATCAGTCCTCTTTGGCTGTCATTGCAGGATTGCTATGAGCGCCGCCCGGTGGTCGGCGCTCATAGCAAGTGAGCATTTCTGCCACACACAGGTGATCTGATCATCGCCTGTGTGTAGCAGAGGCGATCGGACAACTGCAGCTTTTAGTCTTCCAAGGAGAGTATTGAAGAATGTAAAAAAATTGTTTTTAAAAATATTAAAAAAATTAAAAATATATAAAAGTTCAAATCACCCCCCTTTACCCCATTCAAAATATGGCAATTAAAAAAAATCAAATATAATCATATTTGGTATTGCCGCGTTCAGAATCGCACGATCTATCAATATAAGAGAAAAATAACCCAATCGCTAAATGGTGTAATGAGGAAAAAATTCAAAACAACAGAATTGTGTTTTTTTGGACGATGCTACATTGCAATTAAATGCAATAATGGGAGATCAAAAGATCATATCTTCACTAAAATGGTATCAATATAAACATCAGCATGGCAACCTTACCTAGCCCCAGATCATGAAAATGGAGACGCTGCAGGTCTCAGAAAATGGTGCCATTTTTTTTAACCAAAATTTGGATTTTTTCTTCACCTCTTAAATAAAAAAGAACCTATACATGTTTGGTGTTTATGAACTCGTAATGACCTGGAGAATCATAATGGCAGGTTAGTTTTAGCATTTATTGAACATGGTAAAAAAAACATAACAAAACTGTGGAATTGCACTTTTTTTTGCAATTTCACAGCACTTGTAATTGTTTTCCCATTTTCCATTTAAACGATATGTTAAAACTGTTGGCATCATTCAAAAGTACTTGTCCCGCAAAAAACAAGCCCTCATATAGCCATATTGACAGAAAAAAAAATAAAAAAGTTATGGCTCTGGGAAGAAGAGGAGCAAATGCAAAACAAAAATACCTCTTGTCATGAAGGGGTTAAATTAAATCTGTCAGAAGGTTTCTGCTATACAATCTGAGAGCAACATAAAATAGGGCAAGAAAGGCTGAGTCAGAGATGTATCACTTACTGAACTGCTTGATGTAGTTTTCATGGAATACCTGTTTTGTCTGATGTAGATGTAGCAGAGCTAACATTTCTGTGCTGTGTATAATTCCGCCCATATCCCTTACTGACAGCTTCCTGTGTACATTGTGAATTATCAGCAAGCTGCTACTCAGTGGTGAGAGTGGTGTTGTCATGACTCTGTTGTCGGGTGTCCTGGGACCGGGGGCTCCTTCCCTGTACCTAATGCTAGGGGCACCCTAGCTCGCTCCATTCTGCAAATTATTTCTGATGGTGAAGATGCCGGGGTCACATACCTTGCCTCAGCTCCTGAATCCGCCCTCAGTTTGTACTCTTCCTCTATCCAGGGAAGAGGGGAGTAGCAGTGTACTGTAATTACCTCAACCAGACTAACAAGGTAATACGAACAAGGATATAGGAAAATACCAATGATACAAATATGTTCACACAGATAACAGAGGTAAACACCAGGGAGTGGAGGGTGGGATTAAACCAAAATAGGAGAAGGAAGGGAATTAGCACACACCCAAAACCTAGCAACAGTCTCAGATAAATCCACCAAACGCCTTCTAAAACAACAACCACAAACCACCATCTCCTAAGCATGCAGCATAAGCTACTCTGGCAATGAGTGCTTGCCAGGGCCCAGAAAATATAGAAGATGGGAGTGACTAGCAGAGAAGAGCTAAGAGCCTTAAAGAAGGAAAGCTTCCAAGAGCTCTCAACTGAGCAGATTAACCCCTGCACTGCTAAATCAAACCTGCACCATTTAATATGAAGGTGAAGTGTTTCTAAACAGTGCAGGAGTAGAAGAAATCAGATGCTGCGGTCTCCTAGTACCTCTCTGTCATGGTAAACCCTTGACACGTGTGTCACACATTAACTTGACTGGTATGCACATGAGATGTAGTCCAGTAGTGATAATCATCTGCTGATAATCATTGTTTGCACTGAAACTACAACACACAGCCTAGTAAGTGACACATCCCCGGAATCAAGGTTTTGGCCCGATTTTATGTTAGATTAAATGGCAAAAACCTGCTGACATATTCCATTTAATACACGTTCATTCCATTTTTGACACTCCGACAAAGACTTTGAAGCAGAGATGGAATAAAGTCTTCGGAAGCCAATAGGCAAAATGACATATGATGACCTCCTCACTTTTTGGTAAAGAGAAATTTAGGGAAACTTTACTATAGGTAAAATGCGGCATATGCATAATCTCCATCTAACTTTACTCTGTACCTAGTTTCCAAGCCAAGCATTACATTAGGTAGTTAGCCCTGCTGTTATTTCTCAAGAGATGGGATGTTTACCCCTTTTTCCATGTGTTTCACCTATGTTTTACTTAGCTGCATTTTATCATGAAAGCAATTTTATTTATTAGCTCATAGAGATGTCTGAAATTCAAGGTCCCTTTCACAGAAATGATAGAGGGCCTGTTACATGCGATAATTAAAATAATGCCACCAACAATAGAGAAAGGATTATCTTGTATGCCGTCAAGCAGGGGCGTAACTACCATGGTCACACTGCGACCGGGCCTGGGGGGAGTCATGGGCCCGGCAAGCATATCTCCCAACCGTCCCGATTCTCGTGGAACAGTCCTGTTTTTGACCCCCCCACCCGCGTCCTGCACTGCACTGAGCTGCCATGCTCCCCCATGCACCCTATCCTCGCCCTCCCGCAAAGACCCACCGGCCACCGCACTGACAGCAGCCCCTCACAGCCTGCAATGATGTTGCTAGGCTGTTTTCTCTAATGTGCGCACAGGACCTGTGATGAGGTCACAGGAGGGGAGGAGTCAGGGATCATATGATCAGGGGCCTCGGTGTCTGCAGGACTCTGCTGTGCTTGTTGTCATGGTGCTGGATGAGGTAAAGTTTATGTGTGGGGTCAGGAGGGGTTTACAGTGTGGATGTAGCAGAGCTGTGTGTGTACAAGGTGTACGGAGCGGAGCCATGTGTGTATGGAGCGGAGCCATGTGTGTACGAGGTGTACGGAGCAGAGCCGTGTGTGTTCGAGGTGTACGGAGTGGAGCCGTGTGTGTACGAGTGTAGAGGAGTGGGCCGAGCTGGGGGGGTGGTCCCTCTTCTTACCGCGCAGAGATAAAAACAGAGACACAATGGAGGCAGATTCTGGGTGCAACAGGTCCAAGTTTATTTCACTCGCCGTCCGTCTGACGGCCTCAGAGCACACCGCACTTCCTTTACCTCACGGCCCTCCGTTTCCAGGGCCGCTTCTTACACACCGCACGTTACACTGGGGGACGTGTATGCACACACCGTCCCCTCTTCACTCATCGACACTCCTGACAGGTCCGTCACTGTGGCCGCCTTAGGCCCTTAAACCAACAGCGCTTCCACTGATCAGTCGTCGTAACAAATACGGTGTCTCACACCCAGTGCCTCGTCCCTTCTGCGGTTCTTCCTATCAGGACCACCCCCCTGACTTTCTCTCTCCTCAGTCCCCCTGGTTTAGATTCTCCTCACAGCGCACAGACTGCCACAGTCCTCCTGTCACTGGAGCTCCCCCTGGGGACTGGAACCTTCTGGAACCCTCCCTCAGTATTTATAGCTCTCCCAGTCCCCTGTCACTCTAACCCCGCCCCCATGACCAACGGTTTCTAAAGCCCTAAGCTGTTGTCAAGTCCTTTGCTCACACTCCTCCCTGCCATCTAATGGTCAACCCATGGTACTGCACATCCACTACACTTTCCTAGCTGTTTCCCAACTGTAATAACTGACACCTACCTACACTGTGCAAACCTTTTCTTCTTCACTCTGACTAGTCCGTCCGTCAGGTCACCTTCCCTACACTCCTCCTTCCTTTGTCCATTGTCGTCCTCGACAATCGTCATCCCTGCCTTCATCGTTCTGAAGCTACACCTACATTCTGTTGTCGGACCAGCTGTTGAGCCAAACCCACTATCTGCGGGGGGCCGAACCATACTGGGAGCACTATGCTCTGAGTAGCCTACTGCTACTCACCAGCGCGCACGCCACATGACAACATCTTTCAAATTGGGCTAAGTACACCCATATTCTCTCTATGGCATGTACCTTCCCCTACTCTCCCCTACTGTCACCTTCCACTATTCGGTACGCCATGATCGAGGTCTCTTACCTTCCAGATCATTACCAGCACCCACCTTCCTCCTTCAGGGGTGTCCGTGGTGTTGGGGACCTGACCTAGGACGGCTGTCTTCCTCACGTCTTCCAACTCATTTTCCTTTCTTTCAATAACATGTCATGGTCGGCGTCCCGGTCTCCCAGACCTCCTCAACTCTCAGATCCCTACCGGATCTCACACTTTCCTTTGGTCCCGCAGACCTTCCCTTACCCGGACCTGTTGCATTTTATTTGGCATATTATACATTAAACAACTTTATAGTAGCACAAGTACCCATTTTTATATTTTTTTTTCCATTTTCTTTTGCTCATTTTAAAATCAACATAATACAACATAACATTGCAGATCCCCTTTCATCCTCGGACATATGCACTCCCTCGCTTCTTGACACCCCGCTCGGCCAGGCTTAATACAACCAACAACTTTAACTTCTTATATCAAATTTTTCATTAACATATACATCAACTGTCCTTATGCTTTGGCACAACGGTGCAACGAAATTTCGAGAGTTCAAACCACTCCCAGACGGCTGGCAGCGAGGGGCCCCACAGTCGTGGAGCGCCTGGGGTATAGGGAGTGTCCTAGGAGTTCTTACTACGGGGGTTCACGGTCCTCTGGCTCAGCAACCACAGCTACCGCGTAGTAGCCACGTGGGCAGTACTCCTTGTAGTACGACACCCAGTCCCCCTCATGTAGAGCCCGGCCGTGACGAATAGATGCCACATTAATATAGACCTTTTGTCCAGTCTCATCCCGGATAAAACCGTATCCTCTATCAATGTTGGTGTATACCAGCCGTCCCCGGGATCTTTCCACCGCCATGCCAGTCTCCCCCTTTGAGTGGAGCAGGCTCCATACCTCCTGCTCCCGAACTTTCTTTTGTTTGATCACCTCCACGACCCAAACGGAGGGTGCCGTGCCAGTCCCAGAGTCCGGTGGGCGGGACTTCACTGTAAAAGCGCGTGGGGCAGAGGCGGCCGATTAAATCTGCGGCCCAGCAGCCGCTGGGGCCGGGTGGCGGGTGAGGACAGCCGGGTCCTTGAGGGCTGGAGTAACAGGGCCTGTCAAACAGGCCGCAGCCGGTTCTAACGCTGGCAATACCGCGGCCGCAGGGTAGGCCGCATCCAAAACTTCTAACGGAGCCGGAGTAACGGCCGGTTCCAACAAGGCAGCTCTTGGCAAGGGGAGCGCAGCAGCATCTTCTTCGGATGAACGCCGCACTGGTAGCTCCGGGCAGGGTAGCTCAGGGACCTGAGCGGGGGCCTCGCTCAGTTCCGCATACACCACGGGGCCTGTGGTAACTAGGCCTTCTGGTGCGCAGGGGGCCGCGTGCTGCAGCAGAATGGTGGGGGCCGCCTGCGGAGGCACTGATAGGGCCGGGTGTACTCTCACCTTTCCCGGCGCTGCAGCCTCCGTCCCATCATCACGCGGTGGCCCCTGCAGCCTCCGTTCCTTGCTCCACTGTCCGGCGGGCCGTTCCTCCGGACTCGGGGGCTCCGCTGTGAAGTCCTCTGCTGGTATTGGTGGCGGCCGCTCTCGATGACTCCGCTCAGGCTCCGCTCCCCAGCTCAGTATTCCGCGGCTCACCCGTGGCTCTGAGGACGACTTCTGGCACAGCTCCATCTCCCGCCTCCATTGCCATTCCAGGCGGCCGATGCCCCGACACCCCCAGCGTCTCATACCGTCTGTTGGGCAGCAATCGAATGGCACCAGACAGCTACAGCCAAGCTTTTCTTCTGTGCCACTCCTCCTGCTGGGTGGGGCATTGGCAGGCCTTTCCACCCATCTGCTAGGGTCCAGTACATGGGAGCGTCGGCCTCCGGGCACATACTGCTGTCCCCGGGGGTACGTTGGAGGGGGTCCCAGTCCATTCAACACGACTGCAAACACCCGGACCTCTCCCCTGCGCTGTAGTAATGCCGCCATCTTGCGCAGCTCCTGATACCGCCCCGGATCTTCTATCAGCACCACGGAGTCACCACAGCGCTCCCAATTTGTAATCCACAGGTAAGCCAATTGTAATCCACAGGTATTTATTATCCAAGCAGCACAGTCCAAGTCCTTCTCCATCCTTTAAGGCAGGCCTGCCGCAGAAGATGATGTATTAGCGGCGGCGATCCTGCCGACTACGCCAAATGTAGAGGAGTGGGCCGAGCTGGGGGCTGGTCCCTCTTCTTACCGCGCAGATATAAAAACAGAGACACAATGGAGGCAGATCCTCGGTGCAACAGGTCCAAGTTCATTTCACTCGCCGTCCGTCTGACGGCCTCAGAGCACACCGCACTTCCTTTACCTCACGGCCCTCCGTTTCCAGGGCCGCTTCTTACACACCGCATGTTACACTGGGGGACGTGTATGCACACACCGTCCCCTCTTCACTCGTCGACGCTCCTGACAGGTCCGTCACTGTGGCCGCCTTAGGCCCTTAAACCAACAGCGCTTCCACTGATCAGTCGTCGTAACAAATACGGTGTTACGAGGTGTACGGAGCGGAAATGTGCGTGTATTTTGGCATGGGGGGCCCCATTTGAAAGTTCGCACCGGGGCCCACAACTTTGTAGTTACGCCACTGCCGTCAAGCTTACTGTTACTAAAGAATCGGTCATTTTAATCAAAGTAAGTAACGCTTTACCATCTCACCATACAAATGCTGTAAAAAAAAATTATCCCTAAGCCCCAGGAAATGAGAGGAAACACTTTTTAATTAGCAAGAACAACGCTGCAAAATGTTTTTATTCGGAAATTAGAAGCTAAACCTTTTTTATCAAAGACCTTTGTAATATTCTGCCTTTTTGCATGAAAGCTGTTGCTGTAGGGTTATAAAGTTGATTAGTAAGTACATCGCTCTGTACAAATATACAATAACCTTATCAAAACTGTATTACTATATGTAATTATGCCAGAAACTTCTGGTAATTGCACGTACCCTGAACGTACAGCTTGCACATTGCTTTCTGCAGTCATAAGAAACAAAAAAAGGTTTTCCAAGGACAGAACCATTTATGTTGTGTAAATGGGGCATTTCTCCAAAGTAACTAATAACCTGTATATATGGTATATCAGCTGGGGTTTCTCTGCTATTCCTTTTGGTGGTACACTACCGAAGCTTTTGGCATCGTTCTCCATCTCATTTGTAACCTCTCTATAAGCTATGCAGCTAGGGATGTACTTGGAAAGAAGATGACTTAATAACGTAGTTAAAGGGATAATTTAGACTTTTTGATTGACGATCTATACTTAGAACACATCATTAACGTATTAGTGTTTTGGATATGTCTGGACTCTCAGTGATCATCAGAATAAAGGGACTATGAGTCTATGACATTCGTCAGAGCACCAAGGCCATTTCATTTTTCATCCACACTGCGCCATACGTACAAGTCTGCCTGTTATTGCAGCGCATGTGAATGGGATAAGCTGCTGTACGAGGCACAGGGGTCACTGGGGTCAGGCCCTCATTGATAATACAGTAATAGACCGGCAAAGTCTAAATACTCTGTCATTAGTGAAGACATATACGTCTCCGAAGTGATCTCCTGCTACCGCCACATGAAATAGCCAGCCCTCCATCTCTGCTCTTCTCTCTGCTTCTCTCTCTCCAATTTTTTATAAATACTTATGCTTCATGTTACACCTATGGTCATTAAACCTTATTTGAAGCAAATCTGTTTGATGAGTGAAAATAATAAATATGAGATTGTCTAGTCTGCTTACAAACTGCTGACACTTCTGCACTGGGTGGAACATATTGTGAATAGTGATGAGCGAGTATACTCAGGTTTTCCTGAGCAACGAGTATACTCGCTCATCACTAACTATGAATCATTATCAGCATTGAATGCCAAGCTCTTACAAAGATGCAGCCTATGCATAAGGTTTTAACGGGGATCACTGTTTTATCTGCTGCAGATCTACCGGTTCTCTGAATGTTGAGCTCTGTATAACCCCACCCCCACCACTGATTGGTAGCTTTCTGCCTATGCATAGTATAAACTAATCATTGGTGGGGATGGGGTGATACAGAGCTCATAAATATAAAGGACAACATGGCAACAGGTTAAATAGTCCCCAAGTGATATTCTCATGCTGATAGATTAGTAACTTTCTCAAAACTATAGCAAGCAGCCCACTAAGTGACACATCATTGGAATCAACAGTAGAAAGGGATGATAATAATAATAATATAATAGCAATAATAATAATAATTTTATTAATATAGCGCAAACATATTCCGCAGCACTTTACATTTTATAGGGGACTTGCGCAGACAATAAAGACAGTACAGAAAGACACATAGCACAGATACCAAAAGGAGTGAGGGTTCTGCTCTCAGGCTTACAATCTATGAGGAAATAGAGAAGACACAAAAGACAAATGGTAAAAAAAAATGTTTATAGTGTATGGTCCAGCCATCAATAAAATAAATAGGGTATTCACATAATGCTGCATTAACCAGTCACCATACAGTACATGTACAAGTACAGACACAGATGACTTTTAAGGGCATGAAGTGTGTGTATGAACAGATGCTATGAGGGTCCTGATTTTGAAGAAATTTTGTATGGGCCAAATGAAGATAGTTAGATAAGTGAGATGAGGCAATAGGCCAGTCTAGCAGAATACGTTTTTAGGCCACGTTTAATACTGGGGATATTGGGAATTAATCGAATTGTCCGGGGTAGTGCATACCAAAGAATTTGTGTAGCATGCGAGATGTCCTGGAGAAGGGAATGGGATGTTCAGATTGTTGAGGATGTTAGTCTTAGGTCATTAGCAACACGGACGCAAGGGTATGGTGGTAGACTGAGATAAGGAACGAGATGTTGAGTGGTGCTGAACTGTGAAGTGCCTTGTAGGTGAAAATAATAAGTTTACATTGTAGCAGATGGGCAACCAGTGCAATGACTGGCACAGGGTAGAGGCATTGGTGTAGCAGTTTGAAAGGAATATGATCCTGGCTGCTGCATTCAGTACAGATTGGGGAGGGAGAGATTAGCAAGGGAGAGACCAATTAGTGGAGAATTGCATTAGTCCAAACAAGAATGAATAAGAGCTACAGTTAGGGTACCGTTATACATAGCAACTCTCCAGCGATCCCGACAACGATATGACCTGGTAAGGATCGCTGGTACGTCGCTATATGGTCACTATTAAGCTGCCAAACAGGCAGATCTACTCAACGATGCAGCAGCAGTCTGGCAATCCATATAACGACCTCTGCGGTCGTAGGTACCTTGTCATGCAGCAGCTAGTCTGACAACTCACACCTGCGTCCAAGAGTTCTGAGTCGCCAACGAGGTCGCTCATCGGCGTCATACACAGCGATGCATGCCGGTCAGCGGGATGCCAACGATCAAAAAATGGCCTGGGACATTCGAGCACGATCAGCAAGATCGCAGTGGGGGGCCGGTCGCCGCTGCATGTCACACGTAGCGAGATCGCTGGCGAGGTCGCTGTTGCATCACAAAATCTGTGATGTTTCCACGATCTCGCTAGCGATCTCACTATGAGGCGGGGCCTTAAGAGTTTTTACCTAGTCAAAGTCGAATTCTAGAGATGTTTTTGAGGTGTAGGTGACATGAGCAAGTGAGTGATTAGATGTGTTGAGTATAGGAAAGATCTATATCAAATTTGACCCAAAGACAGCGGGGTGTTGCTGGGAAGTAATCCTAGACCCACACACAAAAATGGCAATATCAGGCATAGGTAGGTTAGTGGAGGGAGGAAACACAAGGAGTTCAATTTTTGACAGATTAAGTTTTAGAAAGAGGGAGGTCATAATGTTAGAGACAGCGGAAAGACAATCACTGGTATTTTGCAGTAATGCAGACGTGAGGTCAGGAGATGATGTGTAAAATTTAGTGCCATCAGCATAGAGATGGTACTGAAAACTAAATCTGATTGTTTGTCCAACAGGGGCAGTATATAAGGAGAAAAGGAGGGGACCTAAGACTGATCCTTGAGGAATCCCAACAGTAAGGGGAAGATGAGAGCAAGAGGAACCAGGAAAAATTACAGTGAAGGAGAGGTCATGGAGGTAGGAGGAGAACCAGGAGAGAGCGGAATCTTTGAGACCTATAATGTGGAGCATAGTGAGAAGGAGCTGGTGATCCACAGTATCGAATTCTGCTGAGAGATCCAGGATAATCAGCAGGTAGTAGTGACCATTGGATTTAGCTGTTAGTAGATCATTAGAGACTTTAGTGAGGGCAGTTTCAGTAGAGTGTAAGGAATGGAAATCAGATTGTAGAGGGACAAGAAGAGAGTTATCTGAGAGATAATGGATCATGATGGTTTTGAACAAAGACCAGTTTTATTAATTAATTAATTAAATATGGATTTATTTTTCTGACAAAGGAATTTTTTCAACTCTGAAAAGCGTAGATTAATACAACTGCTTTTTTTTCAACACCATCACCATTTGATATCCTCTTACCTAGCAGCTCAGCAGATTTATCCGTATATATTTTTTTGTACCGTTGCTTTTACCGCTGATTTTATTCCAGCATACGGAGTTGTGCCTGACACATCTCAAAAAATATATCACATCATACCGCCACCAAAAAATCAACTAGAGATGATCACCATAGTTAGGTGCCTATCACTACACTGGCCTGAGCCTCCCTACCTAACAGCGGAGGTTGGCAGCCTAGACGCTCCACGACTGCTCTCCCTGTTCACCCTATATGGCCCTATTATGACAAGGGTGTGACCACCAGGTGTTAGGTAGGTGAGAAAGAAATGTAAGAGGTGTCTATAATTTCTTAAAATTGTGATATCAAGGTTTGTATACAGGCTTCTTTCACTGATTATATCTATGTCAGTACTAATTCTTCATCTTCTTAATTCATTAAATACAACTATGTCAGTGTTGATCCTCCTTCTTCTTGATTGTTTACAACTACAGTATATATTGCAGGTGTATGTATATAGGTCCAGATATACCCTCTGCGGGGCCTACCTTCTTTATATCTTATTGCACTCCAGTTGGGAATAGGGTATAAGATTGTTAGACTGCTCAATTAAGTGGAGACTCCAATCATATAGTTCCAGGGAGTCTTATTCCACGTGTAGATACAACAGAACAGAGGTCACGAATATCAATCAAGAAGAAGGAGGATCAACACTTACATAGCTGTATTTAGTGAATTAGGAAGATGAAGAATTAGTACTGACATATATATAACCAGTGAAAGAAGCCTGTACACAAACCTTGACATCATCATTTTAAGAAATTATAGACACCTCTTACATTTCTTTCTCACCTACCTAACAACTGGTCACACCCTTGTCATAATAGGGCCATATAGGGTGAGCAGGGAGAGCCATCGTGGAGCGTCTAGGGTGCCAACCTCCGCGGTTAGGTAGGGATGCTCAGGCCAGTGTAGGGATAGGCACCTAACTATGGTGATCATCTCTAGTTGATTTTTTGATGGCAGTATGATGTGATATATTTTTTGATATTAGTTTTAAATATATAGGATTAAAGATTGTTGTTTTATTGTCT
Source organism: Dendrobates tinctorius (assembly GCF_039654945.1). Classification (NCBI taxonomy): domain Eukaryota; kingdom Metazoa; phylum Chordata; class Amphibia; order Anura; family Dendrobatidae; genus Dendrobates; species Dendrobates tinctorius. The sequence goes on from NW_027361708.1 coordinate 5,554,654, forward strand.
AAGAGTAAGAATACACTGTGAGCCTGTGGGGTGGTGGACTCCCGTAGAGTGTCTGTGCCGGAACCAGGGGGGCACCATCTGGGTTCCATAAGGAACGGTACTGGGGTGGCAATGAAGGAGAGGGCACGACTGGAGGTGACAGGGCAACAGGGGGTGGGGCGAGGATGAAAGGAGCAGGGAGCGCACTGAGAGTTCAGTTGGCAGAGAGGCTGAAAAGAGACAGGAAGCCGTGGAGGAGAGAGAGTGCCGACTTAACTGACGCTGTTCCAGGGGGAGACCGTCGGGGGTCTGTGGAGGGTAAGCAACGAACTCACCGACAAGAGACTTGTGCTTTACTGGAATCCGGGCCCAACCCCGACCCACGGTCAGCCACAGCCGTTACCACTGTTCCTCGCTCTGGTGCGGCAGGTCCGCGACCCGGAGCCTCCGCTAAGATTTCACATCGGCCCGCTGCGGCGGCCTTCCCACTGCCTCCCTGCCTCAGCCTGTGGCTGCAGCCTCTTCATCACCGACGGCAGTGGACGCCATCTCGTCAGAGTCGGCAGTTGAGGCCTACTCCCCGTCTGCAGAGGAACCCTTAGCGTGGGCCTGCCAACGGTCACTTCCGGAAACTGCGACCAACCTCTCTTTAGCACGGGAGCCTGATAAGACTTTCTGCAGTGTCTACCCTGCTGTGTTTATAGGGGGTCATCTCCACAAAGGACTACTCCAGGGCCTTTTGCGCCCCCAGCCGCAGGATTACTTCAGGGCCCGTTGCGCCCCCAGCTTCATGATTACCCCAGGGCCTGTTGCGCCCCAATGGCAAAGAACCTTCAGGGCCTGATGTGGCCCCAGCTCCAGGAATACTCCAGGGCCTTTTGCGCCCCAACGGCAAAGAACCTTGAGGGCCTGCCGTGCCCCCAGCTTCAGGAATACTCCAGGGCCTGTTGCACCCCAACGGCACAGATCCTAGAGGGCCTGCTGTGCCCCCAGCTGCAGAACCTTCAGGGCCTGTTGCGCCCCAACAGCAAAGATCCTTTAGGGCCTGTAGTGCCCCAACTCCTCCTGGGTGCTGAGGCGCCCAGGGGTCACGGCCGTTCTTCAGCAGCTGAACTTAGCGGCAGCGGCGTCAAGGCAGCCACATCCGCAACGCTGAAGCAGACACACCAGCGACACCGAAGAGCGTCTGGAAGGATAAGTTGACTTTAGGATATAGGACCCATAGTCGGCCGTCGCGAGGCCCATAATAGCCGGCTTTGCCGGGTTAGTCGCATTCTTGATAAGAAAAGTATTGTTATTGTTGTTGAGTCCCTGCGTGGACAATTGTTGTTATCCCTTCTTGGTTGCTCAGCATAACCCTAGCAGCTTCAGTTCATAAACGTTACTTTCCAAAATCACACTCAGTCTCGTGTCTCGTCACTGCATCCTGAGAACCTGCTGGTACCTACAAGCCCACTTGATATTTTTCTTACTATTTAATCTCTGTAAACTGTGAAATAGTGTGCCTGACACATCCCAGCCAGGTGAACAATACTATAATATCTACAATGTTTGTTGTCCGGGTCATTCCCCATTATGCGTTTTCTTGTTAGCTTTAATCTATACTACATCATTGGAATCAGGAGGTCTGCCTCAACAACATGCTGATCTCAGATTGGGTGGCAAAAACCTGGTGACGGATTCCCTTTAGTTCTTCACACAATGGTATTATGGGTTAATTTTGAGTTGCACTAAACCATAATATATCTATGAATCCATACTGTGGCTCAGGTGTGTGCATGAGGAATATCACTTTTTCTGACTAGTATTTCTTTTTAATTATATTCCATTTTTCAACTGTTTTATCTGTATGTCTCGCTGCCTCCTTTGCTTTCCTTATTCTGCCCCTCTCCTTTCCACCAACTTCCAATAATTGTAATCTGATTCCTCAGTGAGCTGAAAAGTTTGTCCCCACTTAAGCGTATCCAAGCAGTGAAATCAGAATACTGTCGTCTGGCAAAAGTAGTATTTTATTAAATTGTATTGCAAAATGTTTATCTTCCTTCTTACTACTGATGTGTAAAAAATCAAAACAACGGTTAATCTTTTATGTGTCCCTTTTTACTTTCCATTGAGTTCTAGTGAAAATGAGATTGGTAAGTGATTATATACTTAAATGTTACAGGCTGAGATAGATTACTAACCTAGATCCGAAAGATTGGACAAGGCCAAGAGACCCACACGCACCAACGTATCATTATCTGGGTAATCAGTTAATATCCTGACCAAGGAAGGAATGACATCAAGTTCAACCAGCCGCTCCTGTAGCTCATCTGAAAGGAAAAAGAAATGAGATAATAAGTGAGTGCTACAAATGCAACTTTAAAGATCGCAACCTGACAGCACACAAAAGACCCAATGATGGATTGTTCTAGTCTTTACTTTTACTATACTAACTTGTTTTTACCATGGAAAGTTTTTTTTACTGAAGGTAGATCAAAGCTCTCATTTATGAAGGAAGGTTGTCAGAACTATATGTATTTAATCTCGAGTAGAGAAGACTTATATTATTTCTATATAATGGTACTATAGAACCAATATTATACCTTATCATACACATTAACTGGTCGATATTATTAGATTCTTCCGAAGTTAGTCTAATGTGTAGTTTGGCTTTATCTACAGAAAACAATAAGCGGCCATAAGAATTATCAGAGGTAACAGCAGAAAACACTAGAAGTCAAAGATTAGTGATTGTCACCCAGTGTATTCTTAGGTTATCACTATATAATAGTATTGACCCATAGAAGCGCTACTCGGCACGAAACGGCCGTCGTCAGTTGCTTGCACCCTCCTGTTTTCCCTCCCACGGCCATGATGTTTTAAACATTTTGCCAATAAAGAGCGGAAATTCTTCAAAAGATCGGTGAGTGCTACCTGTTTTCTCTTTGGTGAATATCACTATATAATAGCCTCAAACATGTTGGAGGAAATTATAAGGACTAGTGTCTCATGCACTGGCCTTGGAATAAAGTGCGCCAAGTTTATTAAGAGGCGCATGCCAGAAAGTAAAATCTACATCATCATAGTAAATTTGCAGTGCGTGCCTCCTTCTGAAAAAGCCTCAACCACTTTTAGAAAAGTGAATCAGCTTGTACCAAAGACCATAATATTGAGATATTATCACTTATTTCAAATTTTTTTTATAGAGAGTTGATAAATTCCCCCCATTCTGACTGATATTTTGCAACATTTTTATTCTGTTTATTCCCTTACACTTTTTTTCATTTTAATACAAGGGTTTACAAGATAAAATGAAAGCATAATGCTTACAAGATAGTTTATGCACAAGTTATACATTAGTCTTCATACTACCAATGAACATTCTGGACATTTTATAAAACAGAGTTTCAGTCCATAATTCATCCACCTACTATTATCGTAACAGATGCGACCAATGGCTCTGCCGGCGTGCAAAAGCAACTCCTGATCTGAACTCTGCAGCAAAGGCACCAACACGAACACCAAACCAGCATCGATACAGGGCTTTCTCGTTTCCTCTATTTGGAGAACATATGTGCAATGTAATATCATTAAAGAAAGGGAAAAGGATACAATAAAATTCTACAAACTGAAGCTACTAGGTAATGATATCAATAGACAGAGATACTGACCATAACTATACAATCATGGCTGAAAGTGTTGGCATCCTCGAACTTGTTCCAGAAAATGAAGTATTTCTCCCTGAAAATTATTTCAATTACACATGCAGTCTTATACACATGTTTAGTTCTTTTGTGTGCATTGGAACAACACACAAAAAAAGACAAAAGCGTAAATTGGGCATAATTCCACACAAAACCCCAAAAATGGGCTGGACAAAATTGTTGGCACCTTTCCAAACTTAAGGGTAAACAACTTTGTTTCAAGCATGTAATGCTTTTCAAACTCGCCTGTGGCAAGTAACAGGTGTGGGAAAATATGGAAATCACAACTGGAAAAAAATAAAAAGGGGAGAAGTTGACTCAATCTTTGCATTGTATGTGCCACACTAAGCATGGAGAACAGAAAGAGAAGAGAACTGTCTGAGCACTTGAGAACTAAAATTGTTGAAAAGCATCAAAAATATCAAGGTTGATATCATCTCCAGAGATAACAATATCATCTCCAGAGATCTTGAAGTACCTTTGTCCACAGTGTGCAACATAATCAAGAAGTTTACAACCCATGGCACTCTAGTTAATCTGTTGTGAGTTCATTTTCCCCTTCATTACTGAGGCCCGAGGAACTCCCTCTTCTGGTAATGAAAGGTAGTGAGCCTGATTATCAAACACCTGAGGCTGATGATGATGACTGGCTGAGTGGAGTTACTGACTGGATATAAGGCTGCCGACGCACTTCTGCCCTGCGGGTGATTTCTCTGTGGGATCCTTGGAGACCAGTCTGAATTCCTGCTCCTCTAAAGCTAAGTTTGCTGCTCGGCCTTTTGCTTTGGTGCTTTGACTTTGTTTTGCTTTGTTTTTCTGGATTTCTGCCATTCCCTGCTGGGGTGTGCTGAATTCATTTAGCTCTGTCTTCTGAAAATACCTGAGTGCTGATTTAGTTTTTGAAGCCTAGCTGCTTCAGGGCCATTTTCATATCAGCTTGTTGGCATATGTCTTTGATAGGGGTTTGGCAGATTGCAGACAACAGCCTTCCTGTCCTTTCCTATCTAGATAGTTTTGGGCCCGTCTTTGCTCAGTCTATCTTTCTGTCTGTGTTAGTATTTTCATCTTGCTTCACCGTCATTATATGTTGGGGGCTGCCTATTGCTTTGGGGTCTGATCTGGGGCAGTTTAGATTTCCCCTTTCTTTCTTTTCCCGAAAGTTCTCTCCATCTGAACGTAATTATGATGTGGGGAATAGGGAACTGTTGGCCATGAAATGGGCATTTGAGGAGTGGAGACATTGGTTGGAGGGAGCTAAGCATCAAGTCGTGGTCCTCACTGACCACAAGAATTTGATTTACCTAGAGTCGGCTAAGCGCTTGAACCCTAGACAGGCTAGGTGGGCCTTGTTTTTTACACGTTTTGATTTTGTGGTTTCTTTTCTTCCTGGAACAAAGAATGTCAAGGCAGACGCCCTCTCTAGGAGCTTCTTTGCTGATTCTCCTGTGGTGACCAAGCCTGCTACCATCTTAGGCGAAGGGGTAGTTCTTTCTGCCATCTCGCCCGATTTGAGACGTGCTCTGGAGGAGTTCCAGGAGGACAAACCTGAGCGTTGTCCCAGTGGACAGTTGTTTGTTCCTGACCAGTGGAAGAAGAGAGTGATGTCTGAAGTTCATTGCTCTGCTTTGGCTGGTCATCCAGGTATTTTTGGTACTAGAGATCTGGTGAGTCGGTTTTTTTGGTGGCCCTCCTTGTCTCGTGATGTCAGGAATTTTGTGCAGTCCTGAGGGACGTGCTCCCGGTCTAAATTGTGTTCTTGCTCTAGTGTGTTGTTGATGCCTTTGCCTGTCCCCAAGAGGCCATGGACCCATATTTCAATGGATTTCATCTCTGATATGCCTGCCTCTCAGAGGATGACTGTTATTTGGGTGATTTGTGATAGGTTCTCTAAGATGGTTCATCTTGTACCACTCCCTAAGTTGCCGTCTTCCTCTGAGTTGGTGCCCCTGTTTTTACAACAGGTGGTTCGTTTGCACGGGATTCCTGAGAACATTGTATCTGACAGAGGAGTCCAGTTTGTGTCTAGATTTTGGAGAACTTTCTGTTCCAGGCTAGGAATTCAGTTGTCCTTCTCCTCTGCTTTTCACCCTCAGACCAATGGGCAGACAGAGAGAACAAACCAGACCTTGGAGTCATATTTGAGATGTTTTATTTCTGCTGATCAGGATGATTGGGTTTCATTTTTGCCCTTGGCGAAATTTGCTTTAAATAATAGAGCTAGTTCTGCCACTTTGATGTCACCTTTTTTTTGTAACTTTGGGTTTCATCCTCGATTTTCTTCAGGGCAGGAGGAGCCCTCTGCCTGCCCAGGTGTTGACACTGTGGTGGAGAGAATGCACCAGATCTGGGACCAAGTGGTGGATAAGTTATCTCTCTCCCAGGAAAAGGCCCAGTGGTTTTCCAACCGACATAGGACCATTGGTCCCCAGTTTAAGGTTGGTGATATGGTGTGGTTATCATCAAAAAATATTGCTATGAAGGTGGCTTCTCCTAAGTTTAAGCCTAGATTTATTGGACCTTACAAGATTGTGGAGATTATTAATCCGGTCTCTTTTCGTTTGGCTCTTCCTGTCACATTTAAAATCCATAATGTGTTCCATAAATCTTTGTTGAAGAGGTTTGTTGAACCTGTTGTTCCGGGGGTGGCACCTCCAGACCCTGTATTGGTTGAAGGAAACATGGAATATGAGGTAGAGAAAGTACTGGATTCCCGTCTGGCTAGACGGAGACTCCAGTATTTGGTTAAGTGGAAGGGTTATGGTCAGGAGGATAATTCCTGGGTCTCTGCCTCTGATATTCATGCCAAAAGATTGGTGCGTGCCTTTCATCGGGCTCACCCTGATCGCCCTGGTGGCGTAGTTGAGGGTTCGGTGACCCCTCCTCAAGGGGGAGGTACTGTTGTGAGTTCATTTTCCCCTTCATTACTGAGACCCGAGGAACTCCCTCTTCTGGTAATGAAAGGTAGTGAGCCTGATTATCAAACACCTGAGGCTGATGATGATGACTGGCTGAGTGGAGTTACTGACTGGATATAAGGCTGCCGACGCACTTCTGCCCTGCGGGTGATTTCTCTGTGGGATCCTTGGAGACCAGTCTGAATTCCTGCTCCTCTAAAGCTAATTTTGCTGCTCGGCCTTTTGCTTTGGTGCTTTGACTTTGTTTTGCTTTGTTTTTCTGGATTTCTGCCATTCCCTGCTGGGGTGTGCTGAATTCATTTAGCTCTGTCTTCTGAAAATACCTGAGTGCTGATTTAGTTTTTGAAGCCTAGCTGCTTCAGGGCCTTTTTGATATCAGCTTGTTGGCTTATGTCTTTGATAGGGTTTTGGCAGATTGCAGACAGCAGCCTTCCTGTCCTTTCCTATCTAGGTAGTTTTGGGCCCCGTCTTTGCTCAGTCTATCTTTCTGTCTGTGTTAGTATTTTCATCTTGCTTCACCGTCATTATATGTTGGGGGCTGCCTATTGCTTTGGGGTCTGCTCTGGGGCAGTTTAGATTTCCCCTTTCTTTAGGCCTATGTAATTCTCCGGCTGTGATCGAGGGGTCTAGGGCATCGTAGGAACCCCCCACGGCTACTGCTAGTTGTGTTGATAGGTTCAGGGGTCTGCAATCTGATAGTTGCCAACTTTTCTGGTTTTCTGGACTTAGCTTGTATTTCTGCTTTTGCCTCCTACGGTGACTCATTCATAACACTAATCTCCCTAGATGTGGACGGCAGAGAAATTTTATGAAAAGTTGTAATGCAGGATAGTCCTGATGGTGGATAAGCAGTCACAATCAAGTTCCAAAGAAATTCAAGCAGTCCTGCAACCTCAGGGGGCATCATTGTTAATGTGAACTATCCATCAACATTTGAATGAAATGAAATGCTATGGCAGGAGACCCAGGAGGACCCCTTTGCTGACACAAAGAAATGAAAAAGATAGGCTGCAGTTTGCTAAAATGTAGGTGTGTAAGAGAAAATCCTTCTGGAAAAGTGTCTTGTGGGCAGATGATACCAAGAAATAGCTTTTTGGGAGAGCACATCATTCTACTCTTTGTTGAAAATGGAATGAGTCCTGCAAAGAAAAGAACACAGTACCTACAGTCAAACATGGTGGAGGCTCAAAGATTTTTTTGCTGCCTTTGGCACTGGGTGCCTTGACTGTGTGCAAGGCATAATTAAATCTGAAGATTACAAAAATTATTTTGGGTCGCAATGTAGTGCCTAGTGTCAAAAAGCTGGGTTTACGTCCCAGATCATGGGTTTTCCAGCAGGACAGTTACCCCAAATATACTTCAAGAAGCACCCAGAAATGGATGGAAACAAAGGGCTGGAGAGTTCTGAAGTGGCCAGCAATGGGTCCAGATCTAAATCCAATTGAACTTCTGTGAAGAGATGGTAACATTGCTGTTGGGAGAAGGCACCCTTCAAATATGAGAGACCGGGAGCAGTTTGCAAAAGAAGTGTGGTTCAAAATTCCACTTGAGAGGTGTATGCTTATTGATAGTTATAGGAAGCGATTGATTGCAGTTATTTATTCTAAAGGGTGTGCAATTAAATTGTCTGGACCATTTTTGGGGTTTTGTGTGAAATTATGTATAATTTGCCTTAGTTTCTCTGTATTTTTGTACTGTTCCAATACACACAGAGGAGATAAACTTGTGTATAATAAAACCTGTGTAACTGCAATAATTTTCTGGGAGAAAATCTTCTTTTTCTGGAACAATTTCAAGGATGCCAACACTTTTGGCCATGGCTATGCATACATTTTCAATAGTAGAAAATAGCAATTTAATGAAGACAGGCTTATAAGACAATTACTATGTGCAGGTGACACTGACAAAATGTGGCAGCACCAACAGTGGTGAGACCAAACGGTGTGACTGGTTGCATGCAGCCAAAGCTTTTCCAAACCTTATTGTCATATACCGCACAAAATACCTGTGGCTCCTGGTCGCTGTGGGTGGGTCAAATATTAGCCACATGGCCCACTGTACATGTGTTATCATCCTAAGCAACCATGTTATTAGCAGGTACAGCTATGCAATAGTAATGCAATACTGTCTTTTTAGTTGAAGATGTAACCTTATACAGCTGTCTGTCTGGGAACTATGTAAAGGTTAAATCACTTTTTGTCATATTTGCCAGAAAAAATATCGCACGGACAGTATAATGTTTTCTAGTAACATGATGAACATTATATCAAAACCTGACAGGTCACAATGTAAATCACTGGAGTCCATTATTGGCTGTTAGGTGATTGTAGGAACAGAAAAACGAAAATGGTAACGCAGATGGTACCTAGCCTTGATGTAGTTTTCAGAACGCTTTTTGGGGACCATTGCCTGAAGCATTCACACCTCCTTTTTTTCTAACCTTTCTAGTGCAAATGTCTCAACTAGAGTTGAGCGAATTTGGTCGGATCGGGTATCGTGAAACTCGAATGAAACAAAATTTGAGTCGGATGAAACTGGTCCGACTAGGGCAAAAAAAATAGGAGTTTCGTCCGAAACCTGACCCCAATGCAAGTCAATGGGAAATAAAAGTCGGCATTGAGTGGATGAATGTCATCCGCTCAATGCTGACTTTTATTTCCCATTGACTTGCATTGGGGTCGGGTTTCGGACGAAACTCCAACTTTTTTTGCCCTAGTCAAACCAGTTTCATCCAACTCAAATTTTGTTTCATTCGGGTTTCACGAAACCCGATCCGACCAAAGTCGCTCAACTCTAGTCTCAACCTGACCTCATCACAGAAGGGCAAATTTGGCTTAAAGGATACCAGAGTTCTGTCATAAAAGTCACTTAAATGGGTGATCTGAAATCCAAATGATTTTTCATCCTTAGTCCCTATCTATTTGATGCAAAAATCTAAACTATTTTCTAATATGCTTGAATTAAAAAATCCTTATCCTTCCCTAATTACACTGTGTAACAGCTTTTCACTATATTTTTTTCGACTTCTTTTTTGAGGACGCTTCAATTGAGAATCTCAGTGCATGCTGGGATGCTCAAACAAAGTTTCATTAGGGGACAGTGGCTGCGGTCACTACTGCAGCTCCTGATCCCTCCCTGAAATGAAACATCATCAGTGTCGCTTGTTTCAGCGGCTGGGCTAGTCGCATGTGCACTGTTTGATGTGCACAATGACAGCGCACTCTCTGCTGGCACCTCAGATCATCAGTAACGAGCTGACAACAAAGCAAGTTGTCAGAATACCTGTTGTGCAGAAACATCACTTGCAGGTGTGGCACTGGTCTCTGCATGCCAGGTATTCTGAAAACACACTCTCCTACCAGTTCATTACTGCTGATTTGAACAGGCAACAGAAAGTGCGCTGTTATTGTGCACATCACATAGTGCAGATGGGACTAGGCAAGCCTCTGAAATAAACATCCATGATCTCCCTTCATTTGAATTTCCCAGCATGCACTGGGATTCTCAAACCAAGCATCATAAAAAAGGAAAGAAAAAATAAAGAGTGAAAAGCATTGAAAAAGTGTCGTTAGGTAAGGATAGGATATTTTTAATTCAAGTATGTTAGAAAATAGCTTAGATTATGGCATTAAATAAATAGAGTTTACAGATGAAAATTGTTGGATTTTGGACCATTCTTTTATAGTAAAAGACATTTTATCTATGTTAATCTAATTTTGAGGATTTCACATATACTGTGAATTTTCTATAGGTGAGATGGTGCTACAATAAGGAGCACACTGCAGTTTAGCAGTCAAAGTAATTGTTCAATCAACGGCCATCATATTACCATTCTTTGCTAGCTCAGCTAGAACATGTGCAACCTTCTCTGCACAATTTGGACTGGTTCTAAGTATTTTGCCCAGCTTTGGTAACACATCGAAGTCTGTAAGCAGCTTAGCTGATGTCTGCACTGTGGAGAGATATAAAACAGAGCATGATTATATTATTTTGTCATTCTTATGTTACGTTTGAATGACTCCCCCTGGTTTTAACTGTTGGTGAATTGTGTAGTCTTGCATTTTTATTCTTGTTTCAAAAATCTTGTTTTTGCTGATTATACGGCGTGTTGTAAACTTGTTAATATGAGTGATGATCATGAAACGTTTTGGACATATTGCTATATAGGCTGGTTTTGAATAACGTATGGTCGCCATCATGTGTCGTTGGAAAATATAATCACCACGCATATATGAATATACACTCCTCAACATTGAGATTGTTGTAACACCAAAAATAAAAATTTGTGAAATCATAGGCTGGCAAGACATGTTACTGATATGCAAATGATGACAAAATGGAGAGAACATTTTCAAAACATCTCGATTTATTCAGCATATGAGGTTATTAATGGCTGTCTGAGGATGGTTCTGCCACACTGAATGCTGTGGGCACACAAATCACTAAGATCTGCTGCTGGTATCTTGGTTTCTAATTGATTCTCATTGAGAATACAGAATAATGAACATCATAAAATGCTCCTTACAGAATAGGTCCCATATATTTCTCCATATAGAATGGATCCCATATAATGCTACAAACAGAATAATGCCTCATATAATGTTCCATACAGAATAATAGACCCTCTATAAAGCTCCATATAGAATAATGGACCCCAAATAATGCTCCATACAGAATAATGGACCCCATATAATGCTCCATACAGAATAATGTGTCCTATATAATGCTCCATACAGTATAATGGGTCTCATATAATGCTCCAAATAGAATATTAGACACCATATAATGTTCTATACAGAATAATAGACCCCATATAAAGCTCCATAAAGAATAATGGACCCCAAATAATGCTCCATACAGAATAATGGACCCCATATAATGCTCCATACAGAATAATGGACAGCATATAATGTTCCATACAGAATAATGAGTCTCATATAATGCTCCAAATAGAATATTAGATACCATATAATGTTCCATACAGAATAATGGACCCCATATACTGCTCCATACAGAATAATGTACCCCATATAATGCTCCATACAGTATAATGGGTCTCATATAATGCTCCAAATAGAATATTAGACCCCATATAATGCTCTATGCAGAATGGGACCCATATAAAGCTACATACAGAATGGGCCCCATATATTGCTCCATACAGACTGGACTTATATAATACTCCATACAGAATGGGCCCTATATAATGATCCATACAGAAGGGGCCCTGCATAATACTCCATACAGAATGGGCCCCACATAATGCTCCATACAGAATGGGCCCTATATAATACCCCATACCATACAGTTTAGGCATTATATATTGCTCCATACATAAAAAAATCAAATACTCCCCTCTCCTCACTGGCCACAGGTGCGGACTCCTTAGCGTTGTTGTCTTTTGGCTCTCTGCTCTGTGACTGCTCAGAGCAGGGGGCACACAGTAGTGATGTCATCACTTCCTCTGCACTCAGTAGTCACAGAGTCAGAAAATGTGGAAGACACCGGAGCTGCAGAAGAACAGGGAGAGGTAAGTATTGCAAGGGGCTTATCCTGTATTTTTTTTTTACAAAGATCTACAGGTCTGGCTAACACTGAGACTTGCTGAAATATCCACTTCCAGTAGGTGCCCCAATTTGCTTGCTATGAGGAAAACTACCATCCCTGTTGCTTGATTGCTGTGATGTGCTTTCTTCCAGGTCTGCTTCTTCCCACACACCCAATGATGAACAGAACTCTCTGAGAGTGCCCTTTCTTCTCTCTCTCTAGTCTGCCCTATAAAATGAGGAACTAAAACACTAGTGCCCATCTACTCCTCTCCACTGTGAGCTGGCCCTACAGTTAACCCTATCAACCCTGACTAAAAGGAAAATGATGCCTACATGAGGATAAAACACACAATAAAATACAATTCACACAAGATATAACGACAGGAGTCTTCAGAAGGGGTGTTAGCCATGTTCTTCAGCTTCACATAATTAGCATATCATTTTTGAAACAGGCATGAAAATGCAAGGTTTACACACCTCCCCAACAGTTAAACGATAGCAACATATTTTGGGGCAATTTTTTTTGGCTAAAAATCATTATTGTTGTTTGGTTTCACAAAAAAAAATGTTGCAGTGTTTAGCTTTTAAAGGCTTTTTATTGCATTATATTGCTAGCTACCTAATGAGTACACTTTGAATCCATCAATGAGATCGATCTGACAAACGAGTTTATAACTCTAAACTGATTTATAACCAAATCAGCTCAACTTTTATGTGGCTTGGTATCATAAATCAGCAGAGAGGAGCTCAGAAAGCTCATAGCAATAGACTATGCAACCTAGAGGCTATAGGAGGATAATAGTAGGATAATAAATTGTTTATAAAACCTCATTGCAATAATGATTTTTAACCAAAAATACTGAAAAGTAAAGTTACCAAAAATACAGTTCTAACATTAAATCGTATTAACTATATCTTAATTGGATAAAAATCATTAGTTACTAATAAATCCTTCAGTTTTAGTCATGGATCGTAGGTATTTTGCTAAATTGGTGGATATGATTATTCATTCCAATCAGGGAAGGGGGTATCTATCATTGGAATCTTAAGACTCTTATGACAAGTATGAGGTCTTTGGGCGAAACACCCCATGCTCATTCGTTGAAGTTAATTTATTGCCATGTTCTCTGCTAGAATTAGCTTTTAGCAATGATAATAAGTACATGTTAAAACTATATTTAAATCCAGGAGAAGCATTGAAACTCTGATTAAAAATTGAAGACATCGCAACGTAGTTCACCTTGCGGATTCATAAAAATGACCAATAATAAAGTAAAATTCCTTTCATTTGCCATCAGAGAAGCAAATGGTCATAAGGCCTGAAATGGATTATTAGACTGTCTGGATTATTAGATGCTGGGATTTTGCTGTATTTTCTCTACCATCCTTAAAAAGTACAATTCTATTTAAATTAGATATGTTATTTAGCTGCCTTATTATGGCGCCAGACAAAAGAGGTCATGACAACTTACTCGTTGACAAAGTTAGACTGAGAACACAATACATCTATGGATTTTTGCCAAAGGTATTGTGTCAGATGTTTTTTCTGACGTATTCTGTTACATTCCCTTAAGCCCCCGTCACACTAAGCGACGCACCAGCGATCCCAACAACGATATGACCTGGTCAGGATCGCTGGTGTGTCGCTACATGATTGCTGGTGAGCTGTCAAACAGGCAGATCTCACCAGCGATCAGGACCAGCGACAACACGGGTAACAAGCGCGCGCGTCACTTAGTTACCCGCTGTGTACCCTGGATACCAGCGTGCTCGCACTGGGAGCTGGTATCCAAGGTAAACAGTGGGTAACTAAGCACGCGCGGCGCTTAGTTACCCGCTGTTTACCTTGGATACCAGCTCCTAGCGCGAGCACGCTGGTATCCACGGTACACAGCGGGTAACTACTTTAAGCGATGCACACGCTTAGTTACCTGCTGTTTACCTTGGATACCAACTTCCAGCGTCTGCTTACAGCGCTGGGAGCTCGCTGATCAATGGTCTCCCGCTGCCACACGCAGCGATACGTGCTGGCCAGTGGGAGACCAATGATCAAAAAAGTGTCCAGGGCATTAGAGCACGATCAGCGATACCTGGCGGGGGGGGCGGTCTCTGATACGTGTCACACACAGTGAGATCGCTGATGAGATCGCTCTTGCGTCACAAAACTTGTGACTCAGCAGCGATCTCGCTTTTAGTGTGACGTGGGCTTTAGGCCTCCCTTTTGCCGTTTTGCATGTGCATGCAGCTTGTTTAAAGAGTATCTAACACTTCATGTTCTCTCCCCTCTGTACAGGGACATGGTACACATTATTGTATGATTTCTTCTTACTGAGAAGACAGACCTGTAAGTGATACCATACACGTGACTCGCGGGGACAGTGCCCACTTTTTTAGAAGACTGCACTGCTCACTATCCTTCACCAGCAGTAAATATATTATCACACTGGTCCATGATGGTCAGCAGCTTCTCTGTCTATCACTATCACAGTGGTCTCTGCTCTTTTTGGGGCGTAATAACTCCGATCAGAGCACAGACCCGTGTGACAATGGTAGATAGTGAAGCTGCAGAGAGAGAAAAGTCATCTAATAAAGTACCAGAATGTCCAAGCGAGCAGCGTGCTTCCAGCCTCTCTGCTTGCGCATGCGCATTAAAAGTGTGTGTGGTGCAATGAGATCACATTCCCCCCAACTCTGGAAAAAGGGAAAGGGGGACAGAATATAGAGCGTAGCAGCAAGATTTTAGGCCATAACCTTAGCCACAACCCCAGGTTCAACCATTTACCATTTAATTCCCATTTACCTGGCCACATTAAGAAAAGTAAAGAAACCTTTTGAAGGTTGTGTTTACACCACTGCTAAACATTTTCATCCTCTTGTCCATTATAGCAGCAGAACAATGAAAAGCAGCTGGGAAAGGATTTGTCATTGAATGCACAGCACAGGTCCACCATCCTCACTGACTATAATGAGCTTTGTCATCTTTTTAAGATTTTGACCCCATGAGTCTACACTCAGGCCATCTCCGCAGTGCTCCTCTCTGCCCTGAGGCCATCTCCTCTGTGCTCTTCTCTACCATGAGACTGTCTCCTTGGCACTCATCTCTGGCTCCAAGCCGTCTCCACGGCACTCTTTTCTGTCCTCCCCTTTTACACATTCTACTAGAGTGCTAATTATTTTTCTTATTATTTCCAATTGGTCCTATGGGTATGTATCCAACAAGCTTTGCACCTGCTGCATAAGATTTTGAAGCTGATTCATGATATTTCCTGATAGTTAGATAAATATTTGCATTTTTTATACATAGTTTGCCCACCAAGACCTTATAGCATTCTACATATTTTCCATAGTGGAGGAAGGATCTCTAGGAGCCTCAGCTACAGGAAAAATCCAGTGATAAGTCACTGGCAGAGCTGATTTGGGTGAGATGGGACCCAGCGACTCTACGTCAGGCAGAGACCCCGCTATTATTGAACATTGATCTCTATGTCCATGGAGAAGAAGAGACAGATAGTTGTGATAAGCCACTTCTGTTTTCTCAAGGGACACTGCGGCTCATTTGTGTAGTGTAAGGGAGTGAGATATGATGTCTTTCTTGCTTCTCTTCCTCAGATTGTCCCTCCTATGTCATTGTGTATATATTGCTAAGTGATAATGTTTATGAAAAACGTCTGCGGTACTGCAACAAAGAAATATGTATTATCGCTCGTCTTTAATGGTATTGCCACATGTATGTGTTACCATTGTGTAGAAAGCTGTAGCATATTGTCTTGTGTTTCTGTTTTATATTATTGCATGTACAGTTAGGGTAAGTTATTGCATCCTTTTGGGGACATTAGAGGAGGGAACTTTAGTATATAGTTTACATAGTCATGGGTAAGAGTAGTTCTGTTGTGGGCCACTAGATGGGGCATACTAGTGGGCTCTATAGGTATAGCTGATAGGACGTTCATAGAGGGTTAAGTGTAGGAGAGGCTGCCTGGTAGTAAGCGGGGACCTCGTAGGAAGTTAGGTCAGACGGGGCCAGGGTGCCCTAGTGTTCACATGTGCTATAGTCCCAGACAGCTTGGTAGCCACGCAACGTTCAAGTGCTGTAGCCCACATTACCCACGGCCACTGTGTGTCATAGCAGTGGGCCAGTACAGAAATGGAAAGATGTGGTGACTTGTCACCTGGGCCAATGCTTTTAGGGCAGGAGTCGGCTGGACAGCTGAAGTGAAGGGAGCTGGAGCTTCGACGAGTTCGGTACAGACGGGCTGGATGCTTTAACAGAGACAACCAAACCTGGTGGCTGATGATTTCGAGTCTGGGGCAAAACAGGCAGAAGGATTTGTCATCATGGCAAGGTCAGGCCAGGAAGGAACTCGGGAGCAGTCTAGGATGGTCTGGTCCGGGCGTGTACTGCACAGAAGTGACAGCCAGAAAGGGAAAGATGAGGAAACAAGCAAATGTCACAATGTACCAACTGTGGCTGCAACGTGTGAAGTACTCAGTAAAGAAAGTGTTAAAGTTAATTTGGACTGTGTCTCCATTGATGGGGGTTGCCTGAGAGAGGGAGCGTCATTGCCTGGGAAGTGCCCAGAGAAAGCTGAATCTAGAGATGCAGGTATGTCAGAGAGAAGAGTACAGTACAGTTTTCTGTAGGGAAAGGAATGGACATAGATATTGCGGTTATTCAGGTCATGACTACAGTCCTGTCCCTCCCTTACAATAGCACTGCGCAGTGTGAGCTCAGCTGGTGACTGCACACACTGTGCAGCTCTACACTAATGATTGCAGGATGATGGCTGATGGCTCACTGCCTTGGACAGTGGGACAGAGACCCAAATCTGAGATTATCCCACTAGATCTGGGATAGTTCGAAGCTATGAGATCAGTGAGAAGCCATTCCATCCACACGATGACAGCACGCTTCAATTGAAAATAGGTGAATAAAACATTTTTTGATATATACTGATTTTCAAAAGTCAGTAGTCATCTAAAATAAGTAAACACATACATATAATCATATTTTTTTATTTTTTAATAAAGCTAGATTTTTGGAGATAGGCAGTGTTTAAGGCCTAAGCATCCATCCTGACTGTGGCTACTAACGTAGGCTTTCTTGGCACATGCGTCAGACAACGGTCATAAGCACAATGTAACTCTAACTTAAAAAAGCATCTGTGCCCATTAATTCTGTTGGCGATACTTAATGTGGTTCTTTTTGATTGGGAGATTGTATATAGCAGTCCTTTTTTCTTGGACATGACACTTTATGTAATATAATTTATGTAACACTATTTTGTTGGAATACTGTATATAGGGAAGTTTTCAGGTTTAGGTGTGGTGTATAAGGCTACTTTGTGGCTATGGCAAAACTTTATGTGAGGGTATTCTCTGGCTAGTGCAGTGTATATGGAGCCATACACTCCAGTCAGGCTGGAGAACTGCAACCGTTGGTGTTATGATTGAGTCACCGTAGGAGGCAAAAACAAAAATGCTAGCTAAGTCCAGGAAACCAGAGAGGTTGGCAGCTATCGGATTGCAGACCCCTGATCCTATCACAACAACTAACAGTAGCCGTGGGGGGTTCCTACGATGCCCTAGACTCCTCGATCACAGCCGGAGAATTAAATAGGCCTGAAGAAAGAAAGGGGAAATCTAAACTGCCCCAGAGCAGACCCCAAAGCAATAGGCAGCCCCCAACATATAATGACGGTGAAGCAAGATGAAAACACTAACACAGACAGAAAGATAGACTGAGCAAAGACGGGGCCCAAACTACCTAGATAGGAAAGGACAGGAAGGCTGCTGTCTGCAATCCGTGAAAAACCCTATGAAAATAAGAGCCAACAGACTGACAGTGAAAAAGGCCCTGAAGACGCTAGGCTTCAAAAAAGCTATGTCAGTACTCAGGAATGTTCTGAAGACAGAGCAACCGGCAAAAGGTGATTCAGCTCATCCCATCAGGGAATGGCAGAATCCAGAAAAGCAAGGAAAACAAACACAAAACATAAATGCAAACAGGCATAGCAGAAACTTAGCTTTAGGGAAGCAGGAATCAGACTGGTGTCCTAGAAGTCCACAGAGAAATCACCCGCAGGGCAGAAGGGCGTCAGCAGCCTTATATCCAGTCAGTGACTCCACTCAGCCAGTCATCCTCATTAGACTCAGGTGCCTGATAATCAGGCTCATTACTTTCCTTTACCAGAATAGAGAGTTCACCAGGCCTCAGTGACGAAGGGGAAAATGATGTCCTGATTCTGCATTGAAGCATTACAATGAAACACTTCAAACTGCCCTGGATGAATTTGCACCCCCTATAAATAGAACACCACAACGCAGACGGCGACAACCCTGGCACACGGTGCAAACACGTTTCCTGCAGCGGTGCTCCAGGTGCGCCGAACGTCTGTGGAGAAAATCCAATCTACCCGAAGATTTCATCCATTTTAAGTTTATGCTTAGAACATACAACACTGCCCTTCACCTCTCCAAACAAACCTATTTCAACACCCTCATCACCTCACTGTCCAATAACCCGAAACGTCTCTTTGACACTTTTCATTCTCTGCTCAATCCAAGAGTACAGGCCCCAACTACGGAGCTCCGAGCTGACGATCTGGCCAATTACTTCAAAGAAAAAATTGACCAGATCCGACAGGAAATTATCTCCCAATCACCTCATACCATGCACTGTCCTCCCTCCCCCACTGCATCTAACTCACTCTCTGATTTTGAACCAGTCACAGAAGAAGAAGTAAGCAGGCTCCTTGCATCTTCTCACCCAACAACTTGCACCAGTGACCCATTTCCGTCACAGCTCCTCCAGTCCCTTTCCCCTGCTGTCACCCCTCACCTAACTAAAATATTTAACCTCTCTCTCTCTTCTGGTATTTTTCCCTCCTCATTTAAGCATGCCATCATACATCCACTACTTAAAAAACCATCCCTCGACCAAAACTGTGCCGCTAACTATAGACCTGTCTCTAATCTTCCCTTCATCTCTAAACTCCTGGAATGCCTGGTCCACTCCCGTTTTATCCGCTATCTCTCAGAAAACTCTCTTCTCGACCCTCTCCAATCCAGTTTCCGCTCTTTACACTCCTCTGAAACTGCCCTCACTAAAGTCTCTAATGATCTGCTAACAGCTAAATCAAATGGTCACTACTCCATGCTAATTCTCTTGGATCTCTCTGCAGCATTCGACACTGTGGATCATCAGCTCCTCCTCACTATGCTCCGTTCCATTGGCCTCAAGGATACCGTTCTCTCCTGGTTCTCCTTCTATCTCTCCGACCTTCCTTTACTGTATCTTTTGCCAGTTCCTCCTCCTCTCATCTTCCCCTTACTGTTGGGGTCCCCCAAGGATCGGTTCTAGGCCCCCTTCTCTTCTCCTTGTACACTGCCCCTATTGGTCAAACAATCAGTAGATTTGGTTTCCAGTACCATCTCTATGCTGATGACACCCAATTATACGCTTCTTCTCCTGACATCACGCCAGCCTTTCTAGAAAACACCGGCGATTGTCTAAACGCTGTGTCTAATATCATGTCCTCACTATATCTGAAACTGAACCTGTCAAAGACTGAACTCCTGGTGTTTCCTCCTGTGATGTACAATATCTGCAAGATATGTTTTCTGTTGCAATGTGCTAACAAATCCTCCATCCTAGGACATTGTAAACTGTCAGTAGTAGGAATTCCTTCCCCCCAGGTTTTACCAACCCTGCCACTTCCTCTGGAAGAGCAGGAATGTTAATTAGCTAGACCATCTTCCTCACACCATTTGGCTTCTCTCAGCTGAAAGAAAAATGCGGGAAAAAGGTCTTTGTTTGAAATAAAACTTTAAGAGCCTGCCCTGCGAAAACCGTACCAAGTAGAGATATGAAAATCATATTTTTGTAACCTGAGCGGTCCCAGCTTCGAGACCGCGTATGTTTCGAAGTTCTACCCTGTCCAGAACATGAGATAGGATTTGCGCCCAAATGGATGGTCATATCGCATAGATGTTTGATGTTTTCTTGATAGGCTCATTACGCTGGGAAACATGATACCACTGATGAGTCCATACCAGCTTCTCCCATAAAGTTATAGCTAATCTAAGTTTTGTAGCCAAAACATAACTTGGATAAGAGAGGTGGAATCAACCCAGAATGCACCTCTCTGTGATGTCACATAGGAAAGTCTATAAGGCATTCCCTTACTGGATAAGAAATACTATCTGTCTGAAATCCAGAGACAACTCTCTGACGTCACGACATACAGACCCATCCCCACGAATCCTATCTACTCCATAGAGAGAAAGATAGACAATTTGATCAACTTCCACTTAAATTTGGGTACAATTGATTCTAAACTGGCAGAGTATTTGCACAAACAAAGTCCCATAACTCCAGTCATTTATATACTCCCCAAAATACATAAAAATTTGGAAAAGCCCCCCGGTAGACCCATAGTGGCATCTACCGACTCTATCCTCTCACCCCTGTCAATAACCTTGGAAAAGATCCTCACTCCACTAGTACCAAAAATTCCATCTTATCTCAAAGACACCGGTGATTTTCTGAACCACGTTAGAACCCTCCATGACATTCCTTCCTTTTGTTTATTAGCCAGCCTAGACGTCAACAGCCTATATACTAGTATAGATCACGATCTTGGCATTGAGGCTGTCAGATGGTTCCTAGATTTACAATCCTCTCTTAGCGAACCCCAGAAATTGTTCTGTACCGATACACTCAAATTGGTCCTCAACAACATCTATTTCCTCTTTGAGGACCAATTCTACCTTCAGGCACGGGGTACCGCGATGGGGGCGAATGTAGCCCCCCCGTACGCTAACATCTTCATGTGTAAATTTGAGGCTGACTTTGTCTACACACATCATCTATATAGAAAACATGCTCTTACCTGGCTCAGATACATAGACGACATCTTTTGTGTATGGACAGGTGACACCAATAGCCTCACAGATTTTGTACATGACCTCAACCAGAGTATACCGAACCTAACCTTTACCTCACATTCCAACACACAGTCTGTCAGTTTCCTTGACACCATGATCTCTAAAACTGACTCTGGCACCCTTACAAGTGACCTTTACGTCAAACCTACAGACCGTAATAGTCTACTACACTGGTCCAGTTGTCACCCAAGACACGTGAAGATAGCTCTACCTAAATCCCAACATGACAGAATTGACCGCATAGTCTCAAAACCTGATATCAGGCAAATGAGACATGACGAGATGACTGAAAAGTTTCAAACAAGAGGATACCCCAAATTTAATGCTGAACAACAAACCAGAATTACCCAACGTGACTGTGATGTAGAGAATAGGGTTAAGTTCATCAACACCTATCACCCGTTCTCTCCTCTGATCAAAAAAGCAGTCCTTGAACACTGGCCCCTACTAGAAAAGGCTTACCCGGGGATTGAAAATTTCCAAAATCCTCCTCTCATCTGCCATAAGCGGGCTCAGAACCTAAAAAACACTTTGGTTAGAGCCGACGTGGGCTCCCACTTCAAGACATTCAGGCAGAAGACATTTAGCACGGTGCGCAACGGAACCTTCCCTTGTTTGGGTTGCGCACAATGCACGAATGTTAGTAAAGGCGATTCATTCACCCATCCGAGGTCTGGCAAACGGTACAAGATCAATGGCTATTTTACCTGCAACTCAAATTTTGTCGTCTATTTAATCAAATGCCCATGCGGCCTAGGATACGTTGGGGAAACCACCCAGCATGTGAAAGACCGCATTTCCAAACATAAATCAACCATCCGGTGTGAGAACACACTTTTACCAATTCCTGCCCATTTTGTGGAAAATAGACACTCTGTAAGCCAACTGAAATTTCAGGTTATCGAACAAATCCCTGTACCCAGACGAGGGGGTAATAGAATCCAAACGCTCAAAGAGCGTGAAGCGTATTGGATATATCACCTAAATACCCTCCATCCACACGGTCTCAATAGAGAATCTGAAATGTATTATTAATCCCTTCTAAATTCCACTTCATAGTGAATTAGTTTTGTTTTTCATCAGGAGTTTAAAATCACTACCAAATAAGTTCTTTTCCTACACAACGTTTTTTGGTTTATAGGAGATATTTCTGACATAAGTGTGTTAATATGAACGCCATTTTACTCTTTGTATGTAAACCTTGCTCTAATTACCTTTCTTTGTTTTTAGGCAGGAAAAGGAAGTTTCTCTGAAACCTGATAGGCACAACCAGCACTGAAATTATCACCGTGCATGAATTCAGCACAGTCCCACCATTAAAATGGCCGCCTGTATGCATGTGACATTTCCTCACAACCCTCCCTTTTTTACTTCACTTCCTGGATGGCTCGCACCTGCTCAGTACATTCATTTTGACAATTTTGACCTCACCAAGATGGCGACTGCCAACATCACTTCCTGTCAAGTCAAAACATGTTCATTCTCTATCCCCGCCCTGCACATTCTCAGTACATTCATTCTGACATTTTTTGACCTTACCAAGATGGCGACTGCCACCATCACTTCCTGTCAAGTCAAAACATGCTCATTCTCTATCCCCGCCCTGCACATGCTCAGTACATTCATTCAGACATTTTTGACCTCACTAAGATGGCGATGGCCCTTCCCCCCCATTCCGCCCCTTCCCCACCCAATCAGGAAGTGCTTGACAGTATTTAACATCACTGCACTAAGCCACATGCACTTCTGGCCTCCTCCACACCTGACTAGATTTAGGACACAAGGTAATGGTGCCCTACAGTCTTCATAGACTGGGTTTCCTTTCTCCATCTCAGCTTATTGACCTGCTTTTTTGTCCTTAGGACGGGAGTCACGTGCTGACCCTACACATCGGTATGTGACCCCTAAAACTTTCTTTTATATCTTTTCTTTCTATATACCTTGCTATTCCTTAACCAATACCCTTTTTCAGTGGTTACTATAGGTACCGTTCCAGCAGCTGGATTACAAAGGCAAACCTATACCACTTATACACACACCTCAAAACCAAGGATCTAGGTATTTATACCTTATGCCTTAACATTTCCAAGAGCACCCCTTACACACTGCCTCCTTAGATGACCTCACCTTTATTCCCACTCCACTTCACTGTCCCCTAATGCCCTTTCTCAACACTACCTACACATTCATGCTTTTCAACTCCTTACACCTTCACTCTATTCCTCTTTTCAACCTCTCACATGTTCACCGTATCACACCACAATACATACTCACTGGCCTCACATCATTATAGATCCATACACACCTTCACAAAGGATGTTTGACACTGTCCCCACCTTATGTATCACCTATCACTAGATTTTTGGTTTTATAATACTTTATAAAGTTTATTTATTGATTTTTGTTCTTTTATTGTATATATTGTAGTCATATCCCTGATGAAAGCTCGAGATGTAGAGCTGAAACGTTGGATTGTAACACCACCCTTTTTTGGATTGTAACACCACCCTTTTTTTTCACAATCAATAAAATCACAACAATTAAAGACTGTCGTTGAGAAGACTTTACTTTCATGTTATTAGTGTGCCGGGGTTACTCCTATACTTTATAAGGCATTCCCTGGCAGAACCAGCTCAGAACAGCTGCAGAGTCCGTGCTGACAAGAACTCAGATGAGCGGAGAAGTGCAGCTCCGCCTCCACCCACCTTAAAGCCGCATGGTCTGCCTAAGGAACAATATGGAACTGTGAGTGTAATCTCTTTGTTTTCTCCACTTTTATTTTATACCTGTACTGTACATATTTTATGTCTCAATTTTATAGCAACTTTTATCTGTAATCACTGTCCTCTTTCGGAAAATAAATGAAATTATTTAGATCTGTCTCCATGCTCTAAGAATCGAACTATACGCCTTTGTTAGATAATCGCTACTAATTCAAAGGGTTTGCCACGGACCCTCTTAATTTAACACTGTGAATTAAGTAACCGCGACTGGTGGCAGCGCGTTGTGTACGGCTATTACGGCTTGCTGGCAGTACAGAAGGGTCTTATATTGCTGAATAAGGGTCTGCGGCCACAGCATTGATAATTCCCTTACTGCAGAAGCCTAATTGCCGGTTCACAACAGGCAGCCCGTCCGGCGACCAATTATCCTAGGTGCAGTTCCCTGACTGACCTGAGGGTAAGGGGGGCGCCGGAGAGCTGTGAGTTCCAAAGTGGAACTGAGAAAGTGGGATATACATAAATCCCCGCAGTACTTGGAAGATTGATAGCAGTGGTGGGGCATCCAAATTAAACTCCCCCTGCGGCAAATTGTAGAGCGAGATTAGCTTGCTGGATATTTTTGGTCACATGGTGCCAGTGTTGGGATAACTAAGATAAGCCCCACTGCGCCTGTGATAGCCGTGTGCCGGCATTGTGTCACGCCCCTCCGTCCGCTGATACACCCGTGTCAGTGGTGGGACTGTGACATAGTGGTGACACAGGGTCCGCTGTCCGTCGCGTTTTGGTGGCAGCGGGACCCCCGTTAGTGTCGCCCGTAAGTAGACGAACGGCGGTGGGCTGTTCGTCACATATTGGTGGCAGAGCGGTGGGATCATCCTAGAGCATTAGTGATTTGGTTTGAGCAATCATTCCTCTCACTAAAAACCTGCACGGTTCCTGCGGGAATCCTGCATCATAGGTTTTGGAGAACAGACTCAGTGGTTACTAGTTCTGAGACATTTGTGTGTACGTACAAGTATTCCCTCCCATTTCTTCGTTTTTCTTTTTCTATCTTTTATTTGGCAACCATGGTGGCAAAAGGAGAACCTTGGTACAACCGGCAGACAAAGGAAGTTCTTGCTGGGTTATGCACATACCAAGGCCTTGACGCCACGAACAAAAACAGAGCTCAAATGATCGCGGCTCTAGTGCAGCTGGACAACGACCAGAATCCAGCGAGCGCAGAAGTTGGCCCAAGTGGCAATGGGGCTGCAGCAGAGGCTCCACTCCTGAGCGCTGGCCCCACATTCAACCAGGATGGGGTGGACCCCTATCTGCAAATGGCCTTGGACGCACTCCCCGCCGAAGACAGTGATGGGCGGGTGAGGCTGATCCAGCAATATCGGCAGGAGGCCCAAGCCGAGCGTCAAGCCCAGGCTGAGAGAGCTGAGCGCCGAGCGGAGGCTGAGAGAGCAGAGCAGCGAGCCGAGAGGGAGGCGCAGAGGGCCCATGAACTGGAGGTACTCCAGCGGGGTGGGAATGCCCCCACAGCCCAAAGCAGTGAGCCCAGCAGCGTCCAGACTCCTAAACCCCGGCCAGAGCATTTTCCCGTGATGGAAAAGGATGGGGACTTGGACACATTTCTGCGAGCCTTTGAGAAAGCCTGCAGACAGTACCAGCTGCCTCGAGACCAATGGGCAAGGTACTTGACCCCAGGGCTAAAAGGCAAAGCCCTGGAGGCATTTGCTTCTCTTCCGCCAGAAGCCGATGACGACTATGTCGCCATAAAGCAGGCGCTGATCGCCAAATACCGGCTGACACCTGAGGTATACCGAAAGAAGTTCCGACACCTCCAACGTGGCCCACACGATAGCTACAGTGATGTGGTGCAAGGACTCAGGACCCACTTTGACCAGTGGATCCATGGACTGTCCGTTGAAACCTTTGAGCAGCTACGGGACCTGATGATCAAAGACCAGTTCCTGCATCTCTGCCCAGCTGAGGTCCGACAGTTCATCCTGGACCGCGAACCAACGAACGCGGACAAAGCGGCGCAGATCGCCGACAACCACGAGGCCAACCGGAAGCCTGAGACGCGGAGGCCAGTCGCCACCAGCTGGAAAGGGGGTAAGCCAGCAACCAACCCCAGTGCCCCAGCTAGCCGTCCCTCCGGAGGCCCTGTCCCTGTTGCCAACAACAGGCCGGCTACTGACAGTCGCCTGTGTCACCACTGCAAGCGGCCTGGTCACTTCTCTTACACCTGTCCGGATAGGCCGAAGAGTCCCCCAGCCAAGGCCCCCGGGCCCAACGCCTCTGTTCTTTTGGTGGGAGGTGTGGTTGGGAGGGCTGACGACAACGTTCAACCTGTTCAGGTGGGGGCCCGTCTTGCTACAGGCCTCAAGGACACCGGGGCTGAACGAACCCTCATCCGTCCTGGACTGGCGGCCCCTGAAGAGTTTGTTGAGGGGAAAACCCTGACTGTCACCGGGATTGGAGGCACCCGTTGTCCCTTGCCAGTGGCACGAGTTTTTCTTGACTGGGGTGCCGGGAGCGGGTTGAGGGAGGTGGGAGTGTCTGAAAATTTGCCCACTGATGTTTTATTGGGGACTGACTTGGGGAGGATGGTTGCATACTATGTCCCTGACACCCTTCCCCAAACTGATAATAAGGGTAACGTTAACCCTGATGATGTTGATGATGGGAAACTGAATGTGTTACCTGCTAATGCCTTGATGAGTAATGATGCAACTAACAACCATTCTTTCCCAAGGTATGATGCTGATGCTGATGTGAATGTACCAAAGCAAACTGATAACCATTCTTTTCCTAGGAATGATGATGTTGATGTATCTGTGCCGACTGAACCCGTTAACCCTTTCTTTGAAACGGTAGATGTGTCCACAGGTACCGAGGTGCTCAGCCCCGTCACTCTGCGGAGTGAGACGGCTGAGGAACCCCTGGCAGGAGCAAGCAACGGTGCTCAAGAGAATGGGGAGGTGCATGGGGACCATGAGGAAGGTAATGCCATGCAGCTGACCAGTGCCACCGAGGAAGGTAACTGGCCCATAAGTAGCACTGCTCCTGAAGTGTTAGGGGTGGATGGGGAGGTAGAGCCCAGGGCAGCACCAGCTGGTGGGTCTGAAGAAATCCCCAGGGAGACAGCATACATAGCAGCTGTCACACGCAGTCAGAGTGCCCAGATCGCAGGTAACGCACTGTCTTCTGGACCCTCTGCTGCTACAGGAGAGACTGAACCAGAGGTGAACCCAGAGCCGGTTCCAGAGGGTCCCAGTAAAGAGGGGACCCTGACATCACTTCTGGCAGCCTCCAGCATGGAGTTCCAGGCTGCTCTGCCCTCAGATGCCAGCCTGGAGAAATTGAGAGGTCTCGCCGAGACGCCCACCTCCAAGTCTGATAAGGAGAGGGTGTTCTGGGAACGAGGAAGGTTGTACCGGGAGACAGTACCCGGAGATCCTAAAAAGGAGTGGTTGAGGGAAAGACAGCTGGTCGTCCCCTATCAGTTCAGAACTGAGTTGTTGCGGATTGCCCATGAGATTCCACTTGCTGGACACTTGGGGATCAGCAAAACAAAGGCACGGCTGTCTCAACACTTCTATTGGCCCAAGATGGGGACAGATGTAACACACTACTGCCGCTCCAGTGCCACCTGTCAAAAAGTGGGTAAGGCGGGGCCTGCTCTTAAGGCTCCCCTTATTCCTTTGCCGGTGATAGAGGAGCCTTTCCAGAGAATCGCGGTGGACATTGTAGGACCGCTGTCCGTCCCCAGCAGCTCCGGAAAGCGATACATTCTCACCGTGGTAGACTACGCTACCCGGTACCCAGAGGCAGTAGCTCTGTCTTCAACCAGGGCAGATAAGGTGGCTGACGCACTGGTGACCATCTTTTCAAGAGTAGGATTTCCCAGGGAGATGCTTACCGATCAAGGGCCCCAATTCATGTCTCGCCTAATGGAGGCTCTCTGTGAGAAAATGCAGGTGACGCAGCTGGTATCGAGTCCGTATCACCCACAGACTAACGGTTTGTGTGAACGTTTCAACGGTACCCTCAAACAGATGCTCCGCATACTGGTTGAGACCCAAGGGCGCGACTGGGAGCGGTACCTCCCACACCTGCTGTTCGCTTACAGAGAAGTTCCGCAGGCCTCGACCGGGTTCTCCCCCTTCGAGCTCCTGTATGGCAGGCGAGTCCGGGGACCCCTTGGGTTGATAAGAGAATCCTGGGAAGATGAGCCAAACCCCACAGAAGTGTCCATCGTGGATTATGTCATGCGCTTCCGTGACAAGATGCAGACCTTGACGCAGTTGGTGCATGACAACATGACGCAGGCTCAGGCTGACCAGAAGCACTGGTACGACCAGAACGCCCGGGAGCGGACCTACCAGGTGGGCCAAAAGGTGTGGGCGTTGGTCCCGGTACCAACGGATAAGCTTCAGGCAGCCTGGGAAGGCCCGTACGTCGTCCACCAACAGCTCAACCCGGTCACCTACGTGGTCACGCTTGACCATGCTCGGGGTAGGCGCAAGGCCTTTCACGTCAACATGCTGAAGGCGCACTACGAACGTGAAGCTTGTATCCTACCGGTCTGCAATCTGCCAGAGGATGGGGAGGAAGATTCCCTCCTGGACATGCTGGCCCAGGCCAAGGCCAATGGGTCCATTGAGGACATGGAGATAAGTGGTTCGCTCACCGTGTCCCAGCGGTTGCAGTTGATGGCCACCCTGGAACTCTTCCGGCCCGTGTTCACCAACCGTCCTGGGAGGACGGAGTTAGCGGTTCATGAGGTGGACACCGGGAATCATGCCCCATTACGGCGAACACCCTATCGGATCTCTGAGACGGTGCAACAAGTCATGCGCCAAGAGGTCGATGAGATGTTAAGGCTGGGGGTGATTCGACGGTCAAAAGGTGCGTGGGCTTCACCTGTAGTCCTCGTGCCTAAAAAGGATCGAACCACCCGGTTCTGCGTGGACTACAGGGGGATCAACGCCATCACAACCTCTGATGCCCACCCGATGCCGCGCATCGAGGATCTGCTCGAGCGGTTGACAAACGCCAACTACATATCCATCATGGATTTGAGTCGGGGATACTGGCAGATTCCCCTGAGCCCTGAGGCGCAGGAGAAATCCGCCTTTATCACCCCCTTTGGACTGTACGAGTCCACGGTCATGCCCTTCGGCATGAAGAATGCCCCTGCCACTTTCCAGCGGATGGTCAACCACCTGCTTCGGGGACTGGAGGAGTACGCCGTGGCGTACTTAGACGATATTGCCGTCTTCAGTTCCACCTGGGAGGAACACCTTCAGCACCTCCAGGAGGTGCTCAAGCGTCTTCACCAGGCAGGCCTGACCATCAAGCCGGGGAAGTGCCAGATAGGCATGCGCAAGGTCCACTACCTGGGGCACCGGGTAGGCGGGGGTTCCATGAGTCCGGAGCCAGGAAAAGTGGACGCAATCGTGTCCTGGCCCACCCCCAGGACCAAGAAACAGGTGAAGTCCTTCTTGGGCACTGCAGGGTACTATAGGCGGTTCGTACAGGACTATAGCGCCCTTGCCAAACCCTTGACTGACCTCACCAAGCAGAGGCTACCCCAAACAGTCAACTGGACAGATGACTGTGAGGCGGCTTTCCAAGCTTTGAAAGCAGCCCTGTGCAACTCTCCAGTGTTGAGAGCAGTCGACAGCAGTCGCCCGTTTCTGGTACAGACCGACGCCAGCGAGTTTGGCCTCGGTGCTGTGCTTAGCCAGGTCGACTCGGGGGACCAAGAGCACCCTGTGTTGTACCTGAGCCGGAAACTTTTGCCGAGGGAAGTGGCATACTCGACCATCGAGAAGGAGTGTCTGGCCATGGTGTGGGCACTGCAGCGTTTGCAGCCCTACCTGTATGGGCGCGCCTTCACGGTGGTAACCGACCACAACCCTCTGAGCTGGTTGCACACAGTGTCCGGAACCAATGGAAGATTGCTCCGCTGGAGCCTTGCCCTTCAACAGTACGATTTTACTGTAAAACACAGGAAGGGCAGTGAAAACGGCAATGCCGATGGGTTGTCCCGCCGGGGCGAACCCGCTGAGGTGCGCATGGCCGATTACCGAGAGGTAATGCCTCCTTAGCGCCCTCTTAAGGGGGGAGGTGTGATGTACAATATCTGCAAGATATGTTTTCTGTTGCAATGTGCTAACAAATCCTCCATCCTAGGACATTGTAAACTGTCAGTAGTAGGAATTCCTTCCCCCCAGGTTTTACCAACCCTGCCACTTCCTCTGGAAGAGCAGGAATGTTAATTAGCTAGACCATCTTCCTCACACCATTTGGCTTCTCTCAGCTGAAAGAAAAATGCGGGAAAAAGGTCTTTGTTTGAAATAAAACTTTAAGAGCCTGCCCTGCGAAAACCGTACCAAGTAGAGATATGAAAATCATATTTTTGTAACCTGAGCGGTCCCAGCTTCGAGACCGCGTATGTTTCGAAGTTCTACCCTGTCCAGAACATGAGATAGGATTTGCGCCCAAATGGATGGTCATATCGCATAGATGTTTGATGTTTTCTTGATAGGCTCATTACGCTGGGAAACATGATACCACTGATGAGTCCATACCAGCTTCTCCCATAAAGTTATAGCTAATCTAAGTTTTGTAGCCAAAACATAACTTGGATAAGAGAGGTGGAATCAACCCAGAATGCACCTCTCTGTGATGTCACATAGGAAAGTCTATAAGGCATTCCCTGGCAGAACCAGCTCAGAACAGCTGCAGAGTCCGTGCTGACAAGAACTCAGATGAGCGGAGAAGTGCAGCTCCGCCTCCACCCACCTTAAAGCCGCATGGTCTGCCTAAGGAACAATATGGAACTGTGAGTGTAATCTCTTTGTTTTCTCCACTTTTATTTTATACCTGTACTGTACATATTTTATGTCTCAATTTTATAGCAACTTTTATCTGTAATCACTGTCCTCTTTCGGAAAATAAATGAAATTATTTAGATCTGTCTCCATGCTCTAAGAATCGAACTATACGCCTTTGTTAGATAATCGCTACTAATTCAAAGGGTTTGCCACGGACCCTCTTAATTTAACACTGTGAATTAAGTAACCGTGACTGGTGGCAGCGCGTTGTGTACGGCTATTACGGCTTGCTGGCAGTACAGAAGGGTCTTATATTGCTGAATAAGGGTCTGCGGCCACAGCATTGATAATTCCCTTACTGCAGAAGCCTAATTGCCGGTTCACAACAGGCAGCCCGTCCGGCGACCAATTATCCTAGGTGCAGTTCCCTGACTGACCTGAGGGTAAGGGGGGCGCCGGAGAGCTGTGAGTTCCAAAGTGGAACTGAGAAAGTGGGATATACATAAATCCCCGCAGTACTTGGAAGATTGATAGCAGTGGTGGGGCATCCAAATTAAACTCCCCCTGCGGCAAATTGTAGAGCGAGATTAGCTTGCTGGATATTTTTGGTCACATGGTGCCAGTGTTGGGATAACTAAGATAAGCCCCACTGCGCCTGTGATAGCTGTGTGCCGGCATTGTGTCACGCCCCTCCGTCCGCTGATACACCCGTGTCAGTGGTGGGACTGTGACATAGTGGTGACACAGGGTCCGCTGTCCGTCGCGTTTTGGTGGCAGCGGGACCCCCGTTAGTGTCGCCCGTAAGTAGACGAACGGCGGTGGGCTGTTCGTCACACCTCCCTCTACTAATGTACCTATACCCGACATTGCCATTTCTGTGTGTGGTTCCACTATTACTCCCCAGCAACAGGCCCGCTGTCTTGGGGTCATACTTGATTCCGAGCTTTCCTTTGCCCCCCACATTCGATCACTGGCTCGCTCTTGTCATCTGCACCTCAAAAACATTTCTAGAATTCGACCTTTTCTTACCTTTGACTCTGCAAAAACTCTTACTGTTTCTCTTATTCATTCTCGTCTCGACTATTGTAACTCTCTTCTAATCGGTCTCCCTCTTACCAAACTCTCCCCTCTCCAATCTGTCTTGAATGCTGCAGCCAGGATCATATTCCTCACCAATCGTTACACCGATGCCTCTACCTTGTGCCAGTCATTACACTGGCTACCCATCCACTCCAGAATTCAGTATAAACTTATTACCCTCACTCACAAAGCCCTCCATGGCTCAGCACCACCCTACATCTCCTCCCTTGTTTCAGTATACCACCCTACCCGCGCCCTCCGTTCTGCTGATGACCTGAGGTTAGCATCCTCAATAGTCAGAACCTCCCACTCCCGTCTCCAAGACTTTACACGTGCCGCGCCAATTCTTTGGAATGCACTTCCCAGGTCAATACGATTAGTCCCCAATCCCCACAATTTTAAGCGTGTCCTGAAAACACATTTATTCAGACTGGCCTACCACCTCAACACATTAACCTAATCTATCCCTGTGTGGCAGAGACAAAAGTTTTACCATAACCAGGTTCCCCGCATCATTCTCCCACATGCTTTATGCATCCATTAGCCCTCTGTGTCCGTACTGTCACACACCTAACATTATGGCTGGTCCATACAATCAGGGCAACTGTTACCACCCACCTTTCGTGTCTACCTCTTTCCTCATAGACTGTAAGCTTGCGAGCAGGGCCCTCTTTCCTCTTGGTATTTGTTATAATCTACTGTATGTGATTATTGTTATGCTGTAATGTCTATTGTCTGTACAAATCCCCTCTGAAATGTAAAGTGCTGCGGAATATGTCGGCGCTATAAAAATAAAATTTATTATTATTATTATTATTATGAACTCACAACAGTACCTCCCCCTTGAGGAGGGGTCACCGAACCCTCAACCACGCCACCAGGGCGATCAGGGTGAGCCCGATGAAAGGCACGCACCAATCTTTTGGCATGAATATCAGAGGCAGAGACCCAGGAATTATCCTCCTGACCATAACCCTTCCACTTAACCAAATACTGGAGTCTCCGTCTAGCCAGACGGGAATCCAGTATTTTCTCTACCTCATATTCCATGTTACCTTCAACCAATACAGGGTCTGGAGGTGCCACCCCAGGAACAACTGGTTCAACAAACCTCTTCAACAAGGACTTATGGAACACATTATGGATTTTAAATGTGACAGGAAGAGCCAAATGAAAAGAGACCGGATTAATAATCTCCAAAATCTTGTAAGGTCCAATAAATCTAGGCTTAAACTTAGGAGAAGCCACCTTCATAGCAATATTTTTTGAAGATAACCACACCATATCACCAATCTTAAACTGGGGACCAATGGTCCTATGTCGATTGGAAAACTGCTGGGCCTTTTCCTGGGAGAGAGATAACTTATCCACCACTTGGTCCCAGATCTGGTGCATTCTCTCCACCACAGTGTCAACACCTGGGCAGGCAGAAGGCTCCACCTGTCCTGAAGAAAATCGAGGATGAAACCCAAAGTTACAAAAAAAAGGTGACATCAAAGTGGCAGAACTAGCTCTATTATTTAAAGCAAATTCGGCCAAGGGCAAAAATGAAACCCAATCATCCTGATCAGCGGAAATAAAACATCTCAAATACGACTCCAAGGTCTGGTTTGTTCTCTCTGTCTGCCCATTGGTCTGAGGGTGAAAAGCAGAGGAGAAGGACAACTGAATTCCCAGCTTGGAACAGAAAGTCTTCCAAAATCTAGACACAAACTGAACTCCTCTGTCAGATACAATGTTCTCAGGAATCCCGTGCAAGCGAACCACCTGTTGCAAAAACAGGGGCACCAACTCAGAGGAAGATGGCAACTTAGGGAGTGGTACAAGATGAACCATCTTAGAGAACCTATCACAAATCACCCAAATAACAGTCATTCTTTGAGAGACCGGCATATCAGAGATGAAATCCATTGAAATATGGGTCCATGGTCTCCTGGGGACCGGCAAAGGCATCAACAACCCACTAGAGCGAGAACAAGATTTAGACCGGGAGCAAGTCCCACAGGACTGCACAAAATTCCTGACATCATGAGACAAGGTGGGCCACCAAAAAGAGCGACTCACCAGATCTCTAGTACCAAAAATACCTGGATGACCAGCCAATGCAGAGCAATGAACTTCAGACATCACTCTCTTCTTCCACTGGTCAGGAACATACAACTTTCCACTGGGACAACGCTGAGGTTTGTCCTCCTGGAACTCTTGCAGAGCAAGTCTCAAATCGGGCGAGATGGCAGAAAGAACTACCCCTTCGCCTAAGATGGTAGCAGGCTTGGTCACCACGGGAGAATCAGCAAAGAAACTCCTAGAGAGGGCGTCTGCCTTGACATTCTTAGTTCCAGGAAGAAAAGAGAACACAAAATCAAAACGTGTAAAAAACAAGGCCCACCTAGCCTGTCTATGGTTCAAGCGTTTAGACAACTCTAGGT
The DNA here is from genome assembly GCF_039654945.1 of Dendrobates tinctorius. Classification (NCBI taxonomy): domain Eukaryota; kingdom Metazoa; phylum Chordata; class Amphibia; order Anura; family Dendrobatidae; genus Dendrobates; species Dendrobates tinctorius. Next base: position 5,588,800 of record NW_027361708.1, read on the forward strand.
AAATCAAATTCTTGTGGTCAGTGAGGACCACAACTTGATGTTTAGCTCCCTCCAACCAATGTCTCCACTCCTCAAATGCCCATTTCATGGCCAACAGTTCCCGATTCCCCACATCATAGTTACGTTCAGATGGAGAGAACTTTCGGGAAAAGAAAGCACAGGGATTCATTTTAGATGTTACAGGATCCTTTTGGGACAAAACAGCTCCTGCACCAATCTCAGAAGCATCCACCTCTACCTGGAACGGGAATGAGACATCCGGTTGCCGCAAAACTGGGGCGGAGGTAAATCTTCGCTTCAGCTCCTGAAAGGAAGCAACAGCCTCCTGAGACCAATTCAACACATCAGCACCCTTCTTAGTCAGATCAGTCAATGGCTTGGCAATACTAGAAAATTTTGCTATAAATTTCCGATAAAAATTAGCAAACCCCAAAAACTTCTGGAGGGCCTTCAAAGAAGTGGGCTGAACCCAATCATAAATGGCCTGTACCTTGGCCGGGTCCATTTCAATAGTTGACGGAGACAAAATAAATCCCAAAAATGAAATCCTCTGTACTCCAAAAAGGCATTTCGATCCTTTGACATACAGGGAATTCTCCCTCAAGATCCGGAACACAGTCCGAATATGTTCCACATGAGAATCCCAATCCTTGGAGAAGATCAAAATATCATCCAGATAGATAATCAAAAATTTATCGACAAAGTCTCGGAAAATATCGTTCATGAAGCACTGGAAGACCGAAGGGGCATTAGTGAGCCCAAAAGGCATCACCAGGTACTCAAAATGTCCCTCCGGAGTATTAAACGCCGTCTTCCATTCATCCCCCTGCTTAATGCGGATAAGATTATATGCCCCCCTGAGGTCAAGCTTGGTAAACCAGCAAGCACCTCTAACTCTAGAGAATAGATCCGAAATCAGGGGTAACGGATACTAATATTTAATAGTAATTTTATTGAGGGCACGATAATCAATACAAGGCCTTAAAGAACCATCCTTTTTGGCCACAAAAAAAAAAAAGGCACCTAAGGGTGAAGAGGATAGTCTAATATGACCCTTCTCCAACGCCTCCTTAATATAGGACCGCATAGCCTCGTGCTCGGGTACAGATAAATTGAAGAGCCGACCCTTGGGAAATTTACACCCCGGGCTTCGTTCAATTGCACAGTCATAACTCCTATGAGGAGGCAAGGACGCAGACTCATTCTCACTAAATACATCATAAAAGTCCGCCAAATAGTCAGGAACATCATGCGACTGAGGAGAGGTGGAAAAAACCGGAGCCTCGCTAAAGGCACACCGACAACCCCAACTCACCACAGACACAGACTTCCAATCCAAAACTGGATTATGAATTTGCAACCAGGGAAATCCCAGAACAACGGCATTATGCAGACCATGCAACACCAAAAATCTGCAATTTTCTTGATGGTCTGGGGCGACCCGCATGACCACCTGGGTCCAAAACTGAGGTTTATTTTTAGCCAAAGGAGTAGTATCAATCCCCCTCAAAGGGATAGGCGTCTGCAGAGGTGTCATCGGAAATCCACAACGTTTAGCAAAATCCAAGTCCATTAGGTTTAGCGCTGCTCCCGAATCCACAAAAGCCTTGGCGGAAAATGTGGACAGGGAGCAGATAAGAGTAATTGCCAGAAGAAACTTAGGTTGAACACCACCAACAGAAAACGTGTGTGCAAAGCGTTTCTCTCGTTTAGGACAAACAGAAATAATATGCGAGGCATCTCCACAGAAAAAACACAGCTTATTATGCCTTCTGAACTCCTGACGTTGCGCCTTAGACAAAACTCTATCACATTGCATAGGTTCAGACATTTGTTCAACAGGTGGCAACATCTCTCGTGTAGTTTTGCGTTCACGTAAACGCCGATCCACCTGAATGGCTAATGACATAGAATCGTCAAGACCAGAGGGAACAGGAAATCCCACCATCGTATCTTTTACAGTTTCTGACAAACCCTTCCGAAAGAGGGCTGCCAAGGCACCATCATTCCAGGTAGTAAGGACCGCCCACTTTCGGAATTTTTGACAGTACAACTCTGCCGAATCCCGACCCTGGCTTAATGCCAACAAGGTATTTTCAGCCTGATCAATAGCATTAGGTTTGTCATACAACAACCCCAAAGCTTGAAAGCATGCGTTCACATTAGTCAGAATAGGATCATCTGGTTTCAAAGAAAACGCCCAATCCTGGGGATCGCCACGCAGCAAAGAGATGACAATTTTAACCTGCTGCGCGGAGCTCCCTGACGAGTTAGGCTTCAAGGCAAAAAATAATTTACAATTATTTTTGAAACTCAAAAATTTAGATCGATCCCCAAAAAATACATCAGGTGTAGGGATCTTTGGTTCAACAGCATGCGAACGAGCAAGGTAGGCGGAAATTCCCAGCACTTCCGCAGCGAGCTGCTCCACACGATCAGACAATTGCTTTATCTCCATTGAGAGAAAAAAAAATTCCCCCTACGGCCTCAGCGATATAGAAGAAAGAATATACACACACCTTTTTTTTTTTTTTTTTTTTTTAAACACAATTCTTTCCTGCTATTGAGTACCCAAGGATCTGCGGTATGGCGGGTGATTCTGTTATGATTGAGTCACCGTAGGAGGCAAAAACAAAAATGCTAGCTAAGTCAATGAAACAATGAAAAGCAGCTGGGAAAGGATTTGTCATTGAATGCACAGCACAGGTCCACCATCCTCACTGACTATAATGAGCTTTGTCATCTTTTTAAGATTTTGACCTCATGAGTCTACACTCAGGCCATCTCCGCAGTGCTCCTCTCTGCCCTGAGGCCATCTCCTCTGTGCTCTTCTCTACCATGAGACTGTCTCCTTGGCACTCATCTCTGGCTCCAAGCCGTCTCCACGGCACTCTTTTCTGTCCTCCCCTTTTACACATTCTACTAGAGTGCTAATTATTTTTCTTATTATTTCCAATTGGTCCTATGGGTATGTATCCAACAAGCTTTGCACCTGCTGCATAAGATTTTGAAGCTGATTCATGATATTTCCTGATAGTTAGATAAATATTTGCATTTTTTATACATAGTTTGCCCACCAAGACCTTATAGCATTCTACATATTTTCCATAGTGGAGGAAGGATCTCTAGGAGCCTCAGCTACAGGAAAAATCCAGTGATAAGTCACTGGCAGAGCTGATTTGGGTGAGATGGGACCCAGCGACTCTACGTCAGGCAGAGACCCCGCTATTATTGAACATTGATCTCTATGTCCATGGAGAAGAAGAGACAGATAGTTGTGATAAGCCACTTCTGTTTTCTCAAGGGACACTGCGGCTCATTTGTGTAGTGTAAGGGAGTGAGATATGATGTCTTTCTTGCTTCTCTTCCTCAGATTGTCCCTCCTATGTCATTGTGTATATATTGCTAAGTGATAATGTTTATGAAAAACGTCTGCGGTACTGCAACAAAGAAATATGTATTATCGCTCGTCTTTAATGGTATTGCCACATGTATGTGTTACCATTGTGTAGAAAGCTGTAGCATATTGTCTTGTGTTTCTGTTTTATATTATTGCATGTACAGTTAGGGTAAGTTATTGCATCCTTTTGGGGACATTAGAGGAGGGAACTTTAGTATATAGTTTACATAGTCATGGGTAAGAGTAGTTCTGTTGTGGGCCACTAGATGGGGCATACTAGTGGGCTCTATAGGTATAGCTGATAGGACGTTCATAGAGGGTTAAGTGTAGGAGAGGCTGCCTGGTAGTAAGCGGGGACCTCGTAGGAAGTTAGGTCAGACGGGGCCAGGGTGCCCTAGTGTTCACATGTGCTATAGTCCCAGACAGCTTGGTAGCCACGCAACGTTCAAGTGCTGTAGCCCACATTACCCACGGCCACTGTGTGTCATAGCAGTGGGCCAGTACAGAAATGGAAAGATGTGGTGACTTGTCACCTGGGCCAATGCTTTTAGGGCAGGAGTCGGCTGGACAGCTGAAGTGAAGGGAGCTGGAGCTTCGACGAGTTCGGTACAGACGGGCTGGATGCTTTAACAGAGACAACCAAACCTGGTGGCTGATGATTTCGAGTCTGGGGCAAAACAGGCAGAAGGATTTGTCATCATGGCAAGGTCAGGCCAGGAAGGAACTCGGGAGCAGTCTAGGATGGTCTGGTCCGGGCGTGTACTGCACAGAAGTGACAGCCAGAAAGGGAAAGATGAGGAAACAAGCAAATGTCACAATGTACCAACTGTGGCTGCAACGTGTGAAGTACTCAGTAAAGAAAGTGTTAAAGTTAATTTGGACTGTGTCTCCATTGATGGGGGTTGCCTGAGAGAGGGAGCGTCATTGCCTGGGAAGTGCCCAGAGAAAGCTGAATCTAGAGATGCAGGTATGTCAGAGAGAAGAGTACAGTACAGTTTTCTGTAGGGAAAGGAATGGACATAGATATTGCGGTTATTCAGGTCATGACTACAGTCCTGTCCCTCCCTTACAATAGCACTGCGCAGTGTGAGCTCAGCTGGTGACTGCACACACTGTGCAGCTCTACACTAATGATTGCAGGATGATGGCTGATGGCTCACTGCCTTGGACAGTGGGACAGAGACCCAAATCTGAGATTATCCCACTAGATCTGGGATAGTTCGAAGCTATGAGATCAGTGAGAAGCCATTCCATCCACACGATGACAGCACGCTTCAATTGAAAATAGGTGAATAAAACATTTTTTGATATATACTGATTTTCAAAAGTCAGTAGTCATCTAAAATAAGTAAACACATACATATAATCATATTTTTTTATTTTTTAATAAAGCTAGATTTTTGGAGATAGGCAGTGTTTAAGGCCTAAGCATCCATCCTGACTGTGGCTACTAACGTAGGCTTTCTTGGCACATGCGTCAGACAACGGTCATAAGCACAATGTAACTCTAACTTAAAAAAGCATCTGTGCCCATTAATTCTGTTGGCGATACTTAATGTGGTTCTTTTTGATTGGGAGATTGTATATAGCAGTCCTTTTTTCTTGGACATGACACTTTATGTAATATAATTTATGTAACACTATTTTGTTGGAATACTGTATATAGGGAAGTTTTCAGGTTTAGGTGTGGTGTATAAGGCTACTTTGTGGCTATGGCAAAACTTTATGTGAGGGTATTCTCTGGCTAGTGCAGTGTATATGGAGCCATACACTCCAGTCAGGCTGGAGAACTGCAACCGTTGGTGTTATGATTGAGTACCGTAGGAGGCAAAAACAAAAATGCTAGCTAAGTCCAGAAAACCAGAGAGGTTGGCAGCTATCGGATTGCAGACCCCTGATCCTATCACAACAACTAACAGTAGCCGTGGGGGGTTCCTACGATGCCCTAGACCCCTCGATCACAGCCGGAGAATTAAATAGGCCTGAAGAAAGAAAGGGGAAATCTAAACTGCCCCAGAGCAGACCCCAAAGCAATAGGCAGCCCCCAACATATAATGACGGTGAAGCAAGATGAAAACACTAACACAGACAGAAAGATAGACTGAGCAAAGACGGGGCCCAAACTACCTAGATAGGAAAGGACAGGAAGGCTGCTGTCTGCAATCCGTGAAAAACCCTATGAAAATAAGAGCCAACAGACTGACAGTGAAAAAGGCCCTGAAGACGCTAGGCTTCAAAAAAGCTATGTCAGTACTCAGGAATATTCTGAAGACAGAGCAACTGGCAAAAGGAGATTCAGCTCATCCCAGCAGGGAATGGCAGAATCCAGAAAAGCAAGGAAAACAAACACAAAACATAAATGCAAACAGGCAGAGCAGAAACTTAGCTTTAGGGAAGCAGGAATCAGACTGGTGTCCTAGAAGTCCACAGAGAAATCACCCGCAGGGCAGAAGGGTGTCGGCAGCCTTATATCCAGTCAGTGACTCCACTCAGCCAGTCATCCTCATTAGACTCAGGTGCCTGATAATCAGGCTCATTACCTTCCTTTACCAGAATAGGGAGTTCACCAGACCTCAGTGACGAAGGGGAAAATGAACTCACAACACGTTGGCATTCTTTCCCTCACTGTTAGTAGGGCTCCTCTCTCTCAATAAATGTAATGTCATTTCACTGATACATACTTAATATGCAGAAATTTTCAGAAGGAAGTTCAGGATAGAGACAATCAAACCAGCAGTCATATTAATAGTGATTTTTGAGGTCTATAGTTGACATAGGAAATATTTTTCTATTATCATCTTTTTATTTACCCTCAGTCTCAGCAGATTCTCTGGCTTGCAGTTCAGGTATGACGTAGAGAAAAAATTATAAAATCCTCACATTGAACATATGGGATTATTTATAACTGGGTCAGTGAGAAAGAGCTGACATTTCAACCCCCAGTGAAGTAGCAACCTCTTTGCAGTGAACAGGTAATTATCGTAGTGACCTGCTCTGAGAACCAGTCACCAAGGCTCAGATTTGTATATTCAGAGGCAGAGAAGTACACATGCAAGGCAAGAGCTTCCTCTGTTCAAAGCACTGATCGCAGACTTTATGGAGCAAGTGGTCAGTGATGAATATTGGATTATTAATATTGTGAGATATATGCAAGGCCATTCTAACCCCTCCAACTTAATATTGGGGTGATGGATAATGCTATCCAAGTAATGTTTCCTCTCTATAGAAAGGTAAAATCGCGATAGGAAACATGACAACAATATCTCCCACCTGGGACCTGCAAGGGAGAAGATGTTCTGAAAGTTGGTAATCTTATAAATGACCTATCACATCCCATGACCATTCTCCATATGAGCTGGCTAAGGGGAGGTATGTGGGCGTAACATTGTTCTAATAAATAGCAGAGTTGGGTTTTTGTATTTTGTCTGTCCTGGAAGGTTCAGCTTGCTGTTGGATCTGTCTGTTTCACAAAAGCTTTGTTATCCTTTTTACTGCATGAGATTGTATATACCATATTATATAAAAGCTTTCCTACATCTGACGTAAATGTATGCCGATGTCGGACTCCTTCCCTTTGATATGGGCTCCGGCGATGAGCACAAATATTTTCCTGCACATGTCAGCTGTTTTGGACAGCTCACAGGTGCCTCTAACAGCCGCAGGTGGAATTGTGATTCACCCGCAGCTTTTAACCTGTTAAATGCCACTGTCAAACTCTGACAGCGGCATTTAACTTGTGTTAAGCATGCCGGAAATCCTGCCCATCGTTGACCCCGTCACGTGATCTCAGGTCACCGATGGGTTGGCATGACAACCAGTGGTCGGCGCTCATAGCAAGTGAGCAATTCTGATACATACAGGCGATCTGATCATCGCCTGTATGTAGCATAGCCAATCGGATTATGGCAGCTTCTAGACTTCCATGGAGACTATTGAAGCATGCCAAAAGTAAAAAAAAAAGTTTTGAAAAATATTAAAAAAATTAAAAAATTATAAAAGTTCAAATCACCCCCCTTTCACTCCAATAAAACAATAAAAAAAAAACTTACACATATTTGGTATTGCCGCATTCAGAATCGCCCGATCTATCAATGTAAGAAAAAGAATTAACCCGATTGCTAAATGGCGTAACGATAAAAAAAGTCAAAACGTCAGAATTGCATTTTTTGGTTGCAGCAACAATGCATTAAAATGCAATAACAGGCGATCAAAAGATCATATCTGCACCAAAATGGTATCATTAAAGATATCAGCTCGTCATGCAAAAAATAAGCCCTCATCCAAACTTAGATCATGAAAAATGGACGCTACGGGTATCGGAAAATGGTGCAATTATTATTTTTTTTTTTTAACAAACTTTGGAATTTTTTTTACCACTTAAATAATAAAAAAAAACCATAGACATGTTTGATGTCTATGAACTCGTAATGACCTGGAGAATCATAATGGCAGGTTATTTTTTGCAGTTAGTAAAAATGGTAACAAAAAACAAAAAACTGTGGGATTGCTCTTTTTTTGCAATTTTCCGGCACTTGGAATTTTTTCCCCATTTTCTAGTGCACGACATGGTTAAACCAATGGTGTTGTTAAAAATTACAACTCGTCTCGCAAAAACATGCCCTCACATGGCCATTTTGACAAAAAATAAAAAAAATTATGGCTCTGGGAAGAAGGGGAGCAAAAAATGAAAATGCAAAACCAAAAATAGCTCTGGTCGTTATGGGGTTAATTCCCATTTTGTAAAAGATTTGTATTTTTTAAATAAATACTACCTTCCTTTCCAGAATAAATATATAACTTTTAATAGCTCTTTTCATCTTGCTCTGTATACCGCACTCCTGAAGCCATACGCTACCTGTAAGGACTGTCTAATCGGCTTATATAAACGATTGGTGGTGGCAGCTAGCAGTTTCTTTTGTTAGGCCGGGGTCACACTAGAGAGGAATATGGACGAGTGAGAGGCGTTAAAAGCACGCATTACACACGGACAAATGATTCTCTATGGGGCAGCTCCCAACCGCCGTATATTTCTCATCTGTATTCTACGGTCCGTGCCTATCGCAGCATGCTGCGATTGTCAGCGTACTACGCCCGTAGTACGCCAATTAAAGTCTATGGGTGCGCTAAAAATACGCATTACACACGGACCACACATGCGAGAAATACGCACCCGGTGTCTTTTAGAAAAGCCGGCAATTCAGTGCGCTATACAGTAAACTCACACTGACAGGTGTAATAAAGAAACGAAAGAATAGATATATACACATAGAATACATATATATATATATATGTACATACATGTCATTGTGACAAACATATATATATATTTAGATTTCACAGAGTTCTTCATAGCAGAATAGCCGCTAATTAAATTGCCGGCTTCTATCAAATCATTCCCCAATCCGACATGAAATGACACATGGTTTACATTCAGTAAAGCATTTCATTTCATGTTTTTTAATATGTCCCTGATTAATAATTAGATGAGGGTTTGTGTGCAAAATTTGGGAGTTGTAGTTGTTATTTTAAGGGGTTAATTCGTTGTAAAAAAATGCGTGGGCTTCCCATTGCCCTATAGTGGTGGCGAGTGGGTTAATCTAACAAAGGGTTAATGTCACCATTCGATTGTAAGGTGGGGAGGGGACAAGAGAGATGACAAGCCTGATTTGGAAGATAATAGAGGCAGTCCTGTAAAATCATTTAATAATTTGCTACAGGCATTCTATATCTACTGTGCCCTTCTTGGTGAGAGGTATCCGAACCTCTGCAGCAAGCTATTTCTGCATATTGACATAATTTTGGAGGCATATAAGAACTTCAGAGGCCTCACCTGGCTTAATTATGATGAGGCATTTAGGCAAAAGCTAGCAGTTCACACAGATGTTATTTGGGGCATTAAAGATGTAGGTATTTGGATCAATTTAATGCTCCCCCTACGTAATACCGTAACTAAGCAACAGTCTGCTCCTCTTAAAAGGGGAGTCTGTTTCGCTTTTAACGAATCCTTCTGCATATGGGACAATAGCTGCAGGTTTCGGCACAAATGCTTATTCTGTGGCAACACACACCCAATGTCTAAAGATCCCGTCACACACACAAGTTTTGTGACGCAACAGCGATCTCACCAGCGAGATCGCTGTGTGTGACACTGACCAGCGGCCGGCGCCCCTGCCGGGTATCGCTGATCGTCCTGGAATGGCCAGGACATTTTTTGATCGCTGGTCTGCCGCTGGCCAGCACGCATCGCTGCGTGTGGCAGGTGGGAGACGAGCGAGCTGGCGCTGGCAACTAAGGTAAACCGTGGGTTACTAAGTGGCGCGCAGCGCTTAGAAACCCATTGTGTACCTTAGATACCAGCGCGCTGGTGCAGGGAGCTGGTAGCCATGGTACACATTGGGTTTCTAAGTGCCGCGCGCCGCTTAGAAACCCGTTGTGTACCTTGGTTACGTGTGTCGCTTGTTACCCGCCTGTCACTGGTGCTGATCGCTGGTGAAGCTGCCTGTTTGGCAGCTCACCAGCGATCATATAGCGACACACCAGCGATCCTGACAAGGTCATATCATTGTCGGGATCGCTGGTGCGTCGCTATGTGTGACGGGGCCCTAAGTGTTTTAGAAAGCAATCATCCCAGCAGTCAACTAGTAAAGACACTATCACAAAGAGCACGGACTCCAGTGAGTCTGGAAAGAATGCTTTTTTGGCTAAACAAATATCCAAACAAGGAGAGCAGTAATTTAATATTTGAAGGTTTTCTATCCGGTTTTTTCATACCCTCATTTTCAGGCACTGGTTGTAAAGTGGTTAAGAATTTTCCTTCTTTATATGCGCACATTGCCGTTGCTGAAGAAAAGATTTGTAACGAATTGACAGCAGGCAGGATAGCAGGCCCGTTCCCGTCCCCTCCTTTTAAAGATTTTAGAGCTTCCCCTTTGGGCATTGTCCATAAGAAAGAATCTGTATCTTTCCGTTTAATTCACCATTTATCTTATCCTCATGGTTCATCATTAACCCCTTCGCACCCGAGCCTGTTTTTGCCTTCGTGACCGGGCCAATTTTTTCAATTCTGACCAGTGTCACTTTATGAGGTCATAACTCTAGAACGCTTCAACGGATCCTGCTGATTCTGACATTGTTTTCTCGTGACATATTGTACTTCATGATGGTGGTAAAAATTTTTAGATATGATCTGCACTTATTTGTTAAAAAAATCAAAATTTGGCAAAAATTTAGAAAATTTTGCAATTTTCAAACTTTTAATTTTTATGCCCTTAAATCAGAGAGTGATATCGCACAAAATAGTTAATAAATAACATTTCCCACATGTCTACTTTACATCTGCACAATTTTGGAAACATAATTTTTTTTTTAGGAAGTTATAAGGGTTAAAAGGTGACCAGCGATTTCTCATTTTTACAACAAAATTTGCAACACCATTTTTTTTAGGGACCACCTCACATTTGAAGTGAGTTTGGGGGGTCAATATGACAGAAAATACCCAAAATTGACACCATTCTAAAAACTGCACCTCTCACTGTACTCAAAACCACATTCAAGAAGTTTATTAACCCTTCAGGTGCTTCACATGAATGAATGGAATATGGAAGGAAAAAATAAACATTTAACTTTTTTTCACAAACATTTTACTTCAAAACCATTTTTTTTCATTTTCACAAGTGTAAAAAGAGAAAATGAACCACTAAATTTTTTGTGCAATTTCTCCCGAATACGCCAATACCCCGTATGTGGGGCTAAACCACTGTTTGAGCAAACGGCAGAGCTCAGAACGGAAGGAGTGCCGTTTGACTTTTTCAATGCAGAATTGGCTGGAATTGAGATCGGATGCCATGTCGCATTTGGAGAGCCCCTGATGTACCTAAACAGTGGAAACCCCACACAAGTGACCCCATTTTGGAAACTAGACCCCCCAAGGAACTTATATAGATGTGTGGTGAGCACTTTGAACCCCCAAGTGTTTCAGTAAAGTTTATAATGTAGAGGCGTGAAAATAAAAAAATCATTTTTTTTCCACAAAAATGATCTTTTAGCCCACAATTTTTATTTTCACAAGGGTAACGGGAGAAATTGGACCCTAAGAGTTGTTGTCCAATTTGTCCTGAGTACGCTGGTACCCCATATGTGGGAGAAAACTACTGTTTGGGCACACGGTGGGGCTCGGAAGGGAAGTAGTGACGTTCTGAAATGCAGACTTTGATGGAATGGTCTGCGGGCGTCATATTGCATTTACAGAGCCCCTGATGTACCTAAACAGTGGAAACCCCCAATTCTAATTCCAACCCTAACCCCAACACACCCCTAACCCTAATCTCAGCCCTAACCATAACCCTAACCACAAACCTAACACCAACACACCCATAACCTTAATCCCAGCCCTAGCCCTAGCCCTAGCCCTAGCCCTAACCCTAACCCTAACCCTAGCCCTAGCCCTAGCCTTAACCCTAAACCTAACCCTAGCCCTAGCCCTAGCCCTAACCCTAACCCTAGCATTTTTTTTTTTTTACTTTTTCTTAATTTTTGTCACAAGATCGCTGCCCTGCGATCTGACTCATAGTAACGCCACTTCACCTCTGATCATCTGTCAGTGTGAGATCAGAGGAGAAGCAGCGTTACTATGTGACAAGATCGCTGCCTGGCACATAATAACGCGACTAAGCCCAGCAAGCGCCAACGTTTATCTACTGTGGGCGGTCGTGAAGAGGTTAAATGATGAAGTTGACCCGTTACTATGTTGTGTCAGCTACGCGTCTTTTGACACAGCTGTGGATATGCTTAGGAAATTTGGCCACAATGTATTGATGGCTAAATCGGATATCAAATCCGCATTTCGTCCTCTCCCAGTCCATCCATCAGGTTTCAATTCCCTAGGTTTTTTCTTCAACAATGAATTCTTTTTTGACAAATGTTTGCCACTGGGTTTTTCTTTATCTTGTTTTTACTTTGAAACCTTTTTGTCTTTTTTTACACTCGGTTTTAGAATCCAACTGCCCTAGTGTTTCTATTCTCCATTACTTGGATGACTTTCTTTTTGTTGGCCCTCCTTCCTCCCTTTGTTTACAAACCCTTTCTAGATTTTTGCAGATGTGTTCTTATTTTGATGTCCCTATCGCGCATGAGAAAACCGTTTTTCCTACTACTTCCATTGTTTTTCTAGGTATCTCCTTAAATTCTGTCAACATGGAATGTAGCCTTCCTCCTGACAAGATTTTGAAATTGTTTAGTTCGTTACAAAGGTTGGTCAGCAGTGACAAAGTTACCCTAAGAGATTTGCAATCTCTACTGGGGTTGCTTAATTTTGCTTTACGCATCATCCCTATTGGACGAGCCTTTTCTAGGCATCTCTATGATGCTACAAAAGGGGTTTCCTCCCCTAATAACCACATCAGAATTTGTTCAGCTATGAGGGAGGACGCCAAAATCTGGATCTCTTCTTTATCTTCTTTTAACGGCAAATCCTGTTGGCAATCCCCTTTTATCTCGGCTGACTCTATTCCATTCAGTTTTTCAGTCATTAAAGATTCCGGCTGCAGAATTTTATTTTCATCGCATTGGAATTTTCTTTCCTGGCATGAGCTCCTTAATCTGATCCGGGTCCAAAAGTTCAATTTCGTGTTGGAACTTTTTTCCGTGTTTTTGGGTATTTTCTTTGGGGACCTTTTATTCGCAACTCCAGAATTATTTTTCTTTCTTCTGATCAAGGGTTTGTTTTTTCCATCAACACCTTGTCATCAAAGAATTCATTTGCAGCTAATATTTTGAGACAACTTGTTTTGCTTTGTTTAAGGTTTTACATCTGGATTAAAGCTAAGTTGGGCACTAGTATATGGCTTTCTTCCATTGTTTCTCTTGGTGAAAACCGACGCTCAACCTTTTTTCAACAGGTACCAAATGCGGATATCGAAGCAACTCCTTTCCTGCGAGAGATTTGGGACTTAATTCTGACTTGATTTACTATTTTATCAAGCGTTCTCTATCTAAGCGAACATGGGATGAGTATTCAGCTGGATGGTTTCAGTGGAGTAATTTTTGTGATATCCATAATTTCGACCCGAAGGTCGCCATTCCCATTTCACTCCTGCATATTTTGGATTTTTCGGTTAACAGGGGTTTGTCTTTTTCAGCCTTATCTAAATCTATTGTTGGAGTATCCTTTTTTCTGAAAAGTTCTGGGGTATTCCTCTAACCAATTTCTTTCTCGTAAAACAATTCATGAAAGGATTTAAAAGGAGTAATTTTAAACTTGATTCTCGACGCCCGATTTCCCTTTCATTATTGAAGGACCTCTGTTTATCACTTCAAAAGGTTTGCATAGACTCCTATTCACCACTGTCTTCAGCATTTTTGCTATCATTTTTCGGTGCTCTCCTTATTGGCGAACTTGTCTCCGTCAAGAAATTGGCGCCCTCCGGCGTTATGCTTTCTGATTTAAAATTCGAAGAAAATCATAAGATTTTATTTATAAGGAATTCCAAGACTGATCAGATGGGTAGGGGATCTAGATTAAAAATTGCCCATTTTCCTGACCCCTCTATCTGTCCAGTTCTTATTACCATTAATTGGCTGCAAAGATGGTCTAATAAGAATGGTTTATCCACTTGGATAACACTCCCATCAATATTTTTCAATTCAATTTTATTTTAAAGCAATGCTTATGTACTTTGGGTAAGGAAAATCTTAATATTACCTCTCATTCATTTAGAATTGGAGCCGCTACCGAAGTGGCCAGGGCTGGCCTTTGTGACTCAAAAATCAAGAAATTGGGCAGATGGGAGTCTGGAAGATTTAAGATTTATGTCCACCATGACTTATATGACTATTAATCTTACTTGATTTTTCAGGTCCTACAATAGTTTGGATAATCGGCCATTCTTTCGTGTTTTGGGCCCAGAAGAGGGCCAGTCAAAGGTGTTATACCGAGAACTTATCCTTTTGCAGTTCTTCAGTACAAGTATTCTGGCATAGCAGTCGTGGTCTACGATGGTTTAATTTTTCTCAGTAAGTTATGAAATGTATTAATTTATTTCCTTTTCCAGATTTGATTATATTTCATATGGGTGGGAATGATGTCGCAAAAATCAAAATCTTAGACTTGTTAGCGTTAATGAGATCCGACATTGTCGCCCTTCGTCAATATTTCTGTGACACTGAAATACTGACACTGAATGATCTTCTCTGAGATCATTCCCAGGCTACTATGGAATAAGAAAAACATGCTTTTCATGGATAAAATCCAAAAAAGGGTAAACAGGAAATGGAAAAATTTTTACCATTAGTTAACGGATTTTCTTTTCACCATGTCGACCTAGAAGGTTTTGTCCCCGGCCTTTTCAGACAGGATATGGTTCATTTGTCTGATATTGGGTTAGATATTTTTAATCTAAATCTGCAATCCATGGTCAAAAAATGGCTGTTTGGTTTTGGGGTGCCCTGCCTCTTTGAGACACGGCTTTTGGGATAATTGACAATTATCTGGGTGGATTGGTCTTGGGATGATAACAGTGGTTATTATACGTTTATTGAGGTTAGGATGTTTAATTAAAATTATTTAACCCTAAATAAAACTCACAGCCGTTTTTCCTCCATTGATAAATGTGCTATGTCTTTATTTACTACATGCGTCGGTCTTGTGTGGCCATGATAGCCCCCCCGCACATATCAATAAAATAAAGGGGGGTCACATGGCTGCACAGGCTGCAATAAATTATTCTTTATTATTCACTCAAGGTATTTTTTCCTGTCAGAAAAAGGTCAAATTAGGGTCAGCAGTTTCTTCACTGGTCTTTCAAAAGTGGTCAGAACCAGTTATAACCAGCACTTTTGGGATGA
Source organism: Dendrobates tinctorius (assembly GCF_039654945.1). Classification (NCBI taxonomy): domain Eukaryota; kingdom Metazoa; phylum Chordata; class Amphibia; order Anura; family Dendrobatidae; genus Dendrobates; species Dendrobates tinctorius. The sequence continues at coordinate 5,604,041 of NW_027361708.1, forward strand.
TTACAGTGGCTATTATGCATTTATTTATTGAGGTTTGGATGTTTAATTAAAATTATTTAACCCTAAATAAAACTCACGGCTGTTTTTCCTCCATTGATAAATGTGCTATGTCTTTATTTACTACATGCGTCGGTCTTGTGTGGCCATGACTCCATAGCCACTCCACATATAATTCAATGCCTTGCAGCTTCTATCAAATAGCATGATGCATTCATTGCACCCACCCCAAACATATATGATGCTTGCACAGCCCCCACACACAGTATGATGCCCCCATAGTATCTGGCACCACAGTAATAAGTCTACCTAGAGCCCTGCAGAGTATGATGCAACAGGAGCCATCCATACACTATATTACAGACCCGCAGCCTTTTCAATACACAGTATCATGTCTCCACAGTACATTTATCCACACAATATATGATGATGACCCCACAGTACATTCCCTCACTCACAGTATCATTGTCCCCACAGCTTCCCCCACGCAGTATAAATGTTGCAGAGTCTGACAAACACAGTGAGATGCCATTACAGTACATTCCCATGACGCGCATTGGATGCCCCTACAATATGTACACACACAACTTGGCTACAACAAAGTACACACAGCTTTACTGCATCAACCTACAAACAGCTCTGCTACATGAACACACACCGCTCTGTTACATCAACAAATGCACCTCGTGCCCTGATCCTCATCTTCGTTGCCTCTTCACATGATATGAGAATGTCAAATAACCCAAAGGTCCTAGTATTTGCATAGATTGTATGGTGGACTAGCGCGACTTGTCGGCTTCATGCTCCACCATTATAATATGCTACACCTGTGTCTTGAGGACCCAGATATCACTGTAGTTGGCACATATCCCATATCTCTCGGGATAGCTGCCTAAATTCTAGACAGTCCTGTTGGTTATAGGACCATTGACCGATATGGGTATATGGTATAATGTATAGAGATTCGATAAAACTTTATTTTAGAGACATAGCTGAAAAATGTTTTAAACTGTCCTGCTACTCTATAATTGCCAAAAATTGCCTCCTCTTTATTTCTTCAAAAAGAAGAATTTTGTAAGACATTATGATAGAATGCTTAAAATACATTCTTTTGAATTGTCAAGTATAGTAAAAAAGAATACACCGGGCTTTTAAAATTCCATCTGTCACCTTTCCTTGTGACGGCCTTGTTGCCATGACAACAGAATGAATCATAAGAATATGGGGATAGCTTTTAAGGCCAGTCTATAGAGGACTGACAGGTAAAATTAGCCAACTTCAGCTCAAATTAGGTAAATCACACTTTGCAATTACCTCTACATAGTTATCTTGTGCAATAACTTATTTTGCAGAGTCAGTGAAAGAACTGAATTTACCTGAACGTCAGTGACTGTTATAGATTCTCTGATACATAAGAGTTGTATCAAACTATGTAGAGAAACCTGTTTTTTCTCCGTTCTGTGAATCTTTAAAGAGGTCATTCAAATCAGCACCATGCTAGTCTACAGGTAGCATTGTGGATCTACAGCTTTACCCCAGTAACGTTAATGGAGTTATTGGAGCTCAACTACAATACCAGAAAAAAACATGGAGAGATGTTGCTAGTTTTTTACATGTTTTTGCATGTTTTAGGAACCCTCTAAGGATCTGTTCACATGCTGAGGTGGATGGTTGCGGTTCAGGGCCGGACTGTGTTTAGAAAGCAAACCTGTCATAGAAACCTCACCAGCCTACATGTAAAATATTCCTCCCCATATTGTGGAAAAGTAGTAGTACACAACTCCTAGTGTGTCAAATTTAGTTTTTACTTGTTAGCGTCTGCCCACACCCTCCTAGGTATATAGAAACCTTACTACTACATGAACATGAAAACACTAAATAACATGGTCAGGGAGAGATGTGCACTGACTTTTTCAGTCAAGAACAAGTGCATACTACTGTACATCTATACAAACACTAATTTGACCTACTCTACACCATACAGTGACCATATAATGGACAAGCTCTACACAGGATTTCTGCTGGGTACACTGTGTTCCTCTATATCCACTGCATGTTGTACCACTGGGTTCCTTTTCCTATGGGCAATAGTATTTTCCTCACTGTCTATGGATTCCTGGATAGCTTAGTGAACTCTTCATGTACTGGTATAAGTGGATGTTTTGCTTTTTTCACCCAAGAGAGATATTCTGCTCTTATCGTATTCATAGTCTGACAAAGGGTACATTACACGAAACATTGCTATACCTCACTCTGTGGTGAAATACCACAACGTTTTTTGGTTATCAGGGTAGGAAATTAAAATCTTTCAAAAAATCTTTTCTTGCATATTCTTGGTGTGCTAAAACAAATTCTTTATATTAATTTTCTGCTAGGCATAATCACGCTGCAGACTACACAAGAGAATATTGCATGATCGGATGCTGTCACAGGCACACTATCTAACAATTAGAGGAACAATGAGCTTTCCTGGTGTGTCTGTTTTAATAAAGAAATTCTGATATTGCATACTTCTGGAACTCTCACGGGATATGTAATAAATATCTGATCAATACGAGTCCCAGCATTGGAATCCATATCTGTCTTAAAAACAGAGGTCTGTGATCCCCTTCACCACTCTGCCTGGTACCTTGACTGCTGACAGTTAGCTACATGACTTCATGTCTGGCTTTCAATTGGGGGCATCTATATCGCCAATCTGCCAACTGGTTGCAGATCAAAACCATACCTAGAACATCTGCCCACTGACAGCAAATCAACTCCCACTGGTAGCAAATCATGAACTCTCAACACTCTAGTATTGGCATCAAAACTCTCACATTCATACTGGTTTCCTATGTCGACTTCTTCCTCTCTGGGGGCATTATTAATATTGAATACTGAATGTGTCATAAGAAAATCAGATTTTTGTGTTACTCCTTAACACTCTAAGTCTAACCTACTTAGGGTTAACTTTAACTGCAAGCGCAGTTTAGGGAGAGGGAGCTGGAGTTAGTGCAAGGTTCAGGAAGTATCAAGTTCGGTTAAAAGAAGTGTGGTGAAGTGACAGCAGCAGTCACATGCAATAGGCTGCTAGGGTGCACTTCTAGTAGTGGTGAAAAATTCCTAGTGCTAGAGGAGTTAGCAAGAGGGATGCTCTACCCATTCAGAGAATTAAGGCTGAAGTTATGTCTGGTACCTGGAGCCAGTGAAGGCCTATGGGCCACAAGTAAGTGTGATGCACTCCACAAACAGCAGCACAACCGGACAGGGACACGTTTTGTCTGTGGGGTGCCAGAGCGAGTGGGATCAGCAGATTGCCCACTGCTACCTCGTATAGGCACCTTACACATGTATTTTTTTTAATATATGCAAATTTTTTTTATGTTCATTGAGATCTGTAACCCCACCTATTGTGAATGATGCATACTGTGCTATGTTTAACTAAAAAACGAGATTTAAGAAATAGATGATTTTCTGATAACATGTTCCCACTAACCCCTTTCTCAATGACCTTTGGACATGATCATTAGACATTTTAATGTAAAAGAAAGTGTTTTAGTCTGTTCATTGCTGCTAATGTACATGCCAGTTTTCTGAAATACCAGGAACTATCATCTAAAATAAAGCTGCCGGTGTGAAAATTGCAAGATTTCTCATTTTTATTTTTAATACCGAGTGAGATATAGAAAAAATTGTCAAAAATATTCTGAAAAATACATTTAAATATAAACCTGATTCAAATAATAAGTTAACATGATGACACATACCTATTAATCCTTTCCTATTGGAAGGAGCGCAGAGAATAATGTATTAGGGAGGTAGGGTGTACAGAGAGCTTTGCAGGCTCCTCTCTCACCTCTCCTGTAAATCATGAGCATTTTCAGAGCACCACCTGTGGTCCTATGACCAAGTCACCACATGCCCTTCAAATTCTCTAGCCATGGAGACTACACTGATAATGCAAGGCTGGCATTGTCAATGCACTTGGCCCACAGACCAATGTCAATCTGCCCAGCAGATCATTCTGGGCCTGATAGGGTTTAAGCCATGTCCATACGGTATGTACAGTAGTTTGTAGGGTTGGTTTTCAATTCATCTGCAGAGTGCATTCCCCATTCGTGGGTTTTGCCCAAATGCAGCTACGTAAAAGTCACACATTTTAAGTAGTTCTCATAGAGTTATTTAAAAGCATTTTTTATGTTTTTCTTCTCTGTAACCTGTTTATTAATTACTGTGTTCTCTGTATTCCCCCTGTATGGACAGTGAGAGAGAAAGACAAGTCTTTAGAAAAAAAGCAAAATTTAATAGGAAGCTCTTGAGTGATCACAGGTGCGTGAAAATAATGTATTTTCCATCTCATGAACTTCAAAATCTTTTTTTTTACAGCAGGATTTACTTTGGTTGCATTGTCCGTGACCTAGATATGCTGCAGTGGTAGGAGCCGCATATCACTCACACATCGCAGTCAGCAGGAGATGAAAGTGTTCGGAGAGATTAGCATAATACTTAACTGTCTTCATCTATTGCCAGCAGGACCACATTGAGGCTTTGCTGGATCTGCTTCTCATCCTCACCATCGACTCCACAAAGTTTGAGGCACTCCAAGTGCTGGCACAGACTCTCAGCATGGCAAATAGAAGCCCCTTCAGAAACAGTTGGTTTTATAAGTTCCTCGGGCACTAAAGTGATTAGATTAAGACATTAAAACAAACTATTAGTAAACACCTACATCCTGGGTTAAAAAACAAACATTAATTAGAAAGCAATTACGGTACTTTAAGTCTACAATCTCACGTCTCTGCATGCAGCTTTAATGGAGTTCAATTTGAGCATGCTTTGTGTTCTTTTTTAAAGCTTTTGAAGCTCCAGTCTCAAGTATTACCCACTTTTGACAATCATTTTTTTACAAGTGCCTCCTAAAAAGATAATTATGGACGCATACCACAACACTTAAAAGCAAAATAATATGTTACGTTTCACCTAGAAAATTCTCAAAATATCAATAAAAATAAAAGTCAAAATAATTTGAACTTTTTAGGGTCTGATTGGCAGGTCCATCCCACAAAATCAGTTGGATTTTTGGTCACAGGTTGCAAGATACTTGTGACGTTGCCTATATAGAGGCCGATACATCAAAGTGTTTAGGCCAGAAAAGTTGACTAGAGTAACATTTCTGGCAAGACGCGCAGAGGCGCACACCATTCATTAGACTGGTGTCCAAAACACGTCTTAATAAATTGGGGTATTAAACTTAAGTGTCATCTTCCTGTTTATTTACAACCAATTCGTAGCTCTAAGTTTTTATTATTATTATCAGAATTACTTATTTTTAAAGCACCATTAATTTAGATGTCCATGCTTTTTGCCATACGTAATTTATTGTTTTTATCTTGACCGAATTTTGGGTCCAGGATTTATGAGTGACCAAAAGAGCCTTGGTGGGAAAGGCCACTTGCATACTCCAGTCTGGGCCTTACAGGGCTAATAACAGGCAGCTAAGAATAGTTCAGCAGAGTCTGTTTTGTGGAAGCTGTAGAAAGACTTCATGGTGGATAGTGTATGCTAAATGCCTGCTATATCAAGTTGGTGAGACCATTTGATTTGCTTTGCCTTACCCAGAGAGAGGACTGTTTTGTTATTCATTTGCGCTGAAGAAAGACTGTTTTCATTTTTGGAGCTGTACAGTTTCTGAAGGACAATAAACTGCATTCTGCTTTGATATGAAACCTGTGCATATCTACAGGTGCATCTCACAAAATTAAAATATCATCAAAAAGTTAATTTATTTCAGTTCTTCAATACAAAAAGTAAAACTCATATATTATATAGAGTCATTACAATCAGAGTGATGTATTTCAAGTGTTTATTTCTGCTAATGTTGATGATTATGGCTTACAGCCAATGAAAACCCAAAAGTCATTATCTCAGTAAATTAAAATACTTTGTAACACCAGCTTGAAAAAAATGATTTTAAAATCCGAAATGTTGGCCTACTGAAATGCATATTCAGTAAATGCACTCAATTCTTGGTTGGGCTCCTTTGGAGACAATTACTGCAATCAATGTGGCGTAGCATGGAGGCAATCAGCCTGTGGCACTGCTGAGGTGCTATGGAAGCCCAGGTTGCTTTGATAGCAGCCTTCAGCTTGTCTGCATTGTTGGGTCTGGTGTCTCTCATCTTCCTCTTGTCAATATCCCATAGATTCTCTATGGGGTTAAAGTCAGGTGAATTTGCTGGCCAATCAAGGACAGTGATACTGTTGTTTGTAAACCAGGTATTCGTAATTTTGGCAGTGTGGACAGGTGCCAAGTCCTGCTGGAGAATGAAATTTCCATCTCCAAAAAGCTTGTCAGCACAGAGAAGCATGAAGTGCTCTAAAATTTCCTGGCAGACAGCTGCGCTGACTTTGATCTTGATAAAACACGGTGGATCTACACCACCAGATGACGTGACTCCCCAAACCATCCCTGATTGTGGAAACTTCACACTAGACCTCAAGCAGCTTGGATTGTGGCCTCTCCACTCTTCCTCCAGACTCTGGGACCTTGATTTCCAAGGTCTACTGTGAGATGAGGTGCTACACGATCATAATAATATGCACACAAGTTGAAGGTTGAAGTGCACGTATACATCGTAGTAATATTATATGTACCAAGCCAGCAACCAAAGGATAATAATGCATTTGAGAAGTCTTTTAACAAACAGTTTCTTAAAGTGGAACATGAGTGGGAGGTTGGTCTTACTGACAGATTCCCTATAAGGCAATGTATGGTGATATTATTTAGACACTACATGATAATATTATTTGTTTTTATTTTTGTGATTGTGCTTTATGTTGTATGTTAATGATAGACAATGTAATAAAATCTGTTGCATCAAAGAAAGGGATCTGACACTGGACATACCAGTGCATCAGCAGACCCCAGAGCATAATAAATAGAAACTGTAAAAAAAAATCCTTATACTCACCTTACCGCTTACACTGGATATACCAGTGCATCCAACATCAGGAAGGGGTTAATTACTGAAAATTAGGCCACCAGGATTTAACGCTCATGGCCTTGTTAAGATGTGACAGGGACTGAATTGGTGACAGTGAAGAGCAGAGGGGAAGAAGTGGTGAGCAGTAAGGTGAGTATAAGGATTTTCTTTTTACAGTTTCTATTTATTATGCTCTGGGGTCTGCTGAGATCCCAGAGCATTATAAGACACATTCAATTCACGGGAAATAACTCTGTGAATTGAATTTCTCAGAAAAACCTACGTGAACAGCCATATTCAAATGTTGCCTGATATCCTCACTAATCACAAGAATAAAAAATAAATAATTTAATCATTCAGTGCCTAAACAAGTAAATTGCAAAAGTAATTATTTTTACAAGTTCTACTCGACAATAGTCATCTATAAAGATGGGACTAACCCTTAAAAGGGAACCTGTCAGCAGGATTGTGCACAGTAACCTACAGACAGTGTCAGGTCGGCGCCGTTTACATAATTAATCTAATATATAAAGCTCAAGTGTGTGTATGTATGTATGTGTGTATGTCCGGGATTGGCATCCGCACCGTCGCAGCTACAGCCACAAAATTTGGCACAGTCACACGTCTGGACCCCGAGAGCGTCCTAAGCTATCTTGTGAGGTGAAATTTTAACCCCACGCGTTCCAATTCACCAAACAATTTTGCCCCTATCTACATAATGGGGAAAAAGTGTGTGTATCAAGCCCCGCCCCTCATTATGATGTCATAATGGTTGCCATGGCGACGCTGATGTCATCATAGGTTGCAAGCCCCGCCGCTCATTATGATTGATGTCATAATTGTTGACTATGGGATGGAGGATGTGTGATGGGTATATGGGCACTGGACTATGGGATGGAGGATGTGTGATGGGTATATGGGCACTGGACTATGGGATGGAGGATATGTATGACGGGTATATGGGCATGGGACTATTGGATGACGGATATGTATGATGGGTATATGGGCACAGGACTATGAGATGAAGGATGTGTGATGGGTATATGGGCACTCGACTATGGGATGGCGAATATGTATGATGGGTATATGAGCATGGGACTAAGGGATGAAGGATGTGTGATGGGTATATGGGCATGGGACTATGGGATGGAGGATGTGTGATGGGTATATGGGCACTCGACTATGGGATGGAGGATATGTATGATGGGTATATGGGCACGGGCCTATGGGATGGTGGATATGTATGATGGGTATATGGGCACGGGACTATGGGATGGAGGATAATTATAATTTGCTATAACTAACCACAGTTAGTTGCTATGCTCGGGCAGCGCCGGGCTCTTCAGCTAGTATATATATACGCATATCTTGAAAAAAGAAAAATCCCTTTCTGCAGGCAGGTACCAGCGTTGGCACCTGCACTACAGAATGATCGCATCTGTAATGTGTTTATAATCCTCTTCTGTCATGTTATCCATAAATTTCTAAAAAAAAATCAGTCTGAAAATGGCATCGGCTGCGCCTGCGCAGTAGCAGCTGTCGGCGATCCAATAAATGCTACTGCACAGGCGCTGGTGGTGCCATCTTGCTAAAGAAAAAAAATTGTCTCCACTAATATGGCGTCGCCTGCACAGTAGCATCTATTGGATTGTCGATAGCCGCCACTGTGCAGGTGCGGCGGCGCCATTTTCAAACTGATTTTTTTTTTTTAGGAATTAATGGATAACATGAAAAAAGATGATTACATACATATTATATATGCGATCGTGCTGCAGCGCAGATGCCACTGCTGGCGCCTGCCTGCAGAAGGGGATTTTTTTACAATATAAATATAGCATTCATTATGTAAACTAGGGGGCCAGTCGGTATGTAAACTAGGGGGCCGGTCAGTGAGGGATCAGTGACTTGTCAGAAGCCATACTGATGAATACCTAATCAGAGCACCACATGAAGACCCTCCACAGGCCGCCCCAGAGCACGAGCATATCATTAACTCAAAACAGGTAATAAAGATTAAACAACAACCACAAGATGGATTTCATCAACCAATGCATCATTGTAATCAGTATAATGGAGCTGACCTGACACTGTCTGTAGGTTACTCAGAACAATCCTGCTGACTGGTTCTCTTTAATACTAGATTTGCATCCTATAGGTTTGATTTGTATGATTATAGCAGTGTGTCAAAATCCCTACATTAGCAATGAACTGAAGCACTGTGCAGGGTTAACAAACATGAAACAATGCAGATGCTTCGTCTTGTCTCTGAGGGAACATCAGCAGAATCACACCATATGTACAATGACATGCAAAAGTCCTTGAAAAGGCTCCATCTGTTTTGTTGTAGATTCTGTTACATAATTGTACCAAATTCAGGATAAAAAAAGCTTTCTGAATGAATCCTGCTACATACGTTAGTGACCTCTCTCAAACCTGTATTGTTTATGATAACCCGCCTCATGCTAATGACATTGTTCAGCCTATTAGTTTACATAATATTATGACTAATACACAATTGACCTTGGTCCATCAAGGCAGAGATTGAATGCAGATATTTTTACATGTCTGTGATTTGCTCTATTCATTCCTATTAAAGTTACAGAGGCAGCCAATTCATTCTTTGAATATTCCAAGAATGACTTTGATAAGACAAAACCTTTTAAAAGGTTAGCAGAATAAATGAAGTATTGTAATGGGGAGTCCGATCCCTCATAGACTGTAATTGTTTTGAAAAAGCGTCTAGATCAGCCAAAATGCGATTATTGCACATATAAGTAAAGAAAGTATACTCAATATGTAAAGAGATGCACATACTGCCCATGTTCCCCCTTGAAGATGTAAGGAGGTGGCGGGGACCCTCATGTACCTACTCTCTCCTGAACGCTGTTCATCAGTGTCACATGCGGCACCCTGACGTTTTATTAATGTTTTACTAATGTGTGCACTGTAATGTAAATGTATTGTGTATATGTTTAGGATTAGGGATATAAGTTAGCATAGAGAATATAGCAGGACTAGAATAGAGGGGTGCACATTAGAGAGAGAGCATAGGATAGATGTAAGAGTAGTAAGGTATTGGCAACATAGGAGTTAAGTAGATGGGAGGGGCACAGAGCAGAACAGCACAGAGCAGGGAGATATAGGACAGATACTTCCTGGTTAGTCTGCCCAAGGACAGAATGAATACAGTGAGACAGTTACAGGCTGTGGGGGATAAGTCTGCAGATGGCAGTAAGGGCCCCCCCGGCTGAAGAACAGTGTAAATGAGCACCAGCTCAACAGGATAATCCCCAGGAAGGATTTGGGGTCTAAGACCGAGGAGGGAGCAGCTGAGATGGCGCTCCTGGCATCTTTCCCTATTGGGACTGGACAAGGGGCTGACAGGGAGCTGGTGATTCTGAAGGTACAGATGGGACATGAACTGTCCAATGGGACTGCCCAGATAAAAGAGGAAGGAAAAGTACAGGAAACATTGCCCTGTGTGAACTGTGCTGCTGATGTGATGTATGCCTTGCTGTTTAGTAAAGTTCAAATGTTGGAAAAGAACTGTGACTTTATAATGTTTAAAGGATACTGGGAGCCAGAAGCTAGAGTAACAGAGGTAACCAACTGTATAGCAGTACCAGAACTTTATTTATCATTTCATGTACAAGGTGCCGGGGTGCTCATTGACTGTTGCCTAATGGACTCACCACGACTACCACCACATGCCACCTTGTTACAAAGACACACGTATTTTTATAATATGTAATGTATATTTTGACATGCGTTATTAGTGATGACATTATAGTTTAACCAAGAGCAGTTAAGGTTAATGTTTGGGACTGGCCCAAAATAGGAGGGGGCTAAAGCGAAGGGACAGAGACAGTTTCTTGTCAGGAAGTCAGATAGGGCCAAGCGTGCGAGAGAAGCAAACCTAAGGTCTGACTGATCAGCATAGCTGCGTAATGTGGGTGCCTTTGATGTGAGATGAGACCAAGGCAGGGGATAGCTTGATCCAGAGTAGAAAATAGAAAAGTGACAGAAGGACAGAAGTGATGCAACTGAGATGCATCCTAGGACAGGATGCCTAGCAGAACAGCCCTGAGTTTGTAACTCAGAGAGGTAAAGGTCCAGGACAGAACAGGAGATGGGAGGCAAACAGAATGCAAGCAGAAAAGCTAAGTAACCGGCCATAGTGGCAAACTAGTTCTTCTAAGAGGAAAAGAGGATGCGGAACCGCGGATTGAAGTAAAGGACTCTCACTTACTGTACTGTAGTACCTTGAAAGAAGTAAGCTTGGAAGAAGTAGAGATACTGTGAGTGAGTGAGTGAGTGAGTGAGTGAGTGAAGATACTCTGTATTGTAAAGAAAACGTTTGCTAAGTTTTGCAACCGCTATCTATTGTACATGTTCCAACCAAGTTAATATTAATATTAATGTTTATATTCGAATGGTGGCCTCCCTCAATGAACTGCCTAACATCCAGTCCTGGTCAGCATCATGCGTCCTGCAAGGTCGTACCACCGTCATAGACAAAGCCCACACACCCAGCAAGGACACCCATCTTCACGTAGCGTACAAGGGAGTAAAATATGAGAACATCGCCCACGGCTACTGCTCCTCACCATGTTACAAATACATGTCTAAGTAAACTTAACATCATCCTGGAGTAGCAGTACCCAGCAGGGGGGGAAGAGGGGTGAATGTCCTTTGGGCTGGTCACCCCGCAACTGCTAAAGGAGGAGTCTCATCATGCACCTTATGCTTCCGGGCCTGCATGGGAGTCAGACTGTTCTTTCCAGAAGACTGTCTCAAATTGACGGTGTCACTGTCAGAGGTAACATTATCCTGCTGTGACCGAGATGAATGATATACCATATACACCATAACTCCCTCTGCTTTCTCCCCACTACAGAGGCCATTTGTGTCCTGTGCTTGTTAGTACTACAGCCTGGATGGTTAATGGCAGTGGTAGTTATGGTGCAACTACTGCTGTTAGCGGCTCCCACCCTCTTAGCCAAAGTATGACTTTTTACATTAAGGCTATGAGCACACGTAGCAGAAAATTTCTGCTTAAAATCCGGATTCCCTTCCCCAGAAACATGCGCGTTTTTTTCTACGTGTTTTCCGCGTGTTTTTTGCGCAAAAAACGCACTTTTTTATGTGTTTTTTTCCACGTGGTTCCAGACCCATAGAAATGGCCAGAAATGCGGAAAAATCCGCAAAATTAATGAACATGCTGCCTTTTTTACCGCAAAGCGTTTTTTCGCGGTAAAAAATGCATCAATATGCAAAAAAAGTGCAAAATGCATAGAAATCAATGGGGAGCTTATTTTTAGGCAAATCCGCTAAAAAAATGCTAAAAAACGCTGTGTGCACACAGCCTTATACTACCCCATCCATTGCCATGGCCACTTTTCCTTTTACCAAATATTTTGCACAACACTATAATTAACTTTACAACCTTGCTTACTTTAATGCTATTGATTAGAAAAAGGTTCTACGAAATTCAGTATTGTCAACATTTTGGAAATTTTTCTTGTGTTCAATGAGATATTGATTAAAATCTAACTTTTCAAAGTATTTCGGTTTGAGGCTAAAATAGAACCATATCCATAGGGATTTGTCATATAAATGAAGTATGTTTCCTACCAGTGAAATTCTGCTGAACCCTTCGTAGCAGTTCCTGTTTTTTTTAAATAATTTTCCTCTTCACCCCAGCCGTATTTTCAGCACAGCAAAACAGTGATTAATTTTTCCTGACTTTTATGGATTTTTATTTCTAAATAAGAGCCTTTTGCTGTGATCACTGCTTCCTGGCAATCAAGTAGATAACTATTATGGAAGTCAAGGCCATGCTTTTCTGGAGGGTTGAATGAAGCCTGCATATTAGTTGCTTTGACTCTCAAAGATCTTGCATCCGCTTATCATCATAAATGAGCTGACCGTAGAGAATGAAAAAGGTTCATATACAGTAGAATAAGGTGGAGCAGTGAGGGTTAGCTGCTAGACTCTGTGATCATTTACTGTAGAGAGCTGAACTGACAGTAGTATTCACGGCCCTTTGAACTCAACCAACCTATTTCTGTTCCTTTTAAGTGTAGAGCTGCAGTTAGTTCCCATCCATCAAAGAAATGAAAAAGAATTTATTACCTTCTAAGCTGTTTCTGGTAACTCTTGAGAGGTGGTTTTGTAGCATGCATGGAACATTTACCATACATATGGATAAGAGAAGTCACTTAGTAATCACAAAGGCTGAAATTGAACCAGCTGTTACTATCTTCCTCACTTAATTGCCCATATGATTTTCCTGAACATCCCCCATCCTCAGGAATCCAGTGCCTCAGCAGGTCTAACTGTCTCTCACATTCGAAACCTTCGAATTCGAAACATCATGTCCTCACTATATCTGAAACTGAACCTGTCAAAGACTGAACTCCTTGTGTTTCCTCCCTCTACTAATGTACCTATACCCGACACTGCCATTTCTGTGTGTGGTTCCACTATTACTCCCCAGCAAGATGCCCGCTATCTTGGGGTCATACTTGACTCCGAGCTTTCCTTTACCTCCCAAATCCGATCACTGGCTCGCTCTTGTTATCTGCACCTTAAAAACATTTCTAGAATTCTACTTTTTCTTACTTTTGACTCCGCAAAAACTCTTACTGTTTCTCTTATTCATTCTCGTCTCGACTATTGTAGCTCTCTTATAATCGGTCTCCCTCTTACCAAACTCTCCCCTCTCCAATCTGTCTTGAATGCTGCAGCCAGGATCATATTCCTCACCAATCGTTACACTGATGCCTCTACCTTGTGCCAGTCATTACACTGGCTACCCTTCCACTCCAGAATCCAGTACAAACTTATTACCTTCACCCACAAAGCTCTCCATGGCTCAGCACCACCCTACATCTCCTCCCTCGTTTCAGTCTACCACCCTACCCGTGCCCTCCGTTCTGCTGATGACCTGAGGTTAGCATCCTCAATAATCAGAACCTCCCACTCCCGTCTCCAAGACTATACATGTGCTGCACCAATTCTTTGGAATGCACTTCCCAGGTCAATACGATTAGTCCCCAATCTCTACAATTTTAAGCGTGCCCTGAAAACACATTTATTCAGACTGGCCTACCTCCTCAACACAGTAACCTAATCTATCCCTGTGTGGCACAGTCAAAAGCTTTACCATATCCAGGTTCCCTGCATCATGTTCCCACATGATTTATGCATCTATTAGCCCTCTGTGTCTGTACTGTTACATACTTAACATTATGGCTGGTCCGAACAATGAAGGCAACTGTTGCCACCCACCTTTTGTGTCTACCTTTTTTCCTCATAGACTGTAAGCTTGCGAGCAGGGCCCTCATTCCTCTTGGTATCTGTTATGATCTATGTGATTATAGTTATGCTGTAATGTCTATCGTCTCTGTACAAGTCCCCTCTGAAATGTAAAGTGCTGCGGAATATGTCGGCGCTATAGAAATAAAATGTATTATTATTATTATTATTATTTGGACACAACCTGAAAACTCATCTCTTCAGGAAAGCCTACAGCATGAAATAACCCCGCTGTCACCTCACCACCACCAGACTGTCTCCTTCCAATTCACATGTACAGCACCATGAAATTGAATGGTGCTCTAAAAATAAATAATTATATAGAAATCGTTATGCAACTAAAATATATGTAAAATATAGTTAATTATATAACATTTATTTCTATACTTATTTATATGTTAAATGTAGAATAACTAAATCTACCTACTCATCACAATAATAACCAAACATTTTTTAACGTATCAATCTTGATTATGAAATGTTGAGTACCAGTGTTTAAAAAGCTTAAAATAAGAAAAATACATCATCCTCATCGTCCAGCAGCCAGCTGGGCATGCATACTCATGGAGGAGCCAGCACAAATAGTAAGTGCTTCACGCCCTGACACTATTTGAACATAGCCTTTAGCACAGCCACCAAAGCAGAAGATGTCTGCCGAGAATAGCTTTTGTGCTGCAATAAATTAAGTTATTGGTCTCACTTCACGGGAACTACATGTTTGGACAAGGGAACATGTTAGGGATATTTTGTTAGCAAGGGAGGGGGAGGATCCCTCAAAACTTTAAACTATTCCGAGAAATTTCAGGACCTTCTATGGCTGCGTTCCAAGTCAATTTCTGGTACGTGGTATAGCAAGTATGTGGGCGCTAGATGGAACGCATATGCACCTCTTTATTCTCAAAGACAATGCATGCATGGGTGTGCCATAATATGAGACGGTGACTCCTAGATCCTGTGTCATCTGAGCATGCGTGGATACACGATGATGCGCCAGGATTCGCTGCAAGGTGCCTGCGCAAGGTGGAACGCAAATGCAAATGTGTTCCACTGGAATATTATGTCATAAACCAGAAAAAGGAAATAGTGCTCCTATAAATAGAAGGCCTAGTACAACGATCATACATGGCTGCCACTGGTTTCCTGGTGTATATGGCCGGACATTGTTACCCTGCTGCCTACTGACTCTCTTAATGACTGAATCATCCTCTATGGTCAGTCTATAAGCTAATTTTATCATATTTCTACTTATCTTTTTTGCCATAATGTTAGCTGAGTATGTTCTCCTAATGAACCCACTGGAGAGGAAATGCGTAGACAATATGCATTCCTGGATGGTAATTTGCACATAGATGCTAGTAAGAGTAATATGCTTTTGAACCATAATACGTTTATTGTTGGAACAAGGTTGCAATTTTATAAACTATTGCTAAACTATTTTATTGGTTGCAACAACATATATACTGTATATATATGGATATTGACCTTTGTAACTACATCGTTTTATGAATTGATACATGCACCTCGCATTCATTTTACAGTTTTTATGGTTGAGTAATTAGCTGGCGGAGTCATATATAATCCTATTGTGGATTATTACCATAAACTAGCTTGAGTTATCTACTAATCTATGGAGTCTACCAGCTTCGGTCTACAGGTTGTAGAAAGTTTCACATTTACATCTGTGCCAAACTAGTCTACATGCTTTATTTTGGACACTGCCTATGTTACTACAAACCCTTTTTTATACTTATTATTGCTGTCTGTTTATGTTAACTTTTCCCTTTCTTCATAGGGCCATGTAGGGCCAGATAGGAATAGCTGACAGTGAGCAGAGGTGCCTTCTGCACAGGTTTACGGTGTCACCCTCCACGCCGAGCTAGGGAAACACCAGTTGCTTTAAAGGGTGAATCTATATTCCCTTTGCTTATACTCAGATAGGCAATGTCTGTCGGCATTGTATTTTATTTTATTAATGGTATATTTTAATAAATTACAGTATATTAAATGTTATGTTTTAACATGCTGTATTTTTTTCATAAGTGTTTAAGTTGGTGATACTTAATTTTTTTCTTGCACTTACTACTTGTAATCAGTGAATTCTGCATTTCTGATACATGGTATTGACAATTCCCACTGGTATTGGGGTGGCGGGAGGATGTGAAACAGATGCTTTCACAGTTCAAATGTTGATGGATTATGACATTGAATACAATGTCATCTGTGGGATTAAATGAAAAATTAAGCTTTGCTTCATTCCTATAAATATGACATCTTTGTATTTTGATTAATGTATTTTAATGATCTGTTTATTTTTGTCTTGTTTTATGTTTTCTTTTAATGTGTTGAAGATTTATATGACTTTCAGCTAAATTCACAATTAGGAACATTTGTTGCCGCAATTAATGAGGAGAGAATCTGAATAAACAAGATATTGGAACCTATTAATTATATTCACCTTTTAATAATTTATACTATATTTACTATATCAGTTTTTTGTTTTTATTTTTTTATTAATTAAAGTTTCTTTATAAATTCTTATATTTTTATATTCTCATTTATTATGATTCATTACACTGTTTAAATACTTTTGCACTTAGCACTTTATCTACTAGATGTCACAGTGCATTGTTCTCTGAATACATTTATTGTACTCACTAATATAGCGCCATTAATTCCACAGAACTTTACGGTCCTTATAACTGTCCCTACTGGAACTCTAGATTCCCTATCAGTTTGTCTTTGGAGTGTGGGAGGAAACCGGAGAACACCCACACAAACACGGGGAGAACATACAAACTCTTTGCAGATGTTGTCCTTGGTCGGATTTGAAACCAGGACCCCTGTGCTGCAAGGCTGCAGTGCTAACCACTGAGCCACTGTGCTGCCCTTTTTTAACCCCTTCACAACATGTGACGTACATGTACAGCAAAGGTCATGTCTTTCCCTTTGATGTGGGCTCCGGCGAGGAGATTTGAACAGCTGATATATGCCCTTAACAGCCGAAGGTGGAATTGCGATCCACCCATGGCTGTTAACCTGTTAAATGCCGCTGTCAGTCTCTGACAGCGGCATTTAATGTGATCGTGCCATAAGCGTGTCACTGACCCTGCCCATCGGTGCCCATGTTACATGACTGAGGGTCGCTAATGGGTTGGCATGACAACCAGGGGTCTGCAGCAGACCCCTGTGGTTGTCATTACCGGATTGCTATGAGTGCCACCCAGATGTTGGTGTTCATAGCAAGTGAGCATTCCTGCTACTGAGAGCAGGGCTACAGACCTGCTCTGTGTAGCACAAGCGATCGGATGATCGCAGCTTGTACATTGTCTTATAGATTTTGATATGCTGAACACGAATATGTGCTCCAAAAGTCTGTATCACGTAAGGTTTTTAAGAAACAACAGTTTATAGTCTACATTATGACGTCTGAGACACTACATACATGTGCATCGATGTCAGTAGCAATAGCAATTGTTCAAAAGTGTTTTGCAGATGACTTCTCGAATAAGATTCCAGCAATAGTCAGCCAGCATTACTGTACTCCACTTTCCCTGGTACCTTTTCTCCATCAGCATAATTTCTTTGTGAAATCCTTCACCATGTTCATCACTAACGGTACCGAGATTGGCTGGAAAAAAGTCCAAGTGAGAATGTAGAAAATGCATTTTTAGTAACATATTGCATTTCATCAAATGATATGCTGTGAGCATGTTGTCCACGAGTTGTTCAAAGTTCGGTACCCTGATGTTGCCAAGGAAGTTGAAGGTCACATCTTTAAAGGCTCTCCATGCCACTTGTTCAGCACCTTGCAAAAGACAATCAAAGCTACTGTCATTCATTATATCTCTGATATGTGGGCCAATAAAAATACCTTCTTTAATCTTTGCATCACTTATGTCGCAAGTAAGAAAAGGCTTCCGATTTTTTGTTCATTGCTTTGACAAAATTCTTCATAAGCCCAAGTTTAATATGCAAAGGAGGGAGAAATATATTTGCTGGATCAACGAGAGAATTATGTTTAACATTCTTCTGTCCAGCAACCAGTTTTCGTGGAGTGGCCAGTCCTTTCTGAAATAGTGCATTTCTCGTGCACGACTGTTATGAATGGGTCACCAAGGAGAAAAAAGCAAAACAAGCTAAGCCACAGAAAACCAGAGTGGTTGGTAACTATGCAGATTGCAGATCCCTGATCTTACCACACAACTAGCAGTAGCCGTGGAGCATGCCTACGATGAACCTAGATGCCTCATCACGGCCGGAGGACTACATAAGCCTAAAGCAAGAAAAGGGAAAACTAACTGCCCCAGAGCAGACCCCAAAGGAATAGGTAGCCCCCACACATGTATTGACAGTGAAACAAGATGAAGGCACAAGCACAGGCAGGAAAATAGGCTGAGCAAATGATGGGGACCAAACTAACTAGACAGGAAAGGAAAGGGAAGACACGGTCTGCAACCTGCAAAAAAACCCTACAAAAATAATGTCCAACGCTTCTGATAGCAAAATTAACCCTGAAGTCACTAGACTTCTCCCACTATATTAGCACTCTGAAATATTCTGAGACAGAGCAAAAAGAGACCGAACTAGTAAGGGACAAAAAGCCAATTGGCAAAATACTGATAAATAAGAGTGGAAATTCAGCTCAGCCCCCAGCTGGGGCTGGCAGACCACACAAAAACTGAATAGACCAACAAAATCAAGTGTGAACATTAGCAGAAAAACTTAGCTTTAGATGACTGGAACAGAGCTGAAAACCAAGAGCTGACAAGCCAGAAGGAATCACCAGCAATTGAATAGGGCGTCGGCTGTCTTAAATCCAATCTGAGAATCCTGAGATCCAATCGTCATCCTCATTCTCCGGTGGCAGATCTCCACCGATCAAACCAGCCGCACCACCTCCCGTCACCACCAGAGGGAGTCCAGAAGGGGAACTCACAACTGGTGAACCCGAGAATGAACTCACAACACACGACTGTCCCACTCACAAATAAAACAATACTTGATCTATCCAAGCTGCAGTCCAAGAAGAAGTGCAACAACTTTTAGATCACCACATATGTTCCAGTTATAATTTCTATAATTAATGTGGGTGAACAGTAACTACATATTCTCATATGTTTCTTTGATGTGTATGGCATGTCCAGTAGGTATAGAAGGATAGATATTTCCATTGTGCAGTAAAACAGCCTTCAGACTTAAAACTGATGAGTCAATGAACAGTAGCCAATCCTTTGGGTCATGTTCACATCCAAGAGTATCAAACAACCCCAAGACGTCATTGCAAAAGGTTAAACTGTCGACATGGTTGAAAAATTGACTAAGGTCTTCTTGACGACTTCAAAAACATAAACTCTTGTTCCTGGTAATAAGAGATCCGTTCTTGTAGCCTTGATCACAATAATTCTGCCTGCCTCGTTGACAATTTCAAATCTCTGACCAAGTCACTCAGATCAGGTTGACTGAACAGATGTGGATTAGATATAGAAGGCTCAAAGTCTGGGTCTGCAGCAGTTTCATTTTCCACTGACATTGTTAGTTCATCTTTGTCGTCCTCCATTGTCCATACTTTGGGCGGCTTTGGATCATAAAGACTTTTATCGTGTGGCACTGGTCTTGTGGCTGAAGGAAGATTAGGATATTCTATTGATTTCTTTGCTGAATTTCCTGTTACATTTGTGAGGCAGAACTAGCAATCTGTTATATGATCTCTATGCTCTCTCCATATCATTGGGACAATGAACAACATTGAAGGTAGTGATCCATTCAGCCATGCTCTAAGTATGTCAGTATTGTCTTTTGATTCCTCCCCTGCCCAGTAGATGTGGTATGCTCCGTACTTGGTCAGCCGAATGATTCACTGCGCCTGTGCGGATTCGCATAATAAGTGCTTTCATATGTGTAGATCAGCAATTTATGTTATTTCAGTGGAAAATTCAGAATATACTGTTTCAGAAAGAGTTCATATATGAATTTTTAGAATTATAACAGAATATTATGTTTCATATCATTTCTCAAAAACCTTACGTGATAGGAAAAATCTGAAGTAATTTCTGAAATCAACATGAAAAAATCTATCAGGAACACTCAAAATTGTCCGAGGGTCAAAACTTTGGTAACACAGTGCTATTAAAGCAAGTGTAAAGTTAAAAAAAAAGTTTTGAAAAATATTAAAAAAAAAATATATATATATATATATATATATATATAAAAGTTCAAATCATCCCCCATTCAAAATAAGATAATTAAAAAACCAAAGCACATATTTGGTATTGTCACGTTCAGAATCACCCAATCAAAATATAAAAATAATTAATTTGATCGGTAAACAACATAGCGAAAAAAAAATCAAAACAGAATTTCGACTTTTTTGGTCGCCGCAACATTACATTAAAATGCAATCATGGGCGATAAAAGATCGTATCTAAACCAAAATGGTATCAATAAAAATGCCAGCTCAGAGTGCAAAAAATAATCCCTCACCCATCCCCAGATCACAAAAAATGCAGACACTATGGGTCTCAGAAAATGACGCAATTGTTTTTTTTTTTTTTTAAATGTACTTTGAATTTTTTTTCACCACTGTAATAAAAAGCAACCTATACATATTTGGCATCTACGAACTTGTAATCACCTGGAGATTCACAATGGCAGGTCAGTTTTAGCATTTGGTGAACATGATGAAAAAAACTCCAAAAATAGTTGTGGAAGTGCAGTTTTTTGTAATTTCACCTCACTTGGAATATTTTTCCCACTTTACAGTACGTGATATGGTAAAACAATGATGTTGTTCAAAACTGCAACTGGTCTTGCAAAAAACAAGTCCTCACATGGCCATATTGGTGGAAAAATAAAAAAGTTGTGGCTCTGGAAAGCAGGGGAGCAAAAAACAGAAATGCAAAACGAAAAATGGATGCGGCGTGAAGGCATTAAAATTAACCAATCTGCCTAATATTGAAAATCTGCGCAATCTCAGTTTGTGCACACGCCACCACCTGTGCCATTTTGCTGAAGACACAATTGGATGTCAATCTGCACATGTGCCTCTACCAGCACCATTTTGCTGAAGACCACTGGCAGATGAATGTGCAAAAGCGCCGCCAGCGGCAAGGGCGGCACGAGCACCAGTTTAAAAAAAGAAGGCTCGGACAAACGCGGAGGGGTGGCTGCAGAGCCAAAAATCCTACCTAAAGTCACTCCTCAAAGTCCCATCCAATGAATGAAGGGGATATGGCACTAAAACATTTAACGTGAATTTAACAAGAACCAGGATGCAAATTTGTTCCCTACAGTTATCTATTAAATCAGTATAAAAACACCATTATGGCCATACCTTAATTTTAACATACTAAATTGCAATGACAGGTTCTTTTTAAGGCTGGTTTCACATTAGCGTTTTTTAGCGCAGCGCATCATGCGTGTCCATGCACATGCGTCATGAGCACCTATGTTTAACATGGCGTGCGCATGGTCTAACGTTTGCACCCGTTCGTATGCGTTTTTGTGTGCATGCATTTTTTTAAGGTGTGCCTAGGCGCGCCGGATGCAACCTGTTGCATTTTTGGGTCCATCCAACGGTGTAAAAAAAACGCATGCTACAGTCTATGGGAACGCAGGCGTGCGCATGGACATGCGCACGCCTGCGTTACAAAGAGAATGCGTTTTAAGAGTTAGCATGGCTAGAAACTGGTTAAAATGCATGCACCTAAAAAAATGCAAACGCATGATGCTCTTTTTGCATGCGTTTCTATTGCGCGCAAAGCGCTGCGCTAAAAAATGCTAATGTGAAAGTAGCCTAAGAAAATTAGCAAAGGAATAAAAAAATCCATTATCTTCAGATTTAACACAGCATTTATGTCTGCACTCCTTCAAAGTTACATCTACAGCTATTAGGTTGGAGTCACACACAAGGTAGAAAAATACGGACCGTATTTTACGTCCGTAATACGCATAAATGGTCCCTAAATAGTGCTCCGTATGTCATCCGTTGTCAGTGTGTGGCCACGTATTTTTCTCATGTAAGTATCCGTATGTAATTCATATGGCATCCGTATACCGTTTTTTTTCTCGCAACCTTGCAAAATGGACATTTAATGGTTTTGAGGCCTGCACATAATTTAAATCATCAGCACCAACCCTATTTATTGCCTGAACATCAGGTGGCAGCCTACAATCTGCCCATTTTGGTGCTCTGCTTGTGTGGGTGTCTTGCTGGTTGTTAGCAAACATGTCTGACACACTTCAGTTCAACCCAACTGACCGTGTTCTCTTCAACTGGGTTTTGTCCAGGCGCTTTGGCCAGCCATACCCACTGATTGTGGATCCGAGGAGGAGGAGACGCATGTGGGTCCATCCACTTTTGAGGCAATGACTCACAAGAGGTCATTTTCATCCCCTCTATTCTTCTCTGTGGGATCATCCGGAAAAATGTTACAAATACTGTTGCATGAGCCTTGCAACATTTGATCTACTCTTGGAGACAGTGATAACCTTTCAGGACACAAGGATGCGAAAAGCAATATCTGCAGAGGAGCGACTTCTACTCACTTTACGGTATGTACTACACAACCAAATTCTCTGTGTTCATGATGTGTTGCCCAAAGTATGTTTTTTATTTTGTCCTAAGTTTAATGCCCTCATCTTATTCCAGATATATATAAACTTACAGACCAGAATGTTATGTGTAATGTGTACTGAATATCACGTAGTGATTGTGCGACAAAATATATGTGTGTTAGTAGATATGAATCACTAACAAGTTTGGTATGTATGTACCTGGTGTTTTGTTAATTTGTGCATTCTAAAATGTTCCATTTCTGTTGTTCTTCAGCTTCCTGTCCACTGGCCTGTCTTATGCCGCCCTCCACCATGAGTTTCTCATTGGAAGATCTTCCATTTCTGGCATAGTCAGGTCGACATGTAGTCAAATATTGTCAAGACTACATCAACTCGTCATGCCCCAGCCCAGGATGGAAGACTGGTTGAGGATGTCAAGGGACTTTGAGGAGGCATGCCAGTTTCCTAATTGTATTGGGGCCCTTGATGGCAAACATATCCGGGTGCGTAAGCTGCCGAACTCTGGCTCACAATTCTTCAATTATAAACAATACTTTTCTGCTGTATTGTTGACTCTGGCTGACCCTCAATACAAGTTTATAATTGTTGACATTGGGGCCTATGGAAGGACGGGAGACTCTAGAGACTTCAATACTTACATTATGGGTCGGTGGCTACGCATCAACCAGTTGGATCTACCACCACGCCAGCTACCAGGATCCACTCAAGAATCAGTCCCTTATGTCCTTGTGGCAGATGAGGCGTTTCAGTTAACGCGCAATGTCATGAGGCCATATCCCCGGCGCAACCTGGACCACCGGCGCTGAATTTGTAACTTGCACCTATCACGTGCTCAGCGACTGGTGGAGTGTTCCTTTGGCATTCATTGGGCCAAATGGCGGGTCCTCCAGTCTGCCATTCAGCTGAGTGAACAAAATGTAAATGAAGTAAATAAAGCATGTGGCATTGGCCATAACTTCACCAGGATACATGATTGTTCCTCCTCTGCTTGTGTTGTGCGTGGGTCAGACAATGTACGTAGGGCGAGACCACCTATCAACCCTCAATGTACACCGTTCTCTGGGCTCAAAGTGCGTGATATTTTCACAAATTACTTTATGTCACCTGAGGGGGAAACTTCTTGGCAAGAGCATGCTGTGTCTATGTTGTAAATGTTTGTTTTTGGGCTTTGGGAAACTACATATATTACAACCCCTTATGTCTTTTCTCTGTTTATAAATCAATGTGTAAGCATATGGCAGCATGTCGTGATGTAAGTGCATCATTGATAAAGACAACAACAATTGAAAGTTAAAACTTTTTATGTATCCTTTTTTTTAAAGGCCTTGTGAAGCCTTTTGTTATTTGGCAAAATGGCCAGAATTGGCCTTAGAACACAAATTTTTATAATGTTACAATACAGCATTTAACCACAAAAACACACACAAAGTTATAAATTGTAGTATGTGGGGGGCGAGAAGGCTGCAGCCCAGCCTGTGTTGCCTGATGGCTAATGTGGCCACCTTGGCCCTCGGCCTGTGTGGGGGCATACTCTTGCCCATGATGGAGGTAGTGGGCCGGCTCATGGGCTAGAGATGGATACTGGGCACTATATTGGAGATGACTCTCCTGTTGAGGCTGGTAGGGTCGTGAGTCTAAACTACCAAAATGGCCATGTCATCCCCAACCAGATTGGGACCAGCCTCCAACATTGGCTGGGAACAAGTGGCCATATTGAGGTGCTGGGTTATACCCTGACATTTGGGAATGATGTTGCCAATGTTGGGTAGGGGGGGAAGGGTGTGAGGTGTAGGCCCACGTGTAGGAGGATCCTCAGAAACTGATTAAGCAAGCACTTGGGGGTGTGGGTTAAGACGCATGAGATTCCTGGGTGACAGCTGCCTCCTCTCCAGAAACTCAAACAGCTCATAAGGGGTATTGGGGGGTGTGCTTGCGTCAATTAGGATCTGAATGGATCCTCGCACACGTAGCCGCACCTCACGGGGAAGGGAACGAAGATAATGGGCAAGGCTGCGTATGTACTCCTCCTCCCCATCATCAGTGGCAACTCTGTTACGAGAATTTTGGTCCCCTGTATCAACATTGGTCGTGGTATCAGTGGCAGGGATATGTTGCCTTCATCTACGTCACCTGGATGGCACAGAAGGCTGGGGGGAGTCCTCTAGCCAAACAGTTGGGCTGCTGCTGTTGCCCTGTTCATCCTGGATGTCGGGTGGTGATGCAGCTGATGGTCCTTTTTGTGGCTCTGTTCCTGGTGGTGGTGTTTCTGGTGACGGCCCAGGTTCTAGGGCAGGATCAGGTCGAGCCGGAGAAGTGACTTGGGCCTGGCTCCTTGGAAGGTCACAAAATGGGCCAGACACCTCAACCCCTCCACCTATAGGATCGATGATGGCCTCTGATTCAGACCCTGTCTCCCTTTCAGTGATGTTAGGCTGAGTTCTGTGATTAAATATAAAATGTAGAAAAAGGACATTTTTGATCGGGCCCTATAAAGCATTTGTGTTATGTGGTGTTTTTGCTATATTTACGGTCTGAGATCCATAACTGGAGCGAGGAATGAGAGGTGGTCGAAATAAACTTATATCCACTTTGTGTGGGCCCCTGAACCACTTCTTGCCCGCTGCTGGCACTCACGGCGATACTGCTCACGGATGCTGCGCCAGCGTCTCAACACATCTTCGACTGCAATGTGACATAAAAGAATGAAAACTTACAATTTGCCAAAAACAAGTTTTTGAACTAGTATCAAAGTCATGTGGCCTACTAGGGTGTGAGTTCTACCCAGGGTGGCATATAGCATTGGTGCAACCAGGCCAGATGCACAGGGTCACAGTAGCTCATGTGGCAATTAGCAACTCTTTAAACTGTTTTTGCTAGGCATTATGAGGAGCTTGGGGACAGGGTAACATTCTCTCAGGGTCAAACAGTGGGTCCAAAAATAATTTACAAGCAACAAGAGCCCAATATCAGAAGCACAGGATGTGGGGGGGCCTACTTGTTAAATTTTTTTGGGATGGCAGGTAATTTGACATACATAATTTATGTGCACGTACTTATGTGCTGCTGCTCCTCACATGGCCGATCACCAAAATCAGGGAACATTTTGCGACATATGCGCCTCCATGCAGCCTCCTTTCTTGCCCGGTCGGCATAATGTGCATCCCGTTGGTCCCATAATTCCGGGCGATTATGCACAAGAACAATTAGCAGCTCCACATTCAGATTCTGGTAGGGTGCCATGATGCTGTACTCCGTGGAGGCGTACTTCCTGTATGTCTGGAGCGCTTTTTGAGCTAATTTGCATGTCTAAGCTTCCTGATGATGGATTGGCCCATTTCCTGTGACCAGAAAAAGTTTGGCGTATTTCTTGCAAGTCACACGGGTGGTCCGTGTGTAATGCGATTTTTTTGCGCACCCATAGACTTGCATTGGCGTACTACGGTCGTAATACGCTGACAATCGCAGCATGCTGTGATTGGCATGGACCGTAGAAAATACGAGAGAAAAATACGGCTGATGGGAGCTACCCCATAGAGAATCATTGGTCCGTGGGCAATGCGTTTTTTTATCGCCTCTCACTCGTCCGTATTCCTCTCTAGTGTGATGCCGGCCTTAGGAGTAGAGTTGAGCAAAACGGGTTGGCCAAATTCAGAAGTCGCCGACTTTGACTAAAGTCGGGTTTCATCGATCGAAACCCGACCATAGCGTGAGGTCGGCCATGAGGTCGCCGACTTGAGCGTCAAAGTCGCGTTTCCCACAATGCTTCCAGTGCCTTTTCTCAGCCAATCATCAAGGACGCACACTGTGGGCAATACGATTACATAGGCAGCGGCCCCCACCAGCTTAGAGAAGGGCATTCAAGTGATTGGCTGGCTTTGTGTGGCGTCACAGTGGCTATAAAAGGCCGTGATCGGAGACCGCCATCTTACTTCTGCCGATCTTAGCAAAGGGAGAGGTTGCTGCTCGTTCTCAATAGGGAGAGTGCTTAGGCAGGAAAAAAAAAAGTGCTTCTGCTGATAGTGATTTTCACTGTACAACACAACAGTATAGTGTGCAGTGACAGGGGAGGCTATATTTGTGTGCAGCAGCTCTGGTGGTGATTAGGCTGCCTTATAATGCTCCCTGATAGCTGCATTGCTGTTTGCACACTGCTGTGCAGAGTGCTTTTTTAAAAGCAAAAATACTTTTATTCCTTTTCTCTGCACAGTTAGCAAGCGTTCATTTTTTCATACTTTTGTGTGCAGCAGCGCTGGTGGTTATTAGGCTGCCTTATAAGACTACCTGATAGCAGCACTGCTGTGTGCACACTGCTGTGCAGACTGCTTTTTTTCAAAGCAAAAATACTTTTATTCCTTTTTTCTGCACAGTAGTTACTGAGCGTAAATTTTTGCACACACCGTATAGAGGTGTACGCTCCTCACACACTACTGGGTACCGGCTGGTATCATGGACAAATACATGCTATATATGTGTGACTCCGTAAAAAAATACACGGAGATTATCATTTTTCCATACATACCCTGTATAGAGGTGTCCGATTCTCAAACAGTATCTGATATCTGCTGTTCTTATTATGGTCACATCTACACAGAGTGAGCGTGTGTGTGTGAGACTCCGTAAATACATATACGGACATTTCCATTTCTCCATACACCGTATTAAGCTGTCCGATTATCAAACAGTATTGTATATCTGCTGTTCTTATTACGGTCACATCTACACAGAGTCAGCGTGTGTGTGTGATACTCCATAAATACATATACGGACATTTCCATTTCTCCATACACCTTCTTGAGCTGTCCGATTCTCAAACAGTATTGTATATCTGCTGTTCTTATTATGGTCACATCTACACAGAGTCAGCGTATGTCTGTGAGACTCTGTAAATACATATACGGACATTTCCATTTCTTCATACATCGTATTAAGCTGTCCGATTCTCAAACAGTATCGAATATCTGGTGTTCTTATTACGGTCACATCTACACAGAGTCAGCGTGTGTGTGTGACATTCCATAAATACATATACGGACATTTCCATTTCTCCATACACCACATAGAGCTGTCCAATTCTCAAACAGTATCGGATATCTGGTGTTCTTATTATGGTCACATCTACACAGAGTCAGCGTGTGTGACACTCCGTAAATACATATACGGACATTTCCATTTCTCCATACACCATTTTGAGCTGTCCAATTCTCAAACAGTATTGTATATCTGCTGTTCTTATTACGGTCACTAATATATCTGCTGGTATTTTTGGTACATTTTCCAAAACATGAGGAAGTATGGTGGAAGAGGCCACGGACATGGGCGGGGGGCGCAGCTGGTACTGATGGTGGTGGTGGTGCATCGGCTGGTTCTGCTGATTCTGGGAAAAGCACAATAGCAGCTAAGGCAGGAGGTGTTGAGCCTGCGTCATCGTCTGGCACAAGAAGACCTTTAAGGTTCCCTTTTCTGGTTGTAGGTAAACCGCTTTTAAAGCTGGAGCATCAGGAACAGGTTTTGGCTTACATTGCTGAAACAGCCTCCAGCTCTAATACCTCCTCTTCTGAAGTTACAAAAACTGCAAGCACAGAGTCATCAGTGCAGGCTTCTGGTCAGGAACAACACCTTTCCTTGTGTCCTTCACCCACACCAAAAGTGAAGGGTGCCACAGCACACGCTTCAGGTTACTCCATGGAGCTCTTTTCACACACCATTCCTCCTGGGTTATCAAGTCAAATCCTGAATTCCCCAGTCCAAGATGAATCTGACATGGAGTGCACTGATGCACAGTCACTGCTAGATGATTCTGCTGGTACATTCACCCACAACACAACATTGCCCTCGCAGTCTGCTGAGCCCGAATCAGACTCTGATGAAACTCAGGTGCCCCTTCCCGCATACTATACCACCTTACACGGTGACACAGAGGAAGGTACAGAGGAAGGTGTAGATGACATTGAAGACGAGGTCATGGATGACCCAGTTGTTGACCCGTATTGGCATCCATTGGGGAAGAGTGTGCCGGTGACAATAGCTCAGAACAGGAGTAGGATCCGCAGCAGGCATCATCATCGCAGCAGCGGTTATCCGGCAGGCCCATAGCTGTCAAAAAACTTGGTAAGAAAACTAAAAGAGTTGCAGGCCAGCTTGGCCAGACAGTCAAATTAGCATAGCGTGCAAGCCCTGAAAATTTGTACCATAGTAGGAAGTGTGCAGTGTGGCACTTTTTTGAACAAAATCCTACTGATGACGCAAAGGTTATCTTTAAGAAGTGCCGAAGGACCTTTAGCAGAGGGAAAAATCTATGAAATTTGAATACCAGTTGCATGCT
Source organism: Dendrobates tinctorius (assembly GCF_039654945.1). NCBI lineage: Eukaryota > Metazoa > Chordata > Amphibia > Anura > Dendrobatidae > Dendrobates > Dendrobates tinctorius. Next base: position 5,633,218 of record NW_027361708.1, read on the forward strand.
TAGACATTTAACCAACATGCACTTGCAAGCATGGACGGACTACAAAAGCTCAGGTAGCACATGTGCACCTGCTCTGACTGAAGTTAACCGGCAACGCTCCATCGCTTCCCCCACTGTAAGGCCACCGCTAAGCACACCACCATCAAGAAATGTTGAGGTGTCTTCACTAGGCTAAAGAGTCAGGGAATCACAATATTTTCGAGAGGAAACACTGAATCTAGGCCATCAACACCCTCACCATCACCAATCCCTTCTCAGTCCACCAGGTCCAATGCTAGTTCCCCCATATGCAGCTCTCAAGTCCAGCTCACCCTACCAGACACTCTCAGTAGGACAAGAAAGTACACATCCTCTCATCCGCATACACTGGCTTTGAATGCCTATATTGCCAAACTGATCTCACTAGAGATGATGCCCTTCCGTTTGGTTGAAAGCGAAGCTTTCCAAGAGCTCATCATGGCCTACGCTGTCCCACGCTATGACCTACCCAGTCGGCACTTCTTTTCTCGAAAAGCCATCCCTGCCCACCACCGGCATGTGAAAGACCGCATTGTCCATGCACTAAAACAATCAGTGAGTGCAAAGGTGCACCTCACAACAGATGCATGGGCTAGTAGGCATGGCCAGGGCCGTTACGTGTCCATCACTGTGCACTGGGTTAATGTGATGGATGCAGGCTCCACAGGGGACAGCGGCGGTGGAACAGTGCTGCCTAGACGACGATATAGGAAACAGTTGGCTGTAGGCGTTCGACCCTCCTCCTCCTTTTGACTTTATGATTACACAGCTTGCATTTGAAAAAGCAAATGTCATCTGCAACTGTGTCAAAAAAGGACCACGCACTGCAAGTCCTGGGAGCACCCGTTTTGGGTTTTGGAAGAGGAATGCTCCTAAAGGGTGCCGAAGTGGAGGCTACAGGCAACCAAGACTGCCCCCTCCCTCTCCCTCCTGTTTTGGCCATTCGGGGAATCTCTTCTTCAGAGGTGCTCCCACCACCTTCCTGTTCCTCACGCCATGATGGGTCAAGGACCTCATCATCTACGCTCCCCTCTTCAAACACCTACTTCTCCTTGGTAGTATCGCCAGCACAGTACGCACCAGAAAGTGGCACCTGAGTCTCATCATCTGATGCGTACTGATGTGTGATGACCATAGGCACTGGCCCACACTCCTCTTCAGATTCAGAGGGGCAAAGCAGTTGCGCATCACTGCATACTCCCTCTTCTTCACATTCTAGAATGCTGCTTGGCTGGCCCCCTGTTTCCAAGTCAAGAGATTCAGAGAACAGAGAACAGAAGTAGAGATGGCTCCTGTCCAGGGCTCTCTGACTGCCTGGGCAATTTGGCAGGTGGTGAAGAGACAGATGGTTGCTCTTCAGTGCTCTGGCCCTGAGAGGATGTGGAAGTAATTGAAGTCGATGCGTTAGCTGTCATCCATTCGACAACGGCTTCAATTTGTTCGACCCACAGCAGTGGGGCACGGCGAGGTCCTACAAAGCTACACATAAAGGACTGTTGCCTGGTAAAACTGGGGGATGCTGAGTCACTGGTGCCCGCAGCAGGCACAGAATCCCCACGTCCTCTCCCTGCTGAAACTCCATGCCCACGACCACGTGCCTTACTCCCTGCCTTCTTCATCTTGGTAGACTGATAAAGATAGGCAGAAAAGCACAAAGGGGGGCTTAGTGTGTTTATTCCTGAACAGCTGCTAACAGGTATAAGAAACACTAATTTTATAAAGTGTGTAGACTACACTTTAATTTGAGCTAATGTGGCCTACACAACTGTCAAGTGGAGTGTTTGGTGAACTTTATTTACGTGTTTTTTTTTCAAAAAAACAAAAAGGATGTGACCAAAGATGTGAAAGCAATAGTATCACAAACTTTTTGGAGCTATTACAATGCAGAAAGGTAACCTACAATGCAATAGATGAGGCTCCAAAAAATAGGCTAATACTAATCTGGCTGCGGCTGCAGGGCACAAGCCAGAAAAAAGACTCCTCTATCTACTCCTATATAGTGTTTGCAACCAACCAATGTAGATGGATACGGATGGAAGCACACTAATAGGAGAAAAAAATAAGGAAAAATGAGCTGCAATAAAACACAAAAAGGACTATGTATGAGGCAGTGACGCACGCTGAGTGGACTACAACCAGAGGTGGCTGCAGAACACACTACAGTGTGAGCTTCACTCACACAGACCTTGCAGACAGCTGTGAACAGTGCTGCAAGGCAAAACAAAGCTACAGTGATTGATAATGTAGCCTGGGTAAAGCACAATATTATATAGCAAATCGCTATCTCTAAATGTCCCTCAGATTCTTGAACAGCAGCCCTAACTGAATTCACAGCAGAGTGAACCCTAAATGGCAGCGGTGGCGGCTTTTATAGTGCATCATGACATCATTTCAGCAGCCAATCACAGCCATGCCATTAGTTAACATGCCTACATGCCTAACAGGATGTGCCCACACTTTTGAGGATTCCTCATTGGCTGAATCAAATCAAACTGGCTCATAGCATTATGGGAACTTCCGATTCCGGTATTCGATATGCAAAAAGTATCAGAACTCAGTATCGGAATTCCGATACCGCGAATATCGGCCGATACCCGATATTTGCGGTATCGGAATGCTCAACACTAGTGTCCACTAATTAGCATCACAGGTGTCTACAATCTTGTAATCAGAGAGTGGGACTGTAAAGAGGGCTACAGATACTCACTGTGCTGTTTGGTGACATGGTGTGTATCACAATCAACATGGACCAGAGGAAGCAAAGGAAAGAGTTGTTTCAGGAGATTAGAAAGAATATTATAGACAAACATGTTAAAGGTAAAAGTTATAAGACCATCTTCAAGCAGCTTGATGTTCCTGTGACTACAGTTGCACATATTATTCTGAAATTTAAGCTCCATGGGACTGTAGCCAACCTCCCTGGACATTGTATGAGGCAAAGTGGACTTCATGGGAAATGACCAAGGAGGACACCATTGTTGAAAAAAAAATCATAAAAAGCCAGACTGGAATTTGCCAAACTACATGTTGACAGGCCACAAAGCTTCTGGGAGAATGTGCTATGGACAGATGAGACAAAAATAGATGTGCTGATGTGCATTGCCAAAAAGTTCCATTTTTGTCTAATCTGTCACATAATTTCTGTCCAGGTCTATTTCATGAGTTTTATTTCTGTAAAAATTCTGTGGAAGCATGGCTGAAAAGCAATGTCTGACTTTCATTTGTTCATTTTCATAGATTTTTTATTTATTATTACTTTTGTTCAGATTCAAGTTATTTCTGTAACCATTTTGGGTTTTTCTGTCATTAAATGGAGGGTACCAACAATTTTGACCACATGTGTAACCTAAAAGGTAATATCGAAAGAATTTGTACTGATGGGACAATCCCTTTAATTTTTTAATCCTATGTATTTTTGCACAATTTAAAGAGTAGCAATAAAACCTCTTAATTACTCCTAATAGCTGTAGATGTATGTCTGCAGGAGTGCAGACATAAATGCCGTGTTGAATCTCAAGACAGAAAAATGAAGCATATCAAGAAAAGAACACTGTCCCTACTGTGAAACATGGAGGAGGCGCTGTTATTTTCTGGGGCTGCTTTGCTGCATCTGGCGCACAGGGTGTCTAGAATCTGTGCAGGGTACAATGAAATCTCAAGACTATCAAGGGATTCTAGAGAGAAATGTGCTGCCCAGTGTCAGAAAGCTTGATCTCAGTAGCAGGTCATGGGTCTTGCATCAGGATTATGACCCAAAACACACAGCTAAAAACACCCAAGAATGGCTAAGAGGAAAATATTGGACTATTCTGACGTGGCCTTCTATGAGCCCTTACCCAAATCCTATTGAGCATCTTTGGAAAGAACTGAAACATGCCATCTGGAAAAGGCAACCTTCAAACACGAGACAACTGGAGCAGTTTGCTCTAGAAGAGTGGGTCAAAATGCCTGTCGAGAGGTGAAGAAGTCTCATTGACAGTTACAGGAATTGTTTGGTTGCAGTGATTGACTCAAAAAGCTGTGCAACAAAATATTAAATTAAGGGTACCATCATTACTGTCCAGGCCTATTTCATGAGTTTCATTTTTCAAAAAATTCTGTGGAAGCATAGTTGAAAATGTATGTTGTGTATAAATATGTGATTCATCAGATTTTGTATTAGTCAATGCCTGATGAAGAGACCTGAGTAGTCTCGAAAGCTTGCAATGTGTTACCATCTTTTCAGTTAGCCATTAAAAGGTATCAACCACTGAGGGCTCTCAATTCTGAATATTCTTCTATCTACTGGCTAACACGGTACAAAAATATATATCTTTCCTGCATTCATCACTTAGGCCTGTTTCACACATCCGCTTTTTCCCTTCAGTCAAAATCCGCCAAATTTGTAAAAAAACGGATCCACCAAAAAAAGGGGCGGATCCGTTTTTCCCCCCATAGACTTACATTATTGGCGGATCTTGACTGACGGTTGTCCATCCCACCTGTTTTTTTGCAGATCCGCCAAGATTTTAGCGGCTCCCGGGCGGATGAAACGGACCCGGCAACGTTTTTTTGCTTTGACGGTCCGCTAATTTCAGCATTAACCCATAAATGCCGCTCCGGGAGCCGATAAAATCAACTCACCCGTCTATCCCGCGATATCGCGCTCCACCTCCCGCGATATTGCGCTCCATCTCACGCGATATCGCGCTCCACCTCACGCGATATCACACTCCACCTCACGCGATCTACATGCAATTCGCGACAGCCGCGGTCGCATTAAATTTAGCTGCATCGCTTCTCCCACGGATCCTTCATCCTACGTGCTCCGCTGACATCCGTCCGTCACGGATCCGCTGGTTTCAACCTTTGGCGGATTTCAACTGACCGCCGATGACGGAGGTATGAAACAGGCCTTAGACATTCACAGGGACATGTGTGATTATCTCCAGACTGAGGTGCCATGGACTAAAGACAGAAATGATTCTTTATATATACAGAATATGTGGTCACTTAGTGGTGATTTACTTTAAAGGGAATCTGTCAGCAGGTTTTTGCTATGTAACCTGAGCAGCATGATGTAGGGGAAGAGACCCTGATTACAGAGATGTGTCACTTACTGTTTTGCTGTTTCAATACAATCAGCGTTTTATCAGCAAGAGATTATCACTACATGACAACTAGCCTTGTGCCTCCTAGTCCAACCACATCCACAGAACTGATTAACAGCTCTGGGTCACTATACAATATACAGAGTAAAACACTGGTGAGAAAATAGCACAAAATAGGCTCTTATCCAAAAAACATTATAGGTATTGATATCAGATTGTGGTAACCTGATCCATTAGAAGTTTGCGTCTTTAGTTATGGTGTTCAGCTGCTGTGGATCCATGGGTTATAAGGTGACCATCAGATATCTTTGTCAAAGGAGTTCTGTGAATATCTTCCTCGCTCCTGATTCATTGAAGACGTCAATCCAAGAGTAGTTTTAATAAATATATTTGTGGTTTTTATTCAACACATTTATTAAACATCTGTGGTTGGGTCCTGAAGAAGAAGTGCTTGTCACCTTGAAACACGTTGATTAAAAACTCGCAAATATATTTATGAAATATACACTTGGATTGATGTCTTCAATGAATCAGCAGCACAGAAGATATCCATAAAACTCCTATAAAATATACGGAAAGCTGTTGTGTGTGCAGGGTTATACATGTTACGATCTGGGCCTAGGTTGGAATAATTGTATTGCAAACACTAGGTAAAGCAGAGGCAGGTAGTGTAGTCAGGGAAGCCAGAGGATGGTACACAGAAGCAGGAGGACGGTAATGGAGGATAAGCAGGTAACATAATAAGCCAGAGGTCGGTACACACTATCAGCAATATTGACATACTGATAGGGAATTTAGATTGTGAGCCCCATCGGGGACAGTGATGATAATGTGTGCAAACGGTAAAGCGCTACGGACTATGCTAGCGCTATATAAAAATAAAGATTATTAAAAATAAAGATTATTATATTGTATGAAGAAGCAGCAGGTAGAGAGATAGCTTTACTAAAGGCCGAGTGCTTAATAATTTCGCAAGGAGGCAAGTACATGGCCAAGTTTAATTAGGGTGTCCAATCATGGACTCACAGAATGAGCCAATCAGGAAAACACAGGATGGAGCCAATCAGAAACAACAGGTACTAGTGTCTGAACTAGCAGGTAGCTGTCCATAGAGCTGAATAGCTCAAGTGCAAGAGCTTCTGCCTGGTGCTCAGGAGTCACTGGGTTTGAGTCCTGACAATATTGGCCTCAACAACTCAGCTCTGCCTGCTAGATCTGCAGTAGAAGAAACTATGATTCTTTCCAAACTGCTGCACACAGTAAACTATGTGATCCATCTCTAGAATTAGGGTCTTTGTCCATGTATCATGTTGCTCTCAGATGATATAAGATGACATAGCAAAATCTGGTTGACAGATTCCCTTGAATTAATGCGCAAGCGAAACATCTAGATATCTTGCCAATTTTCTTCTGCAGGTTTTTCTGTGAATCTAAACAGAGAAGATAGGCAAGTAGTAGCAAGTGATGGTCTACAAAGATCCAGATAAGGTTTACGTCTGCTGGACCATTAATTTGTCAGATCCACCACCTTTTGTTTTCCATAGCTAGTCAAACTGATTGCCAATGCGCCTCTGTTGATATATCAGTGCATCTGTTAGTTGGACTTTCTGGTAAAAAAAAAAAAAATAAGAAAACTGATAAATGTAAAATCTTATAGATAAATTATAAATATTTTTAATTTTTTATGCTTGTCTTCCCTGGGGGTAAGTAAATAGGATTTATAAATTGGCTTTCCATCACGATAATGAATATAAAACATAGTATAATTATAGCAGCACAGGTTGTGTCTCCTGCCTTCACTGGTCATTATCTATGAGGAGCAACAGGAGGCAATGCCAGTATATGACAGCTGAGGGATGTCGTCCTTAAAACCAAGGATACACGAGCACACAAACTCTGTTAGAGAACAGCATCTTTCACAGCAGTCTGCCTCTCATACTGTCATATGTCAGTGCTGAAATAACCTCGCAACTAAATAATTTCGCTCCAATCACTCAGGAGACCTACGGTATTTGCGGTCTGTGCATAGGGGTCCATACTCGGGCCGATTATGCTAATCACACTCTGATCATAGTATAATCTGATTCTCTTGGATTTCTCCATCTTCTCCACTCTACATGTCTGTGAAAATCAGACTACACTCAAATGTCATCAGTTTTTTCCACAGAATCATTGATTTGCATGGCTGAGTGTGATCCAAATACGGGATGCAAATTAAGGCTGCTGAAAATTTGTCCTTGGACAAACTCTGCACAGCCCCTAAGAATAACATTGATCTGAGTGCGATCCATTTGTCCTTGGACAGACTCTGCACAGCCCCTAAGAATAACATTGATCTGAGTGCGATCCATTTGTCCTTGGACAGACTCTGCACAGCCCCTAAGAATAACATTGATCTGAGTGCGATCCGATGTTTTGTCGGATCACACTTGGACTGACAATACGGTCATCTGCAGCCAACCCTAAGACAGAGTGGAGGCACACACATTTAGAGTAATAAAGAGGGACAAGAGGAGACCCAAGCTCTTGTGAGACAGAATATGTGCTTATGTGTATATATATTGTAATATATAGTGGCTGTCGGACACCCAGTGATTGGGAGATAAACCTGGAGTAATGTTTAAGTACATATAGGACTAAAATGTGTTAATCAGCCATAACTGATTGATCGTGAGCAGCTGATGAGTTGGGAGGTTCGGCTGCTCACCATATTTCCACCCCTGGGTGTGGTTCACTTTGTAAATTGAGATCTGTTTGTCACACATGGCTGAATGTATGGAGGTGTGAAATAAAAAAAGTGGGAAAGGATATTTTCAGCTTACAGTGTGTGAATATAGCTTCCACAGTAGGGTGCGTTGCACAGACTCCAGGTCGGCAGCTGGGCAGCAAAGTCAAAGAGAAAAAGGGAATTTCAGCATCCGCTTGAAGTTGAGCTTAAACTGCCTTCATTGACCAATTCTCTACCTGGCTTCTTCATTTTCCTTGAACTGACACCCCCACTATCATCATGGGTGACTTCAACATCCCCACTGATACCCTTCAGTCAGCAGCCTCCAAACTTCTGTCCCTTACTTCATCCTTTGGACTTACTCAGTGGTCCTCCTCAGCCACCCTCACAGACGGACACACATTAGACCTGGTCTTCACCCGTCTCTGCTCTCTTTCTAACTTCACCACCTCCCCTCTCCCTCTATCTGACCACCATCTACTCACTTTCTCATCCCTGTCCTCCTCACCAGGCACCCAGTTCCAGCAAGACGCGCACCCCTGCAGAAACCTTGCGCACCTAGACACCCACGTGCTCTCTGATTCTATATACTGGCATCCATATCCTCACTCCATGACACAGACGGTGCCACTGCTTTCTACAATGCCACTCTCGCATCAGCTATTGACGCGGTTGTCCCTCTCGTTCATGGCAGAATGCGACGTTTCAACAGACAACCCTGGCACAACAACACCACTAAAAACTCCGGCAAGTGTCCAGGATTGCAGAGCGGCGCTGGAAGAAAACAAATTCGCAAGATGACTTCACTACATTCAAACAGGCAACACTCGATTTCAAATCTGCCCTCCCCTCTGCTAAACAGGCCTACTTCACAACCCTCGTATGTTCCCTATCTTACAACCCCAAACAGTTATTCAAAACTTTTAACTCCCTCCTCCCTCCACCACTGCCTGCTCTAACCTCCCACATCTCTGCCGAGGACTTTGCTACACACTTCAAAAGCAAGATTGACCAAACAAGGCAAGTCTTCATCACTCAACCACCACAACCCCTTTGTATACCAGACCAATGCCTAAACCCCATAACCTCACTCTCCAACATCACTGAAGGGGAACTTAATCATCTCTTCTCCAAATCGCACCTCACAACCTGTGCACTCGACCCCATCCCATCCCACCTCCTCTCCAACCTCACCACCACACTTATCCCATCCCTAACCCACCTCTTCAACCTATCACTAACGTCCGGTACCTTCCCTTCTGCTTTCAAACATGCCACAATCACGCCTATCCTTAAAAAGCCAACCCTCGACCCAACCACTATGTCCAGCTATCGCCCAATATCGTTGCTCCCATTCGCTTCCAAACTCCTGGAACAGCACGTTGAACTTTTCTCCCACCTATCATCTAACTTGCTCTTTGACAAGCTACAATCTGGTTTCCGCCCCCATCACTCCACTGAGACAGCCCTGACCAAAATTACTAACGACCTACTTACAGCCAAATTAAATGGACAATACTCTATATTCCTGCTTCTAGACCTGTCCTCTGCATTCGACACAGTTGACCACTGCCTCCTACTACAGGTCCTCTCCTCCTTCGGCATCAAAGGCCTTGCCCTATCCTGGATCTTCTCATACCTTTCCAATCTCACATTCAGCGTCTCCCACTCCCACACCAGCTCCTCATCCCATTCTCTCTCTGTTGGAGTCCCCCAAGGCTCTGTTTTAGGACGCCTACTCTTCTCAATCTATACACTTGGTCTGGGGCAACTCATAAAGTCCCACGTATTCCACTACCACCTTTATGCTGACGACACCCAGATCTACCTCTCTGGCCCAGACGTCACCTCTCTGCTGTCCAGAATCCCAGAGTGTCTATCAGCCATATCCTCCTACTTCTCCTCTCGCTTCCTCAAGCTCAATGTGGACAAATCTGGACTCATCATCTTTCCCCCATCTCTCAGATCTTCCTTACCCGACCTAGCTATAAAAATTAATGACATCACACTTTCCCCAGTACCGGAAGTCCGCTGCCTCGGAGTAACCTTTGACTCTGCCCTGTCCTTCAAACCGCACATCCAAGCTCTTTCTACCTCCTGTCGCCTCCAGCTCAAAAATATTTCCAGAATCCGTCCTTTCCTCAACCCTCAGTCTACTAAAATGCTGGTGCATGAACTCATCATCTCCCGCCTCGATTACTGCAACATCCTTTTCTGTGGTCTCCCTGCTAACACCCTGGCACCTCTCCAGTCCATCCTTAACTCTGCCACCCGACTAATTCATCTCTCTCCTCGCTACTCCTCCACTTCTCCCCTCTGCAAATCTCTTCACTGGCTCCCATTCCCTCAGCGCATCCAGTTCAATTACTAATACTGACCTTCAAGGCCATGTATAACCTGTCTCCCCCATATGTCTCTGAACTAATCTCCCGATACCTTCCCTCACGTAATCTCCGGTCCTCCCAAGACCTCCTTCTCTCCTCCACACTTATTCGCTCTTCACCCAACCGCCTCCAAGACTTCTCCCAAATAGCCCCTATTCTCTGGAATTCTTTGCCCCAACAAGTCCAACTATCAACCACATTTGGATCCTTCAGACGGAACCTGAAACCCAACTCTTCAAGAAAGCCTACAGCCTGCAATGACCCCACTACCTCCTTCTCTCTCACCACTACCGGTGATATCACCGCAACCAACACTGGAACTGCTGCAACCCACCAATCTACTGTCTCCTTCCCCATCATCCTGTAGCATGTAAGCCCGAAAGAGCAGGGTCCTCTCTCCCCTCTGTATCAGTCTGTCATTGTTAGTTTGTTTACTGTAAGTGATATCTGTAATTTGTATGTAACCCCTTCTCATGTACAGCACCATGGAATCAATGGTGCTATATAAATAAATAATAACAATAATAATAATTAAAACATGACTTTTAATGATAACATTCAAAATGGAAAAATCATAATGATAAAATAAAATGTGAGGGAATTGTATAGTGTGTGTGGGGGGGATTAGGACATCTGTCTACATGTCTCAAGCTCAGGGCTCTTAGTCCCGAGTCCTTAATCTCAACATCACCACTCCACTGAAACTGCCCTGACCAAAAGTGCTAATGACTTACAGCCAAAACTAACAAACAGTTCTCCATCCTCCAGCTTCTTGACCGGTCCTCTGCCTTTGACACAGTTGACCACTGCCTACTGCTACAGATTCTTTATTCCCTTGGCATAAAAGACCTTGCCCTGTCCTGGATTTCCTCACACCTTTCTGACCACACATTCAGCGTTTTTCCACTCCCACACTACCTCCTCATCCCGCCCCCTCTCTGTTGGAGTCCCCCAAGGCTCTGTCCTGGGGACCCTACTTTTTTCCATCTATACTCTTAGCCTAGGACAACTCAAAGTCCCATGGCTTCCAGTACCACCTGTATGCAGATGACACTCAGATCTACCTCTTTGGCCCAGATGTCACCTCTCTGCTGTCCAGAATCCCGGAGTGTCTATCAGCCATATCCTCCTTTTTCACCTCTCGCTTCCTAAAACTCAACGTAGACAAAACTGAACTCATTATCTTTCCTCCATCTCACGTATCTTCCCTACCCGATCTATTTATTATGGTAAACGGCATCACGCTCTCTCCCGCACCTGAAATCCGCTGCCTCGGAGTAACTCTTGACTCTGCACTGTCCTTCAAACCACACGTCCAAACTCTTGCCACCTCCTGTCGTCTCCAACTCAAACATATTTCCAGAATCCGTCCCTTCCTTAGTCCTCAATCTACTAAAACTCTTGTACATGCCCTTATCATCTCCCGCCTTGACTACTGCAACACTATCCTCTGTGGCCTCCCTGCCAACTCTCTTTCACCACTCCAGTCTGTCCACAATTCTGCTGCCCGACTAATCCACCTCTCTCCTCACTACTCCCCTGTCTCTCACCTCTGCAAATCCCTCCATTGGCTCCCAATTCCCCAACGAATCCAGTTCAAACACTGACCTACAAAGCCATCCACAACCTTTCCCCTCCCTACATCTCTGAACTAATCTCCCAACATCTTCCCTCATGTAATCTTCGATCCTCCCAAAACCTCCTACTCTCCTCCACACTTATTCGTTCCTCACACAACTGCCTCCTAGATTTCTCCCGAATATCCCCTATCCTCTGGAGTTCCATGTCTCAACATGTCCGATTATCCACCACCCTCTGATCCTTCAAACAGGACCTGAAAACCCATCTTTTCAGGAAAGCTTACAGCCTGCAATAACCATTCTGCCCCCTCACCACCGCCTGAGCTGCTGCACCCCCAACCTTCTGTCTCTTCCCCACTATCCCGTAGAATGCAAGTCCGCAAGGACAGGGCCCTCTCCCCTCTGTACCAGTCCGTCATTGTAAACTTGTTTACTGTTAATGATATCTATAACTTTGTATGTAACGCTATCTATAACTTTGTATGTAACCCCCTTTCCCATGTACAGCACCATGGAATTAATGGCACTATATAAATAAATAATAATAATGCTGAAATCCCCTTTTTCTCTTTGTATGGAGGTGTGCAGATCTCCTGGATTGAGTGCCTTTGCTAAACGACTAAGAAGCTGGACTCCAAGTCAAATGGGCTAACCAGCACTATAGTATAGACTTGTTGCTTTATGTTTCACTTTATGGCTGACAAAAGCCTGTATCTAAAGGGAATCTGTCACCTATTTTTTCACATATAAGATGTGGCCACCACCATCAGGGGCTTATCTACAGCATTCTGTAATGCTGTAGATAAGCCCCCAATGTAACCTGAAAGATAAGAAAAACGAGTTATATTATACTCACCGGGGGGGCGGTCCAGTCCGGGTCCGATGGGTGTCGCCTTCTGGGTCCAGCGCCTCCCATCTTATAGCGATGACGTCCTCTTCCTTGCTTCCCATCGCGGCTCTGGTGCAGGCGTACTGCTCTGCCCTGTCGAGAGCAGAGTACTGCAGCGCGCAGGCGCCGGACCTCAATGACCTTTCCCGCAAAGGAGGAGGATGTCATCACTAGAAGATGGGAGGCGCAGGACCCGGACCGCGACACCCATCGGACCCGGATCTCCCCCCGGTGAGTATAATATAACTCGTTTTTCTTATCTTTTAGGCTACATCTTGGGCTTATCTACAGCATTACAGAATGCTGTAGATAAGTCCGTGATGGCGGTGGCCGCATCTTATATGCAAAAAAGTAGGTGACAGATTCCCTTTAAGTTTTCCTGTGATGTGGTTTATGAGGACTGAAATAAACCAGCTGGACATTAAGTAGAAATGGTTCCTGAGATAACTTAGATTGCTCCCAAATTAATAGCATTGTAATGTAATGCACAATACACTCTTTAAGGGTATGCACACACAATGAGTATTTGGAGCATATTCTTCTGCACCAAAAACCAGACTAATGGCAGGAAAAATTCTGAGTAAAATCCATGCAAATTGCCTCTTCAGAGAGGAAGAGGACTTGAACTCTATAGCGCCACCTGTTGGTAGTAGCGATCCTACAAGTCACAATCAACCCTTTAACGAGTCTTGTAATATGACTTAGGATAAATTGTGACTTGTAGGATCGCCACTACCAACAGGTGGCGCTATATTCAAGTCTTCTTCCTCTCTGAAGAGGCAATTTGCATATTATTTTCCCAGAGGAGCATTGCACGGCGAATAAGCCTCCTTACCTTGACAAGTCAGAGCTGATATGTCACTCTCCACAAGGAGAAACCTTACCCCCGAGTAAAATCCTTGCAATTTTAAGATGTTTTCCATTCTTCTGAACTAGTAAAAAATACTGCAAACATGCAGACAGAACTGATGTGCTGCAGATCTGAAAAAATACTTTGATTGTTCAAATCTGCAAGGAAATAACAAGCAGCTTGTCCATGTACTGTAAAGTGCAGTCTTTTTAAATCTTGAAAAATGTGCTGAAAAAAGGGGCAATGTGTGAACAAGACCTTGCGAAATTATGTCTCTCAGCTGTGATATACAAGCATTTCCTCCTGTCATGCTTTGATTTCTTCTTATCTATATACCGTATTTTTCACTTTGCAAGACGCACTTTTTTCCCCCAAATTTGGGGAGAAAATGGGGGTGCATCTTACAAAGCGAACATGCCTTACCATAGGCCGTGATCAGGGGATGTCTGGCGGTTGCTGGCCGGTGCTGGGGCTGTCTCCAGTGCCCAGCGGTGCTGCGTGTGTGTCCGGCGCTGCCCCGGGGCTCTGCCGACAATTTGCAACAGGCCAGAGCCCCAGCATTTCCACGGTTCCCTGTGTGTGCGGTGGTTCTGGTAAAAAATGGCTGCCGGCGCATGCACAGATGTGATTTCAGGACCAAGATCTCGAGAGATGAGATCTCAAAATTTATGGTGCGTCTTATAATCCAGAGCGTCTTATAAAGCAAAAAAATACGGTATATAGAATTGAATGTATGTGTGTATATGTCACCAACCAATCACGAAGCATCTTTCATTTCACCAGAGCTGATTAAAAGAAGCTGAGCAGTGATTGGTTGCTATGAGCAACAGTTTTCCTTGCGACCAATCACTAAGCATCTTTCATTGCACCGAAGCTATTTAAAAGAAGCTGAGCTGTGATTGGTTGCTATGAGCAACAGTTTTCCCACTCCACGACAACAACTCAGCAGACAGTGACCGGGTGGGAGAAATCTAGCATCCCTGGGAACATAAACTCCCAGCCATTTCCCCTAGAAAGGAGTACAGAGCACAGGACAGAAATGAATCACCCCCTCTCTTGCCCATATCCCCATCACACATCCTCTATTCCATAGGCACATCTTCCCTCTTAAAGGAATCCCTCAGCACTCTGATTCTGACTCCAGGCTTCTATTAAAGGGATCATTGGTATGGAAGTCAGGGTAAATCCATCCAGTGCTTTGGTTTTGACCCCAGGCCTCTCTTAAAGGGATCCCTGGTATGGAAGTTAGGACTAGAGTTGAGCAAAACGGGTCGAAAAAATTCAAAAGTCGCCGACTTTTGGCAAAGTCGGGTTTCATGAAACGAAACCCGACCCTAGGATGAGGTCGGCCACGAAGTCGGCGACTTACGCGCCAAAGTCGCGTTTCAAAAGTTTGTTTTGCGCTCTTTTTCAGCCAATCAGGATCCACGGACACTGTGGGCAACGTGATGACATAGGCACGGGTCACCACCATCTTTCAGAAGGGCATGCAAGTGATTGGCTTGCTTTGGTGGGCGTCACAGGGGGTATAAAAGGGCGTGCACGCCGACCGCCATCTTACTTCTGCCGATCTCAGTATAGGGAGAGGTTGCTGCTGATTCTGTAGGGAGAGCGTTAGGCAGGGAAGAAGACCAAAAAACTGCTTCTGCTGCTAGCGATTTGGCCTGCACAACACACCAGTCACTGTGTGTGCAGTGCAAGGGGAGGCTATATAGTGGTGTATCAGTGGTGTTGGTTGTTGGGCTGCCTTCTAAGGCTTCCTGACAGGCTGGCATTGCTGTTTACCCACTGCTCCGCAAACTGCTTTTTTAAAAGCAATCCAATCTCCCTTATCCTCTAGTCACTTAGGTCACAGCTGTGCCATCGAGCCTGTCACATAGCGCTCAGATATCAGTGGGCCTCACACAATCCAAAAGTGTCCAGTGTCCAAAAGTGTGTGCAGAGATTCAAAATCTCACTTATCCTCTAGTCACTTAGGTCACAGCTGTGCCATCGAGCCTGTCACATAGCGCTCAGATATTCATTGGGCCTCACACAATCCAAAAGTGTCCAGTGTCCAAAAGTGTGTGCAGAGATTCAAAATCTCACTTATCCTCTAGTCACTTAGGTCACAGCTGTGCCATCGAGCCTGTCACATAGCGCTCAGATATTCATTGGGCCTCACACAATCCAAAAGTGTCCAGTGTCCAAAAGTGTGTGCAGAGATTCAAAATCTCACTTATCCTCTAGTCACTTAGGTCACAGCTGTGCCATCGAGCCTGTCACATAGCGCTCAGATATTCATTGGGCCTCACACAATCCAAAAGTGTCCAGTGTCCAAAAGTGTGTGCAGAGATTCAAAATCTCACTTATCCTCTAGTCACTTAGGTCACAGCTGTGCCATCGAGCCTGTCACATAGCGCTCAGATATTCATTGGGCCTCACACAATCCAAAAGTGTCCAGTGTCCAAAAGTGTGTGCAGAGATTCAAAATCTCACTTATCCTCTAGTCACTTAGGTCACAGCTGTGCCATCAAGCCTGTCACATAGCGCTCAGATATTCATTGGCCCTCACACAATCCAAAAGTGTCCAGTGTCCAAAAGTGTGTGCAGAGATTCAAAATCTCACTTATCCTCTAGTCACTTAGGTCACAGCTGTGCCATCGAGCCTGTCACATAGCGCTGAGATATTCATTGGGCCTCACACAATCCAAAAGTGTCCAGTGTCCAAAAGTGTGTGCAGAGATTCAAAATCTCACTTACCCTCTAGTCACTTAGGTCACAGCTGTGCCATCGAGCCTGTCACATAGCGCTCAGATATTCATTGGGCCTCACACAATCCAAAAGTGTCCAGTGTCCAAAAGTGTGTGCAGAGATTCAAAATCTCACTTATCCTCTAGTCACTTAGGTCACAGCTGTGCCATCGAGCCTGTCACATAGCGCTCAGATATTCATTGGGCCTCACACAATCCAAAAGTGTCCAGTGTCCAAAAGTGTGTGCAGAAATTCAAAATCTCCCCTGTCCTATAGACACCTTGTACCTTGTTTTACATACTATATAGTTTGTTGGATTTTGTCTACATTTCTACCAAAAATGAGGAAGGCTGGTGGAAGAGGCCGTGGAATTGGGCGGGGGTTGGCAGCTGGTAATGATGATGTTGGTGGTGGATCTGATGGTAGTGGCAAGAGCAAAATAGGACCGAATGCAGGAGGTGTTGAGCCTGCGTCATCGTCTGGCTACATAAGGCCTCGAACGCTTAGTTTTCTAGGAGTTGGCAAACCGCTTTTAAAGCCAGAGCATCAGGAAAAAGTTTTGTCTTACATTGCTGACTCAGCCTCCAGCTCTATCGCCTCCTCTTCTTCAGTTGTAAAAAGTAAAAGCACTGAGTCGTCATTGGAGGCTCATGTTCATGAACCACACCTTTCCTTGTGTCCTTCACCCCAACCAAGATTGAAGGATGACGCAGGCCATACTACTGATTACTCCATGGAGCTGTTTTCACATACCATGCCTGGATTATCAAGTGAAATGGTGAATTACCCAGGCCAAGATGAATCTGACATGGAGTGCACTGATGCACAGCCGCTGATGGATTGTTCTGCTGGTACATTCACTCAGAGCACTACATTGTCCTCGCAGTGTACAGAGCCAGATTCTGACCCTGATGAGACTCAGGTGCCCCTTCCCGCACACTATACCACCATACACGGTGACACAGAGGAAGGTGCAAATGACATAGAAGAGGAGGTGATGGATGACCCAGTTGTTGGCCCAGATTGGCATCCATTGGGGGAAGAGGGTGCTGCTTACAATAGCTCAGATGAGGAGCATCCACAGCAGACATCGACATCGCAACAGCTGTTATCTGGCAGGCCCGGAGCACTCCAAAGACAGGTTCCAAACATCAAAAGAGTTGCTGGACAGCTTGTCCAGAGGGTCAAAAGATCACAGCGTGCTAGGCCGCAAAATGTCTGCCAAAGTAGGAAGAGTGCAGTGTGGCACTTTTTTGAACAAAATCCTCATGATCAGGCCAAGGTTATCTGTAAGAAGTGCGCAAAGACCTTTAGCCGAGGGAAAAATCTGAAAAATTTGAATACCAGTTGCATGCTTAGACATTTAACCAGCATGCACTTGCAAGCGTGGACACAACACCAAACCTCAAGTGCCACATGTGCAACTGATCACAACGAAGGTTGTCAGCAACGCTACATTGTTTCCCCCACTGTAAGCCCACCGGTTAGCACAGCAGCAAATGTTGAGGTGTCGTTGCAAGGCCACAGCAGTCAGGGAATCCCACTGTTATATCAACGAAAGACTGATTCTAGGCCATCAGAAAGAACACCAACTCCATCACCATCATCAACCCTCTCTCAGTCCGCCCTGTCCACCGCTCCTTCCACCATATGCAGCTCTCAAGTCCAGCTCACCCTCCCAGACACTATGAGTAGGTCAAGAAAGTACTCAGTCTCTCATCCGCGTACACTGGGTTTGAACGCCCACATTGCCAAACTAATCTCGTTTGAGATGATGCCCTTTCGGTTGGTGGAAAGCACAGCTTTCCGCGAACTCATGGCCTATGCAGTACCACGCTATGACCTACCCAGTCACCACTTCTTCTCTCGCAAAGCCATCCCAGCCCTCCACCATCATGTGAAAGACCGCATTGTCCATGCACTCAAGCAGTCAGTGAGCGGAAAGGTGCACCTCACAACTGATGCATGGTCCAGTCGGCATGGCCAGGGCCGTTACGTGTCCATCACTGCGCACTGGGTTAATGTGGTGGATGCAGGGTCCACAGGGGACAGCGGTGGTGGGACAGTGCTGCCTAGCCCACGGTATAGGAAACAGTTGGCTGTAGGCGTTCCACACTCCTCCTCCTCCTCCAGAAGCGAAAGCTCGTCCACAGAGCGCAGTCGTACGAGCACTCCATCTGCAGCTGCCACTGTTGCACACGATGTGTCCCCCTATTGAGCAGCTAGTGGAAAGCGTCAGCAGGCTGTGTTGCAGATGATGTGTTTGGGCGACAGACATACCGCCGAGGTGCTGGCCGAGTACTTGAAGCGACAAACTGAGTCATGGCTGGGCAGTGTACATCTTGAGGCAGGCAAGGTAGTTAGTGATAACGGCCGTAATTTTGTGGCAGCCATAGCCCTTTCAAAACTCAGCCATATACCTTGCTTGGCTCACACCTTGAACCTGGTGGTGCAGTGCTTCCTCAAAAATTATTCGGAGTTAACAGCCCTGCTCCAGAAGGTGCGAAGACTGTGCGCGCACATCCGCCGGTCGCCTGTACACTCCGTTCGTATGCAGAAGCTGCAGCGATTGCTCCACCTTCCCAACCACCGCCTCATTATCGACATTGCAACAAGGTGGAACTCCATCCTGCACATGGTGGAGCGGCTGTGCGAGCAGAGGCAGGCCATAATGCATTTGTGGGAGGATACACAGCCAGGCACTTTGAGAGCAGACATGGAGTTGACAGGTGTGCAGTGGTCGAAGCTGAAAGACCTCTGTAAAGTCCTTCAGTGTTTTGAGGAATGCACACGGCTGGTAAGCGCAGACGACGTCATCCTAAGCATGAGCATCCCACTTATGCGTCTGCTCATGCAAACTTTGATGCACCTTAAGGAGCAGGCGTCTGCAGCCAATGTTGATGAGGAGGAAGAGGAGGAGGGAATCCTTGATGACATTCAGCCATTGTCTGCTCAGGGACCTCTCCTGGACGAGGTGGAGGAAGAAGAGGAGGAGGAGGAGGATGATGGGGATGATTACTTAGGGGAGGAGGATGCATCTCGTGGGGCAAGTGAAAATGTTGGCGTGGCAAGGTCTGGTACAGGGTTTGTGCGTGACTGGAGGGATGTGGATTTGCCAGAAAGTGCTCCTCCAACCAGCACTCGCAGTGCATCATTGACACCGGGAACATTGGCCCACATGTCAGATTATGCCTTGTGGATCCTAAAAAGGGACCCCCGCATTGCCAAAATGATGAACGATGACGACTACTGGTTGGCCAGCATCCTGGATCCACGCTATAAAGGCAAATTACAAAACATCATGCCACAGGAGAACCTTGACCTAATATTGGCTAATAAACAAGCAACTCTGGTAAATCGGTTGCTTGAGGCATTCCCAGCACACAGCAGCGGTGATGGTTCTCACACGAGCCGTACGGGCCAGGGGCAGCTTGGCAGAGGTGTTCGTGGTGCACACAGCAGAAGTGGCGTTGGAGACAGGGGTTTCATGACAATGTTGTGGACTGATTTTTCAAATACCGCTCACACAACTGGTAATACTGCATCGATGGAAAGTGACAGGAGACAGCAGTTGTCAACCATGGTTACAAACTACTTTTCCTCCCATATCGATGTTCTCCCACACAGGTCATTCCCCTTTGACTATTGGGCCGCTAAACTGGACACCTGGCCTGAATTGGCACAATATGCCTTACAGGAGCTCGCTTGCCCAGCTGCAAGTGTGCTATCGGAAAGAGTCTTCAGTGCAGCTGGATCAATCCTGACAGAAAAAAGGACCCGTCTGTCAACCCAAAATATGGATGATCTAACCTTCATTAAAATGAACCATGCATGGGTTTCCAAGGATTTTGTCCCACCTTCCCCTGATGACACATAGGGTGACAGAAAAATGGCTTGCTTTGGTCCACCTCTTCCTGGGACTTGACCTATTTCGCCTTTTGCATCAGCTGAATGTCCAACATCAACATATGCCACTTTATAAAACTCCCTAACTGTGCTGCCTCCCCCCCCATGGCCGGGGTCACCACCTAGCGCACGACACCGTGCGAGTGCCGTTGCCCTGGACAGGTGGGTAGGCCGACTCTTGGGCACGGGCACTGGCACAGGGTCCCTCATAGTGCAATCAAGTGTCTCTGACGGTGGTGGTGCACACCCGCCGTCAGACACACCGCTGTACTATGAGGGGCCCAGTGCCAGTACCGACGCCCACGAGTGAGCCCCCCTTGCTTGGGCAGGGCCCCAGCATTTGCAATCTTTACCTCTCCCTGCTCCTCCGCTGTGTAATCTGGGCCGTCAAATCCATACTGTGCCTGACACCGTCTGAGCCTGCCTCCTGAGACATATATTTTGAATGTGTACGCTATCCATACATGTTATCCGGGGATACGGTATCCTTTCTAACCTTTGTGCAATCACGTGCAATCCATACTGGGCCTAACACCGTCTGAGCCTGCCTCCTGAGACATATATTTTGAATGTGTACGCTATCCATACATGTTATCCGGGGATACGGTACCCTTTCTAACCTTTGTGCAATCACGTGCAATCCATACTGGGCCTAACACCGTCTGAGCCTGCCTCCTGAGACATATATTTTGAATGTGTACGCTATCCATACATGTTATCCGGGGATACGGTACCCTTTCTAACCTTTGTGCAATCACGTGCAATCCATACTGGGCCTAACACCGTCTGAGCCTGCCTCCTGAGACATATATTTTGAATGTGTACGCTATCCATACATGTTATCCGGGGATACGGTACCCTTTCTAACCTTTGTGCAATCACGTGCAATCCATACTGGGCCTAACACCGTCTGAGCCTGCCTCCTGAGACATATATTTTGAATGTGTACGCTATCCATACATGTTATCCGGGGATACGGTACCCTTTCTAACCTTTGTGCAATCACGTGCAATCCATACTGGGCCTAACACCGTCTGAGCCTGCCTCCTGAGACATATATTTTGAATGTGTACGCTA
This sequence comes from Dendrobates tinctorius, assembly GCF_039654945.1. Lineage (NCBI taxonomy): Eukaryota > Metazoa > Chordata > Amphibia > Anura > Dendrobatidae > Dendrobates > Dendrobates tinctorius. The sequence continues at coordinate 5,654,473 of NW_027361708.1, forward strand.
TCCATACATGTTATCTGGGGATACGGTACCCTTTCTAACCTTTGTGCAATCACGTGTAATCCATACTGGGCGTGAGAACGGCTGGCGAGCTGTTAAGCAAGCTACAGCACCTGTGGTTTGCACACGTAAGTTTTTCATTTTTTCAGGAATGACGGTTAGGCCTAATTCCGGAACTGCAGTTGACCTGCACTTACTGGGAAATCATTGTTCGCGGGTAATAATTGTAATCAGTGATCCCCATCACTAACGTTGTTCAGCGGGTTATCTGCACCTGTAAGCGACAAACGCTGGCCTTTTCAGTGTAGCGCACATGCAGCCACGGACATGTAAGGGCATGACACACCAGTTATTGGCCAATCTCATGTTCCAGAGCCTCACGTGTCCCTCTAGTAAGCCGGACTCGGACCGTGGGGCATGACGGAGTCTCGTTCGTTAACGGAATTAAGCTTGCAATGTGTGCATCTGTTCTGTAGCTGGCATGGTTGAGGTTTCCCAGGTGGAGTCGAATTTAACCGTAGGCTCCACTCCTGGTGGTGCCCTTCTGGACATTCCTTTAAGGTTCAGCTTTGCAACCATACTGCCCACGTAAAACAAACACTTTGCCTTCATGAACGCTGTTTGGAGGGTCATGACTAGTGGGAATAACGCCGCCCAATCAGTTAACCTGCTAGAGAGATCCTTCGTTGCTCCCAAGCATGACATCACACTCCCTAGGAGGAAGGTAATGCCACTGTGGCGACCGTACTCCTGGGGGCGACACAAGTGCACTGATGCCCAGCCACTGCTCGATGAATCTGCTGGTACATTGACCCAGACCACTACATTCCCCTCGCACGCTACACGGCCTGAATCTGACCCTGATGAAACTCAGGTTACCCTTCCCATATACAGTTCCATCTTACACGGTGACAAAGAGGAAGCTGCAGATGAAAGTGCAGGTTCGGCCCACCCGCCATCAGACACACCACCGTACTATCAGGGGCCCTGTGCCAGTGCCGTCGCCAACGAGTGGGCCCCCCCGCTTGCTCAGGATCACAGCACTTGCAAGGTTGAAATACTGTGCAGTGAGATGGAAGATGGGTACGACGAGGAGTCCAGACTAGTACAGGGATTCCCTAGCGAGGAGACTTATTTGATTGTTTTCAATGTTGGGACAGCAATTTTTGGGGAGCACGTTACTCTGGAGAATGATAGATGGGGCCCACCATACACTGGAACATTCCAAAGGTGGACATCAGACACTGGAGCAGCATTTACAGGGCCCATTATACACTAGAGCATTAGAAATGGGGCCCATTATGTTTGGAGCATTATTTGGGCCCATAAGACAGTGGAGCTTCATCCATGGGGACCAACATATACTGTAGCATTATGTGGAGCTCATCATATACTGTTTCAAACATTATATGGGACCAATGATTCTGTATGGAGAAATAGATGGGCCTCGTCATGAGATGTAAAAAGTGATGTATTTTTCATTGTACTATACCGCTATTTCTCTGCCGTATCGGAGCATGATGAGTTGTGGTATGTGTTAAAGGGGCGCTCTTTCGCCCAGGGCACATGAAAACCTGGAGCCAGCCCTCCCCCCCCACAACTTTAGCCAAATAACCCCCATTTTTCAGTGCGTAACTTGTATTATGAAGTTAATTAAGGTTGACAAGCTTAAGTAAGAAGAACTGATGCTTTTGGCATTCAAATGGGCACTGTAGGTGTGTTTCCTGTCCTCCTCTCACTGCCGACTTTTATTCCCCATTGACTTACATTGGGTTTCGTGTTTCGGGACGACCCCGACTTTTCCCTATAATCGGACGATCTTGCTCGACCCGACTTTTGGAAAAGTCGGGTTTCACGAAACGAAACGCGACCCTAAAAAACCAAAAGTCGCTCAACTCTAGTTAGGACCCTTTCACTCAGCTCTGTGGTTCTGACCCCAGGATCACTTAAAGGGATCATTGGTATGGAAGTTAGGGAAATTCCACTTAGCGCTCTGGTTCTGACCCCAAGCCCCTCTTAAAGGGATCCTCGGTACGGAAGTGAGGACAAATTCACGCTGCGCTTTGGTACTGACCCCAGGCCTATCTTAAAGGGATCTTCTGTATGGAAGTTAGGGCAAATCCCGCAGCACTCTGATTCTGACTCCAGGCTTCTATTAAAGGGATCATTGGTATGGAAGTCAGGGCAAATCCATCCAGCGCTCTGGTTCTGACCCCAGGCTCTTCTCAAAGGGATCCCCGGTACAGAAGTGAGGGCAAATCAACTCTGCGCTTTGGTACTGACCCCAGGCCTCTCTTAAAGGGATCTCCTATATGGAAGTCAGGGCAAATCCATCCAGCGCTTTGGTTCTGACCCCAGGCCTTTCTGAAAGGGATCCCGGTATGGAAGTTAGAGCAATTCCACTCAGCGTTCTGATTCTGACCCCAGGCTCTCTTAAAGGGATCCCTGGTATGGAAGTCAGGGCAATTACCTTCAAATGCTCTGGCACTGACCCCAGGCTCTCTTAAAGGTATCTCCTGTATGGAAGTTAGGGCAAACCCCTCAGCGCTCTTATTGTGACCCCAGGATTCTACTGTATTAAAGGGACCATTGGTATGCAAGTCAGCGCAAATCCACTCAGCGCTCTGGTTCTGATCCCAGGCGCTCTTAAAGGGATCCCAGGTATGGAAGTTAAGGGAATTCCACTCAGAGCTCTGGTTCTGACCCCAGTCTCTCTTAAAGGGATCATTGGTATGGAAGTTAGGGCAATTCCACTCAGTGCTCTGGTTCTGACCCCATGCCCGTCTTAAAAAGATCCCTGATATGGAAGTGAGGACAAATCCACTCTCCGCTCTGATTCTGACCCCAGGCCCCTCTTAAAGGGATCCCTGGTATGGAAGTGAGGGCAAATCCAAACTGCGCTTTGGTACTTACCCCAGGCCTCTCTTAAAGGGATCTCCAGTATGGAAGTTAGGGTAAATCCCTCAGCGCTCTGATTCTCACCCCAGGCTTCTATTAAAGGGATCATTGGTATGGAAGTCAGTGCAAATCCACTCAGTGCTCTGGTTCTGACGCCAGGCCTCTTTTAAAGGGATCCCCGGTATGAAAGTTAGGACCATTCCACTCAGCGCTCTGGTTCTCACCCCAGGCTGACGTGATGATGTGGGATATTAGGGGTAGTAGTCCGGTGGCTCTGGGTGATGGGATGATGTGTGGTTTTAGGGGTAATAGTCAGGTGGCTCTGGCTGATGGGATGATGTGGGATATTAGGGGTAGTTGTCCGATGGCTTTGGCTGACAGGATGATGTGGGATATTAGGGGTAGTAGTCCGGTGGCTCTGACGGGATGATGTGGGATATTAATGCTAGTAGTCCAGTGGCTCTGGCTGATGAGATGATGTGGGATATTAGGGGTAGTAGTCCGGTGGCTCTGGCTGATGGGCTGATGGGACAATGTGGGATATTAGGGGTAGTAGTCCGGTGGATCTGGCTGACGGGATGATGTGGGATTTTAGTGGTAGTAGTCCGGTCGCTCTGGCTGATGGGATGATGTGGGATATTATAGTGAATGTGGCTATGCAGAGTGGGCGGGGCACTACTCTCAGCTTTATATATAGAGTTGTAATCATTATAATTTGTTATAACTAACCTTAGTTAGCTACTATGCCCAGGCAACGCCAGGCTCTTCAGCTAGTACAGAATAATGGCCAAAGAAAGCAGGTGTCATGATTAGTGTTGAGCATTCCGATACCGCAAATATCGGGTATAGGCCGATATTCGCGGTATCGCAATTCCGATACTGAGTTCCGATACTTTTTGCATATCGAATACCGGAATCGGACGTTCCCATAATGGTATGAGCCAGTTTGATTTGATTCAGCCAATGACAATCCTCAGAAGTGTGGGCACATCCTGTTAGGCATGTAGGCATGTTAACTAATGGCATGGCTATGATTGGCTGCTGAAATGATGTCATGATGCACTATAAAAGCCGCCGCCGCCATTTCGGGTTCACTCTGCTGTGAATTCAGTTAGGGACAGGCTGCTGTTCAAGACTCTGAGGGACAGTTAGAGATAGCAATTTTCCAAATAATATTGTGCTTTACCCAGGCTACATTATCAATCAGTGTAGCTTTCTTTTGCCTTGCAGCGCTGTTCACAGCTGTCTGCAAGGTCTGTGTGAGTGCAGCTCACGCTGTGTAGTGTGTCCTGCAGCCACGTCTGGTTGCAGGCCGCTCAGCATGCGTCACTCCCTCATACATATTTTTCTTTTATTGCTGCAAATTTTTCATTCATTCTCCTATTAGTGTACATCCATCCATATCCATATACATTGGTTGCAAACACTATAGGAATAGACAGCGGAGCTTTTCTGCAGCCTTTCAGTGCTAGTGCCCAGTTATCTGCACTGTTCACGACTGTCTGAGAGGTCTCTGTGTGTGAGTGCAGCTCACGCTGTAGTATGTCCTGGAGCCACGTCTGGTTGTAGGCCGCTCAGCGCGCGTCACTGCCTCATACATATTTTTCTTTTATTGCAGCTCATTTTTAATTAATTCTCCTATTAGTGTGCATCCATCTGTATCCATATACATTGGTTGCAAACATTATAGGAGTAGACAGCGGAGCCTTTCTGCAGCCTTTCAGTGCAAGAGCCCAGTTATCTGCACTGTTCACGTCTGTCTGAGAGGTCTCTGTGTGAGTGCAGCTCACGCTGTAGTGTGTCCTGCAGCCACGTCTGGTTGTAGGCCGCTCAGCGTGCGTCACTGCCTCACACATATTTTTCTTTTATTGCAGCTCATTTTTCATTAAATCTCCTATTAGTGTGCATCCATCCGTATCCATATACATTGGTTGGTTGCAAACACTATATAGGAGTAGATAGAGGAGCCTTTTTTCTGGCTTGTGCCCCGCAGCCGCAGCCAGATTAGTATTACCCTATTTTTTGGAGCCTCATCTATTGCATGGTAGGTTACCTTCCTGCATTGTAATAGCTCCAAAAAGTTTGTGATACTATCGCTTTCACATCTTTGGTCACATCCTTTTTGTTTTTTTTTTTAAAAAAAACACCATAATAAAGTTTACCAAACACTCCACTTGACAGTTGTGTAGGCCACATTAGCTCATATTAAAGTGTAGTCCACACACTTTATAAAATTAGTGTTTCTTATACCTGTTAGAAGCTGTTCAGGAATAAGCACACTAAGCCCCTCTTTGTACTTTTCTGCCTATCTTTATCAGTCTACCAAGATGAAGAAGGCAGGGAGTAAGGCACGCGGTCGTGGACATGGAGTTGCAGCAGGGAGAGGACGTGGGGATTCTGTGCCTGCTGCGGGCACCAGTGAGTCAGCATCCCCCAGTTTTACCAGGCAACAGTCCTTTATGCGCAGCTTTGTAGGACCTCACCGTACCCCACTGCTGCGGGACGAACAAATTGAAGCCGTTGTCGGATGGATGGCAGCTAACGCATCGACTTCAATGACTTCCACATCCTCTCAGGGCCAGAGCACTGAAGAGCAGCCATCTGTCTCTTCATGACCTGCCAAATTGCCCAGGCAGTCAGAGAGCTCTGGACAGGAGCCATCTCAGTCTCTACTTCTGTTCTCTGAATCTGTTGGCTTGGAAAGAGGGGGCCAGCCAAGCAGCATTCAAGAATGTGAAGAAGAGGGAGTATGCAGTGATGCGCAACTGCTTTGTCCCTCTGAATCTCAAAAAGGCGGGTGGGCCAGTGCCTATGGTCAGCACACCTCAGTACGCATCAGATGATAAGACTCAGGTACCACTTTCTGGTGTGTATGGTGCTGGCGAGACTACCCAGGAAAAGCAGGTGTTTGAAGAGGGGAGTGTAGATGATGAGGTCCTTGACCCATCATGGCGTGAGGAACAGGTAGGTGGTGGGAGCAGCTTTGAGGAAGAGATTCCCCAAACGGCCAAAACAGGAGGGAGAGGGAGGGGACAGACATGGTTGCCTGTAGCCTCCACTTCGGCACCCGTTAGGAGCATTCCTCTTCCAAAAGCCAAAACGGGCACTCCCAAGACTTGCAGTGCGTGGTCCTTTTTTGACACAGTTGCAGATGACATTTGCTTTGTCAAATGCAAGCTGTGTAATCAGAAAGTCAAAAGAGGGAAAAGTGTCAGCAACCTCAATACCACAAATATGTGGAAACATGTGCGGACCAAGCACGTGGTGGAGTTACAAAGACACACTGAAGACGTAGGCCAACCTACAGCACCACCTACCACCTCTTCAGCTCGTGTTGTAGCCTCTTCCTCCAGCTCACACACAGCTGGTTCGGCTTCCTCACAGGATCGCCATGGAAAAACCTCTGGCACTGTTGTCCAGAGACCCAGTGACATTCCACCCACAGCACCACGTTCCCGTTCACCATCACACTCCCAGGCCACTCTACAGCCATCGGTAGCACAGGCAGGGGAGAAAAGGTGGCCATACTCAGCAAACCATCCCCGAGAACAGGCTCTGAATGCTGGCATTGCCAAACTACTGGCCCTTGAAATGCTCTGATTCAGGCTGGTGGAGACAGACACCTTCCGGAACTTCATGGCATTGGCAGTCCCACAATACACCATGCCCAGCCGCTTTTATTTCAGCAGGCAAGCCGTCCCTGCCTTGCAAAAGCATGTGGAGGGAAAAATTAAACTTGCGCTACTAAACGCCATCAGTAGCAAGGTCCACCTGACCACCGATGCGTGGACCAGTAACCATGGACAGGGACGATACCTTTCCCTCACTGCCCATTGGGTCAATGTTGTGGAGCCGGGTACAGATCTTGACAGTGGCACTGTACGTGTTCTGCCAACTCCAAGGATTGCAGGAATCCAGTCTGTACACATTGAATCCTCCTCATACTCCAGTTCCTCAGAATCAGCGCTGCAGGAGCCTGTTACGACCGATATGAGCACAGCCGTGGCCAAACGTCAACAGGCCGTATTGAAATTAATTTCTTTGGGGAATCGAAGCCACACAGTGCAGGAGCTCTGGAATGCCATCAAGCAGGAGAGCGACGTGTGGTTTGAGCCAGCGAATCTCCAGCCAGGCTTGGTAGTGTGTGACAATGGCCGAAATCTGGTGGCAGCTCTGGGCCTAGGCAACTCACATCCCATGTCTGGCACATGTGCTCAACTTGGTCGTGCAGAGCTTTCTGAGGGACTATCCGGATCTTGATGCACTGCTGCACAAGGTCCGCATAGAGTGCGCTCACTTGCGACGTTCCAGCATGGCAAGATCGCACATTGCGGCTCTGCAGCGGCGATTATGCCTTCAGGAACATCGCATCATATGTGACCTACCCACCAGGTGGAATTCAACGTTACATATGTTGGAGCGGTTGTGTGAGCAGCAGGCAGCAGTAATGGAGTACCAGCTGCATCAGGCGCAAACAAGTCGCACTGTGCGCCGGTCACACTTCAGCACCACTGAGTGGGCCTCTATGAAGGACATCTGCCTCGTTTTGCGTGCCTTTGATGATTCCACGTGGATGGCGAGTGCAGATGATGCACTAGTCAGCATGACTGTCCCCCTTATCTGCCTGCTTCAAAAAACACTGCAAGCACTAAGGGAGGAGGTTTTGGAAGAGGTAGAGGATGAGGAGTCACAAATGCCATCTGCTTCTGGACAGTCTGCGCTACGTGGTTCCTCACAAAGGCCTAGGCATGGGACACTTTGTGAGGAAGATGAGGAGGAGTCAATATAGGACGAAGACATCTCTCCAGAGGAGGGAGGTACACAATGCTCTAGTCAGTATGTACAGCGAGGGTGGGGTGATGCAGAGCAGGCAGAGATGACGCCTCAAGTAGGGGACAGTGTTTCTTGGGCAGTTGGGAGTCTGCAGCACATGTTTGATTTCATGCTGCAGTGCCTGAGAAATGACCGCCGCATCGCCCACATTCTCAACATGGCTGATTATTGGGTGTACACCCTCCTAGATCCTCGCTACCAGGTCAACTTACAAAGCCTCATAACACCGTTGAACCGGGAGCGTAAAATGCGGGAGTACCAAGACATACTGGTGCATTCCATCATGTTCTCCATTCCACCCGAGAGCAGTGCTGCTAGTGCTTTACAAAGCAGCTCTGTGCATCGAGGCAGTGGAGGAAGCTTTGCACAAAGAGGGAGCAGAGGCAGCGCCTCAGCACAAGGCAAGACCAGTATGGCCCAAATGTGGCAAAGTTTTGTGTGTCCGCCACAAATGTCTACACCATCACAGACGGCTCCAGTCAGCAGGAGGCAACGTTTCCGTCAGATGGTGACAGACTACATGTCTTGCCCTGTCAGTGTACTCCCAGACGGCTCTTCCCCCTTCAAGTTTTGGGTCTCTAAGCTGGATACATGGCCAGAGCTTAGCCAGTATGCATTGGAGGTGCTGGCTTGCCCTGATGCTAGTGTATTATCGGAACGCGTCTTTAGTGCCGCAGGTGGTGTACTAACAGACCGTTGCACGCGACTATTCTCCGGTAACGCTGACCGGCTTACTTTTCTGAAAATGAACAAGGCCTGGATCTCGCCAGAATTTGCCAGTCCTCTTCCAGAATAAATAATTGGTTGGCAATAGTATCCAGGTCTCCAGTTGTGTTCATGTTTCTACCACATGAACTGTAATCCCTGGGCTCCAACACCGCCAGTTGTTGCTCAGAAGTGCCATCTGCACAGAGAAAAACACATGCTCCAGTGTTAGTGGGGTTCAGTAATGCCGGCTGCTCCCCTGCTGTGTGTACAGCAAAGTCTCCTGCTCCCTCCACATTCAAACTACATCACATATAAAACTTGCTGCAATTAGGCCTCAGCCTGCTCCATGATTGATCCTGGGCTCCAACATCACCAGTTGTTGCTCGGAAGTGCCGTCTGCACAGAGAAAAACACATGCTCCAGTGTTAGTGGGGTTCAGTAACGCTAGCTGCTCCCCTACTGTGTGTCCAGCAATGTCTACTGCTGCCTCCACATTCACACTACTACTGATTTCAAACTTGCTCCAATGAGCCAGAGGCCTAATTGGAGCACGTTTAAAATCAGTAGTAGTCTACAACAGATATTAAACTTGATGAAATTAGGCCTCTGCCTACACCATGATTGACCCTGGGCTCCAACATCGCCAGTCTCCTGCTGCCTCTACATTCAAACTACCTCAGATTTTACACTTGCTCCAAGTAGGCCTCAGTTTTATGAATGGGTCACCGAGGAGGAAAAAACCTAAACAAACTAAGCCCAGAAAAACCAGAGAGGTTGGTAACTATGCAGATTGCAGATCCCTGATCCTAACCACACAACTAGCAGCAGCCGTGGAGTGTACCTATGATGATCCTAGACGCCTCATCACGGCTGGAGGACTAAATAAGCCTAAAGCAAGAAAAGGGGAAAACTAACTGCCCCATAGCAGACCCCAAAGGAATAGACAGCCCCCACACATGTATTGACAGTGAAACAAGACGAAAACACAAACACAGGCAGGAAAATAGGCTGAGCAAATGATGGGGCCCAAACTAACCAGGAAGGAGAGGAAAGGAAAGACACTGTCTGCAATCTGCCCAAAACCCATAGGAGTTATGACTGTGCAATTGAGCTGAACCCGAGGTGTAAATTCCCCAAGGGTCGGCTTTTCAATTTATCTGTACCCGAGCACGAGGCTATGTGATCCTATATTAAGGAGGCATTGGAAAAGGGTCCATCCTCTTCACCCTTAGGTGCTGGTTTTTTTTTCGTGGCTAAAATGGATGGTTCATTAAGGCCTTGTATTGACTATCGTGCCCTCAACAAAATTACTGTTAAATATCAGTATCCGATACCCCTAATTTCTGATCTATTCTCCAGAATTAAAGGTGCTTGCTGGTTTACCAAGCTTGACCTCAGGGGGGCGTATAATCTTATTCGCATTAAGCATGGGGATGAATGGAGGACGGCGTTTAATACTCTGGAGGGACATTTTGAGTACCTGGTGATGCCTTTTGGGCTCACTAATGCCCCTTCTGTCTTCCAGTGCTTCGTGAACGATATATTCCGAGACTTTGTGGATACATTTTTGATTATCTATCTGGATGATATTTTTGATCTTCTCCAAGAATTGGGACTCTCATGTGGAACATGTTCAGACTGTGTTCCGGATTTTGAGGGAGAATTCCCTATATGTCAAGGGATCGAAATGCCTTTTTGGGGTACAGAGGATTTCATTTTTGGGATTTATTTTGTCTCCGTCAACTATTGAAATGGACCCGGCCAAGGTACAGGCCATTTATGATTGGGTTCAGCCCACTTCTTTGAAGGCCCTCCAGAAGTTTTTGGGTTTTGCTAATTTTTATCGGAAATTTATAGCTAATTTTTCTGGTATTGCCAAGCCATTGACGGATTTGACTAGGAAGGGTGCTGATATGCTGAATTGGTCTCCGGAGGCTGTTTCTTTCTTTCAGGAGCTGAAGCGAAGATTCACTTCTGCTCCGGTTTTGCGGCAACCTGATGTCTCACTCCCATTTCAGGTGGAGGTGGACGCTTCTGAGATTGGTGCAGGAGCGGTGTTGTCCCAAAAAGATCCTGTGACATCTAAAATGAATCCTTGTGCTATCTTTTCCCGAAAGTTCTCCCCATCCGAACGTAACTATGATGTGGGGAATCGGGAACTGTCGGCCATGAAATGGGCATTTGAGGAGTGGAGACATTGGTTGGAGGGAGCCAAACACCAAGTTGTGGTCCTTACTGACCACAAGAATTAGATTTACCTGGAGTCGGCCAAGCGCTTGAATCCTAGACAGGCTAGGTGGGCCTTATTTTTCACACGTTTTGATTTTGTGGTCTCTTTTCTTCCGGGCACTAAGAATGTCAAGGCAGATGCCCTATCTAGGAGTTTCCTTGCTGATTCTCCTGTTGTGACTAAGCTTGCTACCATCTTAGGCGAGGGGGTAGTTCTTTCTGCCATCTCGCCCGATTTGAGACGTGCTCTGGAAGAGTTTCAGGAGGACAAACCTGAGCGTTGTCCCAGTGGAAAGTTGTATGTTCCTGACCAGTGGAAGAAGAGAGTGATGTCTGAAGTTCATTTCTCTGCATTGGCTGGTCATCCAGGGATTTTTGGTACTAGAGATCTGGTGAGTCGGTCTTTTTGGTGGCCCGCCTTGTCTCATGATGTCAGGAATTTTGTGCAGTCCTGTGGGACTTGCTCCCGGTCTAAACCTTGTTCTCGCTCTAGTGGCTTGTTGATGCCTTTGCCGGTGCCCAGGAGGCCATGGACCCATATTTCAATGGATTTTATCTCTGATATGCCTGTCTCTCAGAGAATGACTGTTATTTGGGTGATTTGTGATATTTTCTCAAAGATGGTTCATCTTGTACCACTCCCTAAGTTGCCATCTTCCTCTGAGTTGGTGCCCTTGTTTTTGCAACAGTTGGTTCGCTTGCACGGGATTCCTGAGAACATTGTATCTGACAGAGGAGTTCAGTTTGTGTCTAGATTTTGGAGGACTTTCTGTTCCAAGCTGGGAATTCAGTTGTCCTTCTCCTCTGCGTTTCACCCTCAGACCAATGGGCAGACGGAGAGAACAAACCAGACTTTGGAGTCGTATTTGAGATGTTTTTTTTCTGCCGATCAGGATGATTGGGTTTCATTTTTGCCCTTGGCCAAATTTGCTTTAAATAATAGAGCTAGTTCTGCCACTTTGATGTCACCTTTTTTTTGTAACTCTGGTTTTCACCCTCGATTTTCTTCAGGGCAGGTGGAGCCTTCTGCCTGCCCAGGTGTTGACACTGTGGTGGAGAGAATGCACCAGATCTGGGACCAAGTAGTGGATAAGTTGTCTCTCTCCCAGGAAAAGGCCCTGCGGTTTTCCAACCGGCGTAGGACCGTTGGTCCCCAGTTTAAGGTGGGTGATATGGTTTGGTTGTCATCAAAAAATATCGCTATGAAGGTGGCTTCTCCTAAGTTTAAGCCTAGATTTATTGGACCTTACAAGATTTTGGAGATTATTAATTCGGTCTCTTTTCGGTTGGCTCTTCCTGTCACATTTAAAATTCATAATGTGTTTCATAAGTCCTTGTTGAAGAGGTTTGTTGAACCAGTAGTTCCTGTGGTGGCACCTCCTGACCCTATATTGGTTGAAGGTAACATGGAATATGAGGTAGAGAAGATACTGGATTCCCGTCTGGCTAGACGGAGACTCCAGTATTTGGTTAAGTGGAAGGGTTATGGTCAGGAGGATAATTCCTGGGTCTCTGCCTCTGATATTCATGCCGAAAGATTGGTGCGTGCCATTCATCGGGCTCACCCGGATCGCCCTGGTGGCATGGATGAGGGTTCGGTGACCCCTTCTCAAGGGGGAGGTACTGTTGTGAGTTCATTTTTCCCTTCACCATTGAGGTCTGATGAACTCCCTCCTCTGGTGAAGGAAGGTAGTGAGGCTGATTGCCAAACACATGGGCAGCTGGATGATGACTGGGTGGCTGGAATTGAGGACTGGATATAAGGCTGCCGACGCCCTTCTTCCTGGCTGGTGATTTTCCTGCTGGATTCTTGGAGACCAGTCTGATTCCTGCATCTCAAAGCTAAGTTTTTCTGCTCTGCTTTGTACTCTTCAGTTTTGTTTTTGTTTTGCCTTGTTTTTTGGGAGCTCTGCCATTCCCGGCCGGGGGTGAGCTGAATTCCATTTTTGTCTCTGATCTGTTGATCTTTTGCTCTGTCTTCAGAATATACCTGAGTGCTGATATAGTCTTTTGAAGCCTAGCATCTTCAGGGCCTGTTTTTCCTATCAGTCGGTTGGCTCATTTTGATAGGGGTTTTGCGGATGGCAGACAACAGCTTTCCTATCCTGTCCTATGTAGTTAGCTTGGGCCCCATCATTTGCTCAACCTATCTTTCTATCTGTGTTAGTGTTTTCATCTTGCTTCACCGTCATTATATGTTGGGGGCTGCCTATTGCTTTGGGGTCTGCTCTGGGGCAGTTTAGTTTTTCCCCTTTCTGTCTTTAGGCTATGTAGTTCTCTGGCTGTGATTGAGGGGTCTAGGGCACCGTAGGAACCCCCCACGGCTACTGCTAGTTGTTGTGGATTGGTTCAGGGGTCTGCAATCCAATAGCTGCCAACCTCTCTGGTTTTTCTGGACTTAGCTGGTATTTTGTTTTTTCCTCCTTCAGTGACTCATCATAACAGATAGTGTTTTGGCAGTTCTCTTTCGGAAGGGTTTATCAGAGACCGTAAAAGATGTTATGGTGGGATTTCCTGTTCTCTCTGGTCTGGATGATTCCATGTCATTAGCCATTCAAGTTGATCGGCGTTTACGTGAACGTAGAACTACATGGGAGGTGCTGCCACCTTTTGAACAAACGTCTGAACCTATGCCATGTGATAGGGTTTTGTCTAGGGCGCAATGTCAGGAGTTTAGAAGGCGTAATAAGCTGTGTTTTTTCTGTGGAGATGCCTCTCATACTATTTCTGTCTGCCCTAAACGAGAGAAACGTTTTGCACACACATTTGCTGTGGGCAGTGTACAACCTAAGTTCCTTTTGGCAATTATTCTGATCTGCTCCTTATCCACATTTTCCACTAAGACTTTTGTGGATTCAGGAGCAGCTTTGAATCTGATGGATTTGGACTTTGCTAAACGTTGTGGTTTTTCCATGACGCCTCTGCAGATGCCTATTCCTTTTAGGGGTATTGATGCTACTCCTTTGGCGAAGAATAAATCTCAGTTTTGGACCCAGGTGATAATGCGAGTTACCCCAGACCACCAAAAAAATTGTAAATTTTTGGTGCTGCATAATTTGCATGATACTATTGTTCTGGGTTTTCCCTGGTTGCAAACTCATAATCCAGTTTTGGATTGGAAATCTGGGTCTGTGGTGAGTTGGGGTTGTCAGTGTGTTCTTAGGGATGCTCCTGTTTTCTCCACCTCTCCTCAGTCTCATGATATTCCTGATTATCTGGCCGATTTTTCTGATGTATTTAGTGAGAGTAAGTCTGCATCTTAGCCTCCTCATAGGAGTTATGACTGTGCAATTGAGTTGATGCCTGGGTGTAAATTTCCCAAGGGTTGGCTATTCAACTTATTAGTACCCGAACATGATGCGATGTGATCCTATATTAAGGAGTCGTTGGAGAAGGGTGATATTAGACCATCCTCGTCACCTTTAGGTGCTGTTTTTTTTTTTGTGGCCAAGAGAGATGGTTCATTAAGACCGTGTATTGATTATCGTTCCCTTAACAAGATGACGGTTAACTATCAGTACCCGTTACCTCTGATGTCTGATTTATTCTCCAGAGTTAAGAGTGCCTGCTGGTTTACTAAGCTTGACCTCAGGGGGGTGTATAATGTTATTCGCATCAAGCACGGGGATGAACGGAAGACGGCGTTTAATACTCCGGAGGGACATTTTGAGTACCTGGTGATACCTTTTGGGCTCACTAATGCCCCTTCTGTCTTCCAGTCCTTTATGAATGATATTTTCCGTGACTTTGTGGATAAGTTTTTGATCATCTATCTGGATGATATTTTGATCTTTTCTAGTGATTGGGATTCTCATGTGGAACACGTCTGGACTGTGTTCCGGATTATGAGGGAGAATTCCCTGTTTGTTAAGGGATCGAAATGCCTCTTTGGTGTACAGAGGATTTCATTTTTGGGATTTATCTTGTCTCCATCGACTATTGAAATGGACCCGGCCAAGGTACAGGCCATTTATGATTGGGTTCAGCCTACTTCTTTGAAGGCCCCCCAGAAGTTTTTGGGTTTTGCTAATTTCTATCGTAAGTTTATAGGTAATTTTTCTGGTATTGTCAAACCACTGAATGATCTGACCAAGAAGGGCGCTGATGTGCTGAATTGGTCTCCTGAGGCTGTCTCAGCATTTCAAGAGCTTAAGCGGAGATTTACTTCAGCTCCGTTTTTACGGCAACCTGATGTCTCACTTCCATTTCAGGTGGAGGAAGATGCTTCTGAGATTGGTGCAGGAGCTGTTTTGTCCCAAAAAGACCCTGTGACTTCTAAGATGAATCCCTGTGCCTTCTTTTCTCGAAAGTTCTCCCCATCTGAACGCAACTATGACGTGGGGAATCGGGAATTGTTGGCCATGAAATGGGCATTTGAGGAGAGGAGACATTGGTTGGAGGGAGCTAGACATCAAGTTGTGGTCCTCACCGATCACAAGAATTTGATTTATCTGGAGTCGGCCAAACGCTTGAATCCTAGACAGGCTAGATGAGCCTTGTTTTTCACGCATTTTAGTTTTGTGGTCTCTTTTCTTCCGGGCACTAAGAATGTTAAGGCAGACGCCCTTTCTAGGAGTTTATTTGCCGATTCTCTTAATGTGACCGAGCCTACTACCATCCTAGGTGAGGCGGTAGTTCTTTCTGCCATTTTGCCTGATTTGAGACACGCCCTGGAGGAATATCAGGAGGATAAACCTGAGCGTTGCCCTATGGGAAAATTGTATGTTCCTGACCAGTGGAGAAAGAGAGTGATGTCTGAAATTCATTGCTCCGCATTGGCTGGTCATCCAGGTATTTTTGGTACCAGAGACTTGGTGAGTCGGTCCTTTTGGTGGCCTGCCTTATCTCGTGATGTCAGGAATTTTGTACAGTCCTGTGGGACTTGTTCTCGGTCTAAACCCTGTTCTCGTTCTAGTGGGTTGCTGATGCCCCTGCCGGTGCCCGAGAGGCCATGGACCCATATCTCAATGAATTTTATTTCTGATCTTCCTGTATCTCAGAGAATGACTGTTATCTGGGTGATTTGTGGTTCGGTTACATGGGATTCCTGAGAACATTGTGTCCGACAGAGGAGTTCAGTTTGTTTCCAGATTCTGGAAAGCCTTTTGTTCCAGTCTGGGAATTCAGTTATCCTTCTCCTCCGCGTTTCATCCCCAGACCAATGGACAGAAGAAGAGAACAAACCAGACCTTGGAGTCTTATTTAAGATGTTTTATATCTGCTGATCAGGATGATTGGGTCTCATTTTTGCCCTTGGCCGAATTCGCGCTGAACAATAGAGCTAGTTCTGCCACTTTGATGTCACCCTTTTTCTGTAATTTTGGGTTTCATCCTCGATTCTCTTCAGGGCAAGTGGAATCTTCGCCCCTGCCCAGGTGTGGACACTGTGGTTGAGAGAATGCAGCAGATATGGGACCAAGTGGTGGATAAGTTGTCACTCTCTCAGGAAAAGGCCCAGCGATTTTCCAACCGGCATAGGACCATTGGTCCCCGGTTTAAAGTGGGTGATATGGTTTGGTTGTCGTCTAAGAATATTCCTATGAAGGTTGCATCTTCAAAATTTAAGCCAAGATTTATTGGACCTTATAAGATTTTGGAGATTCTTAATCCTGTTTCTTTTCAATTGGCTCTTCCAGTTACGTTCAAGATCCATAACGTATTTCACAAATCTCTGTTGAAGAGGTTTGTTGAGCCAGTGGTTCCAATGGCAGCACCTCCTGACCCTGTGTTGGTTGAAGGCAATGTGGAATATGAGGTAGATAAAATATTGGATTCTCATTTTGCTAGACAGAGACTCCAGTATTTGGTCAAATGGAAGGGTTATGGCCAGGAGGATAATTCTTGGGTCTCTGCCTCTGATATTCATGCCAATAGAGTGATTCATGCTTTTCACCGGGCCCATCCTGATCGGCCTGATGGCGTGGATAAGGGTTCGGTGACCCCTCCTCAAGGGGGGGTACTGTTGTGAGTTCATGCCAATCTAATAAGGGACAAAAAGCAAATTGGCAAATACAGAATAGAACAACAAAATCAAGTGTGAACATTAGCAGAGAAACTTAGCTTAAGCTGACTGGGACAGAGCTGAGAACCAAGACTTGACAAGCAGAAGGAATCACCAGCACCAGAGTAGGGTGTCGGCTGTCTTAAATCCAATCTGACATTCCTGAGGTCCAATCGTCATCCTCATTATCAGGTGGCAGATCTCTACTGATTAAATCAGCCTCACTACCACCTGTTACCACGAGAGGGAGCCTGGAAGGAGAACTCACAACTGGTAGACCAGAAAATGAACTCACAACACCTCAGCCTACACCATGATTGATCCTGGGCTTCAACACAGCCAGTTGTTGCTCAGAAGTGCCATCTGCACAGAATAAAACACTAGCTTCTGTGTTAGTGGGGTTCAGTAATGCCAGCTGCTGCCCTGCTGTGTGTATGGCAAAGTCTCCTGCTCCCTCCACATTCAAACTACATCACACATAAAACTTGCTGCAATTAGGCCTCAGCCTGCTCCATGATTGATCCTGGGCTCCAACATCGCCAGTTGTTACTCAGAAGTGCCGTCCGCACAGAAAAAAACACTAGCTCCTGTGTTAGTGGGGTTCAGTAATGCCAGCTGCTCCTCTGCTGTGTGTACGGCAAAGTCTCCTGCTGCCTCCACATTCAAACTACATCCGATTTTTAACTTGCTCCAAGTAGGCCACAGCCTGCTCCATGATTGATCCTGGGCTCCAACATCACCAGTTGTTGCTCAGAAGTGCCGTCCTCACAGAAAAAAGCACTAGCTCCTGTGTTAGTGGGGTTCAGTAATGCCAGCTGCTCCCCTGCTGTGTGTATGGCAAAGTCTCCTGCTCCCTCCACATTCAAACTACATCACACATAAAACTTGCTGCAATTAGGCCTCAGCCTGCTCCATGATTGATCCTGGGCTCCAACATCGCCAGTTGTTACTCAGAAGTGCCGCCCGCACAGAAAAAAACACTAGCTCCTGTGTTAGTGGGGTTCAGTAATGCCAGCTGCTCCTCTGCTGTGTGTACGGCAAAGTCTCCTGCTGCCTCCACATTCAAACTACATCCGATTTTCAACTTGCTCCAAGTAGGCCACAGCCTGCTCCATGATTGATCCTGGGCTCCAACATCGCCAGTTGTTACTCAGAAGTGCCGTCCGCACAGAAAAAAACACTAGCTCCTGTGTTAGTGGGGTTCAGTAATGCCAGCTGCTCCTCTGCTGTGTGTACGGCAAAGTCTCCTGCTGCCTCCACATTCAAACTACATCCGATTTTTAACTTGCTCCAAGTAGGCCACAGCCTGCTCCATGATTGATCCTGGGCTCCAACATCGCCAGTTGTTGCTCAGAAGTGCCGTCCTCACAGAAAAAAGCACTAGCTCCTGTGTTAGTGGGGTTCAGTAATGCCAGCTGCTCCCCTGCTGTGTGTATGGCAAAGTCTCCTGCTCCCTCCACATTCAAACTACATCACACATAAAACTTGCTGCAATTAGGCCTCAGCCTGCTCCATGATTGATCCTGGGCTCCAACATCGCCAGTTGTTACTCAGAAGTGCCGCCCGCACAGAAAAAAACACTAGCTCCTGTGTTAGTGGGGTTCAGTAATGCCAGCTGCTCCTCTGCTGTGTGTACGGCAAAGTCTCCTGCTGCCTCCACATTCAAACTACATCCGATTTTCAACTTGCTCCAAGTAGGCCACAGCCTGCTCCATGATTGATCCTGGGCTCCAACATCGCCAGTTGTTACTCAGAAGTGCCGCCCGCACAGAAAAAAACACTAGCTCCTGTGTTAGTGGGGTTCAGTAATGCCAGCTGCTCCTCTGCTGTGTGTACGGCAAAGTCTCCTGCTGCCTCCACATTCAAACTACATCCGATTTTCAACTTGCTCCAAGTAGGCCACAACCTGCTCCATGATTGATCCTGGGCTCCAACATCGCCAGTTGTTGCTCAGAAGTGCCGTCCTCACAGAAAAAAGCACTAGCTCCTGTGTTAGTGGGGTTCAGTAATGCCAGCTGCTCCCCTGCTGTATGTACGGCAAAGTCTCCTGCTGCCTCCACATTCAAACTACATCCGATTTTCAACTTGCTCTAAGTAGGCCTCAGCCTGCTCCATGATTGATCCTGGGCTCCAACATCGCTAGTTGTTGCTCAGAAGTGCCGTCCGCACAGAAAAAAACACTAGCTCCTGTGTTAGTGGGGTTCAGTAACGCCAGCTGCTCCCCTACTGTGTGTACGGCAAAGTCTCCTGCTCCCTCCACATTCAAACTACATCACATATAAAACTTGCTCCAATTAGGTCTCAGCCTGCTCCATGATTGACCCTGGGCTCCAACATCGCCAGTTGTTGGTTGGAAGTGACGTCTGCACAGAGAAAAACACATGCTCCACTGTTAGTGGGGTTCAGTAATGCCAGCTGCTCCCCTGCTGTGTGTCCGGCAATGTCTACTGCTGCCTCCACATTCACACTACTACTGATTTTTAACTATACTCCAATTAGGCCTCTGGCTCCACTGTCTCTAGTATTTACCCTGTCCTCCAACACCGTCAGTTGCTGCTCAGAAGTGCCGTCTGCACAATCAACACTTGTTCCTGTGTTACTGGGGCTCAGTAATGTGAGTTGATCTCTTGATGTGTGTCCGGCAATGTCTCCTGCTCTGTCCACATTCCCACTACTAGAGGCCTAAGTGGAGCACGGTTAAAATCAGTAGTAGTCTACAACAGATATAAAACTTGATGAAATTAGGCCTCAGCCTACACCCAGATTGACCCTGGGCTCCAACATCGCCAGTTGATGCTCAGAAGTGTCTTTGGCATGGGTACTCCCCCCTGCCCAGCCTGGTTCCAGCACGCCTGCTGTTTCCGGGTAGTGTCAACGTCACTTTGCCACCAATACGTTGTCCTGTCGTGTTGCGGTCAGGTTAGCCGAGTCTATGGTGCGTGCAGTTTAGGTGCTTCCTATGTGGGCTGCGGATTCTGGTAATAAAGTCTGGTCCCGTAGTGCCAATAGGACAAGCACCCCCTGTAAGGACTGTGGGTTTCGGTAACTGCGGCCGGCTCGCGGCCTTGCAACTTTGTTTTTCATGGGTACCTTCTGCTATCCATCCGGGTTCCAGTACCATCAGCTGGTTCTCGGCAATGCCTTTGGCTGAGGTGCCTCCTTCTCGGTATCCGAGTTCCAGCAACGCCTGCTGGTCCTTGGTAGTGCTTTCTAGCACAGGTACCTCGTGCTTAGTAACCGGGTTCCAGCACCGTCAGCTGGTCCTCGGTAGTGCCATTGGCTCTTGTTCCTTCTACTGCCCCTCTGGGTTCCAGCACCGTCAGCTGGTCCTCGCTAGTTCCATTTGCTCTTGCAGCTTCTGCTACCCATCCGGGTTCCAGCACCGTCAGCTGGTTCTCGGCAGTGCCTTTGGCTGAGGTGCCTCCTTCTCGGTATCTTAGTTCCAGCAATGTCTGCTGGTCCTTGGTAGTGCTTTCTAGAACAGGTACCTCCTGCTTAGTAACCAGGTTCCAGTACCATCAGCTGTTCCATGGTTGTGCCATTGGCTCTTGTTCCTTCTGCTGTCCCTCCGGGTTCCAGCACCGTCAGCTGGTCCTCGCAAGTTCCATTTGCTCTAGCAGCTTCTGCTACCCATCCGGGTTCCATCACGGTCAGCTGGTTCCAGGCAGAGCCTTTGGCCTAGGTGCCTCCTTCTCGGTATATGAGTTTCAGCAATGTCTGCTGGTCCTTGGTAGTGCTTTCTAGCACAGGTACCTCCTGCTTAGTAACTGGGTTCCAGCACCGTCAGCTGGTCCTCGCTAGTTCGATTGGCTCTTGCAGCTTCGGCTACCCATCCGGGTTCCAGCACCGTCAGCTGGTTCTCAGCAGTTCCTCAGCCTTCTTGTACCTTCTGCTACTTTTCCAAGTTCAAGCTTTTGGAAATGGTTTTTGTTTATTATCACTCTGGATCTCCCTGACGACAACCCTGAAGACGACGACCCTGAAGACCACCCCGAAGAAGACGAGGACCACGAAAACGATGACCCTGAAGACGACGACCCGGAACACCACCCCGAAGAAGACCAAAAAGATGACCCTGAAGAAGATGACCAAGAGGACAAAGAACATGAAGACAGCCACCAAGATACAGAACAACAAGAGACTGAAGATCAAGAAGCAGAAGACCAAGAAGCTGCAGAACAAAAAGCAGAAGACTAAAAATCAGAGCAAAAGATATTATCTAAAGTATAAACAGAAGAAGACTAAGCAGTGTATGGGGGTGAGTCCGTTCCTCCTCGTGGTGCCCCTGGTGGTGCCAAACTGAACACGGACAAATCCTGTTGTAAATCTTTTGTGACAGGCAGAACGGAAGGTGTAATCTTCAAACTTTTATAGATAACAACTACAGGAATGCCTGTCACAAATAAGAATATGATGAAGAAGAAGAATAGGAAGAATATGAAGAAGTAGAATATGAAGAAGAATAATAGTTGAATAAGAAGAATATGAATAATGTAAAAAAAAGAATAATAGGAAGAAGGTGAAGAAGAAGAAGATGAATAAGGTGAAGAAGAAGTTGATGAAAAAGATGCTGCTGCTGAGGATCATGAAGGAGAAAGTGTGGGAGAAGTAAAAAAGAAGGTGAAGAGCATGGAAGTAGTGAAACATACATATCTGACAAAATATAAAAAAGATTAACATTGTCAATATCTTTGTAACTCCGATCGTCTTTAAAAAAAAAAATTATTCCTGCTATTCCATTTGATTAGGCTAAACCTCTATGCCTTTAATGTCTCCTCCACCTCCTCCAATACATTCTACATTATTCTTAGTTGTTTTTCTTCATGTAGAATTAACCTACAAGGAAAGAAAGGGTTTTTTTTTATTCCGATATTTCTGTCCCATTGACTTGCATTGGTTTCCGGTATCGGAATCGGCAATACCCGATACTTTTTTGGTATCGGTCCGATCCAATCCGATCCGATATTTCACGATATCGGATGTTATCGCTCAACACTAGTCATGATTCTTTTGTCTGATATCCCGAGGCCAGGGGCTCCTTCCCTGTCCCTAATGCTATGGGCGCTCTAGCTATTCCTGCTCCACAGGTTACTTGTGATGGTGAAGATGCTGGGGCCACGTACTTTGCTGAACTTTTGAATCAGCCCTTATCTGCCCCCTCTATCACCCAGGGAAGTGGAGAGGAATAGTGTATGTAAATACAATCATGCAAAATATGCACTCACAGACAACAGAGAGGAACACTGGGGAGAACCAGAGGTAAACAAAATAGAGAATAGGGACTATGCACGCAGCCAAAACGCCAAGCAGCAGTCACAGAACAACTCTCTAAAATGCCTCTACCAACACAGATTCCTCCACTCCTCACCAGGCAGTACAAGACTTACTACTGGCTTGATTACCAGAGGAAGGTATATATAGGAGAGGGAAGTGGTCAATACTGAACAGCTGAGATCATCCAAGCTTTAAGCCTCAGAGTCTCCAAGCTGAACAGATTAACCCCTGCATTGCTAACAGAAACCACTGTTTAATATGAAGGTGAAATGCTTCTGATCAGTGCAGGGGTACGTGAAATCAGACGGTGCAGTCTTTGGGCCCCTCTCTGTCACAGTAAACCTGTGACAGCAGGAGACACAACCAGTTCTGGTATGTGTAAGAAGAGTTTTGTTCTTAGCAATGGGACTGAAATAATTTTAAAGATGCTAATAACTGCACAGTGAGCAAGATGCTCATGCATTTCTTTCTTTGTCAGAGAACCCCTTAAAATACTTTACATTGATATACATCCGTAGTATTTGTGATAAATATGTAATTGGTGGGGTCTAATTGCTATGACCCCTAAAATCATGGAGCAGAAGGTCGATATTATCTATGCCTAGCAGCTGTTCTTGGACAGTGGGCAGTGAAGCTTGTCAGGTAGCAGTGAACTTTTGGATCCAAGATATTGGTATCCATGGCCATCAACGCCAATGCTTTAATCATGGACTTGGCAAAAGTCAAAACTGAATTTACAGCCCATAATAACAATTATAACCTACAGAAGAATAATAATATGCATTATTTGGCACTGTCCTTCTTATTTAATATTAGCAGTCACAGCATATGTAACAATCTTTCCACATTTATTACCACTTTAATATATCTTATTGTCATGTATTTCACATTGGATCAATTACAATTGGTAAAGTAATTGTCATTTATCCACATCAGTATGTCTCTGAATCGAGTCACTTGAAAATCTTTAGAATAATGTTGCTAAAGTAAAAACTAGTAGCAGCTGTTTTTAAGACTTTTCTGATGTATGGGGCTCTAAAAATTACCTGAAATTGCAATATAATATAAGACTACACTATACCAGTCATGTATTTATTTTTTCTACATTATTTCCGCTGTAGTGTAATTCTATCCCTCCATCTAATATTTATATGCCTGTCAGGCTTGTGGTTTAATCTCATGTTCTCCTTCTTATAGTAAAAAGGCTAGAGCAAAGATATTACTCATTTTCATTGCCTGGACATCTGTATCATCCATAAACACAGGCACGTGAAGGAGCAAGAAATGGAAAAGTGCCGATCCTAAAATGGGTGAAATGTAAAGTATATACGGCTTATGTTATAGATGTCTAGAAACAATAACCTGGGTGTATTTCCCCTAATCTTTTCAGAAGGTCAGCGCTGCAGTGTAATAAATTAGTAGCAATATTATCTGTATCTAGGCTAAGAATTAAGTCACTCTTGGGATATCCATTGTATAGCTCTCTTCTTATGACATTTCAGGTGACCAGAAATTGAGAATTCAAAAATCATGTAAAAAAATATATATTGGAATAAACTAGATCAAAAATGTCCTTAGGGCCAAGATTTGGATGACTTCTTATAGAATGCTGTGCTGTTTTCATGGAATTAGAAATATCTGTCACGAGGTCTGAGAGAAATATGACAGCCCAAAGTATTTTTCTGGGTATATTTTACTGTACAAAATAAGACCAAACGAGTAGACACTAATATGAATTTCTAAGCTGGCGCTTTCCTAAAGTTTACTGGTGTAGTTTACTGTCATATCCTTTGTAATATAAAGACAATAGGTTGTACTGTGCTTAGCGTTGACTTAGGCTATGTGCACACAGTGCGTTTTTGATGCATTTTCACAGCATTTTTTCCTTACAGAAATGGGCCAAAGATGCTATGGAAACCTTATGCAAGCTAATTCAATAACAATCCTGTTGGGCTGAAACCCTTTCATTTTATAACCCTAGGGCTTGGTGTCAATGACAGCTAGTGACACCAAGCCCTAATCCCATTACCCTGATGCTATTGCATCAGAATCAAAAAGATAGTGTTGAACCAAGAAATTACATCACAAAACTTTTTTTTAAATATCTTTAATTAGTTCAAAAAAGCCTTAATTGCTGTACAAAAATGCATGCAAAAATGCATACAAAACCGTGGCAAAAATGCACCAAAAATCATGGCAAAATGAGCCTATTTGCTGTCAAGAGAAAAAAAATTGCCATGCCACGAAGTGGTAAAGGTAGAATAACTTCATGGTACAAAATCTAACAGAGCAATGTAATGCAGCCCAAAAGGCCATATACAGCATGATTGTTCCACAACCCAGACTCTGAGCAGTGTATGGAATCTTGGGGGCAAATTGTTATATTTTAGCTCTCTTAATTAATTAGTTTTCTAGTTTACCACATTGAGCGCACTGTACATATACCGTATATGTCTGTGACTTCTTACACAAAATTAGTAAATTATGCTAGTAACTTCGGTCTAGTGTAATTAACCAACATATATACCTGAATTTATTTATGTGTTTTTATTTTTTTTTATATACTCCCATTATACATATGGAGTCATCTACCTAGAGCAAGCTTAATGTATAGGTGCCCATAACACAATTACTGGCAATGTATCTGGGCGTACACAAATCCTTTTTTGTTCATCACTCTTAAAGAAGCACCAGCATCAAAGTTTTTATCCTCTTAATATATGGCACTCATCATATTGTATAGCACTGTGTACTTACAATTGCTCAATTTGCCTTTCTACCCAGTAAATTCTCTTTTCTTTACTCTATATAGAAACTGGAAGTCCCTTTTCCTAGAATTTTTCCTTTTCTTCTTCAACTCCTGACACAGCTGCTCATTCTACTTTCAGGGACTTTTGTAGTGATTCCTGCAGGGTAAATTGTCTTCCTTTTTCTATATAGAGCTTAGCTATTCAGCTTAGTCAATTTTTAATGATGTGATGTCATAGACCTAATGGAAAAGAACAGGATTAGCTGGGTAGAAGGGGAAAATGAGCACTTGTAAGTATGCAGTGCTATATACAGTAATATGATGGCAAAACAGTATAATATTAACCCTTTAGTTATGGAGATAATTTTGACCTTAATGATTAGGCCAAAGTTTTAAAATCTGACCAGTGTCCCTTTATGTGGTAATAACTCTGGAGCTCTTCAACAGATCTCATTGATTCTGAGGTTTTACAAGACATATTGCACTTCATGTTAGTGGCACATTTTGGCAGATACAATTTGCACATATTTATGAAAATATTGAAAATTTGACATTTTTTATACTTTCGCAATTTTCAATCTTTACATTTTTATGCCCTGACAGCAGATAGTTATAATACACAAAATAATTAATAAATAACTTTTACCATAGGTGTACTTTATATCAGCACAATTTTTGAAACATAATATTTTTTGTTAGGAAGTTAGAAGGGTTAAAAGTTGATCAGAAATTTCTCAACAAAATTTACAAAACCATTTTTTGAGGGACCACATCACATTTGAAGTGACTTTGCGGGGCCTAAATGACAGAAAAAAACAAAAGTGACACCGCACTAAAAACTGCACCCCTCAAAGTGCTCAAGTCCACATTCACAAAGTTTATTAACCTTTCAGATGCTTCTCAGGAATTAATGGAATGTGCAAGTGAAAGAATGAATATTTTACTTTTTTACTCAAAAATTTTGCTTTTGCCCCAATTTTTTTACTTTTACAAGGAAAACGGGAGAAAATGGACCCCAAAATTTGTTGTGCAATTTCTCCTGAGTGCTGTGATACCCCATATGTGGGGAAAACAACTGTTTGAGCACCATGTAGCGTTTTGAGAGCCCCGGATTTTATCCAGGGGTATATTGAGGATTTTTAACCCAAATGTACTACACAGAATTTGATAACATTGAGTCGTCATATTGAATATGTCCTCATTAGTGTTGAGCGCAAGTGCTCATTGCTCACTACACGTGTTTTGCATCGGGGTGCTCCAGTATGCACCAAGTATCGCGGTTTCTCGAGTGACCCCAAAGTCGAGTAGCGAACACTTGCACTCAACACTAGTCTTCATATCGTCATCATTTTTTTTTAACTTTTGAAAAAACCTAACCTTAAACCTAGCCCAACTCTAATTCTAGCTCAACCCTAACCCTATTGGCAAAAAATGAGAGAAATACAAATTATAAAATAAAAAAATGTGATCTGAATAAGAGGATGACACAGGATAAGATGACATACTAATTATTGGCTCATGATCATTGTGACAGACCCTATCACAGTGATCAAAATGAACCAACAGTAAAAATCCCTCCTGTTGCCATTTGCTGGCTGACAGATCTCAGCTGGTGCACTGCGCATGTGCCCGCCATCTGGAACTCCATTCTCTCTCCTCTGACATATATATATATATATACACATGGTAAAAATTGTTGGTACCCCTCGTTTAATGTCAGAAAAACCCACAATGGTGACAGAAATAACTTGAATCTGGCAAAAGTAATAATAAATCAAAAATCTCTGAAAATGAACAAATGAAAGTCAGACATTGCTTTTCAACCATGCTTCCACAGAATTGAAAAAAAAACATGTGAACATAGAGCTGATGTTCCTTGCCAAAAAGTTCAATTTTTGTCTCATCTGTCCATAGGACATTCTCCAAGAAGCTTTGTGGCTTGTCAACATGTAGTTTGGCAAAATTCCAGTCTGGCTTTTTTATGCATTCTTTCAACAATGGTGTCCTCCTTGGTCGTCTTCCATATAGTCCACTTTGGCTCATACAACGACGGATGGTGCGATCTGACACTGATGTTCTTTGAGCTTGAAGTTCACCTTTAATCTGTTGAGAAGTTTTTCTGGGCTCTTTTGCTACCATTCGTATTATCCGTCTCTTTGATTTGTCATCAATTTTCCTCCTGCGGCCACGTCCAGGGAGGTTGGCTACAGTCCCATGAAGCTTAAATTTCTGAATAATATGTTCAACTTTAGTAACAGGATCATCAAGCTGCTTGGAGATGGTCTTATAACTTTTACATTTCACATGTTTGTCTATAATTTTCTTTCTAATCTCCTGAGACAACTCTTTCCTTCGCTTCCTCTGGTCCATGTTGAGTGTGATACACACCATGTCACCAAACAGCACAGTGAGTATCTGTAGCCCTCTATACAGGCCCACTCACTGATTCCAAGATTGTAGACACCTGTGGTGCTAATTAGTGGACACACCGTGATTTCACATGTCCCTTATTGTCACATTATTTTCAGGGGTACCATCATTTTTGTCCAGGCCTATTTCATGAGTTTTATTTTTTTGTAAATTCTGTGGAAGCATGGAAGAAAAGCAATGTCTGACTTTCATTTGTTCATTTTCATAGATTTTTGATTTATTATTACTTTTGTCAGATTCAAGTTATTTCTGTAGCCATATATATTTCATGTCAGAAGACAGAGAAATGGTTTTAATATCGGGCACACTTTTTCTTTTAAGTGATCAGGGATGGGAAAAACGGCCCTGATTGTGTTCTCCAGAGTCTCAGATACCCCCAGTAGCTGAAACCCTGGTGGTTTTCCAATGCTGGGGGGCGCTATAACCTTATTCCTGATAAACATTTTAAAATGGTAATGAGGGAATAAGGCCCTTTAACAACCACTTTTTTTTAATGCATACCTGCAATTTTAAGGGGTTAAGAGGATAAAAGTCTTGGTGTAAGTGCTCCTCTTTAAGTTTTGATAATGCAAATACTATGCCATAGTTCATATGGACCTGTATCTAAGTCCTGCATTATATCATATACGTTTTTTTTAATCAGAACCTGAGTAAAGGTATTTTACTTTCAGCTTCAGAAAAGTCAAGGGGAAAATGACAAATGTTGTCTACTGCACCAGTCTTTTTTTCATTCAAAGACCAGCAGTGCCTAATCAGAAAAGTAGAAAAAGAGGGAAAGACGAGCGCAATAGGGTCTTATCTGGTGGAGAAATTGGTTCAGGTGAGAGATATAGGACTTGCTCACCTTTTGGGGTTGTATAATCCAAAACTGAGGAATCAAGGTATGACAGCTGCTGCAGTACCCTCAGGTCAGGAAATCCTGCTGTAGAGAGCAATTAAAAGGAGGATAGGAGTATTAGTCTGAGCTGCTGTGCGGCATTCAAGAAATCCAGAGGACGATAAAGGAAATAGACCATGAGGTTTATTCTTCAAGTGTTTCAAAGTTGGACCAACCAGTTCATCAGGAAAAACAGAATATTTGTCATAATATTGTGGTTCTCCTGATAAAGAAGTTGGATGAAACCCAAATGATTTTGTTATATGCTCATGTGAGCTTACCTTCAATATAAGTAAGTAAAATGATGACTGGGATGATTTAGCGAATCCTGCTTTGAGCAGGGGGTTGGACCAGATGGCCCAGGAGGTCCCTTCCAACTCTACGATTCTATGATTCTATGATTCTATGATTCTATGATATTCCATCACATTATATGATGGGAGCAGCCCTTTAATTCTCATAAAATCACTTGGATTATTAATGACAGCCATGGCATTAATGGTCACCTATACATTATAATGACCATTGTTTGATAATGCCCAATAATTACAACATCTATTTTATAAAAGGTACTCAGATAATAACATGGCTATTGGGGGGGGGGTCCTGTTCCTGAAACCCTTTGTAAAAAGTAATCTCCAGGATAAGTGACCAGTTAGTCTTTTTTAAGAGGAAAAATGAAGCATTTAAAAGCACCCAATGAGAAAAATGGCTTATCGGTTTGATTCATGAATGGATTGTGTGCTTTAACTGCAGTAATTCCATTACTGACATTGAGTTTTTGTAGTTTTTATGGCCGGAATAGACAGCTCGCTGCATTTCATATGATTTCCTTAAAAGCTTTCTATTACTGTTATTATAGTGGTATATTGAAGGACATGTTTTATTAGAAGATTTGGGATCTCAGCTATTTCTAGCTGTCTTTAGCAATGACCCTGCAAAGAATCAATGGAAATACTAAAGAAAATTGCCCATGCAAATAAGAAATGGTGTATGTATCAATACGTCCAGTATGTGATTTACAGTGCCTCGCGAAAGTATTTGGCTCCCTGGAATTTTTCAACCTCTTCCCACATATCATGCTTCAAACATAAAAATACGAAATGTAAATTTTTGGTGAAGAATCAACAACAAGTGGAACACAATTGTGAAGTTGAACGAAATTTATTGGTTATTTTACATTTTTGTGGAAATTCAAAAACTGAAAAGTGGGGCGTGCAATATTATTCGGCCCCTTTAACTTAATACTTTGTTGCGCCACCTTTGGCTGCGATTACAGCTGCAAGTCACTTGGGGAATGTGTCTATCAGTTTTGTACATCGAGAGACTGAAATTCTTGCCCATTCTTCCTTGGCAAACAGCTCGAGCTCAGTGAGGTTTGATGGAGATCGTTTGTGAACAGCAGTTTTCAGCTCTTTCCACAGATTCTCGATTGGATTCAAGTCTGGACTTTGACTTGGCCATTCTAACACCTGGATACGTTAATTTTTGAACCATTCCATTGTAGATTTTGCTTTATGTTTGGGATCAATGTATGGTTGGAAGACAAAATTCCATCCCAGTCTCAGGTCTTTTGCAGACTCCAACAGGTTTTCTTCAAGAATGGTCCTGTATTTGGATTCATCCATTTTCCCATAAATTTTAACCATCTTCCCTGTCCCTGCTGAAGAAAAGCAGGCCCAAACCATGATGCTGCCACCACCATGCTTCACAGTGGGGATGGTGTGTTCAGGGTGATGAGCCGTGTTGCGTTTACGCCAAACATATTGTTTGACATAGTTCGATTTTGGTTTCATCTGACCAGAGCACCTTCTTCCACATGTTTGGTGTGTCTCCCAGGTGGCTTGTTGCAAACTTTAAATTACACTTTTATGGATATCTTTGAGAAATGGCTTTCTTCTTGCCACTCTTCCATAAAGGCCAGGTTTGTGCATTGTACGACTGATTGTTGTCCCATGGACAGACTGTCCCACCTCAGCTGTAGATCTGTGCAGCTGTAGATCTGTTCAGATCATCGAGAGTGATTATGGGCCTCCTGGCTGCATCTCTAATCAGTCTTCTCCTTGTTTGACATGAAGGTTTAGAGGGATGGCGGGGTCTTGGTAGATTTGCAGTGCTATGATACTCCGTACATTTCAATATGATCACTTGCACTGTGCTACTTGGGATATTTAAAGTTTTGGAAATCATTTTGTATCGAAATCCAGCTTTAAACTTCTCCACAACACTATCACGGACCTGCCTGTTGTGTTCCTTGGTCTTCATAATGCTTTCTGTGCTTCAAACAGAAGCCTGAGACTATCACAGAGCAGGTGCATTTATACGGAGACTTGATAACACACAGGTGGATTATATTTATCATCATTAGTCATTTAGGACAACATTGGATCATTCAGAGATCCACAGTGAACTTCTGGAGTGAGTTTGCTGCACTGAAAGTAAAGGGGTCGAATAATATTGCACGCCCCACTTTTCAGTTTTTTGAATTTCCACAAAAATTTAAAATAACCAATAAATTTCGTTCAACTTCACAATTGTGTCCCACTTGTTGTTGATTCTTCACCAGAAATTTAAATTTTGTGTATTTATATTTGAAGCATGATATGTGGAAAAGGTTGAAAAGTACCAGGAAGCCGAATACTTTTGCAAGGCACTGTATCTGGGAACAACCTTTCACTATAACACTAATATCACTGCAGACTTACGCTCTTGTAGGGAATCTGTCAGCCGCTTTTTGCTATTTAATCTGAGCGCACCATGATGTAAGGGCAGAGACCTTGATTCCTGTAATGCTGGTCTGTGTGTTTCTGTTTCAATAAAATGAGTCTTTTTTAGCAGGAGATTACCACTACAGGACTCGCTGTCTTGTGCCTCCTAGTCCAACCACTGATTTAGCAGCTTCTGTCACTATACAATGCACAGATAGCTGTGGTGTGGGGGGTTATACTGTACGTGTGGTACCCCAAACCAGGGCACAACAGAGTGTTATCTGTTATCTTTTAGCACAAATGTCTTTACATGGTCATTACTGCAGTGTGTAATGGTTAATATTACTTCATGTACCAGGATGCAGATATCAAATCCTGCTACATACTGCAGACTCTGATTTACACTAATATGCACAGGATACTACGGCGTTAATCATATGTTAAACTGTTATGCCTCGTTCACACGGTCAGCGTTTGGTCAGTATTCTACATCAATATTTGTAAACCAAAGCCAGTAGTGGGGCAATCAGAGCAAAAGTATAATAGAAACACATCCTATGACTAAGGTCACTTCTGCTGCACCAGAAACGCGTCGGTTTTCTTTCAATATGGTTTAATAAATTGATTTTTTTATCTCGATGGCCGTGCTGGACGAATCCTCCCTTTTCAACTATCATGACTGCGCTCACCACCCCGATCAGCACCCTCCAGTGATATCCTTCTACCTCAGGCTGGCCTAGGACCCTACGTGGAAGCTCCCACTCCCTTTCCCTTTCTTCCTGTCATAGACACACATCACCACTTCTGCATTTATCACCCACTCCTGGTGTTAGCTTACAATTACTGAGGTTAAAAACTGACCAAATACTGAACGTGTGAATGTGGCCTCAAAGTGAAATGATGTTTGTCAGGAAACTTCCACAAACAAACTGCATATAGAAACCATATCGGCGTATTACATGTACACCGGCCTCATTCGGAGAGTCGAGTCAACGTAAGTGTGTAAAGTCTTCCTGCAAGGAACAGACAGACGTATGTGTGAGGAAAGATGCCTGGCAGACATGTTGTGGTGTCATGTGGTTGAGGAGAAAAGAGCTGTTCTTAGACCTCCTTATCCTATGCAAATATAGAGCCTATACAGGGCCTGCCCGAACGTATAGGCGAAGAAGGCGGCCGCCTAGGGCGCCGACCCAAAGGGGGCGCCAGAGAAAAAATAGAAAAAATTATAAAAAATCTTTTCAAAAGGCAAAAAGTTTTAGGGATGGAAAGAAAAGTGTACATATTTAAGGGCAAATATGATGCAAGAGAGGTTGGTTGGGTTGGCAACAATTTCTGAAGTTGCTAAACAAATTCATCTCGGTGACTTAGTGTCATCCTTTTAAAAAAAAAAAGGCAAGGAAACAAAAATTTTAATTACCTATGGTCGTTTTTGTTTTGTGTTATTGATTACTTTGTATATATTTGTCCTATACAACTTCTCAGAAGATTAAAGAGTTAGGAGAGAGTTAATTAATCATTGTTGTTGTGGTTTATTTTGCTCCTAAATTTATATCCCAAGTTTTCATCTACTGCCAAGAATAGTAGGGGCGCAACAAAATAGTTTCGCCTAGGGCGCCGTAATCTCTCGGGCCGGCCCTGAGCCTATAGAATCTGAGGAGGCAGGTCGGAGAGCAGCCATAACTCTTCTATATAAACTACCAATGTCTCAGCTGCAGTCAGCATGGACAATGATTATGCAGGTCCGAGCTGCTAATGAAGCTGTGCACCCAAGACACATATACTGTAACTGCACCAGGACCTCGCCTGAGAACTGCTCTCACTTCCCAGTAACTGTGCTTGCTGCAATAGAATGGAAACTGTGTTCAAGAACCATTGAGATAAATGTACCTGTCATTCTTGCACAAGTTAAAGGTTGCAACCGACCCTGTGTCCACCCTGTTTCCTGAATTAGCTGGAGTGCATCACATTGCATCTCACTGCCAAGGAGCAGAGACGAATTAAATGCAACCCCGGGGTCACAAATTGTTTCCTTTTGTCACTGCCATGGCAGGGTGGTAACTTCCGCACGTCAATGAGGTATTACATACAGCGCTCAACATCTGAGCTCTCCACCCAGTAAACTAAGTGACACATCGCTGGAATCTGGGTCTCTGCCTATACGTCATGCTGCTGTCAGATTGCATAGCAAACAGCTGCTGACAGATTCCATTTAACGAGAAGATGAAATCACCTTTAGTAGAATATGCACCATGCCCTTAATTCCATGCTACTTTTTCTGTTGCCTGTTTACATGGATTTTAGATTATTTTGCCACTGCTACAAAGTAGATATAAACGGTGCCCATTAAAATGAATGGGAAGCAATGTAGTTAGCTTAGATGAGTCCTCCAGGGCAAGAGCCCCTCTCACTTTCTTGCCAAAAGCAGAGGTACAACCAGATCAGAATTAGTTTGTTTCAAGAACGACTGTAAAATGTGTCATTTGCTATTACGATGCAGTAAAACGCTCACTTATTTGTTGCTGCACCGCTATAGTTATTCTGTCACTTACATAGGAAACCTTTTTATTGCTCTAATTTATCAATATAAGGAAGATCCTTTGTTTTCCCCAGTTCTCTTTAGATGCAATTAAGGAGTGTGTCCTGGGTCTCTTCCAGTCCTAAGCCTCTGCCATCCTAAATTTAGCTTGTGCAAAGTGTCAGTGGTGGAAAACCTAATTAGAATTCACAGCCCAGGAACCACAAATTTAATCTGTCTGACAGCTCCTGCAAGGTTTTTGTTCAGTGAAGTGAATAGGTACAGTGAGATAGAGAAATTAACCGAAAAAAACAGATTTCGAATCCAGACAACCATGTACTACTCCCAAACATATTAAACATCAACACAACCACAACAAAAAACCTTGCGAAGCCTTACAGCCTCCTAGCTACTGCTATGCATAACAATGACAGGCTTCCATTTGACACACTTGCAATGTAATGATAGGCAACAAACAGAAATCTCTTGATGACACATGTTGGATGATTAATTGATTGATTGCCTCAGTGATCATACAACTGAAATGACCTCTGATAAGACATATTTCTCCACCAGCAGCAAATAAATAAAATGCTAAAATATGCCACAATTACACATTATTAGGCAAATTTTTCTCTGATTTTCCTAAATGATCAGTGCAAATGAGTCATTATAATGTTCAAATCATCAACCATTAGAGTTCAAATGAAATTTTATTGGATAAGTTTCCCAATGATAACAGTATTTAAAACCTTAAAATGCACTGTTCCAAACTACTGTATGATGCAAAACAGAGTTTCCAAACATTTTACAGGTTGTAAAGAGCGGAAAATGGTCATTTGTTAAATGTGCTGTATTAAGAGATCACATTTACTGGAAACAAAAGCCTTTTCAGCCAATTATATCTTAACAGGACAAGTTACATGTTAGCATAGGACCCTTTCTTTGATATCACCTTTGATATCCCAATTCTTGCTTCCGTTGAACTTTTGAGTTTTCGGTTTGTTTTGGCTTAAATTTCTCTGCAGTCTGTCAGTATAGCTGCCGTTTTAATGTGAACCTCCTCCCACCTTCATAAGGTGCTTAAGGATACTCAAGGTTCTCAATAGGGTTGAGGTCAGAGGAGGATGGTGGCACCCCACAAATGTGGCCACCATTATGCGCATAGCTGCACACAGCATACTCTTATGCACATAGCTGCCGACTCAGAGGTATTCATTGATATGCATGAAGATGATTTTACTATAGATTGCACAGATCTTTTTTTGTACTATGAAAGAAAGTAGTCAGTCAGAAACGCTATATACTTTGCTGTACATATTTTCACACCTTCAGGGACCCTAAATAGGGCCTACCAGCTTTCTCCCCATGATTCTGGCCCAAACTTGACTTAGCCACCTCCTTGCTGATAAGAATCAGTGATAAGCGGTCATTAAAGAGCGCTGTTGTGAGTTCATTTTCCCCTTCGTCACTGAGGTCTGGTGAACTCCCTATTCTGGTAAAGGAAGGTAATGAGCCTGATTATCAGGCACCTGAGCCTAATGAGGATGACTGGCTGAGTGGAGTCACGGACTGGATATAAGGCTGCCGACGCCCTTCTGCCCTGCGGGTGATTTCTCTGTGGACTTCTAGGACACCAGTCTGATTCCTGCTCCTCTAAAGCTAAGTTTTCTGCTTTGCCTGTTAGCATTCGTGTTTTGTTTTTGTTTTCCTTGCTTTTCTGGATTCTGCCATTCCCTGCTGGGGTGAGCTGAATCTCCTTTTGCCTGTTGCTCTGTCTTCAGAATATTCCTGAGTACTGACATAGCTTTTTTGAAGCCTAGCATCTTCAGGGCCTTTTTCACTGTCAGCCTGTTGGCTCTTATTTTCATAGGGTTTTTCACGGATTGCAGACAGCAGCCTTCCTGTCCTTTCCTATCTAGTTAGCTTGGGCCCCGTCTTTGCTCAGTCTATCTTTCTGTCTGTGTTAGTGTTTTCATCTTGCTTCACCGTCATTATATGTTGGGGGCTGCCTATTGCTTTGGGGTCTGCTCTGGGGCAGTTTAGATTTCCCCTTTCTTTCTTTAGGCCTATTTAATTCTCCGGCTGTGATCGAGGGGTCTAGGGCATCGTAGGAACCCCCCACGGCTACTGCTAGTTGTGTTGATAGGTTCAGGGGTCTGCAATCCGATAGCTGCCAAATTCTCTGGTTTTCTGGACTTAGCTAGCATTTCTGTTTTTGCCTCCTACGGTGACTCAATCATAACAGAATCACCCGCCATACCGCAGATCCTAGGGTACTCAATAGCAGGAAAGAATTGTGTTTAAAAAAAAAAAAAAGAGTGTGTATATTCTTTCCTCTATATCTCTGAGGCCGTAGGGGGAATTTTTTTTTCTCTCAATGGAGATAAAGCAATTGTCTGATTGTGTGGAGCAGCTCGCTGCGGAAGTGCGGGGAATTTCCGCCTACCTTGCTCGTTCGCATGCTGTTGAACCAAAGATCCCTACACCTGATGTATTTTTTGGGGATCGATCTAAATTTTTGAGTTTCAAAAATAATTGTAAATTATTTTTTGCCTTGAAGCCTAACTCGTCAGAGAGCTCCGCGCAGCAGGTTAAAATTGTCATCTCTTTGCTGCGTGGCGATCCCCAGGATTGGGCGTTTTCTTTGAAAGCAGATGATCCTATTCTGACTAATGTGAATGCATTCTTTCAAGCTTTGGGGTTGTTGTATGACGAACCTAATACTATTGATCAGGCTGAAAAGACCCTGTTGGCATTGAACCAGGGTCGAGATTCTGCAGAGTTGTACTGTCAAAAGTTCCGAAAGTGGGCGGTCCTTACTTCTTGGAATGATAATGCCTTGGCTGCTCTCTTTCGGAAGGGTTTGTCAGAAGCCGTAAAAGATACTATGGTGGGATTTCCTGTTCCCTCTGGTCTGGACGATTCTATGTCATTAGCCATTCAGGTTGATCGGCGTTTACGTGAACGCAGGATTGCACGAGAGGTGTTGCCACCGGTTGAACAGACGTCTGAACCTAGGCAATGTGATAGAGATTTGTCAAAGGCGCAACGTCAGGAGTTCAGAAGGCGAAATAAGCTGTGTTTTTCTGTGGAGATGCCTCACATATTATTTCTGTTTGTCCTAAACGAGAGAAACGCTTTGCACACACGTTTTCTGTTGGTGGTGTTCAACCTAAGTTTCTTCTGGCAATTACTCTGATCTGCTCCCTGTCCACGTTTTCCGCCAAGGCTTTTGTGGATTCGGGAGCAGCACTAAACCTAATGGACTTGGATTTTGCTAAACGTTGTGGATTTCCGATGACACCTCTGCAGACGCCTATCCCTTTGAGGGGGATTGATGCTACTCCTTTGGCTAAAAATAAACCTCAGTTTTGGACCCAGGTGGTCATGCGGGTCACCCCAGACCATCAAGAAAATTGCAGATTTTTGGTGTTGCATGGTCTGCATGATGCCATTGTTCTGGGGTTTCCCTGGTTGCAAATTCATAATCCAGTTTTGGATTGGAAATCTGTGTCTGTGGTGAGTTGGGGTTGTCGGTGTACCTTTAGTGAGGCTCCGGTTTTTTCCACCTCTCCTCAGTCGCATGATGTTCCTGACTATTTGGCGGACTTTTATGATGTATTTAGTGAGAATGAGTCTGCGTCCTTGCCTCCTCATAGGAGTTATGACTGTGCAATCGAACTAAGCCCGGGGTGTAAATTTCCCAAGGGTCGGCTCTTCAATTTATCTGTACCCGAGCACGAGGCTATGCGGTCCTATATTAAGGAGGCATTGGAGAAGGGTCATATTAGACCATCCTCTTCACCCTTAGGTGCCGTTTTTTTTTTGTGGCCAAAAAGGATGGTTCTTTAAGGCCTTGTATTGATTATCGTGCCCTCAATAAAATTACTATTAAATATCAGTATCCGTTACCCCTGATTTCAGATCTATTCTCTAGAGTTAGAGGTGCTTGCTGGTTTACCAAGCTTGACCTCAGGTGGGCGTATAATCTTATCCGCATTAAGCAGGGGGATGAATGGAAGACGGCGTTTAATACTCCGGAGGGACATTTTGAGTACCTGGTGATGCCTTTTGGGCTCACTAATGCCCCTTCTGTCTTCCAGTGCTTCATGAACGATATTTTCCAAGACTTTGTCGATAAATTTTTGATTATCTATCTGGATGATATTTTGATCTTCTCCAAGGATTTGGATTCTCATGTGGAACATATTCGGACTGTGTTCCGGATCTTGAGGGAGAATTCCCTGTATGTCAAAGGATCGAAATGCCTTTTTGGAGTACAGAGGATTTCATTTTTGGGATTTATTTTGTCTCCGTCAACTATTGAAATGGACCCGGCCAAGGTACAGGCCATTTATGATTGGGTTCAGCCCACTTCTTTGAAGGCCCTCCAGAAGTTTTTGGGTTTTGCTAATTTTTATCGGAAATTTATAGCAAAATTTTCTAGTATTGCCAAGCCATTGACTGATCTGACTAAGAAGGGTGCTGATGTGTTGAATTGGTCTCCGGAGGCTGTTGCTTCCTTTCAGGAGCTGAAGCGAAGATTTACCTCCGCCCCGGTTTTGCGGCAACCTGATGTCTCACTCCCGTTCCAGGTAGAGGTGGATGCTTCTGAGATTGGTGCAGGAGGTGTTTTGTCCCAAAAGGATCCTGTAACATCTAAAATGAATCCCTGTGCTTTCTTTTCCCAAAAGTTCTCTCCATCTGAACGTAACTATGATGTGGGGAATCGGGAACTGTTGGCCATGAAATGGGCATTTGAGAAGTGGAGACATTGGTTGGAGGGAGCTAAACATCAAGTTGTGGTCCTCACTGACCACAAGAATTTGATTTACCTAGAGTCGGCTAAACGCTTGAACCCTAGACAGGCTAGGTGGGCCTTGTTTTTTACACGTTTTGATTTTGTGGTCTCTTTTCTTCCTGGAACTAAGAATGTCAAGGCAGACGCCCTCTCTAGGAGTTTCTTTGCTGATTCTCCCGTGGTGACCAAGCCTGCTACCATCTTAGTCGAAGGGGTAGTTCTTTCTGCCATCTCGCCCGATTTGAGACTTGCTCTGCAAGAGTTCCAGGAGGACAAACCTGAGCGTTGTCCCAGTGGAAAGTTGTATGTTCCTGACCAGTGGAAGAAGAGAGTGATGTCTGAAGTTCATTGCTCTGCATTGGCTGGTCATCCAGGTATTTTTGGTAGTAGAGATCTGGTGAGTCGCTCTTTTTGGTGGCCCACCTTGTCTCATGATGTCAGGAATTTTGTGCAGTCCTGTGGGACTTGCTCCCGGTCTAAATCTTGTTCTCGCTCTAGTGGGTTGTTGATGCCTTTGCCGGTCCCCAGGAGGCCATGGACCCATATTTCAATGGATTTCATCTCTGATATGCCGGTCTCTCAAAGAATGACTGTTATTTGGGTGATTTGTGATATTTTCTCTAAGATGGTTCATCTTGTACCACTCCCTAAGTTGCCATCTTCCTCTGAGTTGGTGCCCCTGTTTTTGCAACAGGTGGTTCGCTTACACGGGATTCCTGAGAACATTGTATCTGACAGAGGAGTTCAGTTTGTGTCTAGATTTTGGACGACTTTCTGTTCCAAGCTGGGAATTCAGTTGTCCTTCTCCTCTGCTTTTCACCCTCAGACCAATGGGCAGACAGAGAGAACAAACCAGACCTTGGAGTCGTATTTGAGATGTTTTATTTCCGCTGATCAGGATGATTGGGTTTCATTTTTGCCCTTGGCCGAATTTGCTTTAAATAATAGAGCTAGTTCTGCCACTTTGATGTCACCTTTTTTTTGTAACTTTGGGTTTCATCCTTGATTTTCTTCAGGGCAGGTGGAGCCTTCTGCCTGCCCAGGTGTTGACACTGTGGTGGAGAGAATGCACCAGATCTGGGACCAAGTGGTGGATAAGTTATCTCTCTCGCAGGAAAAGGCCCAGCGGTTTTCCAATCGACATAGGACCATTGGTCCCCAGTTTAAGATTGGTGATATGGTGTGGTTATCTTCAAAAAATATTGCTATGAAGGTGGCTTCTCCTAAGTTTAAGCCTAGATTTATTGGACCTTACAAGATTTTGGAGATTATTAATCCGGTCTCTTTTCGTTTGGCTCTTCCTGTCACATTTAAAATCCATAATGTGTTCCATAAGTCCTTGTTGAAGAGGTTTGTTGAACCAGTTGTTCCTGGGGTGGCACCTCCAGACCCTGTATTGGTTGAAGGTAACATGGAATATGAGGTAGAGAAAATACTGGATTCCCGTTTGGCTAGACGGAGACTCCAGTATTTGGTTAAGTGGGTGGGTTATGGTCAGGAGGATAATTCCTGGGTCTCTGCCTCTGATATTCATGCCAAAAGATTGGTGCGTGCCTTTCATCGGGATCACCCTGATCGCCCTGGTGGTGTGGTTGAGGGTTCGGTGACCCCTCCTCGAGGGGGAGGTACTGTTGTGAATTCATTTTCCCCTTGGTCACTGAGGTCTGGTGAACTCCCTATTCTGGTAAAGGAAGGTAATGAGCCTGATTATCAGGCACCTGAGCCTAATGAGGATGACTGGCTGAGTGGAGTCACGGACTGGATATAAGGCTGCCGATGCCCTTCTGCCCTGCGGGTGATTTCTCTGTGGACTTCTAGGACACCAGTCTGATTCCTGCTCCTCTAAAGCTAAGTTTTCTGCTTTGCCTGTTAGCATTCGTGTTTTGTTTTTGTTTTCCTTGCTTTTCTGGATTCTGCCATTCCCTGCTGGGGTGAGCTGAATCTCCTTTTGCCTGTTGCTCTGTCTTCAGAATATTCCTGAGTACTGACATAGCTTTTTTGAAGCCTAGCGTCTTCAGGGCCTTTTTCACTGTCAGCCTGTTGGCTCTTATTTTCATAGGGTTTTTCACGGATTGCAGACAGCAGCCTTCCTGTCCTTTCCTATCTAGTTAGCTTGGGCCCCGTCTTTGCTCAGTCTATCTTTCTGTCTGTGTTAGTGTTTTCATCTTGCTTCACCGTCATTATATGTTGGGGGCTGCCTATTGCTTTGGGGTCTGCTCTGGGGCAGTTTAGATTTCCCCTTTCTTTCTTTAGGCCTATTTAATTCTCCGGCTGTGATCGAGGGGTCTAGGGCATCGTAGGAACCCCCCATGGCTACTGCTAGTTGTGTTGATAGGTTCAGGGGTCTGCAATCCGATAGCTGCCAACTTCTCTGGTTTTCTGGACTTAGCTAGCATTTCTGTTTTTGCCTCCTACGGTGACTCAATCATAACAGAGCGCTTAGGAAGCAACCCAGGGGCAGACAAGGATGTCAGGCCTCCTCCACAGCTCCAGCCAAAATCCTCCAATGGAGAATAGGAGCAATGAGAAATGGAAAACGGTCTTAGGAGTGCAGGAAAGAGACTCAGACAAGAGATGGGTTTAAACCACAACGCGTTTCGACGGAGGATCCGTCTTCATCAGGTGGAAGTTTTCCTTGCTGATGTCATAGCCTTGTTGGGATGCAGGGTTCATCCATCAATGGTTGGCTACTTTATCCATCTGGACCATCCAGGTTTGAACAGCACGAGCCAGTAAATAAGAATTTGTCTTCATGTATGTCTGGGCTCACTGCAACCATTTCTGCTTGGGAGTACTCTTTAGGGGTGGCCTAACTGTAGGTTTATGCACAACTAAACTCCTTTAGAGGATCATACACATTGAGGTTCACAGGACTCCAGAGGCACCAGCAGCTTCAAATACCTGTTTGCCGCTTGTTGCTGTTTGATCTGTATCAGCCACAAATCTCTCCAGTACGATGATCATGCTTCGGTTTTCAAGAAATATTTAATGTTTTCAAAGTTGTCCAAGGCATTGCACTATTTTGGTAAGGGTCCCTAACGGAGAATTCTATTCCAGGGAGGGTTTAAAGTGACAGGATAGCATTCAGACATGTAAAAATAACATGAAACGTATATTCAGAACACAAGATACTTATCTTGCTCAAAAGCTACAGTTGAAACCAGAAGTTTACGCAAACTATATAAAAAGACACATACAGTG
This sequence comes from Dendrobates tinctorius, assembly GCF_039654945.1. NCBI lineage: Eukaryota > Metazoa > Chordata > Amphibia > Anura > Dendrobatidae > Dendrobates > Dendrobates tinctorius. Next base: position 5,695,697 of record NW_027361708.1, read on the forward strand.
CTTTGCGAACGTATTCAGCCCCCTAGAACTTTTCAACCTTTTCCCACATATCATGCTTCAAACATAAAGATACCAAATTTAAATTTTTGGTGAAGAATCAACAGCAAGTGGGACACAGTTGTGAAGTTGAACGAAATTTATTGGTTATTTTAAATTTTTATGGAAATTCAAAAACTGAATATTATTCGGCTCCTTTAACTTAATACTTTGTTGCACCACCTTTGGCTGCAATTACAGCTGCAAGTCACTTGGGGTATGTCTCTATCAGTTTTGTACATCGAGAGACAGAAATTCTTGCCCATTTTTACTTGGCAAGCAGCTCGAGCTCAGTGAGGTTTGATGGAGATCGTTTGTGAACAGCAGTTTTCAACTCTTTCCACAGATTCTTGATTGGATTCAGGTCTGGACTTTGACTTGGCCATTCTCACACCTGGATACGTTTATTTGCGAACCATTCCATTGTAGATTTTGCTTTATGTTTGGTATCATTGTCTTGTTGGAAGACAAATCTCCATCCCAGTCTCAGGTCTTTTACAGACTCCAACAGATTTTCTTCAGTAATGGTCCTGTATTTGGCTCCATCCATCTTCCCATCAATTTTATCCATCTTCCCTGTCCCCGCTGAAGAAAATCAGGCCCAATCAGGCCCAAATCAGGCCCAAATCAGGCCCAAACCATGATGCTGCCACCACCATATTTGACAGTGGGGATGGTGTGTTCAGGGTAATGAGCTATGTTGCCTCTACGCCAAACATATCATTTGGCATTGTTGCCAAAAAGTTCGATTTTGGTTTCATCTGACCAGAGCACCTTCTACCACATGTTTGGCGTGTCTCCCAGGTGGCTTGTTGCAAACTTTAAATGACACTTTTTATGGATATCTTTGAGAAATAGCTTTCTTCTTGCCACTCTTCCATAAAGACCAGATTTGTGCAGTGTACGACTGATTGTTGTCCTATCGACAGACTGTCCCACCTCAGCTGTAGATCTGTGCAGCTGTAGATCTGTGCAGTTCATCCAGAGTGATCATGGGCCTCCTGGCTGCATCTCTGATCAGTCTTCTCCTTGTTTGAGATGAAAGTTTAGAGGGACGGCCAGGTCTTGGTAGATTTGCAGTGGTATGATACTCCGTACATTTCACTATGATCGCTTGCACAGTGCTACTTGGGATGTTTAAAGTTTTGGAAATCATTTTGTATCGAAATCCAGCTTTAAACTTCACCACAACAGTCTCTCGGACCAGACTGTTGTGTTTCTTGGTCTTCATGATGCTTTCTGTGCTTCAAACAGAACCCTGAGACTATCACAGAGCAGGTGGATTTATACGGAGACATGATTACACACAGGTGGATATTTATCATCATTAGTCATTTAGGACAACATTGGATCATTCAGAGATCCACAATTAACTTCTGGAGTGAGGTTGCTGCACTGAAAGTAAAGGAGCCGAATAATATTGCACGCTCCACTTTTCAGTTTTTGAATTTTCACGAAAATTTAAAATAACCAATAAATTTCATTCAACTTCACAATTGTGTTCCACTTATTGTTGATTCTTCACAAAAAATTTACATTTGGTATCTTTATGTTTGAAGCATGATATGTGGGAAAAGGTTGAAAGGTTCCAGGGGGGTGAATACTTTTGCAAGACACTGTATGCATTGTTTATCAATATCTGAAATGAAACCAGCATAAACCTTTCCGATTTTAGATCAATTAGGATTATCACAATTATTAATATTTGCCAAATGCCAGAATAATGAGAGAGAAAGAATGTTTTAAGGCATTTTTATTATTTACTACAAAGTCAAAAGTTTAAATACACTGGAATGATTGTGTCGTTAAACAATTCTGGACTGCTCATAAGATGATGTCATGTGTTTGGAATCTTTTGTTATTTTTTGCAACATCTGAGTTAATTACAGACACACCTGTGGATGTATTTTAAAGCACACCTGAAACACATTGCTTCTTTGTTTCAGCATCATAGGAAAGTCTAAAGAAATCAGCCAAGATGTCAGGAAGAGAATTGTGGACTTGCACAAGTCTGGCTCATCCTTGGGTGCAATTTAAAGATACCTGAAGGTGCCTCGTTCATCAGTACAAACAATCATACGCAAGTACAAACAAGATGGCAATGTCCAGCCTTCATACCACTCAGGAAAGAGATGGGTTCTGTGTCCAAGAGATGAATGTGCTTTCGTCCCCGACATGTGCATATCAACCCAATGACAAAAGCAAAAGACCTTATGAAGATGATGATGGAAGCTGGTAAGATTATGTCATTATCCACAGTGAAACTAGTACTATATCAACATGGGCTGAATCTCCACTCTGGCAGGAGGTAACCATTACTCCAAAAGAAACATATAAAAGCCAGATTAATGTTTGCAAATGCACGCAGGAACAAAAACCTTAATTTGTGGAGACATGTCCTGTGGTCTGATTAAACTAAAATTGAACTTTATGGGCATAATTACCATAATTACATTTGGAGGAAAAAGGGAGAAGCTTGCAAGCCTAAAAACTGTGAAACATGGGGGGTGTAGCATCATGTGGGGTTGTTTTGCTGCAGGAGTGACAGGTGCACTTCACAAAATAGACGGCATCATGAGAAAAGGAGATTATGTTGTAATATGGTAATACTGAAGCAACATCTCAAGAAATCGGCCAGGAAGTTAAAGCTTGGGCGGAAATGGGATTTCGAAATGGACAATGACCCGAAGAATACTGCCAAAATGGTAACAAAGTGGCTAAGGCTACTTTCACACATCCGGTGTGTGGGGTCCGGCGGCGTGCGGCGAAAAGCCGGGCCGCCGGATCCGGCCTGCAGCCGTGACACCGGATGTGTGTGCGGCGAGATGATACGGCTCGGACATTATTAAAGGAGCCGCAGGACAGAGGCAGCCAATGAGACAGCTGCTGAAAGGGAGGTGAGGGGAGGAGAGGATAGGAGAGGGGAGGGGAGGAGAGGGGAGGGGGGTGGAGAGAGAGAGACATGGGGGGTTAACATTAGTGTCCAGGCAAGAGAATCTCTCTCTCTTGCTGGGCACTTGTGGGGTTAACCCCACAGAGAGATCTCTCTCTCTCACCCAGACACTGTGAGTGTTAACCCCACAAGTGCCCGGCGAGAGAGATCTCTCACAAGTGTCCGGGTGACAGAGAGAGATCTCTCTCTCTCTCGCCGGGCACTTGTGGGGTTAACATTCACAGAGTCCGGGCATGCGCTGTGGAAAAAGCCGGTCCGGCGCTGCAAAAAAACGTTACATGGAACGTTTTTTCCAGACGCCGGACAGGCTGTTTTTGCCGGATCAGGCAAAAACCGGATACGCCGCATAGGTATCCGGCGCGATGCGGCAATAATGAAACTGAATGGGGGAAAAACCGGATCCGGTTTTTACACTTTTCGCCGCATCGCGCCTGATGCTGAAAACTGGATGTGTGAAAGAGGCCTTAAGGATAACAACATCAATGTTTTGGAGTGGCCATCACAAAGCCCTGATCTCAATCCTATTGAAAATGTATGGGCAAAGCTGAAAAGGCAGGTGCAAGCAAGGCGACCTACAAACCTTGATCAGTTACACCAGTTTTATCAGGAGGAATGAGCCCAAATTCCGACCAAATATTGTGAGAAGCTTGTGGAAGGATATCCCAAATGTTTGACCCAAGTCATTCAGTTTAAGAGCAATTGTACCAAATACTAATGAAATGTATGTAGACTTTTGACTTTGTAGTAAGTAATAAAATGCCTTAAAACATACTCTCCCTTTCATTATTCTGGCATTTGGAAAATATTAATAATTATGGTAATCTTAAGTGACCTAAAATGGAAAATATTTATTCTGATTTCATTTCAGATATTGAGAAAAACATGCATATGTGTCTTTTTTTTTTCAGAAACATGAAGTGCCTTCACTCAACCCATACCAAGTGAACCCAAAACACTACAAAAGACCCACCTACTGTATACAACAACTTTACTAGATCAATATTAAAAAGTGGGGGCTTTTTGTCTTGAAGCAGTATGTCACAGATGTGAGCTATAAGGATACTGGTCCTAATTTCGGCCTAATGGTTAGCGGAGGTTGGCATTTTAAGGAACAGTGTGGCACCCCTGTTCAACATTGACTCACCCTCAGTGACCTTATTTGACGCTGTAAAAAGGTAGCACCACGGTAAATAATTAAAATAGCAACAAAAAGGTATGTGTGGCCAAAAAGTAATCCAAAAGAAAACCTAAAAACTATGACAATGCATATTGGAAAATAGTTGTGTCAAATAAACTAATATGAATGTCGATCCTGTCTTATCAATTACACAATTAGAAATAGTTCACATATACATCATTAGATAAACAGTGAATATCATGGGCGCTTTATGACTAAAACTGGCAAAAGTGATGTCTGGCGTGACAAGCAGGTAAAGTATTGACAATTGGGATACTGACCCTAGTTTTGGCCTGATAGTTTCCCTATCTTGCCAAGGTGGTTGGCATCCTAAAGAGTGATATGGCGCCCCAGCATATGGTCGGCTCACCCTCAATAACCCTGCTATACCCTACAAGGAGGTAGCACTACCATGAGTAAATGAACAACAAATAGGTATATGTGATCACAAATATCCCAATTGGTAACCTAAGGCTTCTTTGACAATACACCAAAGGAGATAGTCGTGTCCAAGACACATAAAATGTCAATCACATATCAATGATTCATTAGTAGTTCACATACTCCTCATCAAAATAGCAAGTATTATGAGCATTTTTCATACAGAACCAGATCCGAGTGTTGTCTGGATTATGATCCTGTGTAGTCCCCAGGTGACACATAAAGGTATATTGCACAAGCCCAATGACCTAGGACCGTCAAATAAGATGAACATTCCCGGAGATTTGCACTTTCAAACTAGCATATTTACAGAATTTCAGACATTGCACTTGCCCAATGGCCCCAAATAGTTAATACATGTCCTAGGGTATGCATATTAAAAAACAGGGACATAATAAATTATATCTTAACTGATAGCCCATCGGAAATATATAAAGACACAGAAACATGATCACACATAATAGCTAATATTGATAAATGATATTTATGAAGTACTTATTTGTAAATGTGCTAATGTCCATCCCAACGTGTTTCTCCCCCTCTCATGATAGGGGTCAATCAGGAGAACAGTGTACAAGACATCTATTTTCTATGAGGATATTCTCCCAAATTGAAGAGATGGCATGCTGACATATACCAAGTGCCTTTGGGAACCTGAGCATGATGACTACATCTACACCAACTCTAAAGCAGCATAGGTGATTTCAATGTGATTACTGCTTTCCAAAAAAAGTAAAAAATCGTGTTCCTTATTATTTTCTGTTACAAAAAAATGTAGACTTTTTGTAGTAGATAAATTGACCCCATGTCAAGTGGACATCCACATCCCATACATGACAGAAACAATAGGTTTCTTGGCCATAGAGGGGTTGCTCACTCATGCCACATATAGGAAGGGACATGTTAAGGTACTGTCACACTTAGCAATGTACCAGCGATCCTGACCAGCGATATGACGCGTCAGGATCGCTGATACATCGCTAAGTGGTCGCTAGTGAGCTGCTACACAGGCAGATCTCACCAGCGACATCGCTGGGGACGGGGGTCTCTACTTACTTGTCACACTAGGCGATCCTGCATCCTCCCGCCCGGCTCCACGCTCGCCTCTCCACAGGAAGTGCCGCAGGAAGCTGACGACGAGAAACAGTCCTGGACGTTCTCGCACGATCAGTGATAAGCAGCGGGGGAGCGATCGGAGGTAAGTATCACACACAGCGATATCGCTAGCAATATCGCTATAACGTCACAAGTTATAGCGATATTGCTAGCGATATCACTTAGTGTGACAGTACCTTTAGTCAAACTAAGTATGTAGATGCCTCTTTGAATCTTCTTCAGTTTCTCACCTTATAATTGTCTGCAGTTTCTCTGAATTGCTGCAGGGTTTTAGAGTAAAAAAATGCTGTTTCTAATGCCGCCTATGGTTGGGGAATGATGAGTCTCCTGACGGGTTACCTTTAAAACAGGAACACACCTTTTTTTGGTGCGAGGGCTACATGGTGAGGTTGAACTAACCCCATGGGCAGAAACAAAACATCATAATATAAATACACCATGTTCCAAATTATCATGCAAATTGGTTTTAAGTGTCATAGCGGTTTTTTTTTCCAATGAAACCCATTGATGGTATTGTATCTCAGGGTTATTTGGATCACTGAAATCAATTTCAGATACCTGTGATAATTAGTTTGCTATGTGAGCCCAATAAAAGGTAAACTGGATGTTCCACACAATTAAGCAGGCCACAGTTTTCACGTAACATGGGAAAGAAAAAGGATCTCTGCTGCTGAAAAGCATCAAATAGTGCAATGCCTTGGTCAAGGAATGAAAACATTAGATATTTCCCGAAAACTCAAGCATGATTATCATACTGCTAAGAGATTTGTGGCTGATTCTGAGAACAGACGTGTTCGTGCTATTAAAGGCAGAATGAGGAAGGTTTCTGCCAGGCAAGTTCATCGGAATAAGAGAGCAGCTGGTAAAAAGCCATTGCAAACCAGCAAACAGATATTTGAAGCTGCTGGTGCCTCAGGAGTCCCTCGAACCTCAAGGTGTAGGATCCTTCAAAGGCTTGCTGTGGTGCATAAACCTACTATTTGGCCACCCCTAAACAGTGCTCACAAGCAGAAATGGTTGCAGTGGGCCCAGACATACCTGAAGACTAATTTTCAAACAGTCTTGTTTACTGATGAGTGTCGAGCAACCCTGGATGGTCCAGAAGGATGGAGTAGTGGATGGTTGGTGGATGGCCACCATGTCCCAACAAGGCTGCGAAGTCAGCAAGTAGGTGGAGGAGTCATGTTTTGGGCTGGAAAAATGGGGAAACATCTGTTAGGGCCCTATAAGGTTCCTGAAGGTGTGAAAATGACCTCTGCAAAGTATATAGAATTTCTGACTCTCAACTTTCTTCCATGGTATAAAAGCAGAAACGTGCCTTCAGGAGCAAAATCATCTTCATGCATGATAATGCACCATCTCATGCTGCAAAGAATACCTCTGAGTCTATTGGCTGCTATGGGCATAAAATGAGATAAAATCATGGTGTGGCCACCATCTTCCCCTAACCTCAACCCTAATGAGAATCTTTGGAGTATCATCAAGCAAAAGATCCATGAAGGTGGGAGGCAGTTCACATCAAAACAGTAGCTCTGGGAGGCTATTCTGACTTCATGCAAAGAAATACAAGCAGAAACTCTCCAAAAACTCACAAGTTCAATGTATGCAAGAATTGTGAAGGTGATATCAAAGAAGGGTTCCTATGTTAACATGTAACTTGACCTGTTAGGATGTTTTGGAGTTAAATTGCTTTTTTGTTCAGTGAATGTGACCTCCTAATGCTGCAAATTCCACAAAAGAGCATTTTCAGTTCTTTACAACATATCAAATGTTTAGAAATTCTACTGTGCCTAATAATTTGGAACAGTGCATTTTGAGTTTTTATTCGTTTTAAAGATTATACTGTTATCATTGGGAGGTTTCTTCAATAAAATTCGATGTATACTCTAACAGGTGATGACTTTATTAGACTGACTGTCATTTGCACCGACCATTTAGAAAAATCAGAGAAAAATATAATTTGCATAATAATTTGGAACTTGATGTATATAAAAGGTGCTAATTCCTTTTTTAGGAAAACCCCCCTATTAGGGTGACAGAGGTCCTCTTTTTTTCCTTTATGCTATCAGAAAGGAGGAAACCTTGGATTCGGCTTTCTCTATTGTAGTTTATGCAAGATACTGGTAAAGTCAAGTGTTTCCATTCTTCCATAAACTACAATGATTGTGGCAGCACTCATACATGGCCACCTTTTTCCTTCATCTACTGTTTACCTAGATGACATGGTCGCAAAAATGGCCACATAATGCACCATTAATGTTACCTGAAACTCCTCTACTCCCTAACATAGACAATACATTTGCACAGCCAGTAGGCACTGAGGGCATCATATGGCTACCAGGCTACAGGGAGTGCATCGCTGCTTTAAAATATAGAAAATTGACTGCCTGCAGTTGTCAGGAGCATGTGAGTGTGAGCATTCAGTGTACACCAGCAAGGAATTAGCTGTGATCCGTGTTTTCTTTTATAGGGTCTAGTTTTTTAGGATCATAATATACAGTAGCGACCAAAAGTTTAGCATTTTTAAAAAAAAGTGTGATTACTTCTGCCAGTTTCCTGGAGATTTTAGTAAACTGGAAGACAATGGTTGTCAGCTATAAGGATGTAAGTTGTGTTTGACATCATTTTATCCCTTTATGTGTTAGTTTTCAAAAATTTTCTTTGTGTTTTTCGGTTAAAACATGGCAAAGACAAAGCCAAATTTATTACCAGATGTCAGGAGGATTATTATTCTGAGAGTGAAGTCAGACTAAAGCCAAAAAGAGGTAGCTATGGAATCCAACTGTTCTCAGTCAAGTGTCACGTATATTAAAAAAGAAAAAGAAGGTTATGAAACAGGTGACAAACCTAGAAGTGGACAACCATGGAAAACTTCCTCGAAAGTTGATCACATTATTAAAAAAAAGTCAGTATCTGATGTCCATAACAGTGCTGTACAGATTTTGCACAAAATAAATGAATAATATGGGGTTAAAGTGAGTCACTAAAATGTGGTGTGACGGCTAAGACCAGTAGGGTTGAATGCACAAGTTCCAGTCAAGAAGCCTTTCACTTCCAGTCAAGAAGCCTTTCACTTCCAGTCAAGAAGCCTTTCGGAAGATCTGACTTGAGTTTGCCTAAGAACACAGCCAATGGAAAGGGTCAGATTGGTCTAAGGTGTTTTCGTCGGATGAATCCAAGTTCAATCTGTTTGGTAGTGATGGCGAGCACTATATATCACCTAATCAGAAAATGTAATGATGTAAGTTACCAAACACCTACAGTGAAACATGGTGGCAATGTCATGGTTTGGGACTGCTTCTCTGCATCTGCCATTGGCACTCTGCATAGAATTGATGGAAATATGAATGTTTCCATGTACAAGGATATACTGGAGAATGTAATGCTGCCACATGGTAAAAGCCAAAGTAGGCAGGGGCTGGAAATTCCAGCAAGACAATGATACTAAGCACACATCCAATTTTGTGAAATCCAATTTCTTGAAATCCCATCAACTATGCTGTAACATCTGGCAGCTGCAGGTTGGATGCTGCGGATGTACGCAGCGTCCAAACCACAGCATTTACTGAGAATGAGAATATACCTGATTTTGTGATCAATAACTAGTATATGCAAAACTTTTCGGTCATTTTTCTTTAGTTAAATGACTATACCTGTATTCTAAAGCATTTTGGTTAAAATTAAGGTCTTGCATGACAACAACTTCATGCACTTTCAATTCATCACCAGGAAAATGCATCACAACAAACAGACAGAAGTAATCACACCTTTAAAAAAAAGCAAAACTTCTGGTTGCTACCGTAGTTAGAATGGAAAAACACCTTGTTAAAATGTACCATATATACTTGAGTATAAGCTGCCCTGCGTATAAGCCGAGGCCCCTAATTTTACCATAAAAAACTGGGAAAACTTATTGACTCGAGTATAAGCCTTGGGTAGGAAATGCAGCAGCTGCTGGTAAATTTCAAAAATAAAAATAGATACCAATAAAAGTAAAATTAATTGAGACATCAGTAGGTTAAATGTTTTTGAATATCCATATTGAATCAGGAGCCCCATATAATGCTCCATACAGTTCATAATGGGCCCCATAAGATGCTTTATGCAAAATACGCTTCATATAATGCTCCATAAAGTTCAAGATGGGCCCCATAAGATGCTCCATACAAAATACGCCCCATATAATGCTCCATACAGTTCATGATGGACCCCATGAGATGCTCCATACAAAAAATATGCCCCATGTAATGCTGAACAAAGGTCAATAATGGCCCCATAGGATGATCCATAGAATAATATGTCCCATATGCTGCTCCATAAAGGTTGATGGCCTTATAAGATTGCTCTATAGAATAATATACCCCATATAATGCTCCATAAAGGTTTATGGCCCCATAAGACGCTCCAATGAAATATATATGCCCCATATGCTGCTCCATAAAGGTTAATGGCCCCATAAGATGCTCCATAGAATAATATGCCCCATATAATGCTCTATAAAGGTTGATGGCCCCATAAGATGCTCCATAGAATATGCCCCATATAATGCTCCATGAAGGTTGATGGCCCCATAAGATGCTCCATAGATATATATGCCCCATATGCTGCTGCAATTAAAACTAAAAAAATGACATATTCACCTCTCGTCGCTGGGGGCCAGGTGCTGGTGTCCTGAGCAGGCGGGGACACTGGCGCGCTATGGGGGCCAGGTGCCGGTGTCCCTGCTTGCTCAGAGCCCCAGCACCTGTGATATTCACCTGTCCCCGTTCCACTGCCGCATGCCGTTCTGTCTTCCGGGTCTCTGCAGTGACTGTTCAGGCAGAGGGCGCGCACTAACCACATTATCGCGCCCTCTGACCTAAACGTCACAGCCAGAGGACGCAGAAGACAGAGCGGTGCGTGGCAGAACGGGGACAGGTGAATATTGCATGGCTCCCCCCGTCCTCCCCATCATACTCACCCCCTCCTGGTGCAGTCTCTGCAGTCCTTGCTTCTCTGATGGTCTCCGGTGCTGCAGCTCTTCATGTGTATGAGCATATTCATTACTATAATGAGCGGTACCACATGACCGCTGTACACAGGAAGAGCTGCGGCGCCGGAGACCATCAGAGAAGCAGGGACTGCAGAGACCACACCAAGAGGGGGTGAGTATGATCTGACAGCCGTGCTCCCCCTTCCCTGCTGACCTCCTGGGACAATACCTCAAGTAGACACTGAAAGGGGCATTTTTCCGCCTAAAAAATGGGCTGCCGCTCAGATCCAAGCCACTGCTGCGATCCCAACCGCCGCTTGGATCCTAGCTGCTGCTCGGATCCAGGCTGCCGCTGTGATTCCGAACGCCGCTGCGATCCCCACCGCCGCTGGGATCCCGGCTGCTGCTTGAATCCCAGCCGCAGCTCAGATCCCAGCTGCCGCTCGGATCCAGGCCGCCGCTGCATTCACGAGGCTGTGAAAGGGGTGTAACAAGGGAATATAATGAGAGGGGTGCAATTAAGGGGGTATAATGAGAGGGTGTAATGAAGGGGTGTAATGATGGGGTGTAATGAGAGGGTGTAATGAGGGGGGAGTAATGAGAGGGATGCCTCTGCCGGACCCCCACCAGGACCCACCGCCTTACTACACGCGCCGGATCCTGCCCACCCACCCACTTCCCTGCAGTCACAGCCGTCAGGAAAGACCGTGGCTTGATGCCTGTGCTGGAGATTGGGTGCGCACACCATCTCCAGCACAGGCCGCTTTCCTGACAGTTGTGACTGCATGGAAGTGGGTGGGCCACCACCCCCAGCGCCACAAAGCTGCCCCCATCGTGATATTACTGCCCTCCCGATGTGATAGCATCGGGCACACATCTAGTTTTTTATAATATTTATTCTGAAAATTATTAATAGCAGCAAAATTTTTTTCCAGAAGACTATGTTGTTTTAATTTGTCTACAATGTCAGAGAATTTGGGAATTTGTTCTTTCTTCCAGCAAGAAGCTAAATAATTCTTAAGAGCAAGGAAAACACTTTTTGTTTGTTTATAGGGTGTTCTAGGGTTCCTAGGGTTACCGTCGTTGAGCGGGGGTCCACATCATCAACAACTAGGGTGCCAACCTCCGCAGTCAGGTAGGGTCAGTGTTAGGGCCCAATAGGGTGAGACTAGTTCCCCCTTTTTTTGATTTGTGTATCTATTTAGATTTTTGAATTCTGATATTTTAATCATCGAATTAAAATGTATTTTTTAGGGGTTTTTCTTTTTCTTTTTGTTTTTGTGAATAGTATGAAATGTGTCTATCTGAATGAGGCCATTGAATGTCCTTGTCTACTTCTTGCCTCTGATTGAAGGCATTTGGGAAGCAATTACATTCCGCACTAATCATTTAATGTACCTCCAAAGCTAACAGATTGTATTAAGTAGTTTTGATTATCAGATAAATACATATTTATCTCTTTTTTTTTTAAATCTCAGCATTTTCAAGAGAAGTTACACTGGCTTCATCCCATCACAACTGCCTGCTGTATATAAACTGCCAAGGAGGCATGCCACTGCAACTTCTGCATCCATTGCTCTGTGAACCGAGTGCACGTCAAGTAAACATTATTAATAACTTTTGATTAGTAAAATGATTGATGTAGTAATATATGTTGTGTTTCCCATGTGAGCATTTTGTTTGACAGCTTGTTCACATAAATACACTCCAGTGGGTTTATCAGATTTCTATTTGCCTTTCAATGGTGTTTTTTGTGCCTGGAATGCCTCAAACTATAATGCATAATCAAGATATTCTTTGATTTTTATGTACTCTTCTCTTTTTCTTTCTTTCTTTAAATTTACATAGTTTAATATCCAACATTACTATCAACCATGATCAGTGTTGGACTGAGTGCCAAGGGTCTGCCAGTAAGTCCAGTGCCCCACTATTCAGCTACATACAAACATGACTTTACCCACATTCTCAAATTTTTATAGTAATACCCTGGGTTGGTGGATAAAACAAGACGCATCCTGCCTTTGTTTATTAACAGTGAATCATGTATATTGTGACTAGTACTGCTCATATAAGAAGGAGGTGGCCCATTGCTGCATGGGGGCCCACCGGAGGACTCTCCTGTTCTCCTCTGGGCCAGTCTGAGCCTGGCTATGTTTCCTTCACCACTGTTTACAACACCATAGCCATGGGCTTTCGGTGTGCACAGGGCCATACTAATGCACATGTCCAGATTTTATTTTCTGCTGCCGTGAGAATTTAGTATCGCTTGCCTCATGGATAACATTTATGCTCTACTTTTAAGAGAACCTGACGGCTGATACATGCTGCTCAATCTACGAGAAGCATGCATCAGGCTCTGGCAGCATGATTTCAGCCAGGTATGTTTGACTCTAAAACGATGCAACTTTTCTGAGAAAAATATACTTTAAAAGTCACCATGCACCAAATCGCACTGTAGAGTAGTCAGGCAGGTGGGTCTCTGGGAGCTTCTCCCCGTCCACTGCCCAGGAGTCACAGGTCTCTTCCAATATGTGCATGTAGACAGAGACCTGTCACTTTAGGGAAGCTTGTAGGGAGAAACCGCCGAGGACCCACCTATCTGACTACTCTATAGAGCGGTTCTGTCCATGGTGGCTTTAAAGTATGTTTTTCTTAAAAATGCTGCATTGTTTCGAGTCAAACTTACCTGGCTGGTATCATATTGCCAGTGACTGATACATGCTGCATGTAGATCGAGCAGCACCTACCAGCTGTCAGGATCTCTTTCAGATCCAATACCATAGCTATGTACTACACTTCTTCTGCTGCTCTTTAACTTCCTTAAAGGGTATCTATCACCAGCATGATGTAGGGACAAAGACTTTTATTTCAGTGATGCAGTGATTGCTGCAGTTTTGATAAAATCACTGCTTTTATCTGCCGCAGATCTACCAGTTCTTGGATTGCTCAGCTCTGTATAACCCCACCCACATCACTGATTGGTAGTTTTCTGGGTACTCTGTGCATAGGCAGAAGGCTGCCGGGGGTGACATTGTACAGAGCTCTTGAATATGGAGGACTACAAGGCAGGAGGTTTAATTGTCCACTAGTGATAACCTGCTCATGAAACAATGATTTTACTAAAACTACAGCAAGTAGCCTAGTGAATCATACATTGCTGGAATCAGTGTCTCCCAACATTATACCCTTTCAGATTAGGTAGCAAAAATCTGGTGACAGATTCCCTATAACATATACAGGGCTTCTCAGAAAATTAGAATATAATCAAAAAGTTAATTTATTTCAGTTCTTCAATACAAAAAGTGAAACCCATATATTATAGAGTCATTACAAACAGAGCGATCTATTTCCAGTGTTTATTTCTGTTAATGTTGATGAGATGATTATGGCTTACAGATAATGAAAACCCAAAAGTCATTATCTCAGTAAATTAGAATACTTTATAACACCAGCTTGAAAAAATTATTTTAAAATCCGAAATGTTGGCGGCCTACTGAAATGTATGTTCAGTAAATGCACTCAGTACTTGGTCATTTTACATCAATTATTGCATCAATGTGGCGTAGCATGGAAGCGATCAGCCTGTGGCACTGCTGAGGTGTTATGGAAGCCCAGTTGCCTTGATAGCAGCCTTCAGCTCGTCTGCATTGTTTGGTCTGGTATCTCATCTTCCACTTGACAATACCCCATAGATTCTCTTTGTGGTTAAGGTCAGGTGAGTTTGCTGGCCAATCAAGCACAGTGATACTGTTGTTTTAAAAACAGATATTGGTACTTTTGGCAGTGTGGACAGGTGCCACGTCCTGCTGGAGAATGAATTGTCCATCTTCAAAAAGCTTGTCAGCAGAAGGAAGCATGAAGTGGTCTAATATTTCCTAGTAGACCTCTGTGCTGACTTTGGTCTTGATAAAACACAGAGGACCTACACCAGCAGATGACATGGCTCCCCAAACCATCACTGATTGCGGAAACTTCACACTAGAACTCAAGCAGCTTGGATTGTGGCCTCTCCACTCTTCCTCCAGACTCTGAGACCTTGATTTCCAAATTAAATGCAAAATTTACTTTCATCTGAAAACAACACCTTGGATCACTGAGCAACAGTCAAGTTCTTTTTCTTCTTGGCCTCCAGCAGCAGTCCACTCCTTGTGAATCTCCCCCAAATTTTTGAATGGCCTTTTCTTAACAATCCTTTCAAGGCTGCGGTTATCCCGGTTGCTTGTGTACCTTTTTCTACCACATTTTTTTCCTTCTAATCAACTTTCCATTAATATACTTGGATACAGCACTCTGTGAACAGCCAGCTTCTTTAGCAATGACCTTTTGTGGCTTACCTTCCTTGTGGAGTATATCAATGACTGCCTTCTGGACATCTGTCAAGTCAGCAGGCTTCCCCATGATTGTGGAGCCTACTTAAACAGACTAAGCAACCTTTCTAAACGCTTAGGAAGCCTTTGTTTTTTGTTAATTATTCTAAATGACAGATAATGACTTTTGGGTTTTCATTGGCTGTAAGCCATATTTATGAACATTAATTAACATAAATAAATAAATCACTTATAGTCCAAAAACAGACTATAAGTGATTTATTTTTTGGCGTGCATCTGGATTCCCTCAGTAGTCTGGTGTCCAGCCTACATTCCGGTAGATTTCAATCTCAGCTGAGATAACCACAGAAGTGCCGGCAGCACACCTCTTTTTAAATGGTATTAACATAAATAAAAACTTGTAATAGATCACTCTGTTTGTAATGACTATTATATAATACATGAGTTTCACTTTTACAGTATATTGGAAAAATAAAATAAATTAACTTTTTGCTGATATTCTAATTTTGTGAGAAGCACCTGTATATCAAGGGGTGAGGTGATGTTAAAGGGAATCTGTCACCCTTCTTTTGGCCTATGAGCTGCTGGCATTGACATCTGGGGCTTATCTACAACATTCTGTAATGCTCACCCGGGGGGCAGTCCGGTCTGATGGGTGTCGCGGTCCGGTTCGGCGCCTCCAATCTTCATACGATGCCATCCTCTTCTTCCTTTCCTGTCGTGGCTCCGTCGCAGGCACACTGCTCTGCCCTGTTGAGGGCAGAGCAGAGTCCTGCAGTGCGCAGGCACCGAGAGAGGTCAGAGAGGTCCGGCGCCTGCGCACTGCAGTATTCTGCTCTGTCCTCAAGATGACTGCATCGTATGAAGATGGGAGGCGTCGGACCGGACGGCGACACCCATCAGACCGGACCGGACACCAGGGTGAGTATAATTTAACTCTTTTTTCTTATCTTTCAGGTTACATCGGGGGCTTATCTACAGCATTACAGAATGCTGTAGATAAGCCCATGATGTCGATGCTGGCAGCTCATAGGCCAAAAAAAGGGTGACAGATTCCCTTTAAGGGACAGGAAATTTGTGTTCCATACTATCCACACTGTAATGTACCTTCTCACAACTCAAATATTCCTGAAAGCCAAATATTACCCCTTTCCTACTAATGCAGCTGTGTCACGTAGTGCAGCTCAACCACATTCACTTATGTGTACCAAACACAGCCACTTGGACTTGCTGGAGGGCTTTTTCTGGTACCGGAAATATCAGGACGTGTGAAACCGGCCTGATATGGATTTTTAATTATAAAAATGTAAGATTTTAAAATTCATAAAAGACATACAATGTAAAGGGATCTCATACTACTAGAAAAAAATGCTACAAGGTTCTGGGACTGGATTCCACCTCTCCCATTTCCACCACATAGAAGACACATTAGAGATTGGAAGGGTGTGTTCTTGTCATACTTCTGTTATTTAACTGAAAAAATTAAACTGGAGTACAAGTTGGCATGCATGCAAAATAGGAGCATGTTCTGTTGGCCCTTATTCACACAGCATATCACTATGACACATGGGAAGGTTTTAATATTAGAAGTTAGGACCATCCTGAACTTGGGTACACCTTGATGCTGGTTGGATGGCTTTTATGCTTTTTTGATCAAAAACAGTGATTGCCAAGTACCCAATGTTATTTATATGCATTATTGCTTTTACTTATACATTTACAACGGGGTATTTTTCATTTTGTTTCTGTCTTGGGTTTTATCTACTGTTTTTTGCATGCATTTTGTAGTAGGTAGCTCATTCTGTACAAACTCCTCTTTACAAGAACATGGCAGTAATCATCCGTAGGGTGCTGGAAACTATAACATTGGCATGGGTGCCTCATAGCTACACCCAATAGGTGCATGGCATTGGAAAGGGGGTGGGTTTTAGACAACTACTGCTGCTCTCTTTTCACATGGACACAGCAGTTTGCAAGAGAAGACAGAATTGAGGGCCAATGCCTAAAGTGGTCTAAAAATCAAACATGTGGTAGGCAATTTGCTTAAAAAAAAAACAGAAAAACAATAACACAACCTTAGGTATATTTTTTAGTAAAATATATAACAAATATGTTAAGAAATGTTGATTACATATTTGTCCAATAGTAAAACAATTGTTTAATTCAGAGACATTACTTATCAATAATTAGAAGAAACGAGCAGCATAACTGCATGAAAAATTCTATGAAAATAAACTTTGCAGTAACAGTAGCATTTTGTGACTCAATTACATTTATTAACCAAATCTGTAATGATGGATTTTTTTTTAGCCCACTGAGACCGATTCAACTAAAAAGCACAAAGTCTCAACTTAAATAAGAATATGTGATACATCAAAACTCAAGCATATGAACCATCTTAAAGGTATTTTAGGCTAAAGAGGCATTTTTAAGTCATTCTATATGACTGCAGATTGCCAAATAGTGAAAGTGCGCAATATGCATACTGTCAAGATTTCACCCAGCACAAGGGGCAGTCACGTGACCACATGGGTGTGACTCGATTACATTCTCTCTGGAATAACCACTCATGGAGAGAAATAGAAGTGAATCCTGGCAGTGTGTACATTGCTCACTGTCAAGATTCAGCAATCTGGAGTCACTCTATTGCTGAATGTGGACAGTGCGCAATGTGCATATTCTATTACCTTTGGAAAACCCCTTTTAATTAGTATCTGCATTCTTTAACAACAACATTACAACATTTGTCTTGTTTCTAGATGAGACATTCGTAAGTGCAATACCTATTTGCACACTATAATAACTGACAAATATTATATAAAAATCCCCAACATTATCTATCTATATATGCACACAATAGCATTTAGAGAGGGCTACATGACATTGAATCAAAGCTGACATAGCTCAAGGTCGAAGGCCTTATAGCCATATTTTCTATGTTTTTTCAGCAAAAATGTGTCAAAGTTTTTAAAATCTCTATTAAAAGCAAATAATCTGCATAGTCAGGTTCTATACTGATGTCTCCTATTCTGCATGCCCTTCACATGCCAAAGGTTTGTACATGGAATGGTTTCTCAGCTGTTCTACATTCCGACGGTGCATTGTACTTTCCTGCCTACTGGAAGCCTGGCCGAACATCGCTACTTCTGTCAATCTATCATCCTGCAATCAATACTCACCCATCGCTGTCGTAAATATCAAGAGGGGAGATGTGAAAATTAAAAAAAAAATGCAGCCTATAGAGATGATCTGTCCCTTACAGCTTGCAGGCTGTGAGTAAGGGATAGATTTTTGTATCTCTCTCTTGCTCCCTCTGTTTCTGTCTCCCTCCCTTTCCCTTTTCAATGACCCAGCTCCTCAAATGCGTTTAATACCCCCTAATTACTTAATCCCTGATGACAGCTTACATGGAAGCATTGAATGGTGTTGAGCTGAGATGTAAACATAGGAATAACATTGCAGCATGGTGGCAGATGCCTTACAAACTCCATTCTCTATTTCCTGTGAATTTTATTTCATCTCTCCGAGCCGCGTATTATTTAGCTAGACACATTTACAATGGGAATCCTTCCTCTATTCTTTGTGCCGCACTATAAATAGATTTCTTTTCGAGGGTGGGATATTGCTACAGTAGAGACATGATATATGAGGAGAAAAACATAGAAATTATGGGGGTGAGACACTGATAGAAAATAAATGTCTAGGGATTTTTAACCACTTCCCAACAATAGAGATAGGGACAGTGACTTAAGAGAGTTTCAAGGGAATCTGTCACCTATTTTTTGCCCTATCAGATAAGAAAAACAAGATATACCCACCCGGGCGTCCGGTCCTATGGGTGTCGCTGTCGGCTCCAGCGCCTCCCATCTTTTAGCAAAGCTGTCCTACTTCTTACTTCTGCCGCAGCTCTGGCGCAGGCGTACTTTATTGGCCCTGTTGAGGGCAGAGTATAGTACTGCAGTGCGCAGGCGCCGGACCTCACTGACCTTTCCTATCTCCTGTGCACTGCAGTACTTTAAAGTACACCTGTGCAGGAGCCGCGGCAGAAGTAAGAAGGAGGATGTCATCGTTAGAAGATGGGAGGCGCCGGACCGGACTGCTACACTCACCACACCAGACCGTGCCCCCCGGTAAGTATAATCTAATCTAACTCGTTTTTCTTATCTTTCAGGTTACATCGGGGGCTTATCTACAGCATTAGAGAATGCTGTAGATAAGCCCCTGATGGTGGTGGCGGCAGCTGATAGAGCTAAAAATAGGTGACAGATTCCCTTTAAAGAGTCAAGGCTTTCAATATCTCTGAGTAATGACAATGGGTTTGTCAATAGGAATGAACCCTTTACATTAGATATAGAAGATGTCCAAATAGTAGAGAGAGCGGATCAATTGGTTTCTTGTAAGTATCTTTCAAATTGCTAGTCAAGTACTAAAAGCTAACGTGCCCTTTATGTAACTAGCATGGGCACTGTAGAGTTGACAGAGTAGACTAAATCGGGACGATTGCTGAGAAAATACATGATACCTTTTGTTTTTTTTTTACCGGTCTCCAAGTAAACAGCAGCCCACCACTTGGAAATGGCACTATAGATTTTTATTATGAGTCACAGCATTTTTCAGGGCTTTGAATCCCCTTCTTTTAATGATAATGCTATATAGGGAATGTTGACATACAGATATCCATATCCAGGCAGCTCCCACTAATAGCTGCAGAATGGACCTCTGTACCTGATCAGAGAAAAGAAAGAGATTTTAGGATTTTTGTAACATGAACAGCGATCCCGTGACATACAGATGCTGCTGCAGCTTCTATTTCCTATACATGTTTATAGCAGGGGGTGCGAGATCCTTGGTCTGTATGGTGATTCAGCCCAGGCGGGATGTGCATGGCTGTTCTTGTTCTGATGTGTGTGCAGAGAAAAGAGGCATTAGGCTGAATGGCCACCTGTCTAAAGAAGCGGATTTGTGAAATTTAAATAGCCCCTGCAAAAGTAGAGGTGCCTTACAAAGCATCTCAACCCTTTACCAACATATGCCATACAGGCATCGCTCCCAATTGTTCCAGATTCAATGGGACTGTCCTGATTTAAGGGCTCAGTCCTGCTGTTCCAGCATGTAAGGGCTATTATCCCAACTTCTACTACTAACCTCTCTCTGTCATCACTCCGCCTCTCCTCTTCCTCAGGGGCAGAGCAACATATCACTGCATAAATTAGAATATTCACCTATTCTTGTGATCAGCATCCCTGGGACTTAAACTAGTACCCCCATGGTCACATGCTCTATATATGAGCCTCAGCCCACAATGATGTAGATGAGAGAATTTGGTAATCTTTAACTGTATTGCAGGCAGTGACCCTAGATGCAGATTATACATGTACAGTACATTGGATACAGCAGTGTATTTAAATCATAGAATCATAGAATCATAGAATCGTAGAGTTGGAAGGGACCTCCTGGGCCATCTGGTCCAACCCCCTGCTCAAAGCAGGATTCGCTAAATCATCCCAGTCAGATGTCTGTCCAGCCTCTGTTTGAAGACTTCCATTGAAGGAGAACTCACCACTTCTCGTGGCAGCCTGTTCCACTCATTGATCACTCTAACTGTCAAAAAGTTTTTTCTAATATCTAATCTGTGTCTCCTCCCATTCAGTTTCATCCCATTGCTTCTAGTCTTTCCTTGTGCAAATGAGAATAAAGTTGATCCTTCTACAATGTGACAGCCCTTTAGATATTTGTAGACAGCTATTAAGTCTCCTCTCAGTCTTCTCTTTTGCAAACTAAACATTCCCAAATCCTGCAACCTTTCCTCATAAGACAGGGTTTGCAGACCGGTCACCATTCACATTTCTATGTTCTCTGTATACTAGAGGTGGAGGAAAAGGTCAGATTTTTTTTGTATAAAACTACTAAAAATAATAAAAGAAATTACAAAACTTCTCCCCAGTATTTGAACCTACAACTTTCAACATTACAGTGAAGTGATAAAGCTGGTGAGCCACAGGATTTAGTAATGTAACAAAGAGAGTTTTGTGTACTTGATGATCTTATAAAATTACTAAAAAATAATGCAAAACACTTGACAATGAAAAAATGTCATGTTTAATGAGTTTTTTTTATTCTTAACATTTCATGTAAGCAAAATACAAGACATACTGGTGCATCTCACAAAAATTAGAATATCATCAAAAAGTTAATTTATTTCAGTTCTTCAATACAAAAAGTGAAACTCATGTATTATGTAGAGTCATTACAAATAGAGTGATCTATTTCAAGTGTTTATTTGTATTAATGTTGATGATTATGGTTTACAGCCAATGAAAACCCAAAAGTCATTATCTCAGTAAAATAGAATACTTTATAACACCTCTTAGGGCTGGCAAAACGCACCAAGTAGTATGAAGATGGTAATAAGGTGCGTTCGCAGCCCAAGGTCCACCGTGCAGAGATGTTAACTACTGCTCGGTCATGGCGGACACAAGATGGCGGTATCGCACTGGACACACATGGGTTAAAAGCCACCCAGTGTGTAGTCGCGACTGGCTCTGTTGCTTCACAAAGCTACGGTACCGCATAACACAGATGCCATACCCTGTTTACTGTCACAGGGCACAGCTGAGTCAACGCTAGTGTACGGTCTCAAGACTCTGCCCCAAGGACATGGGGTAAGAGCCTCTCTAGTCCCACTAAGTGCATGGCGTTGCACCTGCAAACGCCACTAATAGGTGCTGGCTACTGTGGAGTGCAGACAAAGTACACAGTGACGCACAGGCAAGCCACTACTGAAGCTAGGCCCTGACTCTGCCTCCTACCTGAACTATCAGCCTAGGCACTAACTGGCAAGACTGATCAACACATGCGTACCAAGGGTAGGGGTTCATAATGAGTCATTCACCAGAGACATTCATATGTGCATAGAACATTCACTCCACATGGTCTATACTAGCAGATGGCCGTGCGGCCATGCGATCCTTTTATAACTGCAGCCTTCCAGGACCTTGCTGATGACCCAATCTGAGCTGCTTGAGGACCTGAGCATGTGACCTCCGACTTCCAATGAGCGGTCGTCTCATGAGCATGCTCAGATGGAGAAAAACAGGACTATTATGGGCTGAGAGCCACACTAAGTCACCAGGAGCAAAGGTCGGAGCGAGGCGCCGTGTGCATCGGCGGAAACCCTCATTCTCTCCATGGAGGTCCGGATGGGATCCTGTGTGTGGTCCCAAATGTCACGTGCCTCCACCGCCCAGTCTGCCACTCTAGAGTCAGTGGAAGACACGGGCATGGGCACAAGAACCTGCGGATGCTGGCCATAGTTAAGGAGGAATGGGGTTTGCCCAGTGTAATCAGCTATAGCATTGTTCAGCAGAAACTCCACCCACGGTAGCAAAGATGCCCAGTCATCCTGCCTGGCCGAAACGAAATGTTGCAGATACGTGACCAGGGTCTGGTTGGCACTCTCTACCAACCCATTCTTCTTGGGATGGTAAGCTCACGAGAGATTCAACTCAATGCTGAGTACGCGACAAAGCTCTCTCCAGAACCGAGACGCAAACTGGGGACCCCGGTCACTGACGATTTTGTCAGGCATACTGTGTAGGCGAAAAACATGCTTAATGAGCAACGCCGCCAAGACCCATGCAGGAGGTACCCATGGAAGGGGCACCAGGTGCACCATTTTGGAAAAATGGTCGGTGACTCCCCAGATGACTGTGCAGCTATGGGACTTGGGTAAGCCCACCACAAAGTCCATCCTGACCATTTCCCAGGGCCTGTCTGCCACCGGCAGGGGGTAAGTAGCCCAGCAGGCTGATGTCGAGAAGACCTACTGTATTCTTAGAGCAGGAGACACACGCTCGAATATAGTCTCCGACGTCACGGGCCATATGTGGCCACCAGTACGTCCTCGCCAGAAGCTCAGATGTCCTCTTGGTCCCAAAATGTCCACCCACCCTGGACGAGTGAGCCCAAGAGAGATCCTCATGTCGCAAATTAGGTGGCACAAAAGTCTTGCCGGGGGCACAGACTCAAGCGAAACTGGGGCCACGGTCCTCAGGCTCTCAGAAGGGACAATTAACCGAGGCTCCTCTGATGATGATGATGACACTACGGAGCGGGAGAGAGCATCGGCACAAATTTTCTTCTCCCCGGAGAGAAAATGGAGGGTGAAATGGAACTGGGAGAAGAACAGGGACCATCTAGTCTGGCAAGAATTTAGCCGCTGGGCGGTTTGTAAGTACACCAAATTCTTGTGGTCGGTGTAGACTTGGAAGGGAAAACAAGCCCCTCCAGGAGCTGTCTCCACTCCGAGAAGGCCAACTTCATAGCTAGCAACTCCCTGTCCTCGATGGAATAATTCCTCTCCGCCGGTGTGAAGGTCTTGGAGAAAAAGAAGCAAGGATGCTTCCGACCTTGAGCATCCTTTTGGAAGAGGACTGCTCCAGCACCGATGAATGAGGCATCCACCTCTATTATAAATTATTTATCTACATCGGCGAGATGTAAAATGGGAGCACTAGCGAAGTGGGACTTGATAGAGAGGAAGGTCTTGGAGACCTCCTCTGACCACAATTTGATATTTGCTCCCTTCTTGGTGAGGGCTACCAAGGGAGCTACTAAAGTTGAGAAGTGGGGAATGAACTGGTGATAATAATTAATGAACCCCATAAAGCGCTGCACCGCTTTGAGAGAATGGAGTTCCTGCCAGTCAATCACAGCCTGTAGCTTGGCAGGATCCATAGCCAATCCCTGGGCAGAGATGATATATCCCAGGAAAGGCAAGGACTCCTGCTCAAACACACACTTCTCCAACTTGGCTTAGAGGGAGTGTGCCTGTAGGAGGTCAAAGACTTTGCAAACAACTCTCTGGTGGGAGTCTATTTCTGGAGAGTAGATGAGAATATCATCCAGATAGACTACGACCGAGGTGGTGAGCATGTCCCGGAAGATATCGTTTACAAAGTCCTGGAAAATGGCAGGGGCATTACAGAGCCCAAAGGGCATCACCAGATACTTGTAGTGGCCGTCCCTGGCGTTAAATGCCATCTTCTATTCGTCCCCCTTACGGATGCGAATCAGGTTGTAAGCACCCGCAGATCAAGTTTAGTAAAAACCCTCATTCCCCGCAACCTATCAAATAGCTCAGATATCAGGGGCAGAGGGTACTTGTTCTTAACGGTGATGGCATTAAGACCCCTGTAATCTATGCAAGGACGTAGTTTTCCGTTCTTCTGCACGAAGAAGAATCCTGCCCCTGCAGGTGACACTGACTTCCTAATGAATCCTCTTGCCAGATTCTCCTGGATGTACTGAGTCATTGCCTCCATCTCTGGGAGAGATAGTGGATAGACTCGACCCCGGGGAGGCTCAGCAGTGAGGCGGAAGGTTCTCTGCAGCCTTCTTGTAGAACACGTCCGCATAGGGCCAATAGTGTTTGGGGAGAGAGGAAAGATCTCTGGGTACCTCTGTAGTAGCAACCTGAATGCACTCCCTCTGACATCTACCCTCACAGGATTCACTCCATCCCAGAATTCTCTTTGAGGACCACTCTATATGAGGGGAGTGGTAGCGTAGCCATGGTATCCCTTAGAGGAACTCATCAATTCACTCGGGAATGACTAGCAGGAAGATGATCTCCTGATGGGATGGAGACATGGATAGGGTAAATTGAATGGTCTGATGAGTTATCTGTGAGGGCAGTGTCGACCCATTTACCACTCGTACGGTCACTGGTTTGGCAGGCATCACCAGAGGAATTGTGTGCCGTTGGGTGAAGGCAGAAGACATAAAGTTGCCCTCGGCCCCAGAATCCACGCAAAGCTCTACCGTATGAGTGGATGGGCCTATGGTAATTGTCCCCTTGAAGGACAGTTTGGAGGTGGTGCCACGGCCATTTAAAGGTACAGTGTTTAATATTAAGCAATTGACTACTCTCTCCCAAATAACTCTTTACAGTACTCTTTACATACTACTATGTTGTATTCTCTTGAAGTCACAACACGGAAGGGAGGGTTAGCTGGTTCTCCAGGACATGATTAGCATAGGAGTGATTTTGTTCCTCATTACAATGCACTTCATGTGAATTCCATTCCCCTCTTCATTAAATTAGGTATATAATATTTTTGGTCATTAGGAAGCCATTTTTTCTGTCCCCATATGCACTTTATAGCATCTTATTTTTAGACCATTAAATTACCGGATAATATTTTGAGGAGTTTTCTTTGTGCAAGAAATACTTTTTACAACGCACACTCTGGTTCTTGTATCTTTAATGACCGTTATTTTTGCATTTTGTTGTCCCCATTTTTTATCAAATTTGGTGTACAAATTTTAACATGTGATACTAATAAATTCTGAGATTTTATGGCATGCAAACCTCCTATTTTTTCTTTTGATGTCTAATTTGAATTTGGAGGTTGCCCACCATTTAGGCATGTAATGAATTTTGAAGTTCTATAAAATTGCTAGCTTCATTTCTCCTTGCTCTAAAACATACGTTCACTTTCTCTGATGCTAAATTCGGTACTGATTGGGGGTGGCTTCTGCCCCATAGTCTAGAACCAGGAGCTGGTGGCGGCGCCTTGTCCTGAGCTTGTTGGGCAAAGCTGGCAGTGACGGAACGGGTTTAATAAGCGTATTGCCTGGCTGCGGCTGAGAGTAGTTTCCCTCACTGCAGCGTGCCGAATAGCTAGTACACATCATGGCGGCCCATCTGGCGACTGATTACCCTAGGTGCAGTTCCCTTACTGACTTGAGGGTAAGGGGGGCGCCAGAGAGCCGCAAGTTCCAATACAGCCCCCAGCAGGGAGTACACTGAACCCTAGCAACTAAGCAGAATGCAAAAAAAGGTACAACCAGATTAGATGCAGAGGATTAGGAAAAAAATCACTTAACTGAACCATGCAGATCACACAGGAGACAAAAGAACTACAAATACACAAGGAGGAAATCACCAGCAACCACCAAGAGCAGCCAGCTCAATTATATGCTCCAAGCCAGTAGTCCCAGGTTCCCAATTATCGTCAGGTGGGAAACTTCCATCAACCTGGCGAGCTACACTACTCTCAGTAACCACCAGAGGGAGCAGAGGTGTTGGGTTCCTGCAGCTGCACAGCAGGAATCCAGAGCCTTGCATCCAGTGGTCTCCCATTCTCCACCGACCGCTCAGGAGCCTGCACAGCAATCTCAGCATCCCAGATGCTCTGCTCAGACCAGCTCTGTAGATCTGGTTGTTGCTGCTACCTCTGGGTCAGCAATAGCAGCGCAGGCTGTCCTGCATCAAGCCACTCCAGAGGCTAAGTCCTCTCGTCCCGTTACTGGGCATGCTCACAAGACGATCTCCCATTGGAGATCGGGAGTCACGTGCTCAGGTCCTTTTCCTGATCTGATTGGTCCATCTCAGAGATCTGGAAAGTCCCAGCAGTGCACGGCTATAAAAGGCCCGCATGGCCGCTAGGCCATGTGCTAGTATCAACTCTTCTTGCTAGATGTGTAAATGGTGATGGATGTATGATTCTGGTGACTGACTTATTAAGATTCCCCTCCCTCTGATATTATGCACATGGATAGGGAACTATAGAAGAGTCAACGCTAGTCAGTGGCAAACCTTAGACCACTGTGCATACCGCACCTCTACACTAGCGTCCGGTGGTGTCACGTCTCTCATGGCACTATCGCATAGCGGCTGTGTCTGCCGCCGCGCTGCATTCAGCAGCACTTATCGGCGTCCGCAGTAGCAATGCCACATGCACGGTATGTCTAGACGGACACCGTCCGCTGTCTTGGACCCTGTCCTGTGACCTGATACCGTGCGTGCAATTACGCTGAGACCTGTGAGTTGAACAGGCTCGGTGTTTATGTTTATGTTACAGCACCTCTGTGAGTTAAGAGAGTCCGCTCTGCGCACATCGGGTGACGTTGAACCCGTGCGCATTATACCACCATATAGCGCATTCGCCATTGTCTAGCAGCGGTTTTAACACCTACTGCACGGTGGACCCTGGGCGGAATTGTGTGCCGTTGGGTGAAGGCAGAAGACATAAAGTTGCCCTCGGCCCCAGAATCCACGCAAAGCTCTACCGTATGAGTGGATGGGCCTATGGTAATTGTCCCCTTGAAGGACAGTTTGGAGGTGGTGCCACGGCCATTTAAAGGTACAGTGTTTAATATTAAGCAATTGACTACTCTCTCCCAAATAACTCTTTACAGTACTCTTTACATACTACTATGTTGTATTCTCTTGAAGTCACAACACGGAAGGGAGGGTTAGCTGGTTCTCCAGGACATGATTAGCATAGGAGTGATTTTGTTCCTCATTACAATGCACTTCATGTGAATTCCATTCCCCTCTTCATTAAATTAGGTATATAATATTTTTGGTCATTAGGAAGCCATTTTTTCTGTCCCCATATGCACTTTATAGCATCTTATTTTTAGACCATTAAATTACCGGATAATATTTTGAGGAGTTTTCTTTGTGCAAGAAATACTTTTTACAACGCACACTCTGGTTCTTGTATCTTTAATGACCGTTATTTTTGCATTTTGTTGTCCCCATTTTTTATCAAATTTGGTGTACAAATTTTAACATGTGATACTAATAAATTCTGAGATTTTATGGCATGCAAACCTCCTATTTTTTCTTTTGATGTCTAATTTGAATTTGGAGGTTGCCCACCATTTAGGCATGTAATGAATTTTGAAGTTCTATAAAATTGCTAGCTTCATTTCTCCTTGCTCTAAAACATACGTTCACTTTCTCTGATGCTAAATTCGGTACTGATTGGGGGTGGCTTCTGCCCCATAGTCTAGAACCAGGAGCTGGTGGCGGCGCCTTGTCCTGAGCTTGTTGGGCAAAGCTGGCAGTGACGGAACGGGTTTAATAAGCGTATTGCCTGGCTGCGGCTGAGAGTAGTTTCCCTCACTGCAGCGTGCCGAATAGCTAGTACACATCATGGCGGCCCATCTGGCGACTGATTACCCTAGGTGCAGTTCCCTTACTGACTTGAGGGTAAGGGGGCGCCAGAGAGCCGCAAGTTCCAATACAGCCCCCAGCAGGGAGTACACTGAACCCTAGCAACTAAGCAGAATGAAAAAAAAGGTACAACCAAATTAGATGCAGAGGATTAGGAAAAAAATCACTTAACTGAACCATGCAGATCACACAGGAGACAAAAGAACTACAAATACACAAGGAGGAAATCACCAGCAACCACCAAGAGCAGCCAGCTCAATTATATGCTCCAAGCCAGTAGTCCCAGGTTCCCAATTATCGTCAGGTGGGAAACTTCCATCAACCTGGCGAGCTACACTACTCTCAGTAACCACCAGAGGGAGCAGAGGTGTTGGGTTCCTGCAGCTGCACAGCAGGAATCCAGAGCTTTGCATCCAGTGGTCTCCCATTCTCCACCGACTGCTCAGGAGCCTGCACAGCAATCTCAGCATCCCAGATGCTCTGCTCAGACCAGCTCTGTAGATCTGGTTGTTGCTGCCACCTCTGGGTCAGCAATAGCAGCGCAGGCTGTCCTGCATCAAGCCACTCCAGAGGCTAAGTCCTCTCGTCCCGTTACTGGGCATGCTCACAAGACGATCTCCCATTGGAGTTCGGGAGTCACGTGCTCAGGTCCTTTTCCTGATCTGATTGGTCCATCTCAGAGATCTGGAAAGTCCCAGCAGTGCACGGCTATAAAAGGCCCGCATGGCCGCTAGGCCATGTGCTAGTATCAACTCTTCTTGCTAGATGTGTAAATGGTGATGGATGTATGATTCTGGTGACTGACTTATTAAGATTCCCCTCCCTCTGATATTATGCACATGGATAGGGAACTATAGAAGAGTCAACGCTAGTCAGTGGCAAACCTTAGACCACTGTGCACACCGCACCTCTACACTAGCGTCCGGTGGTGTCACGTCTCTCATGGCACTATCGCATAGCGGCTGTGTCTGCCGCCGCGCTGCATTCAGCAGCACTTATCGGCGTCCGCAGTAGCAATGCCACATGCACGGTATGGCTAGACGGACACCGTCCGCTGTCTTGGACCCTGTCCTGTGACCTGATACCGTGCGTGCAATTACGCTGAGACCTGTGAGTTGAACAGGCTCGGTGTTTATGTTTATGTTATAGCACCTCTGTGAGTTGAGAGAGTCCGCTCTGCGCACATCGGGTGACGTTGAACCCGTGCGCATTATACCACCATATAGCGCATTCGCCATTGTCTAGCAGCGGTTTTAACACCTACTGCACGGTGGACCCTGGGCGGCGAACGCACTTTCTATTATTTAATATTTAGTGCATTGCGCCGTCCTTAACATTATACTAGCGCGCCAGGGTCTGGCTAGTAATGGCGGACCAACAGCAGCTGCGGCAGTACATTCGGCAGCTGGAGGGCAGGTTGGCGGCTCTCGAGAGTCCCACCTCAGCTGCGAATGCTACTGCGGCTGCTGTTCAGGCAATCGCAGAGGCTGTCTCACGTATGCCCACGCTCACACCGGCACTGACATTATCCCGCCTCCTGCTGCCCAACAAGTTTTCGGGTGACAGCGCCACCTGTAGGGGATTCGTGAGCCAGTGTTCTATTCAGCTTGAGCTACTAGCCGCATGGTTCCCTACAGAGCGGGCTAAGGTGGGGTTTATTGCCTCCCTCCTGTCAGGCAGGGCGTTAGAGTGGGCTTCGCCATTGTGTGAGCGTGATGACCCCGTGGTTCTGAGCGCCGCTCATTTTCTTCCATCCATTAAGCAGGTCTTTTTGGGACCACGAGTCACTCATGACACCTCTCTCCAACTATTAGCCCTAACACAGGAGTCCCTCTCGGTCAGCCATTACGCCGTCCGATTCCAGACATTGGCTTCCGAGCTGGAGTGGCCTGATAAGACACTCGTCCCTGTGTTTTGGAGAGGGTTAGCGGAGCATGTCAAGGATGCTCTAGCAACCAGAGAGGTCCCCACAACTCTGGAGGAGTTGATTGCCATTTCCACCGGCATTGATCTCCGGTTTACGGAGCGCGGGATGGAGCGTGCGCAATATAGGCGAAGGGTTAAATTGGCTCCCACCTTCTCCGAGCCGCTAAAATTTCCCACTCAGGAGCTGATACCTTCTGAACCTATGGAGGTGTCACGCGCCGGTTCCAAGCCGCGTCCAGTGCGAAGCTCCATACGTTGTTACCAGTGCCGGCAGTTTGGTCACTCGGCTAACACATGTTCACTGCGGTTGAAAAAACGTTCACGTCCAGTGGTCGTAGGTGGGGTTCTATCAGATATGAAACCTTTCTCTCCCAAACCGGTATTCCGTGGGACCTTAGATAGCAGAGCTTCCACCTGGGAGGCAGAGGTCACCGTGGATTCCAGG
The DNA here is from genome assembly GCF_039654945.1 of Dendrobates tinctorius. Lineage (NCBI taxonomy): Eukaryota > Metazoa > Chordata > Amphibia > Anura > Dendrobatidae > Dendrobates > Dendrobates tinctorius. Next base: position 5,726,061 of record NW_027361708.1, read on the forward strand.
GCAGAAGGGAACTTTATGTCCTCGTCCTTTGCCCAAAAGCACGCTATTCCACTGGTGTTACTGCCCCAACCCGTGACCATCAGGGTGGTTAATGGTGCACCTTTACCATCTCAGGTTACTCACCAGTCAGCACCACTCGGGCTCTCAATCTCACCATCCCGCCGTGAGATTTTGTCCCTGTTCATTTTGCCAGATGGCATCAACCAGGTGCTTCTCGGAGTTCCCTGGCTCCGTTGCCATTCCCCTCATATTGATTGGGCTTCTGGGAGTATACTGGGTTGGAGCAAGGACTGTGAGGGAAGGTGCCTGAGGGGCAGTGTTCAGGTAGCCTCCACTGAAGTGCCTGCAGATCTCTCCGTGCTTCCCAAACCATACCACTAGTACGCGGACGTCTTCTCTAAAATATCTGCGGAGATGCTTCCGCCGCTCCATCCTTACAATTGTCCAATAGATCTATTGCCAGGCACGGAACCTCCTAGAGGCAAGAGGTTTTATCAGAAAGTCGGTGTCGCCGGCTGGTGCAGGGTTCTTCGTGCAGAAGAAGAGTGGAGAGTTACATCCCTGCATTGACTACAGAGGCCTCTTCCATTGATTTCTGAGTTATTTGACAGGTTATGAGAGACCCGGATCTTTACAAAATTAGATCTACGGGGGGCGTAAAACCTGATCCGCATTCACGAAGGAGACGAGTGGAAGACAGCCTTTAATACCAGGGATGGCCACTATGAATATCTGGTCATGCCCTTCGGCCTCTGTAATGCGCCTGCTGTCTTCCAGGATTTTGTTAACGACATCTTCCGCGATATGCTCTCTACCTCAGTGGTGGTCTATCTGGATGACATCCTCATCTTTTCACCAGATTTGACCTCCCACCAGAGAGACGTCTGCAGGGTCTTCGACCGTCTGCGGGCGAACACTCTCTTCGCCAAGCTGGAGAAGTGCCAGTTTGAGCAGGAGTCCTTGCCATTCCTGGGCTACATCATCTCGGCCCAGGGGTTGGCTATGGATCCTGCAAATTGCAAGCGGTAATGGACTGGCAGGAGCCCCATTCTCTCAAAGCGCTGCAGCGCTTTTTGGGGTTTGTCAACTATTACCGCCAGTTCATTCCCCACCTCTCTACACTGGTAGCTCCTCTGGTTGCCCTCACTAAGAAAGGAGCTAATCCCAAGGCTTGGTCAGAACAGGTCTCCAAGGCCTTCTCGTCTCTGAAGACCTATTTTGCCGGCGCTCCCATCTTACACCGTCCCAATGTGGATAAACCTTTTATGCTAGAGGTGGATGCTTCTTCCATCAGTGCAGGAGCAGTCCTTTTTCAGAAGGATGCTCAAGGTCGGAAGCATCCCTGCTTTTTCTTCTCAAAGACCTTCTCACCGGTGGAGAAGAACTACTCCATCGGGGACAGGGAGCTGCTAGCAATGAAGTTGGCTTTTTCCGAGTGGAGACATCTCCTGGAGGGAGCCTGATTTCCCTTCCAGATGTATACGGGACAATAACAACCTTGTCTACTTACAAACGGCCCAGCGCTTGAACTCTCGTCAAGCTAGGTGGTCGCTCTTCTTCTCCCGCTTCCGCTTCACCTTGCATTATCTGTCTGGAGAGAAGAACCTCCGTGCGGATGCTCTCTCTCGCTCAGTGGTTTTAGCGGAGGAAGAGTAGGCTGAGCCTCGGTTAATTCTCCATACTTAGAGTTTCAGGACCGTGGTCCCAGTTGCTCTCGAGTCAGTGCCGCCGGGCAAGACCTTTGTCCCTCCTCAGCTACGGCCGGAGGTTCTCGCGTGGGCACACGCGTCCAGGGTGGGTGGTCACTTCGGCAATAAGTGGACCACAGAACTCCTGGCAAGGTTTATTGGTGGCCGCACATGGCCCGGGACACGAAGGAATACATACAGGCATGCGTCTTGTGTGCGCAGAATAGGTCCTCACACTGAGGCCGGATGGGTTACTGTATCCTCTGCCAGTGGCAGACAGACCTTGGGAGATGGTTGGCATGGATTTTGTGGTTGGCCTGCCCAAGTCTGGTGGCAGTACGGTCATCTGGGTGGTCACCGACCATTTTTCTAAAATGGTGCATCTGGTGCCACTTGCGCGGCTGCCTTCCGCTCGTGGTCTTGCCACACTGTTCATTAAACATGTATTCCATTTGCATGGCATGCCAGACAAAATTGTTAGTGAATGAGGTCCCCAAGTCGAGTCTCAGTCTTGGAGGGAGCTCTGCAGTCTACTCAGTATTGAGCTAAATCTGTCCTCCGCTTATCATCCCAAGACGAACAGGTTGGTTGAGAGAGCCAACCAAACTCTGGTCACATACCTGCGACATTTTGTCTCTGCCAGGCAGGATGACTGGGCATCCTTACTACCATGGGCTGAATTTACCCTGAATAATGCAGTGGCTGATTCCACTGGTCAGACGCCATTCCTTCTTAATTACGGCAAGCATCTGCACGTCCCTGTCCCAATGCCAGTGTCCTCCACTGATTCCAGGGTGGCAGACTGGGCAGTGGAGGCTTCGCGCCGTGATACATCGGACCTTTTAAGGTTCTCGAGCGAATCAGCTCGGTGGTCTACCGCCTGGCTCATCCACCACATTTAGCCATCTCTGACGTCTTCCACGTGTCCCTTCTCAAACCTGTTCACATGGCCCGGTTCTCCGAGTCATCTGCCAGGTCATCAGACTTGCCTTCGGATGAGATTGAGGTTATTATTATTATTATTATTATTATTATTATTATTATTTATTGTTATAGCGCCATATATGGGATACAGGATTGTGCATGGCAAAAAATTTTATTTGGTGGACTGGAAGGGTCATGGTCCAGAGGCCCGGACCTGGGAGCCAGTGGAGAACATCCATTCTCCGCTCCTGATCGTGGCCTTTGAGCGTAGCGAGGCTCAGAGGCGTCGGGTTCCTGCAGCTGCACAGTGGGAATTCAGAGCCTTGAATCTCGTGGTCTCCCATTCTCCACCAACCACTCAGGAGCCTGCACAGCAATCTCAGTGTCCCAGACGCTCTGCTCGGACCAGCTCTGTAGATCTGGTTGTTGCTGCCACCTCTGGGTCAGCAATAGCAGCGCAGGCTGTCCTGCAGCAAGTCACTCCAGAGGCTAAGTCCTCTCATCCCGCTACTGGGCATGCTCACAAGACGATCTCCCATTGGAGATCAGGAGTCACGTGCTCAGGTCCTTCTCCTGAACTTATTGGTCCATCTCAGAGATCTGGAAGGTCCTGGCAGCACACGGCTATAAAAGCCCACTGTGCACACCGCACCTCTACACTAGCGTCTGATGTTGTCACGTCTCTCACGGCACTATCGCAAAGTGGCTGTGTCTGCCACAGTGCTGCATTCAGCTGCACTTATCGGCGTCCGCAGTAGCGACGCCACATGCACGGTAGGTTTAGACGGACACCGTCCCCTGTCTTGGACCCTGTCCTGTGACCCGATACTGTGAGTGCAATTACGCTGAGACCTGTGAGTCTAACAGGCTCGGTGTTTATGTTTATGTTACAGCGCCTCTGTGAGTTAACAGAGTCCGCTCTGCGCATATTGGGTGACGTTGAACCCGAGCGCATTATACCGCCATATAGTGCGTCTGCCATTGTCTAATAGCGGTTTTAACACCTACTGCACGGTGGACCCCTGGCGGCGAATGCACTTTCTATTATTTAATCTTTTGTGCGTTCTGCCGTCCTTAACAAGAGGGAGCTTCGGCTCAGAAATCCGAGCAAGGGAATTCACAACACCGGTTCATGGCATGAACCACCTCCTACGGTCACTTAACGGGGATGTTCTATCGACCGCTGAGGACATCTGGAGGCAACATGTCCTGACTGTCATCAGACATGACAGACCTTGAGTGCACGAGCGGTCTGAGACTTAGACCCCGCTCGTGACACCTCCATGGCCTCATGTGGCTCGGGCACCTGGACCGGAGATTACAGAGGTTTGGCGAAAGTGGGAGCCAGCTGAAACCTCTGCCTACACTGGGCTCGCTTCAACCTTCACTCGTTAAAACGAAGGTCGATGCGAGTTGACACCGCTTATTAGCTCCTCCAATGTGGCGGGAATCTCGCTAGTGGCCAAAGCGTCCTTCACATGGTCAGCCAGTCCCCTCCAAAATACATGGATACGGACTATGTCCAGCCACTCCAGCTCAGATGCTAAAGTCCGGAAGTGAACGGCAAAATGGCTGACCATGGACGAGCCCTGTGTCAGTGCCAGCAGTTGGAGCGCCATATCATGGGTGACTCAAGTTCCCGAAAAGATCTGTTTCAGAGTGCTCAGGAACCGCATCTCACTCTGCACCACATGATCGTCACGCTCCCACAGCGGCGTGGCCAACTCCAGCGCCCTGTCCGACAGGAGGGATACTATGAATCCCACCTTGGCCCGCTCTGAGGAGAAACATGCAGCCAGGACCTCAAGGTGTATAGCACACTGGCTCACAAATACCCTACATGACTTGCTATCACCAGAAAACTTATCTGGCAGCGGGAGGCGGAATAAAGTCTGAACAGGGGTGGCAGTGGACAAACTAGCTGCAGGCACGCTAGCAGCCTGAACAACTACTGCGGTAACATCCACGGCTGAGGTTGTACGCTCCAGAGCTGACAACCTGCCCTCCAGCTGCTGGATGTACCGCTGTAGTTGCTGTTGTACGTATAATGTTAGGGCTGGCGGAACGCACCAAATAGTATGAAGATGGTAATAAGGTGCGTTCACAGATGTTAACTGCTGCTCGGTAATGGTGGACACAAAATGGCGGTATCACACTGGACACACGTGGGTTAAACACCACCCAGTGTGTAGTAGCGATGGGCTCTGTTGCTTCACAGAGCCACGGAACCGCATAACACAGATCCCGTACCCTGTTGATTGTCACAGGGCACAGCTGAGTCAGTGCTAGTGTACGGTCATAAGACTCTGCCCCAAGGACGCGGGGTAAGAGCCTGTCTAGACCCACTAAGCGCACGGCGTCGCATCTGCTAATGCCATTAATAAATGCTGGCTACTGTGGAGTGCAGACAGAGTGCAGTGGCAACAGACAAGCCACTACTGAAGCTAGGCCCTGACTCTGCCTCCTACCTGCACTATCAGCCTAGGCACTAACTGGCAAGGCTAATCAACACATGCGTACCAAAGGTAGGGGTTTCATAATGAGTCATTCACCAGAGACATTCCTGCATGCATACAACACTCACTCCACATGGTTTCACACTAGACCTTGGAAATCAAGTTCTCAGAGTCTTCAGGAAGAGTGGAGAGACAGACAATCCAAGCTGCTTAAGGTCTAGTGCTATGAAGTTTCCACAATCAGTGATGGTTTGGGGAGCTATGTCATCTGTTGTGTGAGAATCATGTGGGAATAGTGGATGAGGGCAGGTATATCTCGCCCAGATTCCTCTCCTATGTGGCCTAGTCTGGTCAGTATCGCACCTGCTTACTAATGGATAATGGGAGGTGGATATATAAGGATGCAAGGTGGTTGTGTGAGTGTCTCAGCCTGGGAACACAGAGAGCCTGTCTGTGTGAGAGACACACACGTGAGTGGAAGCAGTGCCCACTGCAACTGTGGTTTGGCTGGACGGGAGAAGCCCGCCAGTTGGTAGTTAGGTTGTCCATTGTTTAGTTAGTGCCGGACAGGCAAGGATTTGTTTTATGTTTTATTTCCTTTTGCATTGCTTTCACCGTTAATAAACCTGACCCAGGGTCAGTTATACACGAATCCCCGCTCTACGCCTGAGTTTCTTGCTGAATGCACGTGACCTTTGACCCCAGTAAAGGCGATCCCGGAGTGTTTTATCACAGTTGGTATAGGTACACTGTGTTTTATCAAGACCAAAGTCAGCACGGCTGTCTACCAGTAAATTTTAGAGCACTTCATGCTTCCTTCTGCCAACAAGTTGGAAATTTCATTCTTCAACAGGACTTGGCATCTGTCCACACTGCCAAAAGTACCAATACCTGGTTTAAAAACAACAGTATCACTGTGGTTGATTGGCCAGCAAACTCACCGTACCTTAACCCCATAGAGAATCTATGGCGTATTGACAAGAAGAAGAGAGACACCAGACCCAACAATGCAGATGAGCTGAAGGCTGTTATCAAAGCAACCTGGGCTTCCATAACACCTCAGCAGTGCTACAGGCTGATCACATCGATGCCACGCCACATTCATGCAGAAAGGCTGGTTTCACATTAGCATTTTTTAGCGCAACGCATCGTGCGCGTCCATGCGCATGCGCCATGCGCCCCTATGTTTACCAGGGCAGGTGCATGGTCTAGCGTTTGCATGCGTTCGTATACATTTTTGGGTCCATCCAACGGCGTAAAAAAATGCATGCGCATGCTAGCGCATGGGATGCGCAAAAATAAAACATTACAGTTAATTTAATTTAAGAGTTAACTTGGCTAGAAACTGGTTAAAATGCATGAGCCTAAAAAACGCAAGCACATGCAAAAAGCATGATGCATTTTTTGCATGCGTTTCTCTTGTGCCCGAAGCGCAGCGCTAAAAAACGCTAATGTGAAATTAGCCTAATTGATGCAAGTATTGAGTGCATTTACTGAATATATATTTCCGTCAATATTTCGGATTTTAAAATAATTTTTTCAAGCAGGTGTTATAAAATATTCTAATTTTGGGTTTTCATTGGCTGTAAGCCATAATCATCAACATTAACAGAAATAAACACTTGAAATAGATCACTCTATTTCTAATGACTCTATATAATATATGAGTTTCACTTTGAAGAACTGAAATAAATTAACTTTTTGATGATATTCTTATTTTGTGAGATGTACCTGTGTTTGGTGTCCATGTAATCGTAGCAACCCGCACAACACACCAATCAGATTATTTACGGGATCATTGTGACATTAAATTTCTACTTTCCATCTATCTATCTATCTTCTATCTATCTCTTCTGTCTATCTATTCTATTTCGATGGCTCTGACTGTGAATTTACTGTACTCAGCTGTTGAAATTTCGGATTTCCTGTGAGATGTGTGTAAAAATTGTATGGCACACGCATGGTCCCTATGCTGTGCGATTTTTTTTTCTCGTACCTATTGACATGTATTGCTGAGTCTCGCATGATATATGCAGCCACTCACAGCATGGTAACTCATTGAATAACATAGGTACATTTGTTGGAATATGTTTAGTGCAACAACTCCATTCCTGTCTATGAGTGTTTAGTTGCTAGATTTGTATGCTGTTTATAAAGTTTAAAAAAAATCTCCCAGAGGCTCACACAGGGAGAGCATGTGACTGTATTTCCTGTTTTCCTGTGTCTGTCTATGAGAGAAGCAGCCTTCTGTGTATGCTGCTCAGATAGAGACTCACAAATGTGATGGTTTGGGGAAATATGTCCACGATAGTGAAATCAGACTGTGAACCCCAGTGGGAACAGTGATGATGATGCCTGTAAAGCGTTTTGCTTTTCATGGTGCTATATAAGTGACAAAAATAAATAAACCAGAGGATGAGTAAACATTATTTAATTTATTAGCATTACTGTAGCTGTCTAATAATAATAATTATCTTTATTTATATAGCGCCAACATATTCCTCAGCGCTTTTCAGTTTAACAATTCATACACAACAGTCATAAGTAACGTTAAAGATAATACTATGATTAAAGCAAAATAAGACGACCCTGATCATGAGAGCTTACAATCTACAATGAGGTGGGGAGAGACACAAAGTACAGGTGCGTGTTTACAATGATGGTCCAGTCATCTTGAGGGAGTGGGGGATAGATAAAGGCTGCATGAGGTTGTCACTAGCCAGTATTTGTGGTGCAATTGGCTGCAGTGGAGTTTGATGGAGGCTTATTCTCAGATAGTGAATGCGCACTATACATGCACACACACACAAAAAATGACTTTGATTAGGGAACATGATAGGCCACTCTGAACAGCGGAAGGGAGCACTTAAAACTGTATAAGGTGTGGATCTTCCTTATTTCTTGGGGTAGAGCATTCCAAGGGATTGGCGCAGCGTGGGAGAAGTCCTGGAGCCAGGAGTGGGAGGTATGGATTACTGCAGAGGTTAGTCGAAAGTCGTTTGCACAGCGTAATGAGCGGGTAGGCAGATAAACAGAAATGAGGGAGGAGATGTAGTGGGGTGCCGCACTATGGAGAACTTTGTGGGTGAGAAAAAGCAGTTTAAATTGGATCCTATAATGAATGGGCAGCAAGTGCAATGACTGGCGAAGAGTGGACGCGTCCGAGTACCGATTAGCCAGATGGATAACCCTGGCTGCTGCATTAAGCATAGACTGGAGAGGGGAAAGTCGAGTGAGGGGAGGACAATTTGTAGAGCATTACAGTAGTTCAGGAGGCAGTGGATCAGGGCGACAGTGAGCATTTTTAATGTTTCCATGGTAAGAATGGGGCAGATTCTAGAGATGTTCTTCAGGTGTAAGAGGCAAGAGCGGGCAAGAGATTGTATATGGGAGGTGAAGGAAAGATTGGTGTCAAACATAACACCCAGACAGCGCATTTGCTGCTGGGATATTATTATTGTGCCACCCACGGAGAGGGAGATGTTAGATTTAGGAGGGTTAGTAGATGGTGGGAGTTTAGTTTTGGAAAGGTTGAGTTTCAGATAGAGAGCGGACATGATGTTGGAGACTGCGGACAGACAGTCATTGCTGTTCTGTAGTACAGCAGGGGCAAGGTCAGGGGATTACGTGTATAGTTGTGTGTCATCAGCCTAAAAATGGTACTGAAAGCCAAATCTGCTGATGGTCCATCCAATTGGGGCTGTGTAGAGAGATCAGAGAAGAAGGCCACAGACTGAACCCTGAGGGACTCCAACTGTAAGAGGAACATTTTGCTGTCAGGTCATTGATCACTTTGATGAGTGCATTTGTATAATGTAGGGGGCAAAGCCGGATTGTGAAGGATCTAGAATGGAGAGAGTGGAAATGTACTGGGTAAGGAAGGAGTAGACCTGGTGCTCCAAGAGTGTAGAGATGAAGGGAGACTGGTCTGTAGTTGTTTGTGCAGGATGGATCAAGCGAGGGTTTTTCAATAATAGAGTAATGATAGATTGTTTGAAGGAGGAGGGAAAGATACCAGAGGAGAGAGAGTGAGATTAAAGATTGTAGTTAGGTGGGTAGGGATGACTGGAGAGAGAGACTAGAGGAGATGTGAGGGAATGGGGAAAGTAGTGCATGTAGTCAGAAAAGAAGAAGAGAGAAGCCTGGAGACTTCCACTTCTGTGATGGGATCAAATGTGGAGAGTGATCCAGGGAAGATGTGCGGAGGGATGGGAGTCACAGCATTTGGTGGCTGGGAGCGGATTTCCTGATGGATATTCTCTATTTTCCCTATAAAGTGGGAGGCCAGGTCATCAGCACAAATGTCTGTGACAGGGGCTTGTGCTTTTGGACTGAGGAGTGAGTGAAAGGTGTCAAAAAGTTTTTTTGGGTTGTTAGATTGTGAGGACATCAGGGTGGTGTAGTAGGTCTATTGTCAAGGTGAAGGGCAGAGTTATAGGTCTTTAACATAAATTTGTAGTGGATGAAAATTTCTGGTGTGTGAGTTTTTCTCCATAGGCGTTCAACACTCTTAGAGCAGCACTGGAGAAATCGAGTTTGCGATGTGAGTCCGGGCTGTCTATAGATGCCATGTATGTATGTCAACACATACAACCCTAATTCCGAAAAAGTTGAGACACTGCGTAAAATGGAAATAAAAACAAGAACGTGATATTGTGAAAGTCACTTCTAGACATATTTTATTCATAATAGAACATAAAGCACAAATCGGAAGTTGAACTTTGGACATTTTTACATTTCATTTAAAAAATGTAAGTCACTAAGAAATTGATGACAGCAACACATCTCAGAAAGTTAGTCACCAGCCATGTCTACCATTGTGCAGCATTCCCTCTTCAGTCTGTAAACATCTGGGAAGTGAGGAGAGCTATTCCTTGAGTTTTGGGAGAGGAATGTTGTCCTATTCCTGTCTGATGTTCTTTATTGGTGAAAGGTCTGGACTGTATGCGACCACTACATCACCGGACCCTTCTTCTGAGGAGCCATGCTGTTGATGGATGCAGTATGTGGTTTAACATTGTCTTGCTGAAATATGCAAGGCCTGATTGGAGCATATGTTGTTCTGCAACCTTTACATAATGTTCAGCTTTGTTTGCGCCTTCAGAGATGTGTAAGGTGCCCATTAGTGATGAGCGAATAGTGAAATATTTGGATTCGGGAAAATCATCATGAGTAATTTCTAATATCCGTATATTAGTACTGAATAACGAATCCAATGCAAGTCAATTGGAAGGCTGAAAATTTTTCTGCTGGACCAAACAAACCGGTCTGGTGGCTTGAGAAAAAAGCTGAAATGGATGGGAAAGTGCTAAAACTAAATGGTAACAGCATGTAGAAGATGCCTGCATGCCTGTCTGACTCACACTGCCATAGATGAAAAGCCAGCAATTCATCTTCCACTTAGAGTAAAATCACAGCAGGAGCTGACAGGATAGAATGGACGCATTACATACAGTATATACAAATAGAATAAATAGATTTACAGATGCCAGTGACACACACTCACATATATATATATATATATATATATATATACACACACTGCTAAAAAAAATAAAGGGAACACTAATTTACCACATCGTAGATATCACTGAATGAAATATCACTGCTACTAATCTTAATTCATTACATAGTGGCAAGCGTTGAGAACAAGAAAACATAAAAATGATCAATGTAAATCAAAATTAATATCCCATGGAGGTCTGGATTTGAGAGGATACTCAAACTCAAAGTGGAAATTTAAATTACAGGCTGATCCAACTTCAGTGGAAATGCCTCAAGACAAGGAGATAATGCTCAGTAGTTTGTGTGACCTCCACGTGCCTGTTTGACCTCCCTACGACACCTGGGCATGCTCCTGATGAATCGGTGGATGTTGTCATGAGGGATTGCCTCCCAACTCCTGGAAAGTCTGTGGTGCAACGTGACATTGGTGAATGGAGCGAGACATGATGTCCCAGATGTGCTCAATCGGATTCAGGTCTGTGGAACGGGTGGGCCAGTTCATAGCTTCAATGCCTTCATCTTGCAGGAACTGCTGACACACACCAGCCACATGAGGTCTGGCATTGTCCTGCATTAGAAGGAACCCAGTGCCAACTGCACCAGCATATGGTCTCACAAAGGGTTCTGAGGATCTCATTTCGGTACCTAATGGCAGTCAAGCTACCTCTGGCGAGCACATGGAGGGCTGTGCGGCCCTCCAAAGAAATTCCACCCCACACCATTACTAACCCACTGCCAAACCGGTCATGCTGAAGGATGCTGCAGGCAGCAGATTGCTCTCCACGGTGTCTCCAGACTCTGTTACGTCAGTCACATGTGCTCAGTGTGAACCTGCTTTCATCTGTAAAGAGCACAGGGCGCCAGTGATGCATTTGCCAATCCTGGTGTTCTATGGCAAATGCCAAGCATTCTGAATGGTGTTGGGCTGTGAGCACAACCCCCATCTGTGGACGTCGTGCACTCAGACCATTCTCATGGAGTCAGTTTCTAACAATTTGTGCAGACACATGCACATTTGTGGCCTGCTGGAGGTCATTTTGCAGGGCTCTGGCAGTGCTCCTTCTGTTACTCCTTGCATAAAGGCTGAGGTAGCAGTCATGCTGCTGGGTTGTTGCCCTCCCACAGCCCCCTCTATGTCTCCTGATATACTGGTCTGTCTCCTGGTAGTGCCTCTGGACACTATGCTGACAGACAGAGCAAACCTTCTTGCCACAGCTTGCATTGATGTGCCATCCTGGGTGAACTGCACTACCTGAGCCACTTGTGTGGGTTGTAGAGTCCGTCTCATGCTACCACGAGTGTGAAAGCACAACCAACATTCAAAAGAGACTAAAACATGAGCCAGAAAGCATTGGTACTGAGATGACATCTGTGGTCCCCACCTGCAGAACCACTCCTTTATTGAGTGTGTCTGGATAATTGCCAATAATTTCCATCTGTTGTCTATTCCATTTGCGCAACAGCTTGTGAAATTGATTGTCAATTAGTGTTGCTTCCAAAGTGGACAGTTTGATCTCACAGAAGTTTGATTTACTTGGAGTTATATTCTGTTGTTTAAGTGTGCCCTTTATTTTTTGGAGCAGTGTATATATATATATATATATATATATATATATATATATATGGTCCGGTGCGTCTTATAGTCTGAAAAATATACAGCGCTGTTGAAAAATTAAGAGGCAACCACATCAAAACCCTGTCATGGCAGCCCATTCTCCAGTCCTGAACCCCATTGAAAACCTCTAGAATGTAATCAAGTGGATGATGGATAGTCACAAGCCATCATACAAAGAAGAACTGCTTAAGTTTTTGCGCCAGAAGCAGTGTGAAAGACTAGTGGCATGGCACGACGCATGGAAGCTGTTTTTAAAAATCATGGTTATTCCACAAAATATTGATTTCTGAACTCTTCCTGAGTTTAAACATTAGTATTGTTGTTTCTAAATGATTATGTACTTGTTTTCTTTGCATTATTTGAGGTCTGAAAGCACTGTTGCTCTTTTTTATTTTGACTATTTCTCCATTTCAGAAAAAAAAAACAATTTATTGCTTGGAAATTCGGAGACATGTTGTCAGAAGTTAGAAGACTAAAAGAACAATTTAAATTTTACTCAAAAATATACCTATAAAGAGAAAGATCAGACAAACTCAACATTTGGAAGTGGTCTCTTAATTTTTGACAGAGCTGTACATAATTAGTACAGTGGATGTGCCGCTTACTGTAAATGCATTTAATTATTGAAAGATTATTTTTCTGAAAAAATATTGCACACTTCCCAGGCTATTAATATCATCTCACAGCTGTATACTTAGCCTTTACTGGCTAAGAAAATGGGGGACCCCTCCAAAAAATGACATTGGGTCAGCCTATAATTAGTAGCCAGCAAAGGCTAGGTAGACAGTTTCGGGCTGATAGTAAAAGCCTAGGAAGGGACCCCCACCCGGCTAAAAACATTAGCTCTCAGCCGCCCCACATCTAAAAGATGTGCCAATTCTGGCACTTAGCCCCATTCTTCCTACTTGCCCTGTAGCTGTGGCAAGTGGGGTGATAGTTGGGGGGGTTGATGTCGCCTTTGTATTGTCAGGTGACATCAAGCCCAGAAGTTAGTAATGGAGAAGCGTCAATAAGATGCCCCCATTAGTAACCCCATAGTCATATTGTATAAAAACATAGACACCCGGCAAAAAGTCCTTTAATTGAAAGAATGACACCAATTCCTTTAATAAATCTTAATTAAACCATACTTATGACATCGCCCATTCCACATACACCATTGTCTCCTGCAAAAGAATTAAAATATCAAACAACAATATTCCTCACCTCAGAGAAGATGATAATCCATCTGTCCCATGATGGGTCTAGCTCTGCTTCATCTAGATCGGAGGCTGCATGGTTGCATGATGCGACCGTACAGCCTGTCATCTAGCATAGACAGTGAGCAATGTTTCCTATCACTGCAAAGTGTCTTGCAGTGAACTTGTAGGACCTGTCTGATGTAAATAAATAATAAAAAAATAGCGACATGGGGTCCCCCTATTTCTCGACAACCAAGCTTGCTAAAGAAAACAGCTGGGGGCTGGTATTTTCAGGCTGGTAAAGGGCCATGGATATTGACCCCTCCAGCCTAAAAATAACAGCCCACAAATGCCCAGAAAAGGCACATCTATTAGATGCTCCAGTTCTGGTGCTTTGCCCGACTTTTCCCACTTGCCCTGTAGCAGTGGCAAGTTGGGTTCATATATGTGGGGTTGATGTCCTCTTTGTATTGTTAGGTGATATCAAGCCCATAAATTACTAATGGAGAGGCATCTATAAGACACCTATCCATTACTAATCCTATAGTTAGATGGTACATAAAGACACAGTTCTACTCACCTAACACCTAATTCCACTGAGTCCCTCGTCTCCTGAAATAAAGCTAAAATAAAAAACAACAATATCCCTTATATACCCATCGGTCTGTCCCACACTGTAATTCACGTATGGGGGATAAACAGTTTTCAACATGGATAGTGCCAAAATGCAACCGTCCAGGCTTTGAGCCACTGACGACTGAACTGTGACAAGCGTTCACGTCATCGAGGTTACCTCTGATCACTGAGACTGCATTCCCAGCAGGGCTGAACTGTAGTCACCTCAGCACTGTGGAAAAAGTTGCTGAGTTTGCAGTTCAAGCTCAGTGACTTCATTGCAGATCATGGTGATCTGCGGTGAAGTCACTGATCTTGAACTGCCATAAACTCATCACTGACTTTTTCCCATGGTGCTGAGATCACAGCAGTTCAGCCCGGCTGGGAACGCGGGTCATCTCCTGGGAGATCAATGATATGATTTTTTCTGGATAGGAATATTAATGTTTGTTTTGGGTGGTGATTAAATAAATGGCTATTCTTAGTGTTTTATTAATGATACTTAGGGGCAGGTTTATATGAAATAACACTTTGGATATGTGTATGGATTAGAATCTCCATTGTTATTGTCTGCGTTTTTTTTTCCCCTTTTGGGGTATGTTATCAGGAAACACTGAATAGGTAGCCAATTTTAAATGTCTTTATTTTCTTTAATAAAGTTACATGTTTTTAATATAATTGTGGTTTGCTTCATTTTGGATAAGAAGGAGTAATATTCATGCGAATTGGCCATATTCTAGAATACCAGATGCGTTATAATCAGGTCAACATCTAGTATATATATATATATATGAGTCTTCCATCCTGGTATATATGTTCCTCATTATTGTACAGTTGTGGCCAAAAGTATTGACAACCCTGCAATTTTGTCAGATAATACTCAGTTTCTTCCTGAAAATGATTGCAAACACAAATTCTTTGGTATTATCTTCATTTAATTTGTCTTAAATGAAAAAACACAAAAAGAATTGTCCTAAAGCCAAATTGGATCTAATTCCACACCAAACATAAAAAAGAGGGTGGATAAAAGTATTGGCACTGTTCAAAAAATCATGTGATGCTTCTCTAATTTGTGTAATTAACAGCACCTGTAACTTACCTGTGGCACCTAAGAGGTGTTGGCAATAACTAAATCACACTTGCAGCCAGTTGACATGGATTAAAGTTGACTCAACCTCTTTCCTGTGTCCTTGTGTGTACCACATTGAGCATGGAGAAAAGAAAGAAGACCAAAGAACTGTCTGAGGACTTGAGAAACCAAATTGTGAGGAAGCATGAGCAATCTCAAGGCTACAAGTCCATCTCCAAAGACCTAAATGTTCCTGTGTCTACCGTGCGCAGTGTCATCAAGAAGTTTAAAGCCCATGGCACTGTGGCTAACTTCCCTAGATGTGGACAGAAAAGAAAAATTGACAAGAGATTTCAACGCAAGATTGTGCGGATGTTGGATGAAGAACCTCAACTAACATCCAAACAAGTTCAAGCTGCCCTGCAGTCCGAGGGTACAACAGTGTCAACCCGTACTATACGTCGGCATCTGAATGAAAAGGGACTGTATGGTAGGAGACCCAGGAAGACCCCACTTCTTACCCCGAAACATAAAAAAGCCAGGCTGGAGTTTGCCAAAACTTACCTAAAAAAGCCTAAAACGTTTTGAAAGAATGTTCTCTGGTCAGATGAGACAAAAGTAGAGCTTTTTGGGCAAAGGCATCAATATAATCATAGAGTTTACAGGAGAAAAAAAGAGGCATTCAAAGAAAAAACATGGTCCCTACAGTCAAACATGGCGGAGGTTCCCTGATGTTTTGGGGTTGCTCTGCTGCCTCTGGCACTAGACTGCTTGACCGTGTGCATGGCATTATGAAGTCTGAAGACTACCAGCAAATTTTGCAGCATAATGTAGGGCCCAGTGTGAGAAAGCTGGGTCTCCATCAGAGGTCATGGGTCTTCCAGCAGGACAATGACCCAAAACACACTTCAAAAAGCACTAGAAAATGGTTTGAGAGAAAGCACTGGAGACTTCTAAGGTGGCCAGCAATGAGTCCAGACTAGTGTTGAGCATTCCGATACCGCAAGTATCGGGTATCGGCCGATACTTGCTGTATCGGAATTCCGATACCGACTTCCGATATTTTTTCAATATCGGAAGTCGGCATCGGAATCGGAAGTTCAAAGTTGATTGACAGCCTGACGTCATCATGATGCGCGGTGTGTGCGCATCATGATGCGCCGTCATTTTGGGCCTTCCGGGGGTCTCTGCCGGCCTGCCGGGGGGCTGTGCCGGCCTGCCGGGGGGCTTTGTGGACTGCCCGGGGTCTGTACCGGCCTGCCGGGGGGCTGTGCCGGCCTGCCGGTGGTCTGTGCACCCTGTGGGGGTCTGTACCGGCCTGCCGGGGGGCTGTGCCGGCCTGCCGGTGGTCTGTGCACCCTGTGGGGGTCTGTACCGGCCTGCCGGGGGGCTGTGCCGGCCTGCCGGTGGTCTGTGCACCCTGTGGGGGTCTGTACCGGCCTGCCGGGGGGCTGTGCCGGCCTGCCGGTGGTCTGTGCACCCTGTGGGGGTCTGTGCCGGCCTGCCGGGGGGCTGTGCCGGCCTGCCGGGGGGCTGTGCTGATGTCCGGGGGTCTGTGCAAGCATCGTCCAATGGGACTACAAGTCCCATCTGGCGATGCCTGCTACCATGACAGTGATTGACACATTAGCCAATGATGGGACAGTAGTAGTCCCATCATCCGGCTAATGTGTTAAATGTTAAAAAAAAAATACTACATACATACTACATGCATGCTACATACATACTACATGCTACATACATACTACATACATACTACATACATACTACATATATACTACATGCATGCTACATACATACTACATATATACTACATGCATGCTACATACATACTGCATGCTACATACATACTACATACATACTACATACATACTACATACATACTACATACATGCTACATACATACTACATATATACTACATGCATGCTACATACATACTGCATGCTACATACATACTACATGCTACATACATACTACATATATACTACATGCATGCTACATACATACTACATGCTACATACATACTACATATATACTACATGCATGCTACATACATACTGCATGCTACATACATACTACATACATACTACATGCATGCTACATACATACTACATGCTACATACATACTACATACATACTACATACATACCACATATATACTACATACATACTACATACATAACACATATATACTACATACATAGTACATACATACTACATATATACTACATATATACTACATGCATGCTACATACATACTACATACATACTACATGCTACATATATACTACATACATACTACATACATACTACATACATACTACATGCATGCTACATACATACTACATGCTACATACATACTACATATATACTACATGCATGCTACATACATACTGCATGCTACATGCATGCTACATACATACTACATACATACTACATGCTACATACATACCACATATATACTACATACATACTACATACAATACATTCATACAATACATACATAGACATACAGTACATATAACATAGAGTAACATACTTACCAATACTTGTCACATTGTTCCCCGAAGCCATTGTCTTTTACGGAATAAATATTAACATAACAAACCACAAAAATACTCACCCACGATCCGAAGCAGTCCACGAGTGTGTCCCACGACGATCTTGGGTAGAGAACTGCAGCATCAGCTGTTGCTGCCGTTCTCTATGGGCTGCAGGAATCCAATGACGGAAGGTAGGTATCCTTCCGCACTGTATTCCTCCGCCACTTAAAAAAAAAAAAGTCCCTAGTCTCACTTTATGCCATTGCTGTGTGGGAAATTCCCACGCAGCAATGGCATAAAGTGAGACTAGGGACTTTTTTTTTTTTTAAGTGGCGGAGGAATACAGTGCGGAAGGATACCTACCTTCCGTCATTGGATTCCTGCAGCCCGTAGAGAACGGCAGCAACAGCTGATGCTGCAGTTCTCTACCCAAGATCGTCGTGGGACACACTCGTGGACTGCTTCGGATCGTGGGTGAGTATTTTTGTGGTTTGTTATGTTAATATTTATTCCGTAAAAGACAATGGCTTCGGGGAACAATGTGACAAGTATTGGTAAGTATGTTACTCTATGTTATATGTACTGTATGTCTATGTATGTATTGTATGAATGTATTGTATGTAGTATGTATGTAGTATATATGTGGTATGTATGTAGCATGTAGTATGTATGTAGTATGTATGTAGCATGCATGTAGCATGCAGTATATATGTAGCATGCATGTAGTATATATGTAGTATGTATGTAGCATGTAGTATGTATGTAGTATGTATGTGGTATGTATGTAGCATGCATGTAGTATGTATGTAGTATATATGTGGTATGTATGTAGCATGTAGTATGTATGTAGCATGCATGTAGTATATATGTAGTATGTATGTAGCATATATGTAGTATGTATGTAGCATGTAGTATGTATGTAGTATGTATGTAGTATGTATGTAGCATGTAGTATGCATGTAGCATGCATGTAGTATATATGTAGTATGTATGTAGCATGCAGTATGTATGTAGCATGCATGTAGTATATATGTAGTATGTATGTAGCATATATGTAGTATGTATGTAGTATGTATGTAGCATGCATGTAGTATATATGTAGTATGTATGTAGCATATATGTAGTATGTATGTAGCATGTAGTATATATGTAGTATGCATGTTGCATGCATGTAGTATATATGTAGTATGCATGTTGCATGCATGTAGTATATATGTAGTATGTATGTTGCATGTAGTATATATGTAGTATGTATGTTGCATGTAGTATATATGTAGTATGAATGTAGCATGTATGTAGTATGTAGTATGAATGTAGCATGTATGTAGTATGCATGTTGTATGTATGTAGCATGTAATTTTTTATTTTTTTTGTACATTCAACACATTAGCCGGATGATGGGACTACTACTGTCCCATCATTGGCTAATGTGTCAATCACTGTCATGGTAGCAGGCATCGCCCGATGGGACTTGTAGTCCCATCGGACAATGCCTGCACAGACCCCCGAAGCCTGCACAGCCCACCGGAGCCTGCACAGCCCCCCTGGCAGGCCGGCACAGCCCCCCGGCAGGCCGGCACAGCCCACCGGAGCCTGCACAGCCCCCCTGGCAGGCCGGCACAGCCCCCCGGCAGGCCGGCACAGACCACCGGAGCCTGCACAGACCCCCTGGCAGGCCGGCACAGCCCCCCGAAAGGCCCGTACAGACCCCAGAGAGGCTGTACAAGGGAAAAACAGGATTTTTCTTATTCCGATACCGGAAGTCCCATAGACTTGAATGGGACTTCCGGTATCGGAATCGGCGATACCGATACTTTTTTTTAATATCGGCTGATCCATTCCGATCCGATACTTTGAAGTATCGGACGGTATCGCTCAACTCTAGTCCAGACCTGAATCCCATAGAACACCTGTGGAGAGATCTAAAAATGGCAGTTTGGAGAAGGCACCCTTCAAATATCAGGACCCGGAGCAGTTTGCCAAAGAAGAATGGTCTAAAATTCCAGCAGAGCATTGTAAGAAACTCATTGATGGTTACTGGAAGCGGTTGGTCGCAGTTATGTTGGCTAAAGGTTGTGCAACCAAGAATTAGGCTGAGGGTGCCAATACTTTAGTCTGGCCCATTTTTGGAGTTTTGTGTGAAATGATCAATGTTTTGCTTTTTGCTTCATTCTCTTTTGTGTTTTTTCATTTAAGACAAATTAAATGAAGATAATAATACCAAAGAATTTGTGCTTGCAATCATGTTCAGGAAGAGACTGAGGAGTATTATCTGACAAAATTGCAGGGGTGTCAATACTTTTGGCCACAACTGTATATAATATATATATATATATATATATTCAGTGGGTGCAGAAAGTATTCAGGCGCCTTTACATTTTTCACTCTTTCATTTCAGCCATTTAGTAAATTCAAAAAAGTTTTTTTTTCTCATTAATGTATACTTTGCACCCCAACTTGACTGAAGAAAAACATAAATGTAGAAATTTTAGCAAATTTATTAGAAATGAAAACTGAAATATCATGTGGTTATAAGTATTCATGCCCTTTGCTCAGACACTCATTTAAGTCACATGCTGTCCATTTTCTTGTGATCCTCCTTGAGATGTTTCTACTCCTTCATTGGAGTCCAGCTGTGTTTAAATAAACTGATAGGATTTGATTTGTAAAGGAACACACCTGTCTATATAAGACTTCACAGTGCCAGACAAATGAGAATCATGAGGTCAAAGGAGCTGGCCAAGGAGCTCAGAGACTATCAACTATCACTGCAGCCCTCCACCAGTTGGGCCTTTATGGCAGAATGACCCGACGGAAGCCTCTCCTCAGTGCCAGACATATGAAAGCCCCCATGGAGTTTGCTAAAAAACACATGAAGGACTCACAGACTATGAGAAATAAGATTCTCTGGTCTGATGAGACGAAGATAAAACTTTTTAGTGATAATTGTAAACGGTATTTGTGGAGAAAACCAGGCACTGCTCATCACCTGCCCAATACAATCTCAACAGTGAAACATGGTGGTGGCAGCATCATGCTATGGGGGTGTTTTTCAGCTGCAAGGACAGAACAACTGGCTACAATTGAAGGAAACATGAATGCGCCAAGTACAGAGATATCCTGGATGAAAACCTCTTCCAGAGTGCTCTGGACCTCAGACTTGGCCAAAAGTTCACCTTCCAACAAGACAATGACCCTAAGCACACAGCTAAAATAACAAAGGAGTGGCTTCAGAACAAGTCTGTGACCATTCTTGACTGGCCCAGCCAGAGACCTGACCTAAACCCAACAGAGCATCTCTGGAGAGACCAAAAAATGGCTGTCCACCAACATTCACCATCCAACCTGACGGAACTGGAGATGATCTGCAAGGAAGAATGGCAGAGGATCCCCAATTCAAGGTGTGAAAATCTTGTTGCATCATTCTCAAGAAGACTCATGGCTGTACTAGTTCAATTGGTGCATCTACTCAATACTGAGCAAAGGGTCTGAATACTTATGACCATGTGATATTTTAGTTTATCTTTTTTCATAAATTAGCAAAAATTTCTACATTTCTGTTTTTTTCAGTCAAATTGGGGTGCATAGTGTACATTAATGAGAAAAAAAAGAATGAAAAATTTTAAGGGGTCTGAATACTTTTGTACCCACTGTAAATCTATCTATGTATCTATGTGCCTATGTATCTATCTATATATGGGGGGAGGCTGGTCCAAAATCTTGCACCCGGGACCATCAGCCACTGCAGCTTATTATGGCTTTCCGTTCTCAGCACTGTAAACTCGCTGAGCCCTTTCCCCTTCAAGGTCTTCTTTAGCTGAAAACCCAATACCTGGTATACAGGAACACCATGGACCCCTTCTAGTACAGTACGCCTTTGCAGATGAAGGGAGGAACGAAAAACAACTCTATGGGCTCAAACTCACTTGTGAGAGACTTGCACGAATCTCATCCAAGTCTCTCGCATTAAAACCTGGCAGTGCCGCCGGCACTCGGACCGGAGCATGCGGCTACATACATACTGCCGGCGGCAGTGCCAGGTTTTCATGCGAGAATCTCTCGCAAGTGAGTGTGAGCCCTAACACTGATTGACTGAAACCCTTTAGCAAATCAGTATTAGGAGTGATACTAGCAGCATTTGTAGGGAAGGTGGACTGACGGACAGACTTGCCTGTAGTGAGAGGCAGAGGTGTAGCGCAGTGTAGGTGTGAAACCGCTGAGATAAAGAGAAAGGGTGCAGTATTATAGTTTGACCACTGGAGGGCAGTGGAGAGTGTAAGAGTGGGACTGAATAACTGCTATTGGTCAGAGAAACTGTCAGGTGATGGTGGGCGGAGTTACCAGAACTGCAAGTATAAAGGGCTGAGGGAAGGTTCTGGAAAGTTCAGTCAGCGATAGGAGCACAGTAGAGAGGAAGTTCTGCTGAGGAGAAAGAGACAGTAGAAAGTCTCCAGAGGGGACTGACAGTTGAGGCGGTCATGGGGGGTGGCCCAGAGGACAGTAGCCACAGATGAAGACGGCCTGGGGGTATCAAACGGACGGCGTGCTCAGACTGGTGAAGCGCTGTGGTGGATGGGCCTAGGGCAGCCACAGTTAAAAGAGCCACGAAAGATGCCATGACTACAGTGTCAAAGAAGTGAAGGTACCTGGGCCTGTATATGGAGAAATGTGAAGCTGCTGTGGTGTATTCCTGTAGTCGACAGAAGGGCGGCCAATAAAAACGGACTTGTTGAATGCAAATTCTGTCTCCGTCTAGTGTCTGTCTGCGGCAAGAAGTGGGTCCCCCCCAGTCGGTTACCCTACCTACATTTGCCGTAGTCGGCAGGATTATTGCCGCAAATACAACACATTCAGCGGCAAGCCTGCCACAAAGTACCAAAGGACCCCAAGCTGTATGGGGTGAAGATTTTATTTTTCCTGTGGATTACAAATTGGGACTGTGCTTTGGATTGTTGGCTGTCATTAAGTGGAAGCGGAGCAGAAATGTGTTCTATCAAAATGGTTGTGGCACTTCAGCATCAAAAAGAAACACAGGAGTTTGCAGCCATATTGGACAATCTGGGACTATGTCGCATCCGCTCCTGGGGGGAGCGGCCTACATCAGGAGACAGCCGCCCTCCCATGCTGGACATTGGAAGATGGGTGGAGAGGCCGACCAACGCCCCACCCACGTGCGGGAGTGGCCTAGGTGAAGAGACTGGGTGCAGCTGCTTGGCGCCATTGTGCTTCGAGAACTCGGACAAGATGCAACGCTGCAGCTGCCGTGGCCTCGGATACCTGGAGTGGAAATGGCGTCAGGAGATTGAATCCCATCGGGAGACCTGCCCCTGGGAGCCATTCTCGATACCCCAGACCTTGCTGGAACCGCCGCTGGAAGAAGCGACACGAGTTCACCCCCCGGAACCATCGGGCCTGGAGGTCGGCCCTGCCGGACAGCAGTGTGAAGACCAATGGCTACTAAAAGAGCTGCTGGAAAGCCTTCCGGGAGCCGCGACACTGGGGGAGGTGAGCGTTCCCCCGGTCCAGCCGGCGGCACTGCAGACAGATCCCGCCCCCACGCCCAGTGCAGCAGACAGGTCCCCGGGCCCTGACACAGGCCCTCGGCCCCCTCGGCCGACCTCCCGCTCTCCAGCAACTACGGCCCTGGATGACTTTACAGCTCCTGACAACCATCCCGAGCCGCCCCGCGGCCGCCCCTGCCGCGTTCTATCTTCCGGCCGCGGCCTATTCATCGGAGCCTGCTGCCACTTCGGGCCTGCCGCAGATCACCGCTGCCTACTTACCGGCATCCGCGGTCCCATCTGCGGCCTCAGCTGCGGCCTACTCACCGGAGCCCACGGCCGCCTTGATCCTGGCTGCGGCCGACTCCACAGCCTATCCGACGATACCTGTAGCCGCCTCTGTCCTGTCTGCTACTCTGGTTGTGGCCTGCTCCCCAATGTCTGCGGCAGCCTCTGCTCCACTCTCGATCGCGGCCCACCCACCGGACTCTGAGGCCCATACTGGACCCTTCGCTTGGGTAGCGGAGATTATTGAGAAGAAGAAGGCCAAAGAGCGGGAGGTGTGGGCGTTGCTCCATGAGAAAGGGGAGGCCGCCATGTCTACTCCTCGGTTGTACGGGCGGCTGGTGTTTATGGATACCGGCAAGGGCTACGGCTTTATTCGAGACCTCACCACCGGCTACAAAATTTATTTGAATGTAGCCTCAATGAAGCATGGCCAGGCTCCATGGAAGGGAGACCTAGTCTCCTATTACAAAGAGTATTGCACCCACGGCTACTATGCGGTGGCCGTCATCACCTACCCTGAGGGGTACGAGCCCCCATAAACAGATGAGGGCTCCTGGGTCTTGAGAATCAGGGACACTCGAGGCCCAGAGATACTACAAGCATGCCAGAGACTCCATGGCTGTGGAGTCCCCTGTTATGGTGAGACATCGGCCGCCAGGAGGTGGTTCAGAGTACCCATTAAAATGGACTGCTGGGACTGCAGTGCACTGTTGCACAAATAGGGGACTGTTCCGCGTCCCCTCGGGGTAGAATACCCTGCTCCTGGTGCAGTGGGGATGCCTAGAGGGAGTGTTCTCCTGAAAGGAAGGGGGAGCACCCCTGTCCTTCATTGTTTAATATTTTAGAAAATATGTTTTGCTAAAAAAAAAAAAAAAGTAAAAGTGAAAAAAAAAATGTTCTGATAAATACATATTGTAGTAAATATTGTAGAATGTGTAGTAAATTTGAAAGGTTGAAGTGTTATATAAAAAAAATGTGTGTTCAACAGGTCCCGGGTACTTGGAGTATGCCGACCACAACTTATTTAAGTCGGCAGGACGACAAGACAAGTAGAATGGAGACAGACAGTGGTCCTTAAGTCAGGCCCCCAGTACCACCTACCCCCAGAAGAATAGAAGGACGCTGATCTGATAGGTTAGGGCCTCGGTTATGGCGGTCTGAATGGAAAAGGGTCACAGAAAAGGAGAAGGGTGAGAGGTACACTCTGTAAAATAGTGCAAGATTGTCGAGCACAACAATGGATAAAGGAAGGGAGAGTGTAGGAAAGTTGGACTGAAGGACAGACTTGCCTGTAGTGAGAGGCAGAGGTGTAGCGCAGTGTAGGTGTGAAACTGCTTAGATAAAGAGAAAGGGTGCAGTATTATAGTTTGACCATTGGAGGGCAGTGGAGAGTGTAAGAGTGGGACTGAATAACTGCCATTGGTCAGAGAAACTGTCAGGTGATGATGGGCGGAGTTACCAGAACTGGAAGTATAAAGGGCTGAGGGAAGGTCCTGGAAAGTTCAGTCAGTGATAGGAGCACAGTAGAGAGGAAGTTCTGCTGAGGAGAAAGAGACAGTAGAAAGTCTCCAGAGGGGACTGACAGTCGAGGCGGTCACGGGGGGTGGCCCAGAGGACAGTAGCCACAGACGAAGACGGCCTGGGGGTTTCAAATGGATGGCGTGCTCAGACTGGTGAAGCGCTGTGGTGGATGGGCCTAGGGCAGCCACAGTGAAAAGAGCCACGAAAGACGCCATGACTACAGTGTCAAAGAAGTGAAGGTACCTGGGCCTGTATATGGAGAAATGTGAAGCTGCTGTGGTGTATTCCTGTAGTCGACAGAAGGGCGGCCAATAAAAATGGACTTGTTGAATACAAATTCTGTCTCCGTCTCGTGTCTGTCTGCGGCAAGAAATGGGTCACCCCCCCAGTCAGTTACCTCACCTACACATTCAGCAGGGCAGGCAGTGAGAGTCTGGCCTTCTGTCAGTAGGTGAGGTGCTGCAGCAACATGATAGTGCTAGATTATAGGGCCTACCACAGGATCCTCTGGTCTGATGCAGACAACCAGTATACACCAAGTATGAACGATGCTCAACATACTCACACCCAAAATATGATATACCTGTAAGTGATATTTAGAAAAGGGATACAAAAATGATGTCATTAAATAAAGTGATTACTGATATCTTCACATTTGGCAGAGTTGCCTTTGGGCCCCCTAAGTCAGTATACCTGCTAACTTTTGCATTCACCATAACTATGACCTTGATGTATTTTTTTTACTGCATGAATGGAAGTGACACCCATAGCTAAACTATTTAAACTGTAGTGGTAGATATGCCGTCAGACAACACATTGTATATTTTACACCTCTGATATATATATTGGTTTTTAGGCTTACAACAAAAGCAGGTAATGTCCACAAATAAAGTTTTGTTGGCAGCAAATCAAATTTTATTACATTTCAGGGAACTTTTGAAAAATGAATTCTCTGAGCAAGTGTAATATTTATACGCCCAGACTTTATACAGGCACAGAAGGCATGCTCGCTCTTTCATTTTTATTGGAAAACAGAAATAATTCCTGGCAGGGAAAGTATGGAAAATGGTGTTGTATGTGAGTAATATTGATGTGTGGGGCAAGGGTTATTCCATGTCCACTTCTGTTATTTCTATAATTTCAAGCCATGTAATGTAACAGAATTGTGATTGGAAATTTTGGTATCAAATTAACACTTGCAGAGCTGTATGGTCCTGGGCTAAAAGGATTTTATGTGATGTAATATTGCAAAAGTTTTCAAACTATTTGACTCCTTTATAGAACAATATATTGTGGTATGTTATTCAAGAGAGCATGCAATGATTGTTTTTACTTCTTACAACATCGTACAGAGAAAATCATCATGCAGAGCCATAATGTGCCTGGTATTTTTGGCCTTCATCATATATAGAAGTTTACATTATGGGAATTAAGATTGCTTTTGAGTGTTGACCATCAGAAGAAATTTCTCTGCAAATCAGTAAATGGAACAGATGAAAGTGCTTTATTCCTGCCAAAAAGCAAAGTTGACCTGCACTATTGCCATCTGGAATGTTGGCCTGTAACTTAATCTGACTCTTTTCACTTAATCCTTTCCATCATCATCTGTCCAGTGGGTAATTCTACAACATAAAGGATTAAGACATCAGATCAGACAGTCTTATGTTCTGACATATCTAAATGTATCTACTGACGATCGACCATCAGATTCTACATTATCACTATGTGACATGTTTTAGGAATACAGTAGATGTGCAAGTCAATAGTAATGCAACTGATACAATATTTTGTGTCAGAGTTTAAGCGAGTGTCATTAGCATAATCGGCCCAAATCACTCATACGAGAGAACATATGTCCCTGTGGTCTAAAGGTGTGAAGTAAAAGGAATCTGCTCTGATGTTCAAAAATACAAATAGTACTAACTGGCATCAATTTGGAAATAAAGCAACCATCACATATAAATTTGATTTACCTTATATTTTAATATATAATATTTAATTCTCTTTTTATGTAATATATTTCGGTTGTTTGTATGTATTTAACCCCTTTTTAATGTAGTCATTCCTCAATGATGCTTTTTGTAGTGCTGAGGAATAAGTCTACAGTCTATCCCAGTGGGCAAAAATGCTGCATGTGTTAGCTGCAAATGACAGCAGACTCCTTGTGGCATTGTTCCCGATTGGGTTTAGAACTGTTCAGAACCCATTAGATATCACTGTCACTCATGACACTGCAGCATTTGTATGGTTAAAAGCTCATGGTGGAAACCTAACCTTAAATTCTGCCATCAACAGGTTGTGCCAGTGAAAAACTGACAGGTCTAATGCATGAGTCCTGCAGTGAATGAAACACAAACAATCAAAGAAAAGAATATTCAAGTCCCACAGTGGGACTAAGTAAGAAAAATATAGAAAAGTTCAATAAAATTTGTGAAAACATAAAACACATAAAGGAAGAGCTAAAAAAAATTATTGGAAAGCTGTTTTGCTACTAAAAATACAACTTTTGTGTAAAACCAAAAATAAACAAAACATTTTGCAAATAGTTGGTATCACTGCTTCCAGAACAACCCAAACTGTAAATCTGTCATCTTATTTTAATCTTTAGGGTGAACACCGTAAGAAAAAAAATCACTCCAAAAGGGAGCTTTTTCATCATCCTGACACAAAAAATGGAATAAAAAGCGATCAAAAGGTCATTTAAAAAATGGTTTAAATGAAAACAATTTTTTAGAAAACAGCATTTTTAGTGTGTAAAAGTAGCAAAACATATAAAGTCTATATAAATCTGGTGTTTCTGTAATCATACTGACCCTGGGAATAAAGATGTTTTATCACTTATACAACAAGGTGAACAGTGGTTAAAAATTAAAAACAAATCTTGAACTGCTAGGTATTTGTTCATTCTGCCTCCTAAAGATCAGAATAAGGCATGGATTATATTTATCCTGTGCTCTTCGATGAGCGCTTACATCGGAGTTTCCTTGTCTATTCCAAAAGAAACATTATGCAGAGAAAATGGCAAATGGGACAAACCCCTATAATGAGGCATATAGAGTAACGGTGTACTCTGGCTTCTGTTCCAGCAGTGTCTGTTGTTTTAGATGTCTTTTTAGCTCATAAGAGTGTGGTTGACCACAGTTGGCTGCATGCCTAAAAAGATGGACACTATCACATTTTTGAGGAATTTAGACGGGGACTCCAGTTTGAGTGCTAAGCAAGGACCATAGGATAAATGTGAACCCAGCTTTGTTTAAAAGGAGATTAAAAATGTTATGTACCCAAAAATGTTGCCAGCAAAGATTTTAACTTATCCTGCAAAATATAAGTTCTGCATTACCAATCATTGGATATTTAGGGGATTTTCCTGTTACTGGTAGGATATATGCTTTGGAAAAGCAACATGGCACTTGAAAATATGACTTCACCTTCCCCAACTTCTGAGCACCAGAGTGTGCCTAAACTGTAGTTAGTATCCACATGTATAGCAAGGCTGTAGCGACAAGAGCCCAGTTAACAATTTATAGGGTGCGTGTCTGTAAGAGAGGGACAAGACTGTAGTCGTGACCTGAATTACTGCAACATCTATGTCCTGTCCTTCCCCTACAGAAAACTGTACTCTTCTCTTCAGCGTACCTGCATCTCCAAGTTCAGCTTCCTCTGGGCACTTCCTAGACATCAACGGTCCCTCTTCCAGGTGACCCCCAGCAATGGAGACACAGTCCAAGTTAACTTTAACATTTTCTTTACTGAATACCTCACATGTTACATCGTGACATTTACTTGTTTCCTCATCTTTCCCTCTCTGGCTGTCGCTTCTGTGCAGTACACACCCGGACCGAACCATCCTAGACTGTTCCTCAATTCCTTCCTGGCCTGACCTCACCTTGATGACAATTCCTTCTGCCTGTTTCGCCCCAGACTCAAAATCATCAGCTGCCAGGTTTGGTTGCCTCTGGTAAAGCATCCGGTCCATTGGTACCGATCTCATCGAAGCTCCAACTTCCTTCATCTCCTCAGTCCAATGGACTCCTGCCCTAAAAGCATCTGCCCAGGTGATAAGTCACCACATCTTTCCTTTCCTGTTCTGCCCACTGCTATGACACACAGTGGCCGTGGGTAATGTGGGCTGCATCGACTTAATGTAATGAAGCCGCCAAGCTGTCTGTGCCTATAGCCCTTGTGGACACTAGGTCACCCTGGCCCAGTCTGACTTAACTTACTACAAACTTCTCTCTTATTACCCGGCAGCCCCTCCTACAATTAATCTTCTATAAACGTCCTATCAGCTATACCTGTAAAGCCCACTAGTGTGCCCCCATCTAGTGGCCCACAAAAGAGCTACATTTGCCCTATGTATAAAAACTATCTACTAAAGTGCCCACCTCTAATATCCCCAAAAAGGATGCTTTGACTTAGGCTAAACTGTACATAAATATCAATGTACAGTATTTTACAATATATACAATATAACATTAAGAAACACAGTATTAAGAGCATGGTAACACATATACAAATGTGGCAGTACCAGTAAAATGAGCGGTAATACATCTTCATATGTAGCAGTACCGCAATCATTCAACATATGCATTTTCAATATTAGCAATACGTAAACATCAACAAATCAACAGCAATTAGAGGAAGGGAAGCAAGAAGGACATTATATCTCACCCCTTTACACTCCTTCTTTCTTTAAGCTTGGTCGTCCTCGACCAAGGCATGATACAAAAACAATTTTTAAAATGTTTTAACCTTAAAAATCCGCAAGTCACTTGGCTTAATGTAAGCCGCATCCGGTACACACGGCAGTTCATGACGCACAGGTGTCATTCCTGGTTCCCAGTCTTCCAAGAATCATCATAAGCAGTTCCTTGCAGTGAATAAAACATATTTACACTTCCCATGAGTGGTACAGCAGTCCTTGGAGAGGAGCTCCACCTTCCTTTGAGGGGAGTATGGCTCTTTCCCTTGTGGCATTTAGCCCCAAAGGCAGTCTCTGCTTTTAGTACTCATTAACTCTCAACAAACAAAAAAAACAAACACAGTACACATTAAATTATCCAGCCCCATTACACCCTCCATATTGGGGTGCTTCAGGGCTTCATTGCCCGATGGGACGCGGAACAGTCCCGGTGCAAAAAGTGCAGCATGGTGCAATGTGCGCAACATTTTTCTGGGCAGACAAGTTTGAGCAATTTAGTGGCGTGCATCCCAAGCCGCTGTAAACGTAGCTGAATCCCATGCTCGGTTCTGAACTGAAGACGACTCTGCAGCTGCAGGAGTCATTGGTTGCCATGACACTGAAACAGTGGCCTTGGGGGCAGATAAAGGCTGAGCTCGGTCCAGGCCCTCTGTGGAATGGTGCAAATAAGAGGCACCCAGGGACGTGATGGAGTGGGAAATAGGCTGGTCCTGAGAGGGTTGAGGTTGAGGAGCAGATCCCCCTGCCGCAATGCATGGGCAAACGATGGCCTCTGAGATGGGGCCTGTGACAAGGACCATCCCTCCGGGGTTAGGGGCTGAGGTGCACTCACCCGCTCAGATGCAGAAACGTAGGCCACGTCTGTCTCAGGAACATTGGATCCTTACGTGGGGATGCCTGTGCAGTCGGCTGGTAGTTAGAGCTCCAGCTTGTTCTCGGTTTCCTGCAAGGGTTCCTCCAGGGCAGACACCGGTTCCGGTTCCCACTGAACTAACAACAAAAGGTTCCGGTCTACATTGTTCCCCTGCCTAACGTAGGGCTGATGGTTCCACCTCCAAAGATCGTTGAGACGATGGCTCCGCTGATTGTTCCCGCTGCAGAGGACATCGGAGCACCAACTCCACACTCAAGGGCTTCAATCCTCGGGACATTGTCAACTCTGGCAGCCGCCGACTCTGCACTGAAGAACTCTCTGGGCGCTGGTAAGTGCGGAGCCCTGCAATTTTTTCCCAATGAGTTCTTTCAGCTTCCTTCTGTCGCCATCCCCTTTCCATGCGGCCTAGGCCACCGCTGCTGCGCTTGGAGTTTTCTCCTGGGTCCCCCTGTCACCAGGTGAGACCCCCTCCAGCTGCTTCTCCGCTTTTGGTCAGTTGAAGGGTGTGAGGTTTTCTCCTCTTCATCCGCACCCACCAGGGGGGGACCAGGGCATACTGACAGGCATATTTTGGCACCAAGAGGTGACGGCAAAGCCCACGAAGGATGTAGCTTTCGTTGTTGTTTGCTTCTTCACCATCTCCCGCCATTCTCACTGCCGCCACCTTTGTCACAGTAGAGGTGTTAGTTTTTCTTCTCCAGTCAGTCAAGTTCAATTCAGTAGTCACGTCCGGTGTTGTCACAAAAGTTAGTAGTAGGCAAATCCAGTGTTTCTTGCACAATTTCTTCTTCAGTTACAACAACTACTTGCTCTTTCTCCCAGTCATCATCCAGGGGCACAGCAGTTGCACAAACATCTTCATCATCATTTCTTTCTGCGGATTCTTCGCATTGCAAGGTAGTCGCATTCTGATGACTATGCCAAATGTAAGGGAGGGACAGGACTGTAGTCGTGACCTGAATTACTGCAACATCTATGTCCAGTTCTTCCCCTACAGAAAACTGTACTCTTCTCTTCAGCGTACCTGCATCTCCAAGTTCAGCTTCCTCTGGGCACTTCCCAGATGACTACGGTCCCTCTTCCAGGCAATCCCCAGCAATGGAGATGCAGTCCAAGTTAACTTTAACATTTTCTTTACTGAATACTTCACACGTTACATCGACAGTTGGTACATTGTGACATTTACTTGTTCCCGCATCTTTCCCTCTCTGGCTGTCGCTTCTGTGCAGTACACGTCCGGTCCAAACCGTCTTAGACTGCTCCCCAGTTCCTTCCTGGCCTGACCTCTGATGACAATTGATGACAATTCCTTCTGCCAGTTTCGCCCCAGACTCAAAATCATCAGTCACCAGGTTTGGTTGCCTCTGGTAAAGCATCTGGCTCATCTGTACCTATCTCGTCGAAGCTCCAACTTCCTTCATCTCCTCAGTCCAATGGACTCCTGCCCTAAAAACATCTGCCCAGATGATAAGCCACCACATCTTTCATTTCCTGTTCTGGCCCACTGCTATGACACACAGTGGCTATGGGTAATGTGGGCTGCAGCTATTTAACGTTATGTGGCTGCCAAACTGTCCAGACCTATAGCACATGTGGACACTAGGGCACCCTCGCCCCTTCTGCCTTAACTTCCTAGTAACTTCTCTCTCACTACCTGGCAGCCCCTCCTACAATTAACCCTCTATAAACATCCTATCAGCTATACCTATAAAGCCCATTAGTGTGCCCCATCTAGTGTCCCACAACAAAACCACACTTACCCTATGTATGAAACCTATCTACAATAGTGCCCCCCTCTAATGTCCCCCAAAAAGGATGCACTGACTTACCCTAAACATCAATGTACAGTACTTTACAATATATACAATATACAGTAACATTAAGAAACGCAGTCTCAAGAGCATGGTAACACATATACAAATGTGGCAGTACCAGTAATATGAGCGTTAATACATCTTCATATGTAGCAGTACCGCAAGCATTCAACATATAAATTTTCAATATTAGCAATACGTAAACATCAACAAATCAACAGCAATTAGAGGAAGGGAAGCAAGAAGGACATTATATCACACCCCCTTACATGTCTCCAGAAATACAAGCTAGTCACAATGTTTGGGTACTAAAATGGTATATTTGTAATTTTCCAGAGAATAGCATGGAGTGGATGTTACAGAATGAAAATGTGTGTGTGGTCAAAATAGTCATTCCAGCCATAGAAATCAATGAGAGGTACAGTTTCTAAAATGGGGTCACATCTAGGTTTTTCCAGCTGTTCTGGCACCTTAAGAGCTATGCAAATGTCACCAACTATTCAAGGTCTAAGGGGTAAGGTTTCTCCTTGTGGAGAGTGACATACCAGCTCTGGCTTGTCAAGGTAAAGAGGCTTATTCGCCATGCAATGCTCCGAGCATTGCACGGCGAATAATAAGCCTCCTTACCTTGACAAGCCAACTTGCAGCTGCTGTTGTAGTGACCAGGACATTGTAGTGACCAGTATGTTGAAGTGACCAGTTCAATGTGCCCAACTCATGCTTCTGGAGACATGCACCCACAAATTAGGTGGGCTCTCATCACTATAGAAATGCCAGACATGTGGGCACTAAATGTGGTTTAGACACACTGGGGCTCAGAAGGGTGGAGGAGACATTTGAATTTAAGAGTGCAGAATTTGCTAAATTTTGTTTGGGGGGTGAGGAGCGATTTCGCTTTTCCAGAGTCTTTGTACCACCAGTAATGTGTAAGCCCCTGATATTTCCTTTGAGACATGACAGATGTGAGTGGAGACTTGTTTTTTGTGTGGATTGAGGTTAAGCTTTTATTGGGAACATTTTACATTACATTTTGGATCACATTTATAATGTGCTCTATGCTGAAAGCTTACTTTGGGGTTTCCATCTAAATCTTCGAGCGATGTGACAGATGAAACCCTGAGGGATCCATTCACTATAGTGAGGCAACAGACAGATTTACTATGGACTCTGTCTGGCTTCTGTTCAGTGGTGTTCTTTTCAGGAGAAGACCATCAGCACAACGCAATCACATCCCTCTGGGATGCTCCTCGATGTCGCTGTCACTATTGACAGCGGCATCAGGGGGGTTAAACGTCCATAATTGCTGCTAGCACCGATCGTGGGTGTGGCTGCAGGGTGTTGACACTCACATAGAGCTGACACCAGCACCCGATCGCGGCAACGCTCAGTGTGAGCCCGTGCAATTGCGGTACATAGAGTTGTGGCCAAAAGTATTGACACCCCTGCAATTCTGTCAGATAATACTCAGTTTCTTCCTGAAAATGATTGCAAACACAAATTCTTTGGTATTATCTTCATTTAATTTGTCTTAAATGAAAAAACACAAAAAGAATTGTCCTAAAGCCAAATTGAATATAATTCCACACCAAACAAAAAAAAGAGGGTGGACAAAAGTATTGGCACTGTTTGAAAAAATCATGTGATGCTTCTCTAATTTGTGTAATTAACAGCACCTGTAACTTACCTGTGGCACCTAACAGGTGTTGGCAATAACTAAATCACACATGCAGCCAGTTGACATGGATTAAAGTTGACTCAACCTCTGTCCTTGTGTGTACCACATTGAGCATGGAGAAAAGAAAGAAGACCAAAGAACTGTCTGAGGACTTGAGAAACCAAATTGTGAGGAAGCATGAGCAATCTTAAGGCTACAAGTCCATCTCCAAAGACCTGAATGTTCCTGTGTCTACCGTGCGCAGTGTCATCAAGAAGTTTAAAGCCCATGGCACTGTGGCTAACCTCCCTAGATGTGGGCGGAAAAGAAAAATTGACAAGAGATTTCAATGCAAGATTGTGCTGATGTTGGATAAAGAACCTCGACTAACATCCAAACAAGTTCAAGCTGCCCTGCAGTCCGAGGGTACAACAGTGTCAACCCGTACTATCCGTCGGCGTCTGAATGAAAAGGGACTGTATGGTAGGAGACCCAGGAAGACCCCACTTCTTACCCCGAGACATAAAAAAGCCAGGCTAGAGTTTGCCAAAACTTACCTGAAAAAGCCCAAAACGTTTTGGAAGAATGTTCTCTGGTCAGATGAGACAAAAGTAGAGCTTTTTGGGCAAAGGCATTAGCATAGACTTTACAGGAGAAAAAAAGAGGCATTCAAAGAAAAGAACACGGTCCCTACAGTCAAACATGGCGGAGGTTCCCTGATGTTTTGAGGTTGCTTTGCTGCCTCTGGCACTGGACTGCTTGACCGTGTGCATGGCATTATGAAGTCTGAAGACTACCAAGAAATTTTGCAGTATAATGTAGGGCCCAGTGTGAGAAAGCTGAGTCTCCCTCAGAGGTCATGGGTCTTCCAGCAGGACAATGACCCAAAACACACTTCAAAAAGCACTAGAAAAAGGTTTGAGAGAAAGCACTGGAGACTTCTAAGGTGGCCAGCAATGAGTCCAGACCTGAATCCCATAGAACACCTGTGGAGAGATCTAAAAATGGCAGTTTGGAGAAGGCACCCTTCTAATATCAGGGACCTGGAGCAGTTTGCCAAAGAAGAATGGTCTAAAATTCCAGCAGAGCATTGTAAGAAACTCATTGATGGTTACCGGAAGCAGTTGGTTGCAGTTATTTTGGCTAAAGGTTGTGCAACCAAGTATTAGGCTGAGGGTGCCAATATTTTTGTCTGGCCCATTTTTGGAGTTTTGTGTGAAATGATCAATGTTTTGCTTTTTGCTTCATTCTCTTTTGTGTTTTTTCATTTAAGACAAATTAAATGAAGATAATAATACCAAAGAATTTGTGTTTACAATAATTTTCAGGAAGAAACTGAGTATTATCTGATAGAATTGCAGGGGTGTCAAAACTTTTGGCCACAACTGTATATGGCGGTTTGCGGGAAGACAGCTCTTTCAGTGCCGTATATATATATATATACAGTATATATGGCGCATGTCGGAAAGGGTTAACTCTTGTGCAGCATCTGTAGTGTTAACAAATTTAACTTACTGCATGGTATTTGTCCATTGTTTTATCCTAGGTTTTGCCTGTTAATGGCCACATTATGAATATGCACCTACATATTGCACTTATGCCAACAGGTGTGTTGGCCTATTTTTTGAGTTATGCTTTAGATCCACGGACAGGCCGAGAGTCAGCGAAGTCAGAGTTCCAGGGTCAGTAACAAAAGAGCACATAGTAAACCGAGAGAAAAGACAAAGGCGTAAGTCAGGTCGCATTCCATTGTCAGAATACCAGAGAAATAGCGAATAAGCATAGAGGTAATAACAAACGGGTAGTCAGAACTTGGTCCAAAGGTCAGTGGCAGAAGATCAGAACTTATAGCACAGCATAGGGATCAGGCAAACACACAACAGAGAGCATAAGCTTTTGACTAGCTTTGCTCTAGGCCAGACAGCTCACCTAAACAACAGGGCAATTATTAACAACAGGGAACACCTGTAGAAATCTCTAAACCTCCCAGTCTCACATAGGTCAACTGAGCTGTCAGTCAAAGTACTGACAGCTCTTCACACCCCAGGACGGGATAGGATGGCAGAGCTGTCCATATGATGGCAGAGCTGTCCATGACTGAGTCCCAGACATTGTGGGTGGAGGAATTGTGACAGTACCCCCTCGTCTAGGTAGGCCATCAGACCCCTAGGTTTACCAGGAATCCTATGATGAAAAGCTCTGACCAATCAGCCATCACGGAATGATCCAGTACCCAGGATCTCTCCTCGGGTCCATATCCCCTCCAATGAACTAGATATTAGAAGGAATTTTGGACCCTCTGAGAATCCACGATCATCTGCACCTCATACTCCAAGCCTCCAATAAACAGAGACTGGAGGGGGAGGGGATGAAACACATAACACTAAAGGGACAAACTTCTTTAACAGGTATCTGTGAAAAACATTGGGGATATGAAGGGACTGCGGATACTTTATTCTAAAGGCAACTAGATTCACTAACTCCAGAATCTCGTATGAGCCAATAAATTTAGGACTCAACTTTGCCAAAGATACAATACTTTTAGCCTAATATTCTTGGACAATAATACAAGATTATCACCAACTTTGAAAGTGGAACCCACAGACATTTCCTATCGACCTTACATGTTTGACGAAACTGAACAACCCCAATATTCCTCTGAACCTCCCTCCAAACATTCCCAAGCTTCTGAATGGTCACCTCTACCCCAGGGCATCCAGAACTCATTCTAGAGAATTCATCAAAATGTGGATGAAAACCATATTTACAAAAGAAAGGAGAGGTTCCAGTGGACTGATTGACCCGACTGTTAAAGGTGAACTCAGCAAGAGGCAAAAAATGAGGACCAGTCTTCTTGCTGAGCTGCAACAAAACATCTTAAAATTTGTTCTAGCAATTGATTTGTCCTCTTTGTCTGACCTTTGGTTTCAGGGTGGTAAGCAGAGGAAAATGACAAATCAATCCCAAACTTCCTACAAAATGCCCTCCAAAATTTAGAGACAAATTGCACCCCCCTATCAGATACAATATTCAAAGGAATGCCATGCAGTCTCACCACATGATTGATAAATAACCTGCATTAGGTAACCTAGATAGCGGAACAAATTGAGCTTGTTAATGGAGTAAATTCCCCTGCCGGCTGTTTATGACAGACTTTAGCGCATACAAATTCCTTAATATCATTAAGCATAACTGGCCATCAACAGAGTCTATGAACAATTTTCTGTGTAGCAATGACTCCTGGGTGACCACTTAAGATGAAATAATGAAATTCCTGCAAAAGACATAAGACACAGGCACAAAATATTTAGTTTCAGGAGTAGCAGATGGGGACAGCGACTGGATGCCACGAACTTCAGCTTCCAATTCTGAGAATACTATAGAAATCACAATTCCTATAGTTAGAATGGAGAATGGAGCTTCAGCACAAACATTCTTATACCCTGGTCTAAAAAAAAAATAAGGACCATCTGGCCTATCTAGGGGTTAAATATTTAGCAGATTCCATAAAAGCTAAATTTTTATGATCTGTCACCACAGTAACAGGATGAATAGCTTCTTCCAAAAAATGTCTCCATTCTTCAATAACTAACTTGACAGCGAGCAGCTTGTGATTCCCAACATCATAATTTCTTTCAGCAGATGAAAATTTCCTGGAGAAAAATGCACGTCGACGCAAGTTGGTCAGAGTTTTGGAACTTTGAGACAAAACAGCCCTTCCTCAACCTCTGGGGCATCCACCTCTATGATAAATGGTTTCTGGACATCATGTTGAATCAAAATTGGAGGGGACTTGAAACACTCCTTTAATTTATCAAAAAGCCAACAGCATCCAACTACAAAATTTTAAGATCTGCCCCCTTTTGTGTGAGGTCAGTAAGGGTTTTCATGATCTGAGAAAAACCCTTAATGAACTTTCTACAGTAATTAGCGAACCCTAAGAATTGTTGCTATGCTTTCAATTCAAGAGGTTGAACCCAATCAATAATGGCTTGCACCTTCCCATGGTCCATCTTAAATCTTTCAGCTGATACTATGAACCCCAGGAACCATATTTCCTGAACAGAAAAAAGCAACTAAGGTCACCAATGACCTATTAATCACCAAGGCCAAGTGATACTACTCTGTCCTCCTCCTCCTGGACCTGTCCTCTGTCTTTGACACAGTGGACCATTCCCTATTACTACAGACACTCTCATCTCTTGGTATCACAGAATTGGCCATATCTTGGACTGCATCATAACTAACAGACCGGATATTTAGCGTCTCCCACACGCACACCACCTCCTCACCGAACCCCCTATCTGTTGGAGACCCGAAAGGTTCAGTCCTAGGGCCCCTGCTCTTGTCCATTTACACCTTCGGCCTCAGACAGCTCATAGAATCTCATATATTTCAGTATCACCTCTATGCTGATGACACACAGATCTACATCTCTGGACCAGATATCACCTCCCTACTAACCAGAATCCCTCAATGTATGTCTGCTATTTCATCCTTCTCCGCTAGATTTCTAAAACTTAATATGGACAAAACAGAATTCATCATCTTTCCCCCATCTCACGTGACCCCCCCAACGGACCTATCCATTAAAGTAAATGGCTGCCCACTCTCTCCAGTTCCACAAGCTCGCTGCCTCGGGGTTAACCTTGAATCTGATCTCTCTTTCAAACCACATATCCAAGCCCTTTCCACTTCCTGCCGACTTCAACTCAAAAATATTTCCCAGATCCGTACATTCCTCAACCAAGAATCTGCAAAAACCCTAGTCCATGCCCTCATCATCTCCAGCTTTGACTACTGCAACCTCCTGCTCTGTGGCCTCCCCTCTAACACTCTCGCACCCCTCCAATATATTCTAAGCTCTGCTGCCCGACTAATCCACCTGTCCTCCCACTATTCCCCAGCTTCTCCGCTCTGTGAATCCCCGCACTGGCTCCCCATTACCCAAAGACTCCAGTTCAAAACCCCAACCATGACAAACAAAGCCATCCACAACCTGAGTCCTCCATACATCTGTGACATTGCCTTCCGGTACTTACCTGCTCGCAACCTCCGATCCTCACAAGATCTCCTTCTCTACTCCCCGCTTATCTCCTCTTCCCACAATCGCATACAAGATTTCCACTGCGCATCCCCCCTACTCTGGAACTCTCTACCACAACATATCAGACTCTCACCTACCATGGAAACCTTCAAAGAGAGCATGAAGACCTACCTCTTCTGACAAGCCTACAATCTGCAGTTACCACTCATCCACCAAACCGCTGCACGACCAGCTCTACCCTTGCCTACTGTATCCTCACCCATCCCTTGTAGATTTTGAGCCCTCGTGGGCAGGGTTCTCTCTCCTCCTTTACCAGTCGTGACTTGTATTTTTTAAGATTACTGTACTTTTATTTATTATGTATCCCCCATCACATGTAAAATGCCATGGAATAAATGGCGCTATAATAAATAAATAATAATAATTTAGCAAACAAAGAAATTTTCCTGAGTTTCAGTAAAACAAACAGAATGTGCTCATAGTGATAACCCAGATCAAGCAAAAAAATTAGAATGTCATCAAGGTATACCACAATAAACCTTCCAATAATATCAGAAAAAATGTAATTCATAAAGTTCTGAAAGAGCGCAGGAGCATTGGTTAACCCAAAAGGCATGACAAGATTTTCAAATAAGCTATCCGACATCAAAAATTCCATTTTCCACTCATCACCCTTCCAAATACGTACCAACTTGTAAGCCAATCTAAGGTCAACCTTAGAAAACCATTTAGCCTGTTATGAATGGGAAACCGAGGAGGAAAAACAAGACAACAAGCTAAGTCTCAGAAAACCAGAGAAGTTGGTAACTATGCAGATTGCAGATCCCTGATCTTAACTGCACAACTAGCAGCAGTCGTGGAGCATTCCTATGTTGGTCCTAGACGCCTCATCACAACCGGAGAACTACATAAGCCTAAAGCAGGAAAAGAGGAAAACTAACTGCCCCAGAGCAGACCCCAAAGGAAAGACAGCCCCCCACATGTATTGACGGTGAAACAAGTTGAAAATACAAACAAAGGCAGGAAAATAGGCTGAGCAAACGATGGGGCCCAGCTAAGTAAAAAGGACAGAAAAGGAAAGACACTGTCTGCAATCTGCCAAAAACAACCTACAAAAATATTGTCCAACACTTCTGATAGCAAAATTAACCCTGAAGTCACTAGACTTCTAAACCTATATCAGCACTCTGAAATATTCTGAGACAGAGCAAAAAAGAGGCCAATCTAATAAGGGACAAAAAGCAGATTGGCAAATGCTGATTAATAGGAGTGGAATTTCAGCATAGCCCCAGCAGGAGCAGGCTGATTACACAACAAACTGTATTGACCAACAAGCGCAAGTGTGAACATTAGCAAAAAACAAACTTAACTTGAGAAGACTGGAAGAGAGCTGAAGTCCAGGACCTGAGAAGAAGATTGAATCACCAGCACCCGGATAGGGCGTCGGCTGTCTTATATCCAGTCTGATACTCCAGGAATCCAATCAATATCTTCCTCATCAGGTGGCAGATCAATACCACTTAAACCAACCGCA
This sequence comes from Dendrobates tinctorius, assembly GCF_039654945.1. NCBI lineage: Eukaryota > Metazoa > Chordata > Amphibia > Anura > Dendrobatidae > Dendrobates > Dendrobates tinctorius. Next base: position 5,766,593 of record NW_027361708.1, read on the forward strand.
CTACCTCCTGTCACCACCAGAGGGAGAACGGAAGGGGAATTCTCAACTGGTGGAGCAGAAAATGAGTTCATGACAGTACCCCCCCTTGAGGAGGGTTCACCGAACCGTCATCCATGCCACCAGGCCGATCAGGATAGGCCCGGTGAAAAGCACAAACTAATTTATTGGCATGAATATCAGAGGCAGAGACCCAAGAATTATCCTCCTGACCATAACCCTTCCATTTGACCAAATACTGGAGTCTCCGTCTAACCAAACGAGAATCCAATATTTTCTCTACCTCATATTCCACATTGCCTTTAACCAATACAGGATCAGAAGGTGCCGCCACAGGACCTACTGGCTCAACAAACCTCTTCAACACTGACTTGTGAAATACGTTATGGATTTTGAACATAACTGGAAGAGCAAATTGAAAAGAAACAGGATTAAGAATCTCCAAAATCTTATAAGGTCCAATAAATCTTGGCTTAAATTTTGTAGATGCAACCTTCATAGGAATATTCTTAGGCGACAGCCAAACCATATCACCCACTTTAAACCGGAGACCAATGGTCCTACTCCGGTTGGAAAAACACTGGGCCTTTTCCTAAGAGAGTGACAAGTTATCCACCACTTGGTCCCATATCTGCTGCATTCTCACAACTACAGTGTCCACACCTGGACAGGACGAAGATTCCACTTGCCCTGAAGAGAATCGAGGATGAAACCAAAAATTACAGAAAAAGGGTGACATCAGAGTAGCAGAACTAGCTCTATTGTTCAGCGCAAATTCTGCCAAGTGCAAAAATGAGACCCAATCATCTTGATCAGCAGATATAAAACATCTTAAATAAGACTCCAGGGTCTGGTTTGTTCTCTCAGTCTGCCCATTGGTCTGGGGATGAAACGTGGAGGAGAAGGATAACTGAATTCCCAGATTGGAAGAAAAGGCTTTCCAGAATCTGGAAACAAACTGGACCCCTCTAAAGGACACAATGTTCTCAGGAATCCCGGGCACCAACTCAGCGGAAGATGGCAGCTTTGGGAGTGGTACAAGATGGACCATCTTCGAAAATCTATCACAAATCACCCAGATAACAGTCATTCTCTGAGAGACAGGAAGATCAGAAATAAAATCCATTCAGTTATGGGTCCATGGCCTCTTGGGCACTGGCAGGGGCATCAGCAACCCACTAGAACGAGAACAGGGTTTAGACCGAGAACAAGTCACACAGGACTGTACAAAATTCCTGACATCACGAGATAAGGCAGGCCACCAAAACGACCGACTCACCAAATCTCTGGTACCAAAAATACCCGGATGACCAGCCAATGCGGAGCAATGGACTTCAGACATCACTCTCTTTCTCCACTGGTCAGGAACATACAATCTTCCCAGAGGGCAATGCTCAGGTTTATCCTCCTGAAATTCCTCCAGGGCGCGTCTCAAATCAGGCGAAATGGCAGAAAGAACTACCCCCTCACCTAGGATAGTAGTAGGCTCGGTCACATTAAGAGAATCAGCAAAGAAACTCCTAGAAAGGGCATCTGCCTTAACATTCTTAGTGCCCGGAAGAAAAGAGACCACAAAATTAAAACGCGTGAAAAACAAGGCCCATCTAGCCTGTCTAGGATTCAAACGTTTGGCCGACTCCAGATAAATCAGATTCTTGTGATCGGTGAGGACCACAAATTGATGTCTGTCTATCTCCCTCCAACCAATGTCTCCACTCCTCAAATGCCCATTTCATGGCCAACAATTCCCGATTCCCCACGTCATAGTTGGGTTCAGATGGGGAAAACTTTCAAGAAAAGAAGGCACAGGGATTCATCTTAGAAGTCACAGGGTCTTTTTGGGACAAAACAGCTCCTGCACCAATCTCAGAAGCGTCCACCTCCACTTGAAATGGAAGTGAGACATCAGGTTGCCGTAAAACTGGAGGTCAAGTAAATCTCCGCTTAAGCTCCTGAAATGCTGAGACAGCCTCAGGAGACCAATTCAGCACATCAGCTCCCTTCTTGGTCAGATCAGTCAGTTGGTTGACAATACTAGAAAAATTGCCTATAAATTTACGATAGAAATTAGAAAAACCCAAAAACTTCTGGAGAGCCTTCAAAGAAGTAGGCTGAACCCAATCATAAATGGCCTGTACCTTGGCCGGGTTCATTTCAATAGTCGATGGAGACAAGATAAATCCCAAAAATGAAATCCTCTGTACACCAAAGAGGCACTTCGATCCCTTAACAAACAGGGAATTCTCCCTCAAAATCTGGAACACAGTCCGGACATGTTCCACATGGGAATCCCAATCACTAGAAAAGAACAAAATATCATCCAGATAGATGATCAAAAACTTATCCACAAAGTCTCGGAAAATATCATTAATAAAGGATTGGAAGACAGAAGGGGCATTAGAGAGCCCAAAAGGCATCACCAGGTACTCAAAATGTCCCTCCGGAGTATTAAACGCCGTCTTCCATTCATCCCTGTGCTTGATGCGAATAAGATTATACGCCCCCCTGAGGTCAAGCTTAGTAAACCAGCAGGCACTCTTAACTCTGGAGAATAAATCAGACATCAGAGGTAACGGGTACTGATATTTAACTGTCATCTTGTTAAGGGAACGATAATCAATACACAGTCTTAATGAACCATCTTTCTTGGCCACAAAAAAACCCAGCACCTAACGGTGATGAGGATGGTCTAATATGACCCTTCTCTAATGACTCCTTAGTATAGGATCGCATAGCATCATGTTTGGGTACAGATAAGTTGAAAAGCCGACCCTTGGGAAATTTACACCCAGGCATCAACTCAATTGCACAGTCATAACTCCTATGAGGAGGCAAAGACGCAGACTTACTCTCAGTAAAAACATCAGAGAAATCAGCCAGATAATCAGGAATATCATGAGACTGAGGAGAGGTGGAGAAAACAGGAGTGTCCCTAAGAACACACTGACAATCCCAACTCACCACAGACACAGATTTCCAATCCAAAACTGGGTTATGAGTTTGCAACCATGGGAACCCCAGAACAATAGTATCATGCAAATTATGCAGCACCAAAAATTTACAATTTTCTTGGTGGTCTGGGGCAACTCGCATTATCACCTGGGTCCAAAACTGAGGTTTATTTTCTGCCAAAGGAGTGGCATCAATAACCTTCAAAGGAATGGGCGTCTGCAGAGGCATCATGGACAAACCACAACGTTTAGCAAAGTCCAAATCCATCAGATTCAGAGCTGCTCCTGAATCCACAAAAGCCTTAGTGGAAAATGTGGACAAGGAGCAGATCAGAGTAATTGCCAAAAGGAACTTAGGTTGTATACTGCCCACAGCAAATCTGTGTGCAAAACGTTTCTCTCGTTTAGGGCAGACAGAAATAGTATGAGAGGCGTCGCCACAGAAAAAACACAGCTTATTACGCCTTCTAAACTCCCGACGTTGCGCCCTAGACAAAACCCCATCACATTGCATAGGTTCAGACATTTGTTCAAAAGGTGGCAGTGCCTCCCTGTAGTTTTACGTTCACGTAAACGCCGATCAACTTGAATGGCTAATGACATAGAGCCATCCAGACCAGAGGGAACAGGAAATCCCACCATAACATCTATTACGGTCTCTGACAAACCTTTCCGAAAGAGAGCTGCCAATGCACTATCATTCCAAGTAGTAAGGACCGCCCACTTTTGGCATTTTTGATAGTACTACTCTGCAGGACCCTGGTTTAATGCCAACAGGGTTCTCTCAGCTTGATCAAGGGCATTAGGTTCATCAGACAACAACCCCAAGGCCTGAAAAAAATGCATCTACATTAGTCAGAATAGGATATTCAGGTGTCAGAGAAAAAGCCTAATCTTGGGGATCGCCACGCAGCAAGGAGATGACAATTTTAACCTGCTGCACAGAGCTCCCTGATGAGTTAGGCTTCAAAGCAAGAAATAATTTACAATTATTCTTAAAATTCAGAAATTTAGACCGATCCCCAGAAAACATATCAGGAGTAGGAATCTTGGGTTCAGCAGCATGTGACTGAAAAAGGTAGGTGGAAATTCCCTGTACTTCAGCAGCAAGCTGCTCCACACGATCAGACAGTTTCTTAATCTCCATTAGGAAAAAAAAATCCTCCTATGGCCCCAGAAAAAGAGAGGAAAAAATACATAAAAAAAAAAATTCTTACACTTTTTTTTTTCTCTAACAATTCTTTCCTGCTTTTGAGTACCCTAGAATCTGCGGTATGGCTGGTGATTCTGTTATGAATGGGAAACCGAGGAGGAAAAACAAGACAACAAGCTAAGTCTCAGAAAACCAGAGAAGTTGGTAACTATGCAGATTGCAGATCCCTGATCTTAACCGCACATCCAGCAGCAGTCGTGGAGCGTTCCTATGTTGGTCCTAGATGCCTCGTCACAACCGGAGAACTACATAAGCCTAAAGCAGGAAAAGAGGAAAACTAACTGCCCAGAGCAGACCCCAAAGGAAAGACAGTCCCCCACATGTATTGACTGTGAAACAAGATGAAAATACAAACAAAGGCAGGAAAATAGGCTGAGCAAACGATGGGGCCCGGCTAACTAAAAAGGACAGAAAAGGAAAGACACTGTCTGCAATCTGCCAAAAACAACCTACAAAAATATTGTCCAACACTTCTGATAGCAAAATTAACCCTGAAGTCACTAGACTTCTAAACCTATATCAGCACTCTGAAATATTCTGAGACAGAGCAAAAAAGAGGCCAATCTAATAAGGGACAAAAAGCAGATTGGCAAATACTGATTAATAGGAGTGGAATTTCAGCATAGCCCCAGCAGGGGCAGGCTGATTACACAACAAACTGAATTGACCATCAAGCGCAAGTGTGAACATTAGCAAAAAGCAAACTTAACTTGAGAAGACTGGAAGAGAGCTGAAGTCCAGGACCTGAGAAGAAGACTGAATCACCAGCACCCGGATAGGGCGTCGGCTGTCTTATATCCAGTCTGATACTCCAGAGATCCAATCGTTATCTTCCTCATCAGGTGGCAGATCACTACCACTTAAACCAACCGCACTACCTCCTGTCACCACCAGAGGGAGAACGGAAGGGGAACTCTCAACTGGTGGAGCAGAAAATGAGTTCATGACATTAGCCCCTGTAAGCTGATTATGTCAGGGTTCTAATCCAGCAACTCTCATGCACCAGCTCTAGAGATGAGCGACTTTGCCTTTTTTAGGGTCGAGTCGGGTTTCATGAACCCGACTTTCTCAAAAGTCGAGTCGAACAAAATCGGCCGACTATAGGGAAAAGTCGGGAAAAGTCGTGAAACACGAAACCCAATGCAAGTCAATGGAGAGAAAAGTCGGCAGTGAGTGGAGGACTGTAAACACACCTGGCATGAATTTTAACCCTAGAGGCGGTGAAATCTCTCTCTCTCTTCTCTCTCTCCCTCTCTCTCTCCCTCTCCCTCTCCAGCTATGCTCCCGCTACGCTACGCTCCGCTTCTTTCATTGACTGAAAAAAGTCACTTGCAAGCATTCGGCGAAACCCGACTTTGACACTTGGGTCGCCGACCGCATGGCCAACTTCACACTGTGGTCGGGTTTTGTTTCATGAAACCCGACTTTGGTGAAAGTAGGCGACTTTTGAATCTGATCGACCTGTTTCGCTCAACTCTAACCAGCTCTTCCCTTTGGGCTACTCAGATTGCTGGACATTTCCTTTGTAAACCAGATACTAGTTCCTGTGTTGTTCCTGATTGTCTTCTCCCTGATTTCCTGACTGGCTCAAGCCTGTGATCTCGTGATTGAATACACTACTTAAACCTGGCACTGCACTTCCTTCCTTGCAAGATTATTGAGCTCCCAGCCTTTATTCTCGCATATTCCTGCCTGCTTATTCTCAAGATCCTACTGCTGCTCTGTCTACCGACATTTGGATATATCCTGACTACATTACATGCTTATCCTCCAAACTATACTGCTGCTCTATGTACTGACCTCTGGCGATATCCTGACTATGATTCCTGCTTATCCTCAAGATCCTACTGCTGCTCTGTGTACCAACCTCTGGCGATATCCTGACTATGATTTCTGCTTATCCTCCAAGCTACATTGCTGCTCCATATACCAACCTCTGGCTATATCCTGACCATGCTACCTGATGGTGCTACCCCTAGTGGTTGCAATATCACTTCTCCAACTCAGGTAAGTCCATAACAGATTACATAGGTTAGGGATGAGTGTAAGCGGGTAAGTATTCTTAACTGTAATTTTATTTAGTTCACGTAAATTGAGACAAGGATGGAGGCCAACAACTTTTGCTGTCACAAAACACCTACAAGCAATGAGGACGGATGGATATGACCTTTCTTTAAACTTTCATGTACATATTCTTTCATAGTGATCCGTTCAGGTCCCGACAAATTATACAGGTGAGCTTTAGGCAATTTGGCATTAGGAAAAAGATTTATGGCACAATCATAATGACAATAGGGAGGTAGTATCTCTGCCTCTTTCTCTGAGAACACATCTCCGAAGTCTTTCGGGTAAGCCGGCAGATCCTCCAGACTAGAAGAACAAATTTGTACAGAGCTAAGACATTTCTTATGACATTAGGAACTCCATTTAACAATATCCTTCCATCCCTATTTAATAACAGGATTATAAATATGCAGCCATGGAAATCACAGCAACATCCCAACAGGTAAATTATCTGTTATGTGCTATGTTATCTGCTATGTGTTGACATAGCATGAGATGGACTCAGAGTGATGGGTTCCTACACTAAGTGTAAATTCCACATTTACCAGCTGGACAAAGTTCTGAAGTGATGGTGTCCTGTCTATGACGACGATTTGAAAGGATTTATCCAATCTAACTGTCCCTAATCCTAATTTAAGAACCAGTCCAGAATCAGTAAAATTGGCAGCAGACCCCCAGTCAATGAAATCAAGAGCAGATAACCATGGGTTAGGAAACCAAAGTTCCACGTTCAGCAGTACATTATCTGTGGAGTAAAAGGGTACATGGAAGTCTGGTTGACCTCCTCGAATATCACTCAGACTGCAGTATCGGGTCTGCTTGACTTTTTTCCAGCTGTGCAATAACTATCCATTCAACCTTTACCGATCAGCAGGTTGTCATCTATCCTATACCAATAACCCTTTAATTCTAATCTTGCTCAGTGACACTGAGATGACTGCTGCTTCTTTTCTCAGTGTACACATCATAAACTGAAATGATATCAATAGCAAACAGTAAATGTTAATCTATTGTGATTGCTCATAGGACAATATGAAAACTTTATATTCCTTTAACTTCCACTTTAACTTGGATGAAATTAAATATTAAATGGAAACAATATAATCTTCTGTTTGCTTTTTAAATATGTTTAACATTAAATATGTTTAGCATTAAATCTTGATCCAAATAATAGGCATTATAAATAATACATTCCAAACCAACTACCGTACTATCATCAGGAGAATGAAGAGGAATAAAGAATACATAGCACTGAATTAATAATAATGTTTGTGTAAGTGCTTGTATTAGGCTGTGTAAATATCAGACCACGGGATATGTGCCTTATTCTGTATCGGTGAACTGAGAAAACTGTTGGAAGAAAGGTTAAGAATATGCAAAATTGCAAAAATAACATTCAAATTACTACATGGTGTAATCCTATACCACATTCTGGTTTAGGAAATGAGAATTCGCTCTTGCACAATCAAAAAATAAAACATTATTTTCCAATCTTAAAATTAGAAAATTGTGCTTTTCTGAGATATTAAGCAATACAGGGAACATTTCTCTTATTTAACTCCTTAGTGACCAAACCAATTTTGCCTTTAATGATCAGGCCAAATTTTTGAAATCTGACTAGTGTCATTATATGCGGTAATAACTCTGAAATGTTTCAACAGATCCCACTGATTCTGACATTGTTTTCTCATGACATTGTACTTCATAATACTTGTTCGATATGACTTGCATTTATTTGTGAAAATATCAGAAATTTGGCAAAAATTTTGCAATTTTCAAACTTTTCATTCTTATGACCTTAAATCAGAAAGTATTGCCCATAAAATAGTTCTTAAATAACATTCACCACATGTCTACTTTACATCTACATAATTTTTTGAAGCATATAATTTTTTTAATTAGGAAGTTAGAAGGGTTAAAAGTAGAGATGAGAGACTTTGTCTTTTTTAGGGTCGAGTCGGGTTTCATGAAACCCGACTTTCTCAAAAGTCGAGTCGAACGAAATCGGCCGACTATCGTGAAACGTCGAAGGTCCAACTGAAACACGAAACCCAATGCAAGTCAATGGGGAAGCAAAGTCGGCAGGGAGTGCAGGACAGTAAACACACCTACATGCCGGACCACTATTTTAAAGTGCGCAAAATCTCTCTCTCTCCTCAGATGCTACACATGTCATCTCGTTGCCCACAGTGTACGTCCTTGCTCAGTGGCTGAAAAAAGTCACGTGCAAGTATTCTGGGAAATCCGACTTTGGCGCTCGTTTTGCCGACCACATGGCCGACTTCACGCTGTGGTAGGGTTTCGGTTCGCGAAACCCGACTTTGCCATAAGTCGGCGACTTATGAATCTGGCTGACCTGTTTTGCTCAACTCAGGGGCCTGTATGGTAGAAAATGCCCAAAACTGCACCCCTCAAAGTACTCAAAACCACATTCAAGTTTATTAACCATTCCAGTGATTCACAGGAACTAAAGCAATGTGGAAGGAATAAATTTAACCTTTTACACAAAAATGTTACTTTTGCTCCAAAATTGTTATTTTCACAATGGTAACTGGGAAAAACAGACACTAAAATTTGTTGTGCAATTTTTCTTGAGCATGCTAGTGTAGGGTCGGTGGGCCGGACTGGGGGGTGGTCCCTCTGTATACCGCGCAGTAACGTACAGACACAAGATGGAGACAGGTTTCGGGTGCAACAGGTCCAAGTTTATTTTCCGCCGTCCGACTGACGGCTCTGACAACACACCGCAATTCCTTCACGGCCCTCCGTTTTCAGGCCCCGGTACACACACACCGTACTTTCACTTGGGACGTCGATACACACACCGTCCCTTTCTCAGCTTAGTGACGTTCCTGCTAGTTTGGCCACCCTGGCCACCTTAGGCCTGTACACCAACAGTAATTTTACTGGTCAGCTGTCGTCGTCAAATTCGGTATGCTTTCCCTCGGGACCTCGTCTGTACTGTGGTACTTTGTGTCAGGACCACCCCCCTGACTTCTTCTCTCCTCAGTCCCCTGGTTGAGCTTTCCTCACAACACCCACTTTGCCACAGGCTTCTCTCCTCTTGAGCTCCTCCCGGGGACTGGAACTTTCTGGAACCCTCCTGTCAAATTTATAACTTTTCTGGTTCCCTGTAACTCCGCCCCCCATGACCAACGATTTCTAAAGCCCTAAGCTGCTGTCAAGTCCTGAACTCACACTCCTCCCTGCCATCTTGTGGTCAACCCCAGGTACTGCATGTCACCTTCACTTTCCTAGCTGTTTCCCTACTGTCATAACTACTCTCTGCCTAAAATGTGCAAACCCTCCTTCCTACTTGCTGACAAGTCCATCCGTCAGGTCACCTTCCCTACACTGATACCCCATATGTGGGGGAAATCCACTGTTTGGGTGCACGGCATGCCTCTGAAGGGAGGTAGGCCTGTTTGACTTTTTGAACACAAAAATGTCTGCAATCGAGAGCAGACACATATTTGGAGAGCCCCTGATTTGCCTAAACAGTGGAAACCCCCTGAATTGACCCCATTTTGGAAGCTAGACCCCTTAAGGAATGTATCTAGATGTGTAGTGAGCACCTTGAACCTGCAGGGGCTTCACAGAAGTTTATAACGTACAACTGCGAAAATAAAAAAATCACATTTTACCCACATAAATGTAATTGTAGCTCCAGTTTTTTTACTTTCACAAGGAGAAAATGAACATAAAAAGTTGTTGTGCAATTTCTGCTGAGTACGCTGATACCCCATATGTGGGGGAATACTGTTATTTGGGTGTACAGCAGGGCTTGGAAAGGAAGGAGTGACATTTTGTAATGCAAACTTTGATGGAATGGTCTGCGGGCATCATGTCACATTTGAAGAGCCCCTGATGTGCCTAAATGGTAAAAACCCCACACAAGTTACCCAATTTTGGAAACTACACTCCTCAAGGATTTTATCCAGGGTTATAGTGAGCATTTTGAACCCACAGGTACGACAAAGAATTTGGTCATCATATTAAGAAAGATAATTTTTTCCCTGAAAATGTTACCTGGGATAGATTGTGAATGTCATGTCACATTTGAAGAGCACCTGACATGTGAAAACAGCAGAAACTCCCCACAAGTGACCCCATTTTGAAAACTAGACCCCTCAAGGAATTTATTAATGTGTGTATTGAGTATTTTGAACACATAGGTGCCTCACAGAATTTTATAGCATTGAGAGGTGGATATATGGCATTTTAGTGGTAAAAATGTAATTTTTGTGTTTGCTGCAAATTTGTCAGGTACACAATGGTTAATAAGTAAAATAGACCCCACAATTTATTGCACAATTTCTCCCGAATGCGATGCTGCCCCATTTGTTGCTGTTATGCCACATGTCAGTGCTGAGAAGGAAGGAGCGCTTTTTGGCTTTTGGGCACAGATTTTTGCTAGAATAGATTACGGGTGACATTTGCAAAGCCCCTATGGTGCCAGAGCAGCAGAAATCCCCCCCAAACTGACCCCATTGTAGAAACTGCACCTCTCAATGAATTCTATGGCTGCAATGACTATTTTAATACAACCAAAAATGTGAGCTAAACTCACAATATCAAATAACATCATTAGGGCTCATACTCACTTGCGAGAGACTTGCACGATTCTCGTGCGAGTCTCTTGCATAAAAACCCGGCACTGCCACCGGCACTGGGACCGGAGCGTGCGGCTGCATAGAAATACATGTAGCCGCACACTCCGGTCCGAGTGCCTATGGCAGTGCCAGGTTTTCATGCGAAAGACTTGCATTATAAGAGGGGTGTATAAACTTTTTACATCCACTGTGTATATAGTGTGTACAGTATGTGAAGGGAGATACCTGTCACTACGTGTACTGCGGTCAGTGATGTAGAACCAAAGTGTTTTTCTTCCAGAATGCAAAAGTACTGAGACAGTTAATAGTAACCTATGTTATGGGCTGGTTTTAGTGGACCTTCATAGAGCGGGTGGGCGGAGGTCCACCGTACCTCCACATGCAGAGTCCTGACAGGACCTGTGTGAGGTAAAGGTCCTGTGACCATCACATGGGGGTTAAATACCTGGCCTTGAGAGTCAGTGTATGTTGTGTCTTGGGAGAGCACGGAACTCCAACATAGCTCCCGGAGGAGCTAAAGGACTGTGTTTTTGTTTGTTTTACCGTTATGCCAGCAAGGCTCTGTTTATTTTGCTGAACCCTGCCAAGGTTTATGTCATCCTCACAAACCAGCAGGTGATTCTCTACCAGAACGGTTTCTGTGTCTACCTGAGGAAGCAGCTGTGTCAACCCCTTATAATAGATAAGTGATCAGTTTTGTTTGGGGAAAAAATACAGAAACCATGATAGTAGCGTAAATTGGGCCTAAAAACTTGTCTGCAGTAACAGATAAGAAAAAGACATTAGGGCGGAAAGTGGAAGGTTCGTTTCATATTATATTCTTTTTCCAACACCCATGCTGTGAAGGGATGACAAGTGCAGCAGTTGGAAGGCCGCTGATTGGTCTTAGCGTGCAGCACAGCTCTCTTGCTTTACATTAGGAAGAGCTACTCTACTAGGTACAATCATAGAAAATTAAATTATAGGAGCAGATATTATATAAAAGGAGAAAAAATTAAATATCTTTAGGTTATAATGATCTAGTTTTGTGCTGCTTCATATGGATCTGATGATAATTTTTAATTTTAACAGATATTCCTTTTGATGCTAAAACTAAGGATGATTTCAATATTATTTACTTATGTAGTAACATATGTTTGGCTTTATGCCCTGTGTAATGTGGCGTGTCAATGTCATATATACCAATGTTTTATCATGGTGTGGTGATTGATCAAATGAACACATCCAGTTGGAAGAATGTCTCAAGTAGGGTACCACAGGGCTCTGTCCTGGGCTCTGTATTGTTCAACATCTTTATCATCAATTTAGATGAAGGAATTGAGGGTAAACTGATTAAATTTGCTGATGACACAAAGCTAGGAGGGATAGCTAATATTAGAGAAGAGAGAGAGGATTCAAAAAGATATAAATAAACTGGAGCAGTGGGCAGCAACTAACAGAATGGTTTTAAACAGGGAAAAATGCAAAGTACTACATCTGGTCAATAAAAATGAAAAAAGCATATACAGAATGGGAGGAATAGGGCTAAGCAACAGCACATGTGAAAAAGACTTGGGTATACTAATAGATCACAGACTGAATATGAGTCAACAGTGTGATGCAGCAGCAAAAAGGCAAATGCAATTCTAGGATGTATTAACAGAAGCATACAGTCTAGATCACGTGAAGTCATTATTGCCCTCTACTCCTCTTTGGTCAGACCTCATCTGGAATACTGTGTCCAGTTTTGGGCACCACATTTTAAAAAAGACATCAACAAACTGGAGCAAGTTCAGAAAAGAGCGACCAGAATGGTGACTGGTCTGCAAACACTGTCTTATGAGGAAAGGTTGCATGATTTGGGAATGTTTATCTTGCAGAAGAGAAGTCTGAGAGGAGACTTAATAGCTGTCTACAAATATCTCAAGGGCTGTCACATTGTAGAAGGATCATCTTTATTCTCATTTGCACAAGGAAAGACTAGAAGCAATGGGATGAAACTGAATGGGAGGAGACACAGATTAGATATTAGAAAAAACTTTTTGACAGATAGAGTGATCCATGAGTGTAACAGGCTGCCACGGCCACGGGAGGTGGTGAGTTCTCCTTCAATAGAAGTCTTCAAACAGAGGCTGGACAGACATTAGCAAATCCTGCTTTGAGCAGGGGGTTGGACCAGATGGCCCAGGAGGTCCCTTCCAACTCTATGATTCTATGATTTCCCAGATTTCTCCATGTCTCATCATTTTATTAAAAAGATGCTGTCGGCATTCCCGGGACCTGTCACATGGAGTCAGTGTGACTTTCCAATAAAGGAGCAGCATCTAGAAATGTTTTCTGCCGATACAGACAGTTATTGGTTAATAGCTTTTAAATGTATCATCCTCCTCTAACAAGCAAACAGTAAGTCACTTTCATTATTATTGAAAGAAGGCTGAATTTTACTTTTATATTTATTCTATGAAAAGATCTGTATCAAAAAAGAATTAATGAGACATGAAAAAAGACATGCCGGGTATACAGAACGAAGAAAAATCAATTAATTGCTGCCTTACGTCAATCAAAAATTAATTATACATGGAACATTTTGTTTTGCTGTTGCATTGTATTTACCAATTATTTCTCTATTCAGTAGCAGCCTCAAAAGGCGAGTGCAGACATTAATATCTCGGCTCTACTCCTCTGTCATGACATCTTTCCGAGAGGTTTAGCACTTTTATTTGTAATGTACACTTTCAAGAGCTTTCTCGGCTAGGTCGAGCTGTACTCTTGTTGCAAATTAGTTCCACAAAGTTATGGAGAAGTAACGATTACAACAGAGAGTGAATCTCTGTGTGGGAGAAGAAATGTAAAAGCAGTTCAATAAGCCAAGATCTAAAAGATTGTTAGACCATTCGTGAGTAAATGTAGTCCAACAATATTAAAGTTTTGTATTTCAAAAAAGTTTGTAACACTATAAATAAAACTTTAGAGACACTCTGATATGACACCAGAAAATATTTATCAAGTCAGATTATTGACTAGGATAACTCACAAAAATGCTTTGCAGTTTCTTATTTTTTTCAAAAAACAAACAAAAATAAGTAGAAAAATTAACAGTTCATGGACAAAATTTCAAAGGTGAAATAAGTGTTGAGCAGCAAATAGTCTTTTCTTTTACTGTACAATTTTGTAACCTATATTGTTGTACCACAAGAGATGAAAAATTCAGGACTATATATACCCTTGGTACTATCCGACGAGTTGTAGTTTTAAAAGACACTGTTCATTTTACCAGATGATGCGTGGTGAGATTACAAAAAAACCTGCATATCGGCAATTGAGTTTTGGGCTCTGTTTTTAAGGCAAGCATTGAATCATAAGTATGAACTGATAGTATGATAGTATGATTCTCCAGGTCAGTTTGATCACAGCAATATGAAGTTTTTAGAAATAATTTTTGTTAATTCAAGCACCACTCCAGTTTTTTTTTATTGCACCACTAGAGTAGTGCTTTAAATGTAATTCCCCTGCCCTCTGTCTCATACTCACCTGCTCCGGCCTTCATGGTTTTCCAGCATTTATCTCTTCGGTCTCCTACTAAAGGTACTGCAATCAGCTTCAGTGTTTCAAGAGGTGCACAGAGCTCAATTTTCAATACAGGTCTATGACGACCTCATTCTGGCTCACATAGACTTGCATTGAGAGCTTGTGATGTAGCTTCTGGCATCCAGCCAATCAGAAATTGTGTTCACAAGATGGCATCACAGGATAAGTGGTGCTGAAAGACGGAGAAGACAGCAGAGGTGAGTAAAGACAGGGGATTTACATTTAAAGCGCCTCTCCAGCAATGAAAAAAAAAAACAGTGAAGCTGTTCTCTAAGTTATAAAAATAAAATCTGAAGTTTGTAAAAAACAAAAACAAAAATAAACATTTTAGTTTGTGTTGACATTATGCATTCGGAGGTAACTTTTTTAACCCCTTAATGACCGCCGATATGCCTTTTAATGGCGGTAGTTAAGGGTACTTAAACCACAGCGCCGTTAATTAACGTCACTGTGGAAAAAGTGTATAGCACCCCCCAGAGTCGGATTTTCTCTGGGGTCTCGGCTGCCGCAGGGTAGCCGAGACCCCAGAGAACATGATTCGGGTCGGTTTTTATGGTCCCCACTTTTGCGATCGCTGTTATTAACCGTAAAACGGCGACCGAAAAAAAAAGTCCGATGTGCCATTTAATTTCTCTCTCCTCTGATGTGATTGCACATCAGAAGAGAGAGAAATAGAGTCCCCAATCCCCCCGATACCTCCCAGTGCTCCTCGGCCCTCCTGCTTCCCCCGATGGGCGCCGCCATCTTCTTCAAGGAAGAAAATGGCGGGCACATGCGCAGTGCGCCCGCCGAGATCTGCTGGCTGGTACCTAGCAACAATAGGAAGATTTTTCCTATTGGTTCATTAAAAAAAAAATAGTACATAAACCTCCCCTTTATCATCCCCTTAGTTAGAGAAAAATAATTAAATAAAGAAAATATGTTTATTTTCATTTTCCCATTAGGGTTAGAGTTAGGCTAAAGTGAGTTGGGCTAGGGTTAGGGTTGGGATTAGGGTTAGTGTTGGGATTAGAGTTAGGGTTAGGATTAGTGTTGGGGTTAGGTTTATGGTTAGGGTCATAGTTAGGGTTGGAACTAGGGTTTGGGTTGTTGTTATGGTTATGTTTAGGGTTAGGGGTGTGTTGGGGTGAGGGATGTGGTTAGGGTTGTGGTTAGGATTGGGATTAGGGTTAGGGGTGTATTTGGGTTAGGCTTGTGGTTAGAGTTATGGTTAGGGTCGGGATTAGGGTTAGGTGAATGTTGGGGTCAGGGTTGGAGTTAGAATTGAGGGGTTTCCACTGTTTAGTCACATCAGGGGGTCTCCAAAAGCATCATGGTGCCACCATTGATTCCAGCCAATTTTGCTTTCAAAAAGTCAAATGGTGCTTCCTCCCTTTCGAGTCCTGACATGTGCCCAAACAGTGGTTTACCCCAACATATGTGGCTTCAGCGTACTCAGGACAAATTTCACAACAACTATTGGGGGTCTAATTTCTCCTGTTACCCTTGGGAAAATAAAAAATTGGGGTTAAAAAAAAAATCATTTTTGTGGAAAAAAAGATTTTTTATTTTCACGGCTCTGCATTATAAGCTTCTGTGAAGCACTTAGGGGTTCAAAGTGCTCAACAACACATATAGATAAGCTCCTTGGGGGGGTCTAGTTTCTAAAATGGGGGGTCACATGTGGGGTTATCTACTGTTTAGGCACATCAAGGGCTCTGCAAACACAACATGTCGCCCGCAGACCATTCCATCAAAGTCTGTATTCCAAAACGCCGCTTCTTCTATTCCGAGCTCTGCCATGCGCCCAAACAGTGGTTCCCCCCACATATAGGGTACCAGCGTACTCAGGACAAACTCGACAACAACATTTGGGGTCTAATTTCTCCTGTTACCCTTGGGAAAATAAAAAATTGCGGGCTAAAAAATCATTTGTTGGAAAAAAAAGATTTTTTATTTTCACTGCTCTGCGTTTTAAATTTTAATGAAACACTTGGGTGTTCAAAGTTCCCACAACACATCTAGATAAGTTCCTTGGGGGTCATTTCAAAAATGGGATCACTTGTGTGGAGTTTTTACTGTCTAGGCACATCAGGGGCTCTCCAATTGCAACACAGGGTCCGATCTCAATTCCAGCCAATTTTGCATTGAAAAAGTCAAACTGTGCAACTTCCCTTCCGAGACATGCCGTGAGCCCAAACAGTGGTTTACCCCCACATATGGGGTATCGGCATACTCAGGATAAATTGCACAACAACATTGACAGTTTAATTTCTCCTGTTACCCTTGTGAAAATAAAAATTTGAGGGCAAAAAGATCATTTTTGTGGAAAAAATATGATTTTTTTATTTTCACGGCTCTATGTTATAAGCTTCTGTGAAGCACTTGGAGGTTCAAAGTGCTCACACATCTAGATAAGTTCCTTAAGGGGTCTAGTTTCGAAAATGGGGTCACTTGTTGGGGGTTTTTCCACTGTTTAGGCACATCAGCGGCTATCCAAACACGATGTGGTGTCCGATCTCAATTCCAGGCAATTCTGCATTGAAAAAGTCAAACGGTGCTCCTTCCCTTCCAAGCCCTGTCGTGTGCCCAAACAGTGGTTTACCTCCACATATGGGGTATTGGCATATTCAGGAGAAATTGCACAACAAATTTTAAGGTTCATTTTCTCTTTTTACACTTGTTAAAATAAAAAAAATTGGTTTTGATTTTTGAAGTAAAACGTTTGTAAAAAAAGTTAAATGTTCATTTTTTCCTTCCACATTGCTTTAGTTCCTGTAAAGCACGTAAAGGGTTAATAAACTTCTTGAATATGGTTATAAGCACCTTGAGGGGTGCAGTTTTTAGAACGGTGTCACTTTTGAGCATTTTTTGTCTGTCATATTGACCCGTATTGACTTCAAATGTGATGTGGTCCCTAAAAAATGATTTTGTAAATTATGTTGTAAAAATGAGAAATAGCTGGTCAACTTTTAACCTTTATAAGTTCCTAACAAAAAAAACTTTGTTTCCAAAATTGTACTGATGTAAAGTAGACATGTGTGAAATGCTATTTATTAAGTATTTTGTGTGACATATCTCTGATTTACGGGCATAAAAATTAAAAGTTTGAAAATTGCAAAATTTAAAAAATTTGTCATATTTCCATTTTTTTCAGAAATAAACGCAAGCTATATCAAAGAAATTTTACTACTATCATGAAATACAATATGTCACGAAAAAACTTTCTAAGAATCAGCAGGATCCGTTAAAGCGTTCCAGAATTAAAACCTCATAAAATGATAGTGGTCAGAATTGTAAAAATTGGCCTGGTCATTAAGCTGCAAATTGGCTCCGTCACTAAGGGGTTAATTTCAATTTAGGTACATGCAATGTTTTGATAATTTTTATCAATTTTTTTAGGATTGCATGGTGACAGAAACAGTGCAGTTTGGGGTTTTGATTTTTTTTTCTTGTTAGGTCATTTACTGTAATTTTATATCTTGCTAAACCTGACTATTATAGATGCAGAGACATCAGATGTATTTTTTTTTAAATTTCTTTATTTTTAGTGAGGAAAAAGAAGGGTTATGGTTACATAATTTTTTAGTCCATAATATTGCAGTATTTCCTTAAAATAGGCTGATGTAGTGCAGCAGTAGCACACTTATGCAGTGATGAGGCAGTGACCCACAAAGTTTAAAGCAAAAGTCTCATTAATGTGTTTACTTCACACAGTAATACTGTCCAAGCCATATAAATGCATAGCATTAATGTCCAGTTCACATAAAAACAGCACACGATATCCTCCGGATCATAGCCGGGCACATATCCTCTTGACTACAGTCACTAAACACGCTAATCCTTCTCTGACTATTTGCCATTGGCGACTGCACCGCTGTTAATGTCTCTTTACACACAGCCTACGATATCCTTCAGTTTACAGTCATTAAACATGCTAGTCCTCCTTTGACTAGTTGCCGTGGGCCACTGCACTGCTGTGTTAATGTCTCTTTACTCCCAGCTTTTCACAGGACATGACATCCTTCAGTTTACAGTCACTAAATACGCTAGTCCTCCTTTGACTAGTTGCCATGGGCAACTGCATCAACATGTCAATGTTCTACTCACTGCATTACACAGTTCATGATATCCTCCAGTTTACAGTCACTAAACATGCTAGTCCTCTGAACAGTTGCCGTGGGTGACTGCACCACTGTGCAAGCTGTGGGTGCCAGGCATCTAAGCTCCCCTGGCTGTTTGGCTACGCTGCTTGTGTTGCCTCCCACAGGTGTAGTACTGCAGAGCCAACGATCTGTCCTCCTCCAAACACCAGACTGACACTGACTGACCCTGACACACCCAAACACTTCACTGCAGGGCTTTTAATAAAGAAACCTGTGGCCTTCAGCCACATGAAAAATCCGGGCCTGGAATGAAATGGACTGCACGACTACAATTCTGCAGTCTGTTTCACAACACAACATCCCAGAGCAGGTTTTCCCTACTTCTGCCTTGATCACTAGCATGTCCAAGACTAACACTTACTTTTATTATTTCTAGTCTGCATTGCAGCCACCGTTATGCCCCTGACTGCCATGGACACCTATGGACTTCATACACCTCCATGCACATCCTGGGGAGAACACACGGTGACCCCTACCTGTAACATCGGTCACTGCTTCACCATTGCAATCACAGCTACACCTGAGACTGCAATGCCCCCTCATGACCTTAATACGCCTCTGTGTGCATCCTGGGGAGCACAAACAGCAACCCCTACTTGTGACACTGGTTACTTTCTTACACTGGACTTCACACAAACTCCGACATAGAAAGCCAAGCACAGTAGGGGAATGTCAGGGGCTATCAGCAGGGTAATGGTTCAAAATTTTATTTTTCATCATTTTTATATTTTTAAAAACTTGTTTTTGTCTCCTTAGAGGACTTGACGTGGAGATCATTCAATCGCTTATACTAGATTTTCCATAATGCAATAGTAATACAGAATTTAGGGAAAATTGTGGCTTCACAGTTGCACCAAGATGGCAACAAAGAGGTCTTCAACAGGCCCATGACTGTCATTGTAACCCATCACTGCTCTGCGATCGCGTCACAGAAAGCAAATGGGAGCCAGTGCACAAGCATCAACAATCTCATCATTTAAGCACTGCTGTTAGTGATGGTCATTGGCATTCATATCCTTAACAGCAGTGATTGGCGGTCAGCTCTGGCCAGGGCTGTTAAAGATAGATGCCAGCCATGTAATACAGCCACATCAGCTGCTAATGGCTCTTTTTTCACTGGAAGATACTGTTTCATTTCTCGTGGTGCCAACAGAAATTCCTGAACTGACTTTAAAGTTCTTTGTCCGTCTATGTGTTTATGCTCTTGATATTATAGGCTAGGTGTGTAAATGGAAGAAAGTGCTTTTGTTCCAATCACAAGACATGGATAACCAAAATGAAGACTGAAATAGCAATAACAGCTTGACTGAAATATTCCCTCTGCCTCTGATCTCTGTGTTCACTGATAGCAGATCCTAAAACTCTTGATAGAAATGTTGAGTAACCAACCACGCCAGTGCACTGGAACAGAACTTGTGCAAGACTCACTTGTGAATCATAGATTTAAGTTTAGTGGCTGAGGTGGCCAAGGCTGGTGTCATTTGGCACCTCCATGCTGTGTCTGTCTAAACTGTGAAGATGCAAGAAAAGGGGATAAACTTACCTATGGTGCAAATTAAAAAGACTAAAATGTCAGATTTGAGAAAATAAAAAAGCCAAACAAGATGATGATGGCATGTATAGGAATGGTAAGAATAACTGTTTGCCAAGACCCATGTATCTGATAATGCTCAATATAACACAATGTTATGTATTACAGTGTCATCTTGTTGAGTTGTCCCAGCTGGATGTCCCAACTCAACAATGCAGCAACAAGCTTTCTGAAATGATGCATGATATGTGCTTACAGTAACTTATGTGAAATTGTAAATATACTTCTTTGGTGTTCGCCCCAGTCAGACCAGTATCTGAGATTGATAAAAAAAACTGAAGTCTGAACTGAGAAAATAAATTAATGTGTATGCACAATGTAAGTGCATATTAACACATCACCATTAACCAGAGAAAGCAAAAAACACAAATAAAAAGTAAAAAATAAACTGCAAATAATGCATAAAGGTAATAATAATAAGGGTATTTAGTAAACATAATTATGATCAAAATAATATACAAGCCATCCCGCCACATCACGGCAACCCTTGTGGGACAATCCTACTCTAGTATTTAAAACCTGCTTTTTGTTTTCTCTGGTTAATGGTCATGTGTTAATACGCACTTACATTGTGCATACACATTAATTTATTTTCTCAGTTCAGACTTCAGTTTTTTTTTTATCCATTTCATTGTGTATTCGGTGCATATAAGGGTGTGACCGCCCTCTTTCTGAGCTGGGAAAACCATCCAGTCTGGCCTATGCTTTTACTAGTGGGTCAGTCCCTCGATCCTTGCTCACATTCACGTCACTTGGCAAGTGAAAAGGTTTTAAATGCTAGAGTAGGACTGTCCCACAAGGGTTGCCGTGACGTGGCGGGATGGCGTGTACAGTATTTTGATCAAAATTATGTTTACTAAAAAGCCTTATTATAATTATTACCTTGATGCATTATTTGCAGTATATTTTTTACTTTTTATTTGTGTTTTTTGCTTTATGTTTTCTCAGGATGTGAGATTGCAGATAGACTACATCCATCTGCCAAAGGTGGGTTTACAATAGCATATACTTGCCTGTATTGATCTCTTGTCGGGAAGACTGTCCAGAGGACTAACCTGCAAACTGCAAAGATTACACCCAAAAATCTTTTTAATGTAAAGTGTTCTGTAGGAATGGAGTACCCTAGATACAGTAAGTGAATATGACAGAGGCAAAAATTTTGCTGCAAATAGTATATGGGAGATCATGAGAGCCTTTAGATTTTGCCAGCATTTTGCACTCCAGTAGAAAACTTGAGAGGCTGAAAGACATCCCCAATCTGGGAATATACAGAAAGTTATGGCAGAAAAAGGGAAATCTTGGACTGAATGTCTCCCACAGTTATTCAGTACACTGAGCCAACAGCCCCTGTTGGAATATTTTTGGTGCAACAACTCCATTAATGTCTATGAGTGTTTAGTTGCTTGATTTGTGTGCTGTTTATAAAGTTAGAACAAAAAAAAACTCCCAGAGGCTCACACAGGGAGCGCATGTGACTGTATTTCCTGTTCTTTCCTGTGTCTGTGTATGAGAGAAACAGCCAGCTGTAGATGATGCACACAAATAGAGACACACAAATGATTTATTCCTGATCTATTAAGCTTATCATGTATTGTTCCTGTCTGTTCCTGAATAAAGAAGCTCTGTTGTCACACACTTGGAGAGTATCCTGAATAAACAGCTGCCAACAGGTTATGGGCCCAGAGTGACACAGAACACCAGAGTAATACAGCAACAGAAGCCCAGAGCAAAAGCAGCACAGAGCAACACAGAAGATGTCCACTAGCAACAATCCAGTCAAGTTCTCAGTGCCAAGCCTCACTAAACAGAAGTACCAGTCCTGGGAATTCAAGGTGAAGATGCTGCTCATAAGAGAAGGTACGTGGAAATACACTCAGGAACAAGTGCCTTATCCATTACCAGATGATTGGCTAGAGAAGGATCAGAAAGCACAAAGCAAGGTCTCCCTTAGTGTAGATGATAATCAGATTGTGCATATATGCAAATGTGCAATTGCAAAGGAGATGAGGGATGAGTTACAGAAAGTGCATGAAAGATCAAATCTGAGCAATAAGCTTTATCACGTGAGAAAGCTGTTTCAGTCTAAACTAAGTGATGGACAGAATATGCATGACTATATAAGAAACACCCTAGAGATTGTGGAGTGTCTCAGAGGTATTGGAGAAGAAATTAAAGATTTTCATGTTGCTGCACGTATATTAAGTGGTCTTCCAGAGAGTTATGACACACTCGTAACTGCACTAGATACACGGCCAGATGATGAGCTGACGCTAGAGTATGTTAAAGGCAAACTTGTGGATGAATTCACGAGATAGAACCATATTCTCTGTGAAAGTAGAAGTATGTTGTTTGATGTGAATTTACCTACAATGTACTGGGGAGAAGCCATCATGACAGCTTGCTATCTTCAAAACAGAGTGCCAGGTAAAGTCACAAATAAAACTCCATATGAACTATGGAACTGCGAGATGCCTAATCTGAAGCACCTCAGGATATTTGGAAGTAAAATGTTTATGTATGTTCCCAAAGAAAAATGTGGGAATCCCATGCAAAGCAAGGAGTCCTGGTGGGCTATAGCAAAACTCAAAGGGATACAGAATCCTGCACCCAGAGACCAACACATTAACAATCAGCAGAGATGTAATGATTGATGAAAACTCTGTTTCACTCAAATTCCTTGAAATTACACCAATTATTCAACCTAAGAAGCAAGAACAAGAATCTCAATCACCTAACCCAGACATCAAAAAGGAAAACACTGAAGTGTGGATAAGCTCTGAAGCCACCAAGGAAGACAAAGAAAAACCAAGTCAACCTCCAGTCAGGAGATCAGAAAGGCCAAACAAAGGTATCCCAGCTAGATGCCTTTCTTTTATGGTCAGAACACCTCTTGAACCAGAGCCACAGTCATGGCAAGACTGGCAAGAGATGCAAAACCTGCCTGTCCATAAGAAGCAGAAGTGGATAAATGCTGCTAATGAAGAGATGGAGTCCCTTCACCAACTCCAGACATGGGAGCTTACTGAGCTACCACAAGGAAAAAGAGCTATCGGATGTAAGTGGGACTTCAAAAACAAATATGAATGAGAATGTAAAGTTCACTGGTTTAAGATAAGATTGGTCACAAAAGGATACTCACAAAAGTATGGTGAAGATTATGATGCTACATTTTCTCCAATTGCGAAGCAAACCACATTCAGAACTTTAATGTCCATAGCTGCAGTTCAATAGATGACAGTGAGACATTTTGACATCAAAACAGCCTTCCAACATGGTGACATTGAAGAAGGGTTGTACATGAGCCAACCCGAGGGAAATATATTAAAAAG
The DNA here is from genome assembly GCF_039654945.1 of Dendrobates tinctorius. Lineage (NCBI taxonomy): Eukaryota > Metazoa > Chordata > Amphibia > Anura > Dendrobatidae > Dendrobates > Dendrobates tinctorius. Next base: position 5,790,063 of record NW_027361708.1, read on the forward strand.
GGTGAAGAGCACCTTGTTTGGAAAATGCAAAAGTCTCTCTATGGACTTAAGCAGTCGGCAAGGGCTTGGAACTTGAAAATGAACAAAGTTTTGATGGATGAAGGATTTAAAAGATCTGAAGCTGATCCATGTTTGTATATGAAAAATGTAGCGAAGGAATGGATATGTGTTCTCCTATATGTAGACAATGTAATCATGTCTCATCAAGATGAAAAGGAAATTGCAAAGCTAGGTGAAATTCTCAACCAGCACTTTGAGACTAAGGACCTTGGAAATGTGACATATTATTTGGGAATCCAAATACAGAGAGAGGAAGATGGGAGTTTTCTTCTCAACCAAAGATCTAAAATTTTCGCCATCCCAAAACAGTTTGGAATGTCAGAAGCCAAAGGTGCTTCAACACCAATAGATCTGTCCTACTTAAAGTTGGAGAAGATCTGCTGCCCAACAATGAGAATTGCAGACAAGCGATGGGGACACGTCTCAAAGAATCATAGAATGGTAGAGTTGGAAGGGACCTTCTGGGTAATCTGATCCAACCCCCTGCTCGAAGTAGAATTCACTAAATCATCCCAGACGGATGGCAGTCCAACTTCTGTTTGATGACTTCCATTGAAGGATAAATCACCACCTCTCTTGGCAGCCTGTTGCACTCATTGATCACCCTCACTGTCAAAAAGTTTTTTCTAATATCTAATCTGTGTCTCCTCCCATTCAGTTTCATCCCATTGATTCTAGTCTTTCCTTGTGCAAATGAGAATAAAGATGATGATTCTACAATGTGACAGCCTTGAGATAGACAATTATTAAGTCTCCTCTCAGTCTTCATTTTTTGCAAACTAATTATTCCCAAATCCCGTAACCATTCCTCATAGGACATGGTTTGCAGACCGGTCACCATTCTGGTCGCTCTTCTCTGAACTTGCTCTAGTTTGTTGATGTCTTTTTTAAAATTTGGTGCCCAAAACTGGATACAGTATTCCAGATGAGGTTTGACCAAAGAGTAGAGGGGGATATTGACTTCACGTGATCTAGACTGTATGCTTCTGTTAATACATCCCATAATTGTATTTGCCTTTTTTGCTGCTGCATCACACTGTTGACTCATGTTTAGTTTATGATCTATTAGTTTCTGTACATAGCCACCACTAGAGATGAGCGACTGCCTTTTTTCAAAAGTCGAGTCAAACGAAATCGGCCGACTATAGGGAAAAGTCTGAGGTCCGACTGAAACACGAAACCCAATGCAAGCCAATGGGGTAGCAAAGTCGGCAGGGAGTGGAGGACAGTAAAAACACCTACAGTGCCCATTTCAATGCCAACAACATCAATTCATATTACTTAAGCTTGTCAACCTTAATTTACTTTATAATAATAGTTACGCATTGAAAACTGGGGGTTATTTGGCTAAAGTTGTGGGGGATAGGGCTGGCTCCAGGTTTTCGTGTGCCCCGGGCCAAAGAGTGTCAGTGCGCCCCTTTAACACATACCAAAATTCATGATGCTCCGATATGGCACAGAAATATAGGTATAGTACAATGACAAATACTTCACTTCTTACATGACATGACTGATATCTATTTTAAATTCTACAATAGCTCAAAAAACAGACACTATATTACTCCATACAGTATTATGGCCACCACATGGTGCGCCATACAGAATAATGAGCCCCATATATTTCTCCATACAGAATAATTGGTCCCATATAATGTTCCATACAGTATATGATGAACTCCACATAATGCTACAGTATATGATGGTCTCCATGGATGATGCTCCAGTGTGTTATGGCCCAAATAATGCTCCATACTAATCAATACTAATGACGCCCATAGTATTATTAGTACTATTTTCTTTTTGCACTTTTTATCATTTTTGCAGGATGCAGTTAGAGCCCTTCATGTTGGCTTGGTTTTTCTGTGTGATGCATGTATACAGTGGTGAGCGGCCCGCCTTCTAACACTATGGGCGTCATTAATAGGCCGCTCAGACACTATGCATCACACTTATCAGTGTGACTTATGTCTTATGCAAGCCTTATTAGTGTGCATTTTTTCCACTAGGCAGCCAGACCTTGATGGGTTACTGGCTGTCTTCATCAGTGGAATGCACCTGTGCTGCCCCAGCCTTTATCATTGGGGCTTTTCTGCATCCTGCCAGTGCATTAGTCAGGGTTTGGTGAGTTACCTTACAAATGATGTATATTTCCGGAGTCACCCTCAGATGCTCACTCAGTCTGGATTTGACCATAATACAAAATGCTGAAATAAAAGGTACTGGATAACAAGATAGGAAGTATATATGTTATAGGGTACAATTTAAATCTCCGTATAGATATTCCCGTAGTCACCCTCAGACGCTCACTCAGTATGGATTTGACCGTAATACTAAATGTCGAACAAAGATACTGTATAACAAGATATAAGCTGTATATAGTATAGGGTAAAATTTTTATATCCGTATATATAGAAGGAGGAAACCACACACGCTCACTCAGTATGGATTATACCGTAATAAAAAATTTAGAACAAAGGTACTGTATCAGCAGATACCAGGTGTATCCAGTCTAGGGTAATGGTAAATTTCCGTCTATATTTCCGGAGTCAGACACAGACACTCACAGGCTCAGTATGGATTACACCAGAATATAAAAAGTAGAAAAAGGGAAATGTATTCGAAGCGTTCACCAGTATGCATAGTTGGGGTACTTTTAAATCTTCGTATATATTTCAGTCTCAGTAAGTCAATCCAGACTCTCCGCTACTGGAAACTAGATGGATACAAGTACAGATGGAAAGTCAAGTGTTTGCAGAAATTTGGGAATTATTAATCACAGGAAAACCTCCCGGTAGATTTTGCAGAGGCGATGCTGACCCTCAATTACTTTGTCTGTGGAGACAGCGAAAACGGTTAATTGTGAAGAAAGGATTGCTGTATCGCAGTAGCGTGGATCCCATCACCGTTACTCGTCTCCATCAAATTGTGATCACAGGGAGAGATGTAGACATGGTCCTCACTGCCTATCATGCTGTGTCTGGTCACTTTGGAGTGCAAAAGACAGAAGCCACAGGCCGTAGGCAATTCTATAGGATTGGCATGAGAGGAGACATTGAAAAATGGTGGCAGGAATGTCACATGTCTGTGACTAGGAAAACTGTGAAATCTGATCATAAAGCACAAGTGCAACCAATTGTGAGTTGACGTCCATTACAAATGGTAGCCATTGATCATCTGAAGGTAGAGGCCAGCAGGACAGGCCATAGCTACATCTTAACCATCATCGATCAGTTCACCAAATTTGTAGTGGCCGTCCCTGTGAAAGATTTAACTGCCCAGACTACACAGTGGTGGAACAGTGAGGGGTAAGTATTGCAACTTGCAAGTGCTGTGGCCATCAGCAAGCAGGGGGGGCCCACTAGTGGGTGACGGTACTGGCACAGGGCCTCTCATAGTATGCCGGTGTGTCTGACGGCTAGTGGGACCCCCACCATAAGAGACACTGTAATGTACTATGAGGGGCCCTGTGCCAGTGCCGTCGGAGTGGGCCAACCCACCTGTTCAAAGCAACGGCACTTGCACGGGTGCACCAGGTGGTGACCCCAGCCCTTGGGGGGGAGCAGCCCAGTTAGGGAGGTTTAAAAATTGGCATATGTTGATGTGTAGGCTGTACATTCAGCAGATACAAATGGAGGAATTGGAGAAGTCCGAGGAAGAGGAGGACAAAAGCGAGCCAAAGTTCTGGCAAATTATGTGTCAGCAGGGGAAGGTGGGACAAAATCTTTTGAAACCCATGCATGGTTCATTTTAATGAAGGTTAGATCATTAACATTTTGGGTCAAAAGATGGGTCCTTTTTTCTGTCAGGATTGATCCAGCAGCACTGAAGACTTTTTCAGATAGCACACCAGCAGCCGGGCAAGCGAGCTCCTGTAAGGTATAGTGTGCCAATTCAGGCCAGGTGTCCAGTTTACAGGCCCAATAGTCAAAGGGCAATGACCTGTGAGGGAGAACATCGATATGGGAGAAGTAGTTTGCAACCATAGTTGACAACTGTTGTCTCCTGTCACTTGCAATCGATGCAGTATTACCAGTCGTGTGAGCGGTACTTGAGAAATCAGTCCACAACATGGTCATGAAACCCCTGTCTCCAATACCACTTTGGCTGTGTGCACCATGAACGCCTCTTCCATTTTGCCCACTACGGCTCATGGGAGAACCTGCAGCACTGCAGTGTGCTGGGAATGCCTCACACAAACGGTTTACCAGAGTTGCTTGTTTGTTAGCCAATATTATCTCTAGGTTCTCCTGTGGCATGATGTTGTGTAATTTGCTTTTATAGCGTGGATCGAGGATGCTGGCCAACCAGTAGTCGTCATTCTTCATAATTTTTTGGCAATGCGGGGGTCCCTTTTTAGGATCCGCAAGGCATAATCACACATGTGGGCCAATGTTCCAGGTGTCAATGATGCACTGGCAGTGGTGTGTGGATGAGCACTTTCTGGCAAATCCACATCCCTCATGTAACGCACAAACCCTGTACCTGACCTTACCACGCCAACATTTTCTCTTGCCCCCGAGAAGCATCCTCCTCCCCAAAATAATCATCCCCCTCATCCTCCTCCTCCTCTTCCTCTTCTTCCTCCACCTCGTCCAGGACAGTTCCCTCACCAGACAATGGCTGACTGTCATCAAGGCTTCCCTCCTCCTCCTCCTCCTCCTGTTCCTCCTCCGCTGCAGACGCCTGAGCCATAATGTGCGACAAACTTCATGCTTATGATGGCGTTGTCTGCACTTACCAGCCATGTGCATTCCTCAAAACACTGAAGGACTTTACAGAGGTCTTTCAGCTTTGACCACTGCACACCAGACAACTCCATGTCTGCCCTCAAACTGCCTGCCCGTGTATCCTCCCACAAATGCATTACAGCCTGCCTCTGTTCGCACAGCCTCTCAACCATGTGCAGGGTAGAGTTCCACCTTGTTGCAACGTCTATGATAAGGCGGTGCTTGGGGAGGTGGAGCAATTGCTGCAGCTTCTGCATATGACTGGAGTGTACGGGCGAGCGGCGGATGTGCGAGCACAGTCTTCGCACCTTATGGAGCAGGGCTATTAACTCCAGATAATTATTTAGGAAGCACTGCACCATCAGGTTCAAAGTGTGAGCCAGGCAAGGTATGTGTGAGAGTTTTGCACGGGCTATGGCTGCCACAAAATTCCGGCCGTTATCACTGACTACCTTGCCTGGCTCAAGATGTAGACTGCGCAGCCATGGCTCAGTTTATCACTGCAAGTAGTTGGCCAGTACCTCCGCGATTTGTCTGTTGTCTCGCAAAGACAACATCATTAAAACAGCCTGCTGCCGCTTACCACTATCTGTTCGATAGTGGGACAGTTCGTGTGCAACACTGGCAGCTGCGGATGGAGTGCTCGTGCGACTGCGCTCTGTCGACGAGCTTTCGCTTCTGGAGGAGGAGCGTCGAACGCCTACAGACAACTGTTTAGTATATCGTGGACTAGGCAGCACTGTTCCACCGCCGCTGTCCCCTGTGGAGCCTGCATTCACCACATTAACCCAGTGTGCAGTGATGGACATGTAACGGCCCTAGCAATGCCTATTGGACCATGCATCTGTTGTGAGGTGCACCTTTCCACTCACTGATTGTTTGAGTGCATGGACAATGCGGTCTTTCACATGCAGGCGGAGGGCAGGGATGGCTTTTCACAAAAAGAAGTGCCGACTGGGTAGGTCATAGCGTGGGACAGTGTAGGCCATGAGCTCGCCTAAAGCTTTGCTTTCAACCAAACGGAAGGGCATTATCTCTAATGAGATCAGTTTGGCAATGTAGGCGTTCAAAGCCAGTGTACGCGGATGAGAGGATGAGTACTTTCTTGTCCTACTCAGAGTGTCTGGTAGGGTGAGCAGGACTTGAGAGCTGCATATGTGGGATCTAGCGGTTGACTGGACGGACTGAGAGGGGGTTGGTGATGGTGTTGGTGATGATGGCCTAGATTCAGTATTTCGTTGCAAAACCATTGTGATTCCCTGACTGCTTTGGCCTTGCGACGACACCTCAACATTTATTGCTGGTGGTGTACTTACCGGTGGCGGTGGTCTTACAGTGGGGGAAGCGATGGATCATTGCTGGCTACCTTCAGTCGGAGTAGGTGCACATGTGGTACCTGAGGTTTTGTAGTCCGTCCACGCTTGCAAGTGTATGGTGGTTAAATGTCTAAGCATGCAACTGGTATTCAAATTTCTGAGATTTTTCCCTTGGCTAAAGGTCCTTGCGCACTTCTTACAGATAACCTTTGCCTCATCAGTAGGATTTTGGACAAAGAAGTGCCACACTGCACTCTTCCTACTATGGTATAAATTTTCAGGGCTTGCACGCTGTGCTAATTTGACCATGTGGCCAAGCTGTCCTGCAACTCTTTTGGTTTTTGTTCCACGTTTCTGGACCGCTACAGGCCTGCCAGATAACCACTGCTGCGATGTCGATGCCTGCTGCGGATCCTTCTCCTTATCTGACCTATTGCCAGCGGCACCCTCTTCCCCCAATGGATGCCAATCCGGGACAACAACTGCGTCATCCATCACCTCCTCTTCAATTTCATCTGCACCTTCCTCTGTGTCACCCTGTAAGGTGGTAGTATGCGGGACGGGGCACCTGAGTTTCATCAGGGTCAGATTCTGGTTCAGTAGACTGCAAGGGCAATGTAGTGCTGTGGGTCAATGTACCAGCAGAATCATCTAGCAGTGGCTGTGCATCAGTGCACTCCATGTCAGATTCATCTTGGACTGGGGAATTCAGGATTTGACTGGATAACCCAGGAATGGTAAGTGAAAAGAGCTCAATGGAGTAATCTGAAGTTTGGGCTCCCGCATCCTTCACTTTTGGTGGGGGTGAAGAACACAAGGAACGGTGTTTTTCCTGACCAGAACCCTGCACTGACGACTTAGTGCTTGCAGGTTTTGAAAGTTCAGAAGAGGAGGCAATAGAGCTGGTGGCTGTTTCAGCAATGTAAGCCAAAACCTGTTCCTGATGCTCCAGCTTTAAAAGCGGTTTTCCTACACCCAGAAAAGGGAACCTTACAGGCCTTCTTGTGCCAGATGATGACGCAGGCTCAACACCTCCTGCCTTAGCTGCTACTGTGCTTTTGGCATAACCAGTAGATGCACCACCACTACCACTTCCATCAGTACCAGCTGCCCCCCCCACCCATTTTCGCGGCCTCTTCCACCATACTTCCCCATGTTTGTGAAAACGTAACAAAAATACCAGCAGATATATGGTACTGTATGAGGAGCGTGCAGCTGTATAAGGTGTAGGTAAAAATTTAAATCTCCGTATATATTTCATTAGTCACAGATGCTCTCCCAGTATGTATTTGACCGTAATCCAAGCAGCAGATATATGGTACTGTATCAGAAGCGGACAGCTCTATACGGTGTATGTATCGAAAAATGAAAATCTCCATCTATTTTTTTACTGAGTCACACCCAGATAGCATGTATTTGTCCGTGATACCAGCCGGTACACGGTAGTGTGTGAGAAGCGTACAGCTCTATACGGTATATGTATGGAAAATTTTAAGTCTCCGTCTATTTTTTTACACACACGCTGTTTCTGTATAGATTTGACCGTAAGACAAACGGCAGATATACGATACTGTTTGAGAAGCGGACAGCTCTATATGATGTATGTATGGAAAATTTTAAATCTCCGTCTATTTTTTTACGGAGTCAACAGCAGATATACGATACTGTCAGAGAAGCGGACAGCTCTATATGGTGTATGGAAAAATTGAAATGTCCGTATATGTATTTATGGAGTCTCACACACACACCCTGTCTCTGTATAGATTTGACTGCAATACAAACAGCAGATATACAATACTGTTTGAAAAGCGGACAGCTCTATATGGTGTATGTATGGAAAATTTTAAATCTCCATCTATTTTTTTACGGAGTCACACACAGATAGCATGTATATGTCCGTGATACCAGCCGGTACACGGTAGTGTGTGAGGAGCATACACCTCTGTACGGTGTGTGAAAAAATGAATGCTCTGTAACTGTGCAGAAAATCTTAAAAGTTTTTTTGCTTTGAAAAAAGCAGTCTGCATAGCAGTGTGCACACAGCAATGCAGCTATCAGGTAGCCTTATAAGGCAGCCTAATAACCACCAGTGCTGCTGCACACACAAAAATCCTCCCCTGTCACTGCACACTAACTGTACAGTTGAAATCGCTATCAGAAGAAGCACAGATTTTTTTTTCTTTGTTGGCTAACACTCTCCCTATTGAGAATCAGCGGCAGCAACCATTCCCTATGCTAAGATCGGCACAAGTAAAATGGCGGTCAGGGCTTTAATAGCCACTGTGATGCCACACGAAGCAAGTCAATCACACAAATGCCCTTCTCTAAGATGATGGTGGCCGCTGCCCATGTCATCGCGTTGCCCACAGTGTGTGTCCTTGATGATTGGCTGAAAAAAGGCGCTGGAAGCATTATGGGAAACGCGACTTTGGCACACGGGTCGGCGACCTCATGGCCGACCTCAAGCTATGGTCGGGTTTCGATCGGTGAAACCCGACTTTACCGAAAGTCGGCGACTTATGAATTTGACCGACCCATTTCACTCAAACTCTAGCCACCACAACTCGTCCAGATATCACAGCCATAGTTGGAATTCTCTGCTGATGTGTAAGCAAGCCACGCCAAAGAGACTGGAATGCAATTAAGAGAATTCTTCAATATCTTAAAGAAACTCAAAGGCTAAATCATAAGATATCTGCATCAGGATATCTAATTCTCAGAGGTTAAATGGATGCAGATTGGGCTGGAGATTCAAGTGATTGGAAATCCACAAGTAGTTACTTGTTCAAGTTAGGAGAAAATTCACTTTCTTGGTCCAGCAAAAAACAAGTGTCATTCGCATTATCTTCTACAGAAGCAGAATATGTGTCTGTTGCTAATGCAAGTCAAGAAGTAATTTGGTTGAAACAACTTTTGGAAGATTTCGGCAAGCCATTAGCTCAACCAACAGTTATCTATGAGGACAACAAAGGGTGCATTAAACTTGCTAGCAGTGAGAAGATTAGTGCAAGGACTAAGCACATTGATGTAAAACATCACCACTTACCTGACTTAGTGGAACGTGGTGTACTCGAGTTTGTGTATTGAGAGTCTGACAAGATGATAGCTGATGGTATGACAAAGTCATTATCAAGAGCCAAGTTTGTGGAGTTAAGAAGCGCAACGGGACTAACAGGATAAGTAGTTGTTGAGTGGGGGTATTGGAATATGTTTGGTGTAACAACTCTATTCCTGTCTATGAGTGTTTAGATGCTAGATTTGTATGCTGTTTATAAAGTTAGAACAAGAAAAAACTCCCAGAGGCTCTCACAGGGAGAGCATGAGACTGTATTTCCTGTTTTTTCCTGTGTCTGTGTATGAGAGAAGCAGCCTGCTGTAGATGCTGCACATATAGAGACACACAAATGATGTATTCCTGATCTAATAAGTTTATCATATATTGTTCTTGTTTGTTCCTGAATAAAGAAGCTCTGTTGTCACATGCTTGAAGTGTATCCTGAATAATCCCCTGCCTAAAGCCCCTCATGGTGTTAAGAACCCACTTCTTTTCCAGCAATGTGTAGTAACTCTCCTCCTGCTGAATATAGCACTATATGTGCACTAAAACTTCTCCTCTCAGCCTGGACCTTAGCATCCATGGCACCTCAGACTTACGGAAGTAAACCTCAGATTTCTTACCACTGCTGGCAACTAAGGATCATATCAATTCATCTCTCTTCTGATTCCTAACTGATATCATCTGGCAGTTGGGCATTTCTTTAGCACATGATGTGAGGTGATTAGTAATATGCTGCTGTTTTATTAATAATGTATATGGATATTGAGAATATTATTTCCTGCAATACTATTAACTGGCCACTTTAGGTCGCTGTTTCCTCTGTAACTGCTCAATGACTCTGGATTAAACTTGTTTGTGCTGGATATTTATTGTGAGACAGATAACCGGTTCTACAAGGAGAAATAGAAGCGGCTATTTTCTTGACAGAGACTTATGTTATGTTAAATGGACTTTGTTCTGTTGGTCTGAACTGCAATTTTGGCAGAAGTAGACGGACCCCCAGGCCAGGAGGCAGTACAAGCAATTGGGAGGAAGTGTCTGACAGAAAGGGGTTGGTTTGGTGGCCAATTTAGGAGAGCGAGGTAAGAGCTGGAAGGATCTGGCATCCCTGATGCACCAGGAGGGCCCTCCAGCAAGTTAGCTGTGGTAGCCCACAACAGTTAGAAACTCATCATCCCTTGGTTAAACAACTGTCATTCAAGCAGGCTTATCTCTGCAACAACACAGTCATCAGACATGGGTTGAAAAGTCCTGATCTCAGGCCCACCACAAAGATTACAGTGGGAGCGTGCACGCACACATAGTTTGGTACCAAACTCAGACAGGTAGATACAGGCACTTAAATGCATCAATGCCCATCAGACACAGCTTGGTGAAGCACTAGTGACTTACAATCTACAGCATAAAAGTATGCACAGGTGATCCGAGGAGCGGCACATGGTCTTTAAAGTGAACATGGTGATGTATAATTCAATAACTGGGTTCTGACTAGTGGGTTTAGAGTTGTTTTGTTAAGTTTCACACACACCCAGTCTGAACTGACCGGCACCACTGTGCTGCATCACCAATAGGCCACCCCTGGCATTTGATTGGGCCAGTTTTTAAGGTAAATACTCTCAGTAGCAGCACAAGGTGGGTGCACAACTAGATAAAATATGGTAACAGTCAACATTTCTATGCCTATTGAGTGATGCAGCACAGTGGTGCCAGTCAGTTCTGACTGGGTGGGTGTGAATTCACCTGTTACATATTGTTGATTGGTTAAAGAGTAATCAGTGTGAGTTTAATAGTAAAAGTTCATTTGACAAGTTTAGTATTTATTGCTTTTCTTGTCCACAGCTTCTCTGTATCCTGGGAAGCCCACCCCCGGCTTACAATTTGGCGTACTTGGCAGGATACAGTGATTGTTATGGACAGGAACGTGGATGGCAGTAATCCCCCCCCAGTGTCAGTCCATGCCCCATTTAAAGATGCCCCCGCCCAGCAGGGCCAGCTTATCCCGACTCCACCTTCCCCAGTATCGCCAATGCAACCTGCCCCCACTTATTCAGCGCAGTTAGGGTACTTTTCAGTGGGGACTCTGTTTCACCACATGGCCAAGTTTGACAGAACAAAATATGTGCCTTCAGGCTCGCAGTGCTGTCAAGGTGTGTAATCTAACCCAGAAGTTACGGTAGCTCTGAACGCACTAGAGAGTGACGCCATGTGGACAGTAATGGTGTGCCCTGAATCCCAGACTCCATAGAGAAGATATCTGCTCTGGTAGAGAGGGTTCATGGGACCCATGTGCAGGTGGAGCAACTGAGGAGCGAAAATGCAATCGGCCACAGCGTGAGCGAGAAACCCTAATGTGGTATGCAAATGCCCTCCATGTGGTGAAGCAGGATATGCAGAGATGCGACCCAGTGGACATGCTCACCTTTCAGGAGCTACACCAATTCCTGAAAGACCAGTTCATTGCTGGGACAGCTAATAAATCTTTACAAGACAAGCTTCAAGAGATGACTAGGGATATCTTAGCTTTGATGTTCGATGACAGCTACCTGGCCACTCTAAAATGAGAAAAGGAGTCAAATCTGGGGATCAAGAAGTTGGTGTACAGTGTCCAAATCACAGAAGCTCTGTCAGGATCTGAAGAGGCGGCGGTCCTGAGGGAAGCAGTCCAGACCTTGATGACAGCACTGCAGGAGCAAATGTAGAAGCTCCATCTAAAAATAGCACAGATGAGGACTCAGTCACCCCATACACTGCCAACAGCACTGGAACCTCAGGCTCTCGAGGTAGTGCCAGCCAGGATGTGGGATCTTGTGAGTCATGACACATCAAAACTGCGACCCTTCCAGGGGCCTCAATGCTGGTGCTGCTGACTATATGGTCATATTGCCAGAGAGTGTCCTCTATAAATGAGGTCTGAGTCGGTGTTAAACTCTCTCCCACTGCAGTAGTTGGACGACCTCCAGCTTTTCACTGAACACCAAGCCCCATACGCATTGAACATGACCTATATGCCAGTAGCCCTGCTATGAAAGCTGAGTTAGAAGGCCAGCAGGTGCGCTGCATAGTCGATACCAGGTTGGAGCCGTGGCTGTGACCCACAGTAAAAAGTGTACCTCAAGTCACAGGCATCGACTGATGAGAGACTAATACTTCAATCAACCTATGCCAGCTGTCACTGATAACAGTTTTCAAAAATGGGGGGTTCCCCATGCTGTTTTTTTAAATTATTCATTTAAATAATTTTAAAAAATGGCATGGGACTCCTCTATTCGTGATAAACAGCCATGATTAAACTGACTGCTGAGAATTGCAGCTCACCGCTGTCAGTTTTGCCTGTACTGATTATCAAAAATAGAAGAGACCCCCACATCATTTTATTTATTTATAGCACAGGAGCTGGCTGATGAATTCTCCCATCAGCGGTGTCTGCTCTTGCTGATATCAGCAACAGAAGGCACAGGTTGATGGGAGTAATACTCCCTATCAGCCGACGCCTGTGCCCAGAGGTAACTTGTTTCTGCCAGTCACAGCTGCTGGCTGATTCTGTCATCTAATAGTGCGGGAACCGCAGCTCTCTGACATGTGGTAATGATCTTACTGCTGATCAGAGCTGCCAGTGTTCCTGGAGAGGTTCGTGTTCGGGGTTCGTGCAGGGACACTAGGTGTTTGGTATGGACCCTAAACTTTACTGTTTGGGTTTGCCCATCTTTAATTGCAAGTGTTCTTCGTAGGTCTTGGAATAAATAATTACATCATCCTGATACATGAGAACCGTTTCAAAGTTCTTATGCCCCAAGCACCACTCCATTAATTTTTGAAAAGTTCCCAATGCATTGTACAGTGTTAGTGGCATAAAGTCATACTCGAATAGTCCCTTTGGCATTGTGAATAGTGATGAGCGAGTATACTCGTTGCTCGGGTTTTCCTAAGCATGCTCGGTTGTCCTCCGAGTATTTTGGCATGCTCAAAGATTTAGTTTGTGTCGACATAGCTGCATGATTTTCGGCTGCTGGACAGCCAGAATACATGTGGGGGTTGCCTGTTTGTTAGGGAATTCCACATGTATTCAGGCTATCTAACAGCTGCAAATCATGCAGCTGCATCGACAAAAACTAAATCTCAGTCAGTAGGGGGTAGACCCCTGATGCTGCTCAGATGGTCTTGTGCCTGAGCTGCATAGCTGTCACTCAACGTGTGAAGTGGAACCCCCATCCATCTATAGCAGACAGTGGGAGAATTGAGCAGAGAAGAGAAGAGTAAAGTGTATGATATCTGCAGCAACGTAGTGAAGAAGTCAGTGAAGAAGTTACTGATGAATTGTCAGCAGAAGTCTGGGTGCTGAAGAAGTAGAAGAGTGGGCCATCAGCAATTGCGTGGGCAGGATAACCAAAAGGGGTTGGACAACCTAGTAGATGATTATTTCCGTGTCTGGGCTGAAGTTGGTCCAGTGAGATAGATTGAAGTGCTGTTTTCACCGGGCTCCTCATCCTGGCCTATTCCAGTGAAGCAGAAGAAGCTAGGGAAAGCTGAAGAAAATGTATTGCTGGTACCGTATCAAGTATGCTAAAGGTGTATTGGATGTCCTGTGTCCTGTAGAGAATAAATCTTTATTGTTTGAAGTTTTCCTGGGCTCTGCCTCCAGTCCTTTGAACTCCAGGAAAAATGTGGGATGCACCAGGGAAGATGCAGCAGACAGCACAGAGTACAGAATGTGCTGATGTGTCTACTCCCCGGCCGTATTATTACACATAGTCTCTTACAGTCTCATGAGGTCTTTGTTTGCTGCTGAAAAAACTCTTTTTATTTTCTGCTCTGGTGTGGGTACAAAGGTGTCTCTTAACTTAGTGAGTATAGTTTCTACTGTTTGTTTGGTAGCATCAGGCCAGGACTTGGCCTCTCGCTGTGCAGCACCAGTGAGTTGATTGATTACAATATTAACCTTTTGTGTCTCTGTCGTGAGGTATAGCTGAAAGAAATTCTGCAGCTTGTCCTAAAATTCTTGCATAGCGTGGGGCCCACCGCTATACTTTATCAGCATGTGACATGGCAATCACCTCCTTTTACAGTTAACCCGGGGTTAATGGTAGTCACTGTCCTGTTGTTGTAATCTCTCACTAGCCCCTGTGTTACAATTCTGAGACACGTCTTCAGGTAGATAGCACAGCAGGCTGTGATTCTGTGGTGCATCAGTGTTCTGTCTGGGTCGGTCTCCACTGGAAAGGGTGTAATGGCAGCCAATGGTAATGGTGGTCTCGCCGGCTGGCAGGCCATCATCTGCAGAATAAAAAGGGGAAAGTTGTGGAGGCATGTAACATCAGCCCATCTCAATAAGCAATGTTCAGACCTCAGGTGCAATAGGAAAAAAACCTCATGTTTAGAGGGGCAGATGATGATAATAATGATTACAGTTCTCCATAGTTATACAGTACACTGAGCCAACAGCCAATTAAGTGATGAACCCAGCTCTTTTCCGGCAATGTCTTCTCACTCTGGCTGCATATAGCACTATACGTGCACTAAAACTTCTCCTGGACCTTGGCATCCACGACACCTCAGGCTTACAGGAAAGTACCTCAGCTCTCTTCCCATTGCTGGCAACTAAGGATCGTATCAAGATTTCTCTCTTCTGATCCCATCTGACATCATCTGGCAGTTGTGCACTTCTTGAAACGTGCGCGACACTATGTCTCATGCGGCTACCCAGATTTTGCTGGAATCTTGACAGTGACCACAGCAAAAGCACTGGCTGGCCTCCTTGATCTCCAGCACCACTCAATCCCAGGGGCGCATGGTTGCTTCTCCTAGGCTCAGTAGCTATCCTGCATGGGCTACTACCCACCAAACTTCACGGTAGCCTTTGTGCTATTTACATGTGTATGTGCAAATATTGCTGAAGAGCTGGCTTCTCACACTATCAGAGTTCACAGACATTTGTGCCCACACTCATTTAAGCGACTAACAGTTTACCGGCCTGCGGTACACTCTGTACTCAGTTTGTACGTAGGCTTTTAGAAAGTACATTCTTATTTAACTCAATTACCACCTCTTAAACACTTCCACTCTTGCCACCTGCCCTGGGAGACATAATTGCAAACCATAGCCATGGGCATATTGCTAGAATATTGTTGCACTGGGCATTACTACCTTTGTGGGAAGAGTTTAGCGACTCCAGATGTACGTATTAGTCCAAATAATCAATTGCAACTGTTTTAAACTCCCCCAGTGAATGTATTATTGAGTACTCCAGTATTTGGGCACAACTTTTGCACCATGCGACTTTTGGCACCAAAAAGGCTCAAAAACAGTTCAAGACAAAAAAACATCATTTTTGACTTACAGTTTGGCCAAAAGTGTTGACTCCCCTGCAATTTTGTCAGATAATACTCAGTTTCACCCTGAAAATTATTGTAAATTACAAATTCTTTGTTATTATTATCTTCATTTAATTTGTCTTAAATGAAAAACCACAAAAAGAATTGTAATAAAAGCTAAATTGGATATAATTCCACACCATAAAAAAGAGGGTGGACAAAAGTATTGGCACTGTTCAAAAAATCATGTGATGCTTCTCTAATTTGTGTAATTAACAGCACCTGTAACTTACCTGTGGCACCTAACAGGTGTTGGCAATAACTAAATCACACTTGCAGCCAGTTGACATGGATTAAAGTTGACTCAGCCTCTGTCCTGTGTCCTTGTGTGTACCACATTGAGCATGGAGAAAAGAAAGAAGACCAAAGAACTGTCTGAGGGATTGAGAAACCAAATTGTGAGGAAGCATGAGTAATCTCAAGGCTACAAGTCCATCTCTAAAGACCAGAATGTTCCTGTGTCTACCGTGCACAGTGTCATCAAGAAGTTTAAAGCCCATGGCACTGTGGCTAACCTCCCTAGATGTGGACGGAAAAGAAAAATTGACAAGAGATTTCAACGCAAGATTGTACGGATGTTGGATAAAGAACCTCGACTAACATCCAAACAAGTTCAAGCTGCCCAGCAGTCCGAGGGTACAACAGTGTCAACCCGTAGTATCCATCGGCGTCTGAATGAAAAGGGACTGTATGGTAGGAGACCAAGGAAGACCCCACTTCTTACCCCGAGACATAAAAAAGCCAGGCTGGAGTTTGCCAAAACTTACCTGAAAAAGCCTAAAAAGTTTTGGAAGAATGTTCTCTGGTCAGATGAGACAAAAGTAGAGCTTTTTGGGCAAAGGCATCAACATAGAGTTTACAGGAGAAAAAAAGAGGCATTCAAAGAAAAAAACATGGTCCCTACAGTCAAACATGGCGGAGGTTCCCTGATGTTTTGGTGTTGCTTTGCTGCCTCTGGCACTGGACTGCTTGACCGTGTGCATGGCATTATGAAGTCGGAAGACTGCCAACAAATTTTGCAGCATAATGTAGGACCCAGTGTGAGAAAGCTGGGTCTCCCTCAGAGGTCATGGGTCTTCCAGCAGGACAATGACCAAAAACACACTTCAAAAAGCACTAGAAAATGGTTTGAGAGAAAGCACTGGAGACTTCAAAGGTGGCCAGCAATGAGTCCAGACCTGAATCCCATAGAACACCTGTGGAGAGATCTAAAAATGGCAGTTTGGAGAAGGCACCCTTCTAATATCAGGGACCTGGAGCAGTTTGCCAAAGAAGAATCGTCTAAAATTCCAGCAGAGCATTGTAAGAAACTCATTGATAGTTACCGGAAGCGGTTGGTTGCAGTTATTTTGGCTAAAGGTTGTGTAACCAAGTATTAGGCTGAGGGTGCCAATACTTTTGTCTGGCCCATTTTTGGAGTTTTGTGTGAAATGATCAATGCTTTGCTTTTTGCTTCATTCTCTTTTGTGTTTTTTCATTTAAGACAAATTAAATGAAGATAATACCAAAGAATTTGTTTGCAATCATTTTCAGGAAGAAACTGAGTATTATCTAACAAAATTGCAGGGGTGTCAATACTTTTGGCCACAACTGTAGCTCCAAATTCATGAATCGCGTGCACCATTTTGAAGAAGTTGGTGGCAAAAACAGCAGCTAATACCACAGGGCAAAAAAAAGAACTAAATCTTAAATAAATATGTAAAATACGACCCAAGGCCCATGTAGAAACTGCTTAGTCGAGTACAATGCAGTTTAACACTTTAAAAGTTGTATACTGTAAAATTCCTCTAACTATTTTCTATAGTGTTCCTCATCCACTATCAGATACAAACAGCATAAATGGTTCTTGCACATTACAATACAAAATCTACAAGTTTTGGAAAATATCAGCTGTAGACCAGGATCAGGCGACCGTATTGTCCGATTTTCATCCATATTGCTGTTACTGGCCTATCCATGTGTCCGTATTTTACTTCTTTGTGGCATCTGTATCTAGACATGACAATTTTAACAGATGAAATACAGTTTTCTAGGCTAGTATTGATGATATGTCCATAAAAATCGTGTGCTACATGGATGACTTTTTGCACCCATAAACTTGAGTAGGTGAACCTCATCCAAGATATGGAAGAGAACAGTGCATGCTGCAATATTTTTTGTCTCAGACACTCAAACTCTCATTTGAGCAACCCTATTCAATCACACTGGTCATTGTGCTGTCCGATTGTTACTCAGACAGCACATGTCCGGATATTACGTACATCTGAGCAACCAGAACATTTTTTTGTAGATGTCACAATAAAAATTCTCTATTCCCTGCAGTTTCTCATTTTTATGATTGTGATTGCAAATACTGCCAAAGAGCAGGTCTAGGGTGCAGAACATCAGCTACAAGATAAAGCTCCACTACAGAATCTGTCATTTCTATTACTGATATATTATGCGGCAGAGAAGCATCTCAGCCCCCTCAGGCCACGATCTGGGTGCTACCTCTGCACCTCCAGGAGCTTCCCACCTGTCTAAAATTGTCAATGCTTCATGATCCTCTGTTGCAGACACTTTTGAGCAATATAATATACCGTAACTGGATATTAAAAATCTAAAGAAATAAATATTGAATTTGTACATTGCCAGAAGGAAGAAAATATTCATAATAAAAGAAGCCTTGATGCTTTTATATTTTGGATGCTTAAAAACAAATTGTACCAGCTCGAGACAGAATGATTCCTGGGCAGATGTTGGATTAATTCCGTTTATAGTTCCTGTATGATAAACTCTAAGAAAAAAGTTTACACAGTCTATTATATATAACCATTGCCATCTGGAAGAGAGAAACTTCCCAGTGACCTTAACTTCCATCAGTATCACTCATGCCTTGCAGTGATCCGAGTGACAAATGCAACTGTCATTCTACGTTGTATATTTTAATCACAAGATGTTTCATTTGTTTGAGTCATGACGGGGACACTTTCAGGATGCAGGAGAGATCAATACGGAAATATTAATTCATATTTTCAGATCATATGATTCATCATAAATTACAGATTTTCTTTTTGACTTACTTAACCCTTAGATGAAAGCATGCAAAAGCAAAATAAAAAAGACACACAGAGTTTGATTATAGAGGTTTGATTAGACAACCTTCAATTTGAGATAATTTGCAATATACATCCATTATAAGCAGTGTACATTTTTGTAATTGCATTACTTTTTCTCCTGTAGTAGCGCCTCCTCCTGTTTCTTGCTGCGTAGTGGTCTAGTTACTAGAGGTAGGGCAAGAAATAGATTAGACACATGGATAGATATGTGATAGATAGATATGTAACATGGCACGGGCAGTAGCCGTGGACGAGGTACTTGTGTTTCTTGCCTTGGCATGCTACATAAAGATGGTGTTAGGGCTGGCGGAACATTCGCAGCCCGGGGTCCACCGTGCAGAGATGTTAACTGCTGCTCGGTAATGGCAGACACTAAATGGCGGTATCGCACTGGACACACGTGGGTTAAACACCACCAAGTATGTAGTAGCGACGGGCTCTGTTGCTTCACAGAACAACGGTACCACATAACACAGATGCCGTACCCTTTTGACTGTCACAGGGCACAGCTGAGTCAGCACTAGTGTATGGTAACAAGACTCTGCCCCAAGGACACAGGGTAAGGCTGGTTTCACACTAGTATTTTATCGCGCAGCGCATCATGCGCTATCGGGCACACGCGCAATGTTCCACTATCTTTAACATGGTGGTCGCAGGGTCTTGCGATTGTATGCGCTCATCAGCGTTTAGTGTGCACTGCGCATTTTACAGGTGTGCGCCCAGACACACCGTACACTACATGTTGCATTTTTTGTTCCGCCTACATCGTTAAAAAAATCTTACGCGCACGTGTGCGCCCAAAAATAGCATTACAGTCTATGGGGTCACTGACGTGCGCTTGGATGCGCGCACGTCAGCGATTTGAATAAACAATGTCTACACACTTGTCTAAACCTCCCCCTAAACAAGCAACATTGTTTGAGAGGAGTCTAGATAAAAGAAGATGTCTTCAGGGTCAGACCAATACTCTACAGACAGCCTTGCAGAGACCAGACAAGAACCTACAATAGCCTTCCAACTGTGGATTCAAGCTTCAGAAGCCAAAATGTGAGTATTCTTCAACATAATGTGTGTGTGTCCTGTACAATTTTATAATGTACTAATATATTTTTTGTTTAAATTTCAGCATGTCTTCTTCTGGATCGGTCTATTCGCCATCTCGGCAAGAACTGGCCCAAGCTGGTCGTGAGGTGAGGATGTTGCTGCCTTTGGGTAAGTTTAGCTGCCTCTAGGAATGTGTTATAATTTTTTTTTCTTTACAGACATCGGACACGGCCAGTGAAGGTGAAGTGCGTGAGCAGTCTGAGCGTGAGCAGTCTGAGCATGAGTGGTCTGAGCAGGAGCAGTCTGAGAGGGAGGATTCTGAGCGGGAGCAGCGTAGTCAAGTCGTGGCGAGGAGACGCAATGTTATTATATAATCTGTCCTTTTTTTTTTCTGTCTTTATTTTCATCTTTTATCTTGCTTCTTCTCTGTTTCTTTTTCTATCTTTTTCATTCTCCAAAATTACAAACATTCTTATAGTTTTTTTTTTTCTAGGTTCCACAACGGGATGACGAAGAAGTGTACATAGACAACGAGCACCTGATCCGCCTTGTTGATGAGCATATCCCGTTGTGGGACAGCCGTGACCAGCAGTACAAAGACACAGTGGTGGCCGCAGCGATCATGGATGGCTGGGACAGCGCCTCTCCAACTTCAAAAAGGGCGTTCAGTAAGTATAAAGATGCTCTGTGATACTGCATTGATTTTTGGTCCAGATGGTGCTGATGTGTTTGTGTCAAGATATATTCTTGCATCAAACACATCAATGCCTTGTGGAAAACAGTGATTGCTTTTTGTATTGAACTGCTGTCTTGAAGCTGCATTGATTTATGGTCCTGATGGTGCTGGTGTGTTTGTGGCAAGATATATTCTTGCATCAAACACACCAATGCCTTGTGGAAAACAGTGATTTTTTGTCTTGAACTGCTGTCTTGAAGCTGCATTGATTTATGGTCCTGATGGTGCTGGTGTGTTTGTGACAAGATATATTCTTGCATCAAACACACCAATGCCTTGTGGAAAACAGTGATTTCTTTTTCAACTGCTGTCTTGATCCTGTTTTCACTCTTGCTCCGGATGATACTGTTGTTTTGGCTGCTACATATATTCTAGCAGGAAACATAACAGTGTCCTCAGGATCTACAGTGACTGCATTGTGTCTAAAATTTATTTGTGCTGCAGCATTGACTGTTTGCAAAGTTCTATCAGGTGTGTGTGCTGATAATTATCTTGCCTTCAGTGCATTGTCTAATGTTTTTTATTTTTTTCCCAACAGTGAACAAAATCCGCACACGTTGGCGCACGATGAAGGACCGCTTCAACACTGATGTTCGTGTTGAGGAACAGGTTCGCAGTGGTTCAGCGGCAAGGCACAGAAGAAACTACCGCTATCATCGTGAGTTGGCTTTCCTCAGACCGCTCCTTGCCAGCAGACCAGCAGAGTGTAAGTTTTTTTTTATTTTTGTTTTTTTTATTACTATGTGCTTTTCTATTCCACAGCTGATGCTTCTTGTTAATGCATAATACTAATGTTTTCCCTTTCTTTCCACAGCACTTGGAGCAGCACCCTGTAACCTGTCCCGGGAGCAGTTCTTCATCGATCGACCTCGGACCCGTCCCAGCCATCCGACAGCCAGGAAGCATCTTGCAGGTCAGCAACACAGACAGCTGGTGACCAGGAAGCTGGTCCATCAGGTGTTCCCCTGTCCCAGGTCTCTGTCATTGGTTATGCGGGCACTACCCGCCAGCGGCAGAGGGCCTCGGACAGGCCTGTCATGCCCGAGTTCATGCACTTGAGCGAGGCCGTTCAGGCCAGCCTCAAGGCGCTGTCCGTCAGAATGGAAAGCAGTTTTTCCCTGATAGAACGTGGTTTTAACCACATGGAACACCGCTTCCACCCTATTGACCAGCGCCTTGACCATCTGGAGGCCGACCTCAACAGACCAGCGCACCATTTTTTCAGTAAAATTGAACAGGGCATGGCAGAACACCTTAGTCCTGAGCAACAGCTGAGTGTGTTACAGGCCTGCAACACTGCTTACTTTCAGGCTATGCAGCAGAATCGGTATGTGCAGCAGTCAGTGGTGTCATTTCCAACAGTTCCACCGCTGACTCGCTACACCTCACTACCGATTTCTGCTGCATACCACAGCACGGCCACCTGCATTCTCAGCGAAGCCGGACACCACTACACCACCCCAAGTCTGAGTGCTGCTGGACACTCCTCCGCCACCACCACTATGTCAAGCGCTGCTCCTGTATGGAGCACCACCACAGCACCACCAGCTTGGAGCCAAACCACCACAGAACCTGCTTGGGCCACCGACACCACCAGTCAACATCAAAAGAGCACTGCCAGCACTCCTCAGCAAAAGAGCACCGCCAGCACTCCTCAGCAAAAGAGCACCGCCAGCACTCCTCAGCAAAAGAGCACCGCCAGCACTCCTCATCAAGGGAGCACCGCCAGCACTCCTCATCCAAAGAGCACTGCCACCAATTCTCTTCCTCGTAGTCCCACCAGAACTTCTGTTCAGATCCCAGACAGGCAGCCTCCTTCTAGGAGCACGGACACGACAACATCTCCAAGGATCACCGCCACCGCCACTTCTTTGAGCACCGACCTAACTTTGTCCCCTTCTAGGAGCACCGCCACTGCCACTTCTAGGAGCGCCGCCACCGCCACCACAAAGCAGCAAATTGGTGACCTGCATTCCATCTTTTACAGGGCAACGCCATGGTACGCTATCACCAAGTGGTCGAGCAAAGTACGGCGGTCACCGGGTGCAAGACGGTCCAGGCAGGATACTCCTGCGCCAAAGAAAAAAAACAAAACTTTGTTCGTCCATCCACCCTCTCCTCCTAATGTGTCTCAACCTGCCTCCATGTCCATTCCAGAGCTCCCCTCCCCCAGTACTTTTGTCGCCCCTTCTCCTAGAACCTCTTCCTCAACCTCCAGTCGTTCCTCGTCTCTCCACACCCCCAAAGTATCCAAATCTTCCCCCAAATGTCATTCCTAATAAAACTTTTTTTATTTTAGTTTTTGTGAAAAAATAAATGTGCAATTGTGCTTTCAAAATATTTGGATTGGTTACTGTGTCAATCGCCGAGTACACACACTGCGCCGTACACACACTGCGCCGTACACTTAGCGTTTTTGCCACCAGATATCTCCATTACTGTGACATGTTTCTTGTGTCAGTCTTGGAGATATGTGTTGTCAACTAAACCAATCTACATGACTTGTCTTTTCCACAGCAGTCTCTACATTCTTGTAATATTGCACAGAGTGGATCCAGCAGGGTTCCCCAACTCCAGTCCTCAAGGGACATCAACAGATCATGTTGTATGGAATCCTTTTTTATTTTGGCTCTTGTGAAGCAGTTATCAACGGAGCTATGGGTTACATTACAACACGATTTGTTGGTGTCCCTTGAGGACTGGAGTTGGGGAACCCTGCTGGATCCACTCTGTGCAATATTACAAGAATGTAGAGACAGCTGTGGAAAGCACAATTCAGAATTTTTCCTATACTCACACAAGAAACATCAATAATGGAGATATATGGTTTATTCCAAACACTGAATTGAGCAGGGTTCCCCAACTCCATTCTTTAAGGCCAACAAACAAATCATGTTTAAAGTAATTCCATTACTCTGGTGATAACAGTATCACCTGAGGGAAAAAAAATTACATCCTTAAAACATGATCTGTTGGTGGACATTTAGGAATAGATTTTGGAAACCCTGGCATAGAGGATGGTGTTGAGTGCAAGGCATATCTATTGTTACCTTGCATTTTTTGTACCGTCCTAATTTAACTATTGTAGAAAAGGCAAGGAACTTTAGATATACCTTGTAATTAACCACATACTATTATTACGTGTGTTGAAGAAACTGATTAATAGTGAATTCATGATGCACAAAACACAGCATCATAAATTCACTGATACACCTGGCTACTTGCTAATGGTATTGGGAGTGTAAAAACAGAAAATCCACTCAGTACAGGTATCAAAACAGTTTTTTTATTAACATACCAACAACAGGTATCAAAACAGTTTTTTTTATTAATATACCAACAAGAAATTTTTTTTACACCATTTGCTCTTGCCATTCCACCCGACCTACATCTGAGTTGAAGTAGGCTGCAAATTGGTCTCTCATTTGGCCAACTTCAACGGATGATCTGAGAGGGTGCTGTGTAAATTCAGGCAATGGATTAGGAGCAACATCATCAAGATCTAAGTTCGGGTGCTCGAGCAATTACAAAATTATGGAGAACAACACAGGCCTTCACCACCTCATCCACTGTTTCCAGTTTCAGATTAATAGCTGTGCCAAGAATGCGCCATCTAGATACAAGTATACCAAAGGCACACTCTACTGTTCTCCTGGCCCTGGTCAGCCTGTAATTGAAAATTCTTTTGTTGTGGTCCAAGTCCCGGCTGGAGTAGGGCTCGAGCAGGTTTTGGCACATCTGGAATGCTTCATCACCAACCATTACAAAGGGCTGTGGCGGAGCTTCGGTGTGGGGAAGAGGACGTGGCATGGGGAAATTGAAGTTGTTGCCATACAACCTCCTGCCCATGTCTGAGTTCTTAAAAGTCTGGGAGTCATTCCCACGGCCAAATTCCCCAATGTCCACTGTAATAAGCATACAGTCTGCATCCGCAATGGCCATGAGTACAGTAGAAAAGTACTTTTTATAGTTGTAGTACTCAGAGCCTGTTCTTTTTGGCTTGATAATCCGGATGTGTTTCCCATCCACTGCTCCCAAACAGTTAAGGAAATTGCAGACAGTCCAGAATCTTTCGGCGATTTCCAACCACATCTCTGCAGTTGGCAGGGGCATGAATTCGGGACGGCAGGTGTCCGCTACAATTCCAGACAACGTGGAGAGTCCAATCCGGTACTGGAAGTGAAGAGAGGGTCTCTCCAGTAGCCAGGAATCTGTGATACAAAGAAAAAAACAAAAATTAATATTTGTGTTTAGGGATTTTTGTACACACGTAAAAGTAAAAATAAAAAAAATTATATATCTGCAGCCTTTTGTTCAACACATGCCGTAAAAAAATTACCGAGGCCTTTTGTTAACTACATGGCAGAACTATAATTCTGCCAGATTTGGAAGAGTACATGTTACAACCAATAAAATTCTGCAGGCATTGGTTTTGCAAAACTACATACCTTAATGTGACCAGGAGCCGTTCCTCAGGAGTAATCGCACGCCGGAGCTGCGTGTCCTGTCTCTGGATGACTTCTTGTACCCGACCAAGCAAATAGGTAAAGGTTTCTTGGGTCATCCGGGTATAATCAGTAAATTTCTCCGGGTTTCCCTGTAGCTCGCTGTAGAGGGTGTGGTACGCTCCACGGCTCTCCTGGAGTTCAATAATGGGATGTATCCACAAACGCTGCCGCTGCCGTCTTCGCTGCCTCTCTCTCTCCCTTTGTTCATGGCAAGCAACTGCATTAGCTTGAGCCATCCTCATGTCCAGATCCAAGTCAAAGTAAAAACTCTTCCAGCGCAGATCTGTGTTTCTCAAGTCAAATGCAATGCAGGATTTTTTCTCCTGTGAAGTGACACCATTGCGCATAAAAAATGCAAACGCATGAAAAACGCTTACAAATGCATAAAAACGCTGTGATTTTTGTCATTATGCGCACAATAATGCTACAAAAAAACGCAGCGTTTACAAGCGTTTGCATGCGCTTTTGAAATGCGTTTCTTGTGAGCTCGATACGCTGCGCAAAAAGGCGCAAGTGTGAAACTAGCCTAAGAGCCTCTCTAGACGCACTAGGCGCAAGTCGTCGCACCTGCGAACGCCACTAATAGACGCTGGCTACTGTGGAGTGCAGACCAAGTACACAGTGGCAAACAGGCAAAGCCACTAGGCACTAACTGGAAAGCTGATCAACACATGCGTACCAAGGGTAGGGGTTTCATAATGAGTCAGTCACCAGAGACATTTATACAACTCTCATTCCATATTGTCTATACTAGCGCATGGCCATGCGACCGTGCGATCCTTTTATAACCGCAGCCATTTGGAACCTTGCTGATGGCCCAATCTGAGCTGCTTGAGGACCTGAGCATGTGACCTCTGACCACCAATGAGCGGTCATCTCACGGGCATGCTCAGATGGAGAAAAGCAGGACTTAGTCCCAGGAGCGTCTACTCGCAGCTGACTAATGCTGGATGCTATAGCTTAACCAGGGGTGGCAGCAGCAACCAGACGCATAGCATTAGCCTGAGCAAGAAGCTGGGACCGAAATCTCTGCTTAGCAGGAACCTCTGCAGAAGAGTAGGAGACCACAGAGGACATGACTTGAGATTCCCCATGTGCAGTGGCGGGAACTCGAGGCCTAACAGATGGGGTCATGGCTTGGTGTGTGTACTTTAGCTGTGACCGCATGGTGCCTTTGTTTTCAGCCTGCCAGCACCAGGTGTTTTCAAAGTTCAATGAAAGAGGCCATAGTTTTTACTAAACAATAGCTTTTGAGGAACTATGTACAGCAGATAGCAGGCATTCATCTTCATGGGTGTTTCTGTTGTAACATGGAACATTATCACACACTTCTTCTCTTTCCTGGAGTCACTTTTGCCTTCCACTTAAATAGCTCTTCTGCCTCAACATAATCCAGCACATTATCTTGGGAGCCTCCTCATCCCCAATAATGGCACTCCTGTCAAGCAAGCAAGAGTCCAATACTTTCACACGCGGTTCCGAGTCCTACTCCTGTATGGATAGTTTTCTATACCAATATCACGGCTACTTACTCTTGCTTTATTGAATCCTTTGGACAACAACACGGGGCATTTCCTCATCATCTTGCTTATTCTTCCTTCTCTGTCCCATTACCCAACTGATAAACAACTCGATAATGACCCACTAGGTTTCCTGCTCTATATCCTGATACTTCTTCCTTTACTCTCTTTCACGCTCAACCGACTCCAGACTGCGACTCAATTTTCTGTAGGATCTTACTATCCACTTGGTCATCTCTCTTGCCACAGGACACCACTGCATGCGGGTCTGCTTGTTAATCAGACCAAGGGTCTGTTACGGCTGCAGGCTCTTCCCTATCTAATGTTCTGACAGGAAACTGTCTGTTGTGCCCATGATTAGCTCCTCCCACAGGGCTGGTCCGAGCTATTAACTCCAACCATTCCTGTCAACTACCTGGTGCTGATCAGAATACAACTAAATTACTAGTGATATGAATCATGAAACATTTCAAACAAGATAATGCTTAACATCATTTTACATATTCTCGAAGGGAAACATGGGCAATACTTCCCCCTCCTTACATATAGATATAGACATATAGATAATGTGATAGATAGATACATAGATAGATAATGTGATTGATAGATATGAAATACATATGAGATAGATACATACTGTAAATAGATATTAGACAGATACAAACGTGGTAAAAATTGCTGGTACTCCTCGTTTAATGACAGAAAAACCCACAATAGTGAAAGAAATAACTTGAATCTGACAAAAGTAATAATAAATCAAAAATCTATGAAAATGAACAAATGAAAGTCAGACATTGCTTTCCAACCATGCTTCCATAGAATTAAAAAAAAAAATAAAACTCATGAAATAGGCCTGGACAGAATTGATGGTACCCTTAACTTAATATTTTGTTGCACAGCCTTTTGAGGCAATTACTGCAATTAATAGATTCCTGTAACTGTCTGTTAGGGCTGGCCGAATGCACCAAATAATAAAAGAAGGTTATAAGGTGTGTTCTTAGCCCAGGGTCCACCGTGCAGGGGTGGTAAACTGCTGTTCGGTAATGGCGGATGCTATATGGAGGTATAATAGAGGAACACACTTCGGGTTATCGTCACCCGGTGTGTACAGAGGCGGACTTTGTTGCTTCACAGAGCCGCACTACCGAGGAACATAAATACCGGAACCTGTTAAAGCTCACAGAGCTCGGCAAGGTATGTGCTCAGTATATGGTCACAGAACTCAGCCCCAAGGACACAGGGTCAGTGTCCCTCTAGACCTACTAAGCGTACGGTGTCGCAACTGCTGACGCCACTAATTGATGCTGGCTACCGTGGAGTGCCGACCAAGTGCACCGTGGTGTACAGACCAAGCCATCACTTGGCGTTGATGCCAGTCTCAGACTCTGCCTCCTACTTGCACCTCAGCCTGGGTGCTAACAGGCTAAGCTACACAACACATGCATACCAAGGTTAAGGGTTTCATAATGAGTCATTCACCTGAGACATTAATACATGCATACAACACTCACTCCACATGGTCTATAATCCTTTTCTATGTTAGCGCATGGCCGGGCAGCCATGCAAACATTTTATCGTTGCAGCCTTCCGGGACCTTCCTGGTGGTCCAATCGGAGCTCAGGACCTGAGCATGTGACCTCTGACCTTCAATGAGAGGTCGTCCCATGGGCATGCTCAGTAGGAGAAAAGCAGTACTGTTGTGAGTTCATTTTCCCCTTCACCATTGTGGTCTGATGAACTCCCTTTTCTGGTGAAGGAAGGTAGTGAGGCTGATTACAAAGCACCTGAGCAGAATGATGATGACTGGGTGACTGGGATTGCTGACTGGATATAAGGCAGCCGACGCCCTTCTGCCTTGCGGGTGATTTCTCTGAGGGAATCTTGGAGACCAGTCTGATTCCTGCTCCTCAAAAGCTAAGTTTTCTGCTCTACTTTTTGCATTTGTGTTTTGGTTTTGTTTTGCCTTGTTTTTCTGGATTTCTGCCTTTCCCTGCTGGGTGAGCTGAATTCCTTTTTGCTCTGTCTTCAGATAATACCTGAGTACTGATATAGTCTTTTTGAAGCCTAGCGTCTTCAGGGCTTTTTTCCCCTATCAGTCTGTTGGCTCTTGTTTTTGAGATGGTTTTGGCGGATTGCAGACAGCAGCTTTTCTATTCTGTCCTATTTAGTTAGCTTTGGCCCCATCATTTGCTCAGCCTATCTTTCTATCTGTGTGAGTGTTTTTTCATCTTGCTTCACCGTCATTATATGTTGGGGGCTGCCTATTGCTTTGGGGTCTGCTCTGGGGCAGTTTAGGTTTCCCTTTCTGTCTTTAGGCTATGTAGTTCTCCAGCTGTGATCGAGGGGTCTAGGGCACCGTAGGAACCCCCCACGGCTACTGCTAGTTGTTGTTGTTAGGTTCAGGGGTCTGCAATCCGATAGCTGCCAACGTCTCTGGTTTTCTGGACTTAGCTAGTATTTCTGTTTTTGCCTCCTACGGTGACTCAATCATAACAGAATCACCCGCCATACCGCAGATCCTAGGGTACTCAATAGCAGGAAAGAATTGTAAAACAAAAAAAGTGTGTATATTTTTTCCTCTATATCTCTGAGGCCGTAGGGGGAATTTTTTTTTTCTCTCAATGGAGATAAAGCAATTGTCTGATCGTGTGGAGCTGCTCGCTGCGGAAGTGCGGGGAATTTCTGCCTACCTTGCTCATTCACATGCTGCTGAACCAAAGATCCCTACTCCTGATGTGTTTTTTGGGGATCGGTCTAAATTTTTGAATTTCAAAAATAATTGTAAATTATTTTTTGCCTTGAAGCCTAACTCGCAGGGAGCTCCGCGCAGCAGGTTAAAATTGTCATCTCTTTGCTGCGTGGCGATCCCCAGGATTGGGCGTTTTCTTTGAAACCAGATGATCCTATTCTGACTAATGTGAACGCATTTTTTCAAGCCTTGGGGTTGTTGTATAACGAACCTAATGCTATTGATCAGGCTGAAAAGACCCTGTTGGCATTGAGCCAGGATCGAGATTCTGCAGAATTGTACTGTCAAAAATTCCGAAAGTGGGCGGTCCTTACTGCCTGGAATGATAATGCCTTGGCAGCTCTCTTTCGGAAGGGTTTGTCAGAAGCCGTAAAAGATACCATGGTGGGATTTCCTGTTCCCTCTGGTCTTGACGATTCTATGTCATTAGCCATTCAGGTTGATCGGCGTTTACGTGAACGCAGGACTGCACGAGAGGTGTTGCCACCTGTTGAACAAGTGTCTGAACCTATGCAATGTGATAGAGTTTTGTCCAGGGAGCAACGTCAGGAGTTCAGAAGGCGCAATAAGCTGTGTTTTTTTGTGGAGATGCCTCGCATATTATTTCTGTCTGTCCTAAACGAGAGAAACGTTTTGCACACACGTTTTCTGTGGGTGGTGTTCAACCTAAGTTTCTTCTGGCAATTACTCTGATCTGCTCCCTGTCCACATTTTCCGCCAAGGCTTTTGTGGATTCGGGAGCAGCCCTGAATCTAATGGACTTGGATTTTGCTAAACGTTGTGGACTTCCGATGACACCTCTGCGGACGCCTATCCCTTTGAGGGGGATTGATGCTACTCCTTTGGCGAAAAATAAACCTCAGTTTTGGACCCAGGTGGTAATGCGGGTCGCCCCAGACCATCAAGAAAATTGCAGATTTTTGGTGTTGCATAATTTGCATGATACCATTGTTCTGGGGTTTCCCTGGTTGCAAATTCATAATCCAGTTTTGGATTGGAAATCTGTGTCTGTGGTGAGTTGGGGTTGTCGGTGTGCCCTTAGTGAGGCTCCGGTTTTTTCCACCTCTCCTCAGTCGCATGATGTTCCTGACTATTTGGTGGACTTTTATGATGTATTTAGTGAGAATGAGCCTGCGTCTTTGCCTCCTCATAGGAGTTATGACTGTGCAATTGAACAGAGCCCGGGGTGTAAATTTCCCAAGGGTCGGCTCTTCAATTTATCTGTACCCGAGCACGAGGCTATGCGATCCTATATTAAGGAGGCGTTGGAGAAGGGTCATATTAGACCATCCTCTTCACCCTTAGGTGCCGTTTTTTTTTTCGTGGCCAAAAAGGATGGTTCATTAAGGCCTTGTATTGATTATCATGCCCTCAACAAAATTACTATTAAATATTAGTATCCGTTACCCCTGATTTTGGATCTATTCTCCAGAGTTAAAGGTGCTTGCTGGTTTACCAAGTTTGACCTCAGGGGGGCGTATAATCTTATCCGCATTAAGCATGTGGATGAATGGAAGATGGCGTTTAATACTCCGGAGGGACATTTTGAGTACCTGGTGATGCCTTTTGGGCTCACTAATGCCCCTTCTGTCTTCCAGTGCTTCATGAACGACATTTTCCGAGACTTTGTGGATACATTTTTGATTATCTATCTGGATGATATTTTGATCTTCTCCAAGGATTGGGATTCTCATGTGGAACATGTTCGGACTGTGTTCCGGATCTTGAGGGAGAATTCCCTGTATGTCAAAGGATCGAAATGCCTTTTTGGGGTACAGAGGATTTCATTTTTGGGATTTATTTTGTCTCCGTCAACTATTGAAATGGACCCGGCCAAGCTACAGGCCATTTATGATTGGGTTCAGCCCACTTCTTTGAAGGCCCTCCAGGAGTTTTTGGGTTTTGCTAATTTTTATCGGAAATTTATAGCAAAATTTTCTAGTATTGCCAAGCCATTGACTGATCTGACTAAAAAGGGTGCTGATGTGTTGAATTAGTCTCCGGAGGCTGTTTCTTCCTTTCAGGAGCTGAAGCGAAGATTCACTTCTGCCCCGGTTTTGCGGCAACCTGATGTCTCACTCCCGTTCCAGGTAGAGGTGGACGCTTCTGAGATTGGTGCAGGAGGTGTTTTGTCCCAAAAGGATCCTGTAACATCTAAAATGAATCCCTGTGCTTTCTTTTCCTGAAAGTTCTCTCCATCTGAACGTAACTATGATGTGGGAAATCGGGAACTGTTAGCCATGAAATGGGCATTTGAGGAGTGGAGACATTGGTTGGAGGGAGCTAAACACCAAGTCGTGGTCCTCACTGACCACAAGAATTTGATTTACCTGGAGTCGGCCAAACGCTTGAACCCTAGACAGGCTAGGTGGGCCTTGTTTTTTACACGTTTTAATTTTGTGGTCTCTTTTCTTCCTGGCACTAAGAATGTCAAGGCAGACGCCCTCTCTAGGAGCTTCTTTGCTGATTCTCCTGTGGTGACCAAGCCTGCTACCATCTTAGGCGAAGGGGTAGTTCTTTCTGCCATCTCGCCCGATTTGAGACGTGCTCTGAAGAGTTCCAGGAGGACAAACCTGAGCGTTGTCCCAGTGGAAAGTTGTATGTTCCTGACCAGTGGAAGAAGAGAGTGATGTCTCAAGTTCATTGCTCTGCATTAGCTGGTCATCCAGGTATTTTTGGTACTAGAGATCTGGTGAGTCGGTCTTTTTGGTGGCCCGCCTTGTCTCGTGATGTCAGGAATTTTGCGCAGTCCTGTGGGACTTGCTCCCGGTCTAAACCTTGTTCTCGCTCTAGTGGGTTGTTGATGCCTTTGCCGGTCCCCAGGAGGCCATGGACCCATATTTCAATGGATTTCATCTCTGATATGCCTGTCTCTCCGAGAATGACTGTTATTTGGGTGATTTGTGATAGGTTCTCTAAGATGGTTCATCTTGTACCACTCCCTAAGTTGCCATCTTCCTCTGAGTTGGTGCCCCTGTTTTTGCAACAGGTGGTTCGCTTGCACAGGATTCCTGAGAACATTGTATCTGACAGAGGAGTTCAATTTGTGTCTAGATTTTGGAGGACTTTCTGTTCCAAGCTGGGAATTCAGTTGTCCTTCTCCTCTGCTTTTCACCCTCAGACCAATGGGCAGACAGAGAGAACAAACGAGACCTTGGAGTCGTATTTGAGATGTTTTATTTCCGCCGATCAGGATGATTGGGTTTCATTTTTGCCCTTGGCCGAATTTGCTTTAAATAATAGAGCTAGTTCTGCCACTTTGATGTCACCTTTTTTTTGTAACTTTGGGTTTCATCCTCGATTTTCTTCAGGGCAAGTAGAGCCTTCAGCCTGCCCAGGTGTTGACACTTTGGTGGAGAGAATGCACCAGATCTGGGACCAAGTGGTGGATAAGTTATCTCTCTCCCAGGAAAAGGTCCAGCGGTTTTCCAACCGACATAGGAACATTGGTCCCCAGTTTAAGGTTGGTGATATGGTTTGGTTATCATCAAAAAATTTCGCTATGAAGGTGGCTTCTCCTAAGTTTAAGCCTAGATTTATTGGACCTTACAAGATTTGGGAGATTATTAATCCGGTCTCTTTTCGTTTGGCTCTTCCTGTCACATTTAAAATTCATAATGTGTTTCATAAGTCCTTGTTGAAGAGGTTTGTTGAACCAGTTGTTCCTGGGGTGGCACCTCCGGACCCTGTATTAGTTGAAGGTAACATGGAATATGAGGTAGAGAAGATACTGGATTCCCGTATGGCTAGACGGAGACTCCAGTATTTGGTTAAGTGGAAGGGTTATGGTCAGGAGGATAATTCCTGGGTCTCTGCCTATGATATTCATGCCAAAAGATTGGTGCATGCCTTTCATCGGGCTCACCCTGATCGTCCTGGTGGCGTGGATGAGGGTTCTGTGACCCCTCCTCAAGGGGGAGGTACTGTTGTGAGTTCATTTTCCCCTTCACCATTGAGGTCTGATGAACTCCCTCTTCTGGTGAAGGAAGGTAGTGAGGCTGATTACAAAGCACCTGAGCAGAATGATGATGACTGGGTGACTGGGATTGCTGACTGGATATAAGGCAGCCGATGCCCTTCTGCCTTGCGGGTGATTTCTCTGAGGGAATCTTGGAGACCAGTCTGATTCCTGCTCCTCAAAAGCTAAGTTTTCTGCTCTACTTTTTGCATTTGTGTTTTGGTTTTGTTTTGCCTTGTTTTTCTGGATTTCTGCCTTTCCCTGCTGGGTGAGCTGAATTCCTTTTTGCTCTGTCTTCAGATAATACCTGAGTACTGATATAGTCTTTTTGAAGCCTAGCGTCTTCAGGGCTTTTTTTCCCTATCAGTCTGTTGGCTCTTGTTTTTGAGAGGGTTTTGGCGGATTGCAAACAGCAGCTTTTCTATTCTGTCCTATTTAGTTAGCTTGGGCCCCATCATTTGCTCAGCCTATCTTTCTATCTGTGTGAGTGTTTTTTCATCTTGCTTCACCGTCATTATATGTTGGGGGCTGCCTATTGCTTTGGGGTCTGCTCTGGGGCAGTTTAGATTTCCCTTTCTGTCTTTAGGCTATGTAGTTCTCCGGCTGTGATCGAGGGGTCTAGGGCACCGTAGGAACCCCCCACAGCTACTGCTAGTTGTTGTTGTTAGGTTCAGGGGTCTGCAATCCGATAGCTGCCAACTTCTCTGGTTTTCTGGACTTAGCTACTATTTCTGTTTTTGCCTCCTACGGTGACTCATGCATGGTACAATTGCTGAGCCTGGAGGAGTAACCAGATGCCTATCATTAGCCTGGACAAGATGCTGGGACCAACATCTCTGCTGAGCAGGAACCTCTCTGGCCGCAGAATAATGCGAGACTGCAGAGGACATGGCTTGAGATTCCCCCTGTGCAATGGGGGAAACTCAATGCCTAACACTGTCAATGAGACTTCTGCAACTCTCGACAGTTATTTTGGCCCACTCCTCCAGAACAAACTGCTCCACTTGTCTTGTGTTTAAAGGTTGCTTTTTCCAGATGGCATGTTTCAGCTCTTTCCAAAGATGCTTAATAGTATTTAGGTCAGGGCTCATAAAAGGCCACTTCAGAACAGTCCAATGTTTGAACCTCCTCCATGTTTCACAGTAGAGACAGTGTTCTTTTCTTGATATGCTTCATTTTTTCATCTGTGAACATAGAGCTGATGTGCCTTGCCAAAAAGTTCCATTTTTCTCTCATCTGTCCATACGACATTCTTCCAGAAGCTTTGTGGCTTATCAACATGTAGTTTGGCAAATTCAAGTCTGGCTTTCTTATGATTTTTTTAACAATGGTTTCCTCCTTGGTTGTTTCACATGAAGTCCACTTTGGCTCATACAATGACGGATGGTGCGATCAGACATTAGTGTTCCTTGAGCTTGAAGTTCACCTTTAATCTGTTTAGAAGTTTTTCTGCGCTCCTTTGTTACGATTAATATTATCCGTCTCTTTGATTTGTCATCAATTTTCCTACTGCGGCCACGTCCAGGGAGGTTGGCTACAGTCCCATGGAGCTTAAATTTCTGAATAACATGTGCAACTGTAGTCAGAGGAACATCAAGCTGCTTGCAGATGGTCTTATAACTTTTACCTTTAACATATTTGCCTATAATTTTCTTTCTAATCTCCTGAGACAAATCTTTCCTTTGCCTCCTCTCGTCCATGTTGAGTGTGATACACACCATGTCACCAAACGGCACAGTGAGTATCTGTAGCCCTTTATACAGGTTCACTCACTGATTCCAAGATTGTAGACACCTGTGATGCTAACCTGAACACCTTGATTTAACATGTCCATTTTGTCACATTCTTTTCAGGGGTACCATCATTTCTATCCAGGCCTATTTCATGAGTTATATATTTTTTTTTAATTCTGTGGAAGCATGGTTGAAAAGCAATGTCTGACTTTCATTTGCTTCTTTTCATAGATATTTGATTTATTATTACTTTTGTCAGATTCAAGTTATTTCTGTCACCAATGTGGTTTTTTGTGTCATTAAACGAGGGGTACCAACAATTTTGACCACGTGTGTATATCGATAGATGTGATAGAGATGATAGATAGATAGATAGATAGATAGATAGATAGGTGTAGCACTAGCAAGGTGCAAAGCCTATCAGGCAAACATCAGTTAGGTGCAAAGCCTATCAGGCAAACCAAACCTCAATATATCCAAACAAGATGAAGGCAGCACTCCAAAAGTCCAAATTTTTGACTTTTGGAGTGCTGCCTTCATCTTTTTTGAATAGATAGATATTTTATATATACAGGGTGGGCCATTTATATGGATACACCTGGGTGGGCCATTTATAAAGTTTGATCCAAAATTTCTGACTTCAAAATGGCTGCCATCGTCACCACCCATCTTGAAAAGTTTTCCCCCTCCCATATACTGATATGCCACAAACAGGAAGCTGATATCACCAACCATTCCTATTTTATTTAGGTATATCGATATAAATGGCCCACCCAGGTGTATCCATATACATGGCCCACCCTGCATGTGTGTGTGTGTGTGTGTGTATATATATATATATACACACACACATACAGGGTGGGCCATGTACAGTATATGGATACACCTGGGTGGGCCATTTATAGCGATACACCTAAATTAATTAGGAATGGATGGTGATATCAGCTTCTTGTTTGTGGCATATTAGTATATGGGAGGGGGAAACTTTTCAAGATGGGTGGTGACCATGGCAGCCATTTTGAAGTCGGACATTTTGGATCCAACTTTATTTTTTCAATGGGAAGAGGGTCATGTGACACATCAATCTTATTGAGAATTTCACAAGAAAAACAATGGTGTGCTTGGTTTTAACATAACTTTATTCTTTCATGAGTTATTTACAAGTTTCTCTTTGTTTACAGCCATCGACATGTCGCAGAGGTTAATGCATGAGGAGCGGATAGAAATTGTGTTGATGTCTGGTGAACGCAGTACCCAGGTCATTGCAGCAGATTTCAATGCAAGACCAAGCCAAATTACAAAAGCCACCAGAATATCAAGGAATCACCTGCTACATTACAAAGCTAAAGAAGAAAATAACCGGGTGCCTCTAGTAGTCACCTACAACCCAAATCTGGAGGTGCTAAGAGGAGCTGCAAGGAAATTACAGCCTTTTATTACAAAAAGATGCCCGATTATAATCCATATTTCCAGACCCCCCCACTGCTGTGTTTTAGGCATCCCCCAAATTTAAGAAGCATCATTGTCAGAAGCTCCTTGTCCTCCCCAACAGCAGCAGGAACCTTTCCTTGCAAAAAAAAAATGTAAAACCTGTCCATTTATAATGACCACAGACAAGATGAAGATCCCCACCTCACATCAGGACTACAAAATCCAAGGTACTTTCAGCTGCATCACATCTAATGTGGTGTACCTAATCATTTGTGTTAAATGTCCAACTGGGGGGTCTGTATGTGGGGGAAACTGGGCAAAAACAGAGAACAAAGATGAATTCTCATCGCCACACAATAAGAGAAAAAAGAATGGATCTACCTGTGGAAAAACATTTTTGTATCCCCGATCATAGCATGATGGACATTAAATTACTTGTATTAAAAGGTAACTTCAAGTCTCAGAGAGACAGAAGAGTCTGGGAGTATAAATTTATGACAACCTTTGACACACTAAGTGCAGGAAAGAATGTGTCGCATGGATTTATGTATTTTTACATAAATTAAGGAACTTGCTCTTCAGACCTTCTGGGGTCATCACAACACAGAACCAGACACCAATCAGAGGACAATATAACTTTCACACTCCTTATCTATGAACTGTTCCAATATTTATGTTTATCCCTCTCCTATAATGACAATTCTGCTTCACGTCACTTCTCTTATCTATTGCATTATTTCTCTGCTGTTTTGTGCATAAATATGTGATTCTTCAGATGTTGTATTAGTCAATGCCTGATGAAGAGACCTGAGTAGTCTCGAAAGCTTGCAATTTGTTACCATCTTTTCAGGTGTTCAGTTGGAGGAATCTAAAGTTGGGATGTGTGGAAGAATGTTTCTATCTCTGCCTTTGCTAGACGGACTCATTGGCAACCCTATTTACCATGTTTTTACCAAATTTCTCAGGAATTCTGGATTGTTGGCAAATCTCCAGGGTCCTGCTAAAATCTCTTGGTAAGAGGCAGTTCTGGAAGTTTTATTGTTTGGAATCTCAGGATGTTTGTTTATCAAATGGAATTATGGCATCAAAACCAACCTCACGCCACTTTACATAAGGGCTCCTAAATAACAAGTCAATAATGGAGCAGACTCCCTCTGCATCTCTATGAATTTAGCAGTAATGCCTCCCTTTAGTGGCCCTTATACATCTAAATCTTCCTTAAATTTTAATGCCACTTTCAAGCCACAGAACTTATGAGAGGGCATCATGTTACTGAATAAACAATAATGCATGCCTGCTAATGTTAGCACCATATACCACTGTGTAATCGACGGTACTTGACCTACATTTGTGGTCCCTAGTACAGATTGTGTAAATTAATGAGACAGTTCCCTTTAGTTGTACAGAAAGTGCAGCTCACCATTACGGAGAGCTTATAGTAATGCTCTATGAGTTGCTTTGCATATATGATGTGATATAAAGCCACAGTACGGTGTTATACTAAGAGCAGCAGTGTTTGTGGTAAGCTACGGACATAAATATTTCAGTATGTATATGATACATTATTTATGCATCACAATCAATCCATCTCTTTGTATATAAGACCCAACTGCTTCTTTTATGTTATCCTTCTTACCAAAATAATGCAAGCTAATACAATGCTGGCTATAAAACTAAACAAAACATATGGAAATATCATAAACTATGCCAAATAACAAATTTAGCCCTGTTGCATCTGATATTTTTAATATTTAAAATCATGCAAAGTCTAAACTAAGACAATGTGGTCGACTCATCAGTCTTTACACATGTTTTCTGCTGTAAAACACTTTGAAAAGTCATATTTTTTATGCTACTTGAAACTCTACCAAAGTGGATGGAGTACGGGTGGGGCAGAGTGTGACAGCACTCCCCGAATTAATCGAAAGTTACTCCACTTTAGTGGCATAACTGACTCCAGAAATGTTACTCCATGCTCTGATCATACTTACCAATTAGAACATCTTCCAAAAAAAGGCAAGTAAACCTTGAATAATCATAATAAAAAACATAATTGCTGTTAATAGAAATATTTTCCTTAAGACAAACCAAGGAAGACACAAAAAGAATGTGTGTGTGGGGGGGAATCTACAAAAAAAAGGTAAAAACTTCATCCAGTCCTAAAGATACAGGACAAAATTATTTATTTTAAGCAAATGCAACCTAACCAATAGAAAATAAAATCTGCTACAGAAAGGTATAAAATTTGCCCCCACATGCCAGTTTAATAAATTTGACACATTCATAGGCACAAAAAAAAATAATGCAGAATTTAACCCTAAAAAATAGTTCTTGAAAAAGACTATTTCAAGTAAGGAGCTTAATCATGAAAATCATGAACAAGCAACAGAGTATATACATGTAAACCTGAAGGGTTGAGAAAAGAAGTAGTGACGTTTTGGAATGCAGACTTTGATGGAATGGTCTGCGGGTGTCATGCTGCTTTTGGAGAGCCCCTGATGTACCTAAACTATGGAAAACCCCCACAAGTGACCCCATTTTGAAAACTAAACCCCTCAAGAAATTTATCTAGAATTTTGGTGAGCACATTGAACCCACAGGTACGTCACAGAATTTTACAGCGTTGATCTGTGAAAATGAAAAAAAAAAATTTCCCCACAAAAATATTGCTTTAGCTCCACATTTTTTCTTTCTCAAAGGATAGAAGAAAATGTTCCCCAAATTTGTTGTGCAATTTCTTCTGAGTATGCTGATACCCTATATGTGGTAGAAAACTACTTTTGAGGCATATTGCAAAGCCCAGAAAGGTAGAAGCACCATATTGGAGTCCAGATTTGGCTGGACTACTTTGAGGGTGCCATGTCACATTGGTAGAGACCCTGAGGTGCCAGAGAAGCAGAACCCCCACATAAAAGACCACATTTAAGAAGCAGACCTTTCAATGAATTCATCTAGGGGTGCAACGATTATATTGACACCACAGGTGGGTCACAGAATTTTATACCATTGGGCTGTGAAGAAAAAAATTACATTTTTACCACCAGAATTTTGTTTTAGCCCCAGATTTCACATTTTCACACTGGGAAATGGGTAAAAATGGCACCAAAAATATTTGTCCCACAATTTCTACAACTGTATTTTTGCATCACCATATCTTGAGAGCTATCATTTTTCCATATTTCGTTCGATGGAGTCATGTATGGGCTTGTTTTTTGAGGGACTAGTTGACAGTAGGGTCAGTGTAATGTGCATGTGGAGGAATTCACAGCGGAAGTATCATACTCTGTATGGAGGGCAATTTTATTGGCTTCATACTTTATGGGGGTTCATGAACGGGTAACCTAGTGTGTGAAAACACTAACGGGTTTCAATAGGAACAAAATTACTTTGTAATAACTGCTAAGTTGTGAGATATGCTTTGCTGTCACTTTGACAAATATTTTTTTGTGAAGGGCCCAATTGGACTATTGGGCCCCATGATTTCTATGCACACCCTGGTTGACTACATGAAAAGACAGAAGCAATCCTGCATCCACATTAGATCTGTGGTTAGTTCTCCAAGATGTTTGGAACAATCTCACTTCAGAGTTCCTTCAAAAACTCTGTGTAAGGGCTCGCTCACATGAGCCTATACATCGGACAAGTGCTACCAGTGCCAGGTATTGATGCGCGAGACTCATGCGAGTTTCTCGCATCACACTTGCAAGTCTGACCCTAGCCTAAAAGGATCTTAGTTGAAAAAGATCACAGTATGCTTTGATTTCACGTTGAATTTGGAAGCCACTCACCCATTGAGATCTATGGGTACGTGAAAATCATCGGACTGTATTCAGATGAAATCCGAGTGCAAGCTGATTTCCATGGACCCACACAATGGAGAAGATGGAGAAATGTTGTTTTCCATCTTCTCCTCACAGTGTGCTATGATTGTCTCATCTGAGGGGATCCGATCACCTTATGCTCACACTTGGATCATACTCTGATTATAATTTCAGCAGTGTCATTGGCTTAATTGTCCCGATAGGCTATGGTCAGACGGCCAGAGATTCTCTGACCGGAGACAAAGTGTACCTAGAGAATTGATGCTTTGATGATGTTTTGAAAGTAAATAACATTCCCATTAATTATAGATGTGATTTATACTTTGGTTTGGCCATTAATTTTGCTAATTGATAAAGATAAACTATTAAGGCTGAGTTCATACGTTGCAGTTTTTTTGCACTTCCGCGGCGGTTTTAACCGCGTGATTTTGCCACGAAAACGCGAAAAATAAGCATCCTATGCATTCCTATGGGATTCCGCAATGCTGTGCTAATGCTGCGGTTTTTACCGCGGCGGAATCGCTTCGCGGTAAAAAACGCAGCATGCTCATTAATTTAGCGGAATCGCGGCGATCCCGCACCCATATGAATGCATTGTTCTGCTTACTTTCCGCATTTGGCTGTGCACACTATGCGAAAAGTAAGCAGAACATTTGCGGATGGTACCCACGGTCCGGAGGAGAGGAGACTGTCCTCCGGGCTTTGGGTACCATATCCTGTAAAAAATAAAATTTAAAATAAAAAATATTGTTATTCTCACCTTCCAACGTCCCGCACCGCCTTCCCGCCTCTCTCCACGCTCCCGTTCCCAGTCAGCCTTTGCGAGCGATGATGTCCGTTCTCGCGGGATCGCGAAGTCTCGCGGTCATTCGCGTGATGTCATCGCGAATAACCGTGAGATGTTGCAATCCCGCGAGAACAGACATCATCACGGTAATTCGCACAAAGGATCACTGGGACCGGGAGCGTGGAGAGAGGCGGGAAGGCTGCGCGGGACGTCGGAAGGTGAGAATAACAATATATATTTTTTTAAATTATTTTTTACATTTTACTTTTATCAATAGTAAAAAGTTGGTCACACTCATCAAACACTATGTTAGAATCATAGAATCATAGAATCATAGAATCGTAGAGTTGGAAGGGACCTCCTGGGCCATCTGGTCCAACCCCCTGCTCAAAGCAGGATTCGCTAAATCATCCCAGTCAGATGTCTGTCCAGCCTCTGTTTGAAGACTTCCATTGAAGGAGAACTCACCACTTCTCGTGGCAGCCTGTTCCACTCATTGATCACTCTAACTGTCAAAAAGTTTTTTCTAATATCTAATCTGTGTCTCCTCCCATTCAGTTTCATCCCATTGCTTCTAGTCTTTCCTTGTGCAAATGAGAATAAAGTTGATCCTTCTACAATGTGACAGCCCTTTAGATATTTGTAGACAGCAATTAAGTCTCCTCTCAGTCTTCTCTTTTGCAAACTAAACATTCCCAAATCCTGCAACCTTTCCTCATAAGACAGGGTTTGCAGACCGGTCACCATTCTGGTCGCTCTTTTCTGAACTTGCTCCAGTTTGTTGATGTCTTTTTTAAAATGTGGTGCCCAAAACTGGACACAATATTCCAGATGAGGTCTGACCAAAGAGGAGTAGAGGGAAATAATGACTTCACGTGATCTAGACTGTATGCTTCTGTTAATACATCCTAGAACTGCATTTGCCTTTTTTGCTGCTGCATCACACTGTTGACTCATATTCAGTCTGTGATCTATTAGTATACCCAAGTCTTTTTCACATGTGCTGTCACTTAGCCCTATTCCTCCCATTCTATATATGCTTTTTTCATTTTTATTGCCCAGATGTAGTACTTTGCATTTCTCCCTGTTAAAAACCATTCTGTTAGTTACTGCCCACTTCTCCAGTTTATTTAAATCTTTTTGAATCCTCTCTCTCTCTTCTCTAGTATTAGCTATCCCTCCTAGCTTTGTGTCATCAGCAAATTTAATCAGTTTACCCTCAATTCCTTCATCTAAATCGTTGATAAAGATGTTGAACAATACAGGGCCCAGGACAGAGCCCTGTGGTACCCCACTTGAGACATTCTTCCAACTGGATGTGCAGCCATTTACGACCACTCTTTGGGTCCGATCACTAAGCCAGCTATGAATCCACCTAACAGTTGCCTTGTCCATTCCATACTTAGTCATTTTTTCAATAAGGATTGTATGAGAGACTTTGTCAAATGCTTTGCTGAAGTCAAGATATACTATATCTACAGCATTTCCTTGATCCACCCAATCAGTGATACCGTCATAGAAGGAAATTAAGTTAGTCTGACATGACTTATTAGTTACAAACCCATGCTGACTCTGTTTGATCACTTCATTCTTATCCAGGTATTGACTTACATGTTGTTTAATAATTTGTTCAAAGATCTTTCCTGGTATAGAAGTCAGACTCACCGGCCTATAGTTGCCTGGGTCCACCTTCTTCCCCTTTTTGAAGATAGGAACAACATTTGCTCTTCTCCAGTCTTCTGGCACTTCTCCTGTTCTCCAAGAATTTTCAAAGATTATGGAGAGTGGTTCAGAAATTTCTTCTGCTATCTCCTTCAGTACTCTGGGGTGTAATTCATCTGGACCTGGAGACTTGAATTCATTTAGGTTAGCTAAGTGTTTCCTCACTATCTTTCTGTTTATAGATATCCTGGATTCTTCTATTCCCTTAATAGGACAGTGAATAACAGTTGGTGTTACATTTCCTTTCTGAGAGAAAACAGATGCAAAATAGGAATTTAAAAGTTCAGCCTTCTCAACATCCTGTCTTACCATTTCATAATTTTCATCCTGTAAAAATCCTATAGCATCTTTGACTTTTCTTTTACTTTTGACATATCCCCAAAATCCTTTATTATTGCTTTTGACATCTCTTGCAAGCCTCAATTCATTTTCAGCTTTAGCTAATCTGATTTGTGCCCTGCAGATTCTGCAGACAGCATTATATTCTTCTTTAGATATGCCTCCCTCTTTCCATTTTATAAACATTTTTTTCTTCCTTTTTAGCATGTGCTTAAGTTCTGTGTTCACCCATCCTGGTTTCCTTAAATGCTTCCTATTCTTCCCTCTTTTCGGAATTGTTAACAACTGTGCTTTGAGAATTTCATTTTTCAAGATTTCCCATCCTTCCTGGACATTTTTGTCTTTAAGGATATCCAGCCATTGGATCCCTCCAATTATCTTTCTGAATCCCTTAAAATCTGCCTTTCTGAAATCTAACCTTGACGTCTGAGTCTTCACAGGTCTTCCGCCTCTAACAACAAATGTTAAGCTTACCGGCCTATAGTTTCCAGGTTCCCTTTTAGACCCCTTTTTGAATATTGGTGTCAGGAATCGAACCTGGAACCTCTTGTCTGCTGGCCAGCAGCTCAGCCATCTGAGCTATGCGGCTGCTTTGACGAGTGTGACCAACCTGTCAATCAGTTTTCCAAGCGATGCTACAGATCGCTTGGAAAACGCTAGCAATTCTGCAAGCTAATTACGCTTGCAAAATGCTAGTTTTTCTGCGGGAAAATCGCGGGAATTTAAAATGCGATTTTCCCATGGAATGGAATTCCGGAATTCTCGCGGTAATTTCCGCGAGAGTTCCGGTACGTGTGAACCCAGCCTTACACTTCTATTTCTGAAAGCATTACTACTTTACAGCATTTTAATCCTTCAAGCCTTAAACATTTGCACAGTACTGTAAATATTACTATGAAAGCCTCCTCACTCATGTTTGCTAGTCATTGCAAGAAATGACGATACAGCTCAACTGTCATTGAGACTATGGAAAAACTAGACAAGCAAATTGTGTTTACTTTCTTTTAAATCACTAATTCATGTTAATCATTTTTGCAGTTGAGCAGTAAAGCATTATGTGCAATGTTCTTTTTTTACCTTGCTTTGCCCAGAGAACAAGACTGGCCTACGTATTTAATATATGGCATGTGTAATAACGTGACAGCCTCTAGAGGGGGCCAGAGACTACGTAATGTTTATAGCAAGTCCTCACATAGAAAAAAAAAATGTTATGCTTCTTTATCAGCAAGAGGAGGTTAGTTTTGCCCTTGGTGCAGCCATGCTTGAATCTTGTATTCGGTGTCATGGCAGGATATAAAATATGTCATAGAGAAGAAGCTAAACGCAGTGATTGTTCCAGGCTCTGAGCATTTTCTCCTTCTTTGGCGTTCTGTATCTTTCTCTGTGGTTCCTAAGCACATCCAGTAATGGCCGGGTGCACAAATTTGTGTCCGCTTGTCACAGTTTACTAGCTGTGTTTTTATACAACACGTCTTCTGTTTGTAAAATGTGTGTTTAATGACAGAGCCTAGGAATCGCTCAGCTCGGCAGAAGAACTTGACACTCATAAATATGCCGTAAAATGGACCTTGGTG
Source organism: Dendrobates tinctorius (assembly GCF_039654945.1). NCBI lineage: Eukaryota > Metazoa > Chordata > Amphibia > Anura > Dendrobatidae > Dendrobates > Dendrobates tinctorius. Next base: position 5,834,612 of record NW_027361708.1, read on the forward strand.
GAGCTCTGAGGGTGCATCATTGTGTCGCGTAGCTTTATTCTGTGGCCGTGGATGTGATAAAACTAGTCTGCAGGTTTTGGGATGGTGTGCAGGCTAAGAGGTTCATTTATCCAAATGCAAGAGTGTATGTGTGTGCTTATAATAAGCTGTGTTATTGAGAAGGTAACACATAGCGTATCCACTGCACACACGCACTACTTCCATAAAGGGCAGCGGGCTGTTACTCTGTAATCTTTAGGGGCATTACTGTAGCTTGCACTATGCAGGGGGGACACTGTGATTATATTGTAGTTAGGTAGAGACTGGTGATGAGCGAGTATACTCGTTGCTGTTCTCTGAGTAGTTTGGGCATGCTCAGAGATTTAGTTTCTGCCCCGTAGCTGCATGATTTGTGGCTGATAATGTGACATCCCTGAGGTTCCAGTTGTCACAGAGGTACTGCACCTCACCCAGAGGTGTGGTACCCCACAACCAGGAAAGGTGAGTGCACCCGACCAGATTCCAACACCCACACCCCACACACTAGTAGTGTAGCAGAGCATCCTTTATGGCTCCCTGCTTGGAACAAGAAGAATGCTAGGAGGTGGGTGGAACATAGTTTAGGAGGGAGAATCTAGGCTGAAGTTAGGTTGCATCCCCTCAGAGGGAGGGAAGGTGAAGGACGTGTTTGAGCAGCTCCTGACTTGTACCAGGAGTTGCTGGATGGCTTGGGACTAAAACAGAAGATTCTTCATAGGAAAGATTGGTTCTTCCAGAGACATGGTTGGAAAGTTATCCTGTGGGTCTCGTTCCTCGCTGGCCGCCGTCAGGTGGAGGAAGGAACCAGGCTGGTCGCAAAGGGAACGGCCCCTAGCCTAGATCGCATTCCTTTGGATGCTGCTAGCAAGCCGATAGCTTTGGTTACTTTATGGACCATCACCCCTACCACAGTTAGTCCGACTGGAAAGGCGGCTATATAGAGTCACAGAAACGGTGAGGTGTTGTCTGAACAGGATTCGCAGCTGCTGGCCCAGAAGAATAACTGTGAAATGCTGGAATGGAAGTCAGGTGGGAAAAGCAGCATTTTTGTGGAGACGGCCAGGAAAGGCATACACTGACAGGGAAAGCTGGAAAGGTGCTTTTCATCTTGTCTGTAAGTTGGCTGGACCCCTCACCTGGAGGACACAGCACCGAAGCGGGCACCTGTACCGCGGACAGATCTGTGAGTAAAGCCCATTGAACTGCATGCCATTGTGTCCTCCATATTCTTTCCGCGCCTCTTGCCCAGCACCGCTACATCTTCCTTTCTACACTACCCCAACATCTACCAACTCATCTCTACTACCATGGGACTACAGCTCTACCTGTAGAGAGCTCAAGATCATTGCTGCACCACAACATCTGTCCCAGAGAAGCAACACTGCAGCGCTGGTCATTCTGACCAGAAATCACAGGTGGCGTCACAAATCACTACATAAACTTTATCCCCATACAATTCTACCCCTTTTACATGAAAGCCTGAGGCCACGGACCAGGTCACTGCCTCTGTGACATTTCCCATTGAAGTTAACAGGCCCGGCGCCAAGTATCCCACGGCCTCTCGGGCGCGTCACTAAACAGCCTGAATACATTTGGGGATTGCCTGTTTGTTAGGAAATCCCCACATGTATTCAGGCTGTCTAGCAGCCGTAAATCATGCAGCTATGGGGACACAAACTACAGTAAATCTCCGAGCACACCAAATACTCGAAGATCACCCGAGCATGCTTGGAAATCTCGCGTAACGAGGATACTCGCTCATCACTAAACAAAACGTATGGTCGCCATCAATATGTGGTGACCAACAACTCTTTTAAATTGTTGGTTGTTCCAGTTAAAGAAAATTGGGGCTCCAGCATATTGAATGCAGTTCCATGGAATATGTTTACTTCTGACCATTGAAAGAACTTATAGCATCTGATTGATGGGGGTGCTGGGTGTCACTTCGCCACCGACCTGACGAATGCTAAGGATAATTCATGACCAGACAATCCCTTTAATGTATTTGACAGCAGCATCATTGTAGGGCAAAACCAATGTTACTATGCCATTTCATTGATTAACTAGGAGATAACCAATTTATTATGGCCAATTCATGCAAGCTAAGTACTCTTTTAACAATACACATACCCGCTTGCCTCTCAACTCTTTTTTAGACAGTCATTGATGCAGATAAACGAGAACTCCTTTTTAGCTTTAGAACTGGGTGACAGCTGTGTGATAAAAAGTGAAAAAAGGAAATCTTAGCGCTCAATACTTTTAAAGTAAATGATGCCTTGGCTAAATACTGGACTAAAATTAATTACATGGATTTGAACAGCATATAATAGTCTCATAAAGGTAGACAAAGTAGTAGGCGCTATGAGAAACTGTAAATGACCATGCTATAAAATCATTAAACCCATTATTACATTTTCCGTAGGGCGATAATAGTAGTTCAGAATAAGTCTATGCTAATATTAGTTACAACTAATTGCAGCTGCAATAATTGGTTTATTGCCTTTATGGTATGTTGTGTCCAGTTTGACATAACTTCTACTATTTTGTCTACCTTTATGGGATTATTCTATGCTGTTCCCAAACCATGTACATTTTCCTAAAGAATGCAAAGATTATCTAATTAATACTACTTAACGTTATGTTAATTTGGGATGCACGGTGCCCTATCTCAGGTCCAGCAGCTGATAACTTTTACATGTGCCTTTTGTTAGATCTTTGCAGATGCTAGTCTATTCTTTTTAGTATTGAAAGCTGCCAGTGTAGAAGTTATTATCATGATCATTCATGCAGAATTTGAATTAGTAAAGGATATGGGTAGATGGCATTGGTACAGTTTGCGCGGAGATGGAGGGTATCAATTCTACATGTTGTTCGTTTGAAAGCTAAAATTCCACTGGCAGAAGAAATAACAGCTGTTATTGAGCATTTCACCGGAGAGAGGCTGTCTCCAATGTAAAAGGAGCTCCAGAGGTGAAGGAAAATTAGTGATCACAGTGGATGATGGAAGGGGAGAAAGAACTTGAGTATGTAGGAAGCAAGGAGGGAAGTAGATAATGGAAAAAATGACACTGAGAGGCTGAGGATGTGAGGAAAAGTCACAGGGGACTGAGTACAGACCATAATAATTATATTCTTTTCATTTTCTGACCTCACTTACAGCTGATAGTTGAGTATAGCTCCATTCCAACATGTCTTATGACGCTGATGTGCTTTTGACACTGTGACTAAAATTCATCACAGAACAATGATCTTGTCGTTCAATTAGGCTGTGTGGAGTCAAAAGTCGGCTACCCAGCCGACAGACACTGCTGGGCACCCAGGAGAGAAGATGCAAGTAATTCTTTTTTTTACTACTTCTGTGATTTGTCATACACCGTGACAGTGCTGGCTAAACCTAACCTAGCAATAAAATACTTTATAGAGTAAAACTAGATACCATGATAATAATAATCCAAAAAGAAATATGAACAATAAATAAAAATACCCAGGCACTTGCATTAATTTTAAAGTAATATAAAAGTATTTATTAAACTGTCTTAAAAATAACACGTTTCCAAGGGAGAGACCCTCCTCAGTTAAAAAATGACAGGTGCTCTGAGGAGGCTGAACCTTCTTTTGAAAAATAGTATTTTAAGGACATTTTGATAAATAATTTTATCCTATTTAGAATTTAGCGCTAGTGTACATGTAATTTTGCTTCTTTTTCTTTTGTATTCGGAAGTTCAGCCCACATAGTAGTGAGCTTCAAGCAACCTCAGCCACCTCGGAGGCACCAGCAGCTGTTGCAAGAAGACCACTCCTGGTCTATGTGCTTCGATAAGTTGTAGCTTTTCACAACAGCTAAAGGTGAGGAATAGTGATGAGTAGAGATGGGCGAACCTGAACAGTAATTTCCAGGGCCCATACCAAACAGCTACTGTTCGGGCACGGACACCAAACACAGACATCAACAGGTATTCCATGTTACCATTTGAGTTTGGCCCCTGAACACCGGGTGTTTCTCGCGTTGTTGTGCTGCTGTCTCGCGCTGAAAACACTACTTCTGAATGGCGGTAAAATCATTACTACCAGTCAGAAAGCCATGGTTCCCATGCTGTCAAATGACAGTGTGAGCCCACAGGTGCAATTGGAGGTAAAAACTTTACCTCTCTTCACTGGCGTCGGCTGATGGGACTATTATTCCCATCACGTTACGCCTGCTGACACTAATAACAACGAGAGCAGGCTGTGGCTGATGGGAGTATTCATCAGCCGGCACCTGCACTCTAAATAAATAATAAAAAAAATGGTGTGGGTTCCCCTGTATTTTTGATAGCCAGCCAGGCAAAACTGATAGCTCAGGATGTGCGCTCAGGATGCTCATTACTCAGTGAGTATTCTTTTAATGCTCTAGCAGGAGCTCAAGTCCACGCCCCTCATGTTTGGTGCTTTTTAGCCAGCCATTGAATATGTGAAGAATGCCTGCCAGTCACTGTGATGCCGTAGCCATCATAATTGTGCATTACTGTGATTGGCTGGCAGCAGTGACACTATGCTTGTCACACTGTACCCCAGAAACAGGCAAAGTATATAGAGGTTCTGGTGAGAGAGGGACAGAATTGTAGCTGTGTATTAGCCAGGTATTCAACCAAATTATATTTCTATTAAGTACAACAGCCCTTTTTAGGCTATCTGCACACGGTGCGGATTCTTCTGCGGATCCACAGTGTTTCAGGCTCCGCGGGTCCGCAGCAGATTTAGGTGCATTGTACAGTACCATTGTTTTCAATGGTAAACTGAAAAATGCTGTGCACATGATGCAGATTTTTCCACATGGATTTGCTGCGGGTTCAAATCCGCAGCATGTCAATTCTTTGTGCGGAATCCGCAGCGGTTTCACACCTTCTCCATTATAGAGGTGTGAAGGCGCGGGGCTAAACCGCAGGCTAATCCGAAGGTAAACCACAGGTCTATTGACCTGAGAATTTACCTGCGGATTTTTCCAAATCCGCGTGGAAAAATCCACAGGACCTCAAACTACATGTGCACATAGCCTTTGGGCTAATAATAATACATAGTAATACTGGCGTTTGCAGCACTTATGGAGAGATTGTGCTGAAGTATTGGTGTAGGACAGGATAAGTTGACTTGTAAGTACTTTTTGCTGCAGCCTGTAACTGATACCAAAACCCCTTCTGAGGGCTAATAATATTTTTTGCTCTTAATCCTGCAAATTGTTCTGAGCAGGGAAATATACACCATTTTCACTTTGGCAGTTGTGCATCAAAAGTATACAGCCAGACTTGACTGGATCTCAATAGCATTGCTACATTGATACTGCAGTCTTATACGTCCATCTGAAGTGGGCAAATTTTGCTGGCCTTGTAATAATGCAATTTTTTGGAGCAGTGACATTTTATACAGCATTTATTGTGCTACAGGTGGGCCTCAACCCCCCAAAAAAAATCTTTGTTAAAAAAATCTCATTTTTTTATACTGCAGTCTTATACGTCCATCTGAGGTGGGCACATTCTGCTGGCATTGTATTACTGCAACTTTTTTCTGCAGTGACATTTTATACAGCATTTATTGTGCTAGAGTTGAACCTCAAAACGCAAAAAAATCATTTGATTACAGATAGCATTGCTATATTGATACTGCAGGCTTATACTTCCATCTGTAGTGGGCAAATGTTGCTGCCATTGTAATACTGTCTGCAATGTTTTCTCAACAGGGATATATCATAAGTAATTTATAATGGGCAAGCTGTGTCGTAAGTGATGGGAAGAGGATGTGATGCTCAAGGTGAGCGCAGAGCCCGAGGACATGGGCAAGATGAAACTGTGCCTGCCACGGGAGCACAACAAACACATACATCATGTCAATCTAGCTTCCTGTCCCACTTTGTAGAGGGTGCAGAACACCACTCTTTAAGCCAGACAAGAGTGAAAAGGTTGTTGGATGGATAGCAGATAATGCTTCCAGTCACTTTGCCAGCACCACCCTGTCATTCCTTCAACCATGCCAAGTGCCCAGAGACAAGTAATCCCACACATGAACACTCCGAAGAGGTGTTCACATTTCTATTTATAGATTCTGCTTCTTGCCTTGTCCGTTTCAAGCGGGATATGAGGAGATTGCATGTAGCGATGCCTAAATATTTGAGCAGCCACACTCACAAGAAGACGACATTGGGAAAACACAATTACTGTAGCAAAAGATGGATGATGAGACACAATTGCTAACAAGTGGTGTTCTTACGTCAGAAAGTCAGGAGGAGGGCCAGTGTGTGGAAACCTGGGAAGGTGATGTGCAGAGCGAGTACAGCAGCGCACAGAAGGAGCATTCCACAGCACCACAACAGGCAGGAGGAAGCAGTGGGGCGGCGAGAGAAACAGCGGGGGCAACTGTGCCCTAGAGTACCAACACGGGTGAAGTTTCCAAACCATGGTTTAGGTGTTCCTGAGTCTGGCACTTTTTTAAAGACAGTCCAGTTAACTCAAAGAAGACCATTTGCAAACCTGCCATGCCAGCATCAGCAGGGGCAGCAGAACTACAAGCCTGACTACCACCAGTATGTTCAGGCATATGCAAGCAAAGCACCTGACTAGTTGCGCCAAAAGCCATTGTCCAGAAACAGTGTCTGCAAATGATACTACTGCCTCTTCCCCCCTTTTACGTCCATGTCAATCCCCTGTTCATGATGTATGCGAAGATGCCTCCCACCCTGCACCTGTCATTGCACACTTGCAAGCACAGTCATCAATCACGTCCAGCATTCAGTTATCCCTACCCCAGTCCTTGGAATGCAAGCATAAATATGCAGCCAACCACCAACAGGCTATAATACTAAACAACCACATTTCCAGACTACTTGCCCTGGAAATGTTGCCTTTTAGGCTTGTGGAAATGGAACCTTTCTGCAAGCTCACGGCGGCGGCTATCCCTGGGTACTCTGTCTCCAGTCGCCACTATTTCTCCCGGTGTGCCATCACTGCCTTACACAAGCTCGTGTCCCATAACATCAGCCGTACCCTGACCAACGTTGTGATTAGGAAGGTCCACTTAACCACGGACACCTGGTAAAGTGGTTGTGGCCAGGGACACTACATTTCCCTGGCAGAACATTGGGTGAACATTGTGGAAGCTGGGACCCAGTCAAACTACATTTCCCTGGCAGAACATTGGGTGAACATTGTGGAAGCTGGGACCCAGTCAAACCCTGGGATGGAAAACATGCAACTGACACTGAGGATTGCGAGCCCTGGTTCAATCAGGGTTTCCCCCACCTTCTACTGCAGTTCCTGCACCTCCTCCTCCTTCTCACCCTCCATCTCACTAACGTCAAAATCAGTCGCAAGCTGGAATTACTGCAGCCCTACGTTGTCCAAGTGGCAACAAGCTCTGTTAAAGCTAATCTGCTTAGGTGACAAACCGCACACCAGCGCAGAGTTATTGAAAGGTCAAAAAGACCAGACTGATCTGTGGCTTTTGCCCCTGAACCTACAACCAAGCATGGTCATGAGTCACAATGGCTGTAACCTGGTGACAGCTCTGAAGCTTGGAACCTCACACATGTTCCATGCCTGACCCATGTTCTCAACTTAGTGGATCAGCGATTTTTCAAAACCTACCCATATCTGACTGAGCTACTTGTGAAAGTAATCTGCTGGTCTGCCCATTTCCGCAAGTTGGCTACAGCTGCTACCGCCCTGGCTGCAGCAGCATTTGTAACTTCCAGCTCACTGACTTGAGTGCAATGTCACCACACGTTGGAACTCAGCGTTACATTTGTTGACAATCCTTTGTGAGCAGCAGAGGGCAGTAGTTGAATACCAGATACACCATGCACATTAGTATTCCAGTGAGCCTCCGCACATAAGAGCTGATGAGAATGGATGTCTGATATCTGTGCAGTTCTCCGAAACTTTGAGGACTCGACCAAGATGGTGAGCACCGATGACATCATAATCAGCATCACTATCCCATTTCTCAGTATACTGAAACGCTCACTGCTCACAATTGAAGAGGAGGCTTTGCAGGCAGAGTAAGTTGAGATTGAGCCAGAAACTATACTGGGTAATGCTACACAGCTCAGTCTCATTTCATTTTCTCAATTCAGATTTGGTGACAATGAGGAGGAGGAGGCACAGGAACTGGTTGCCTGCACTACAGATAGTAGTACCTACACCACCTTCATCCCTTCTGTTCAGGATGGATGACAAAATGGACTCTTGTTGGGGAAAGGGAAATCTTGACTGTTGAAAGTCTGGCACACATGGCTGAGTTTATAATAAATAATAATCTTTATTTTTATATAGTGCTAACATATTCCGCAGCGCTTTACAGTTTGCACACATTATCATCACTGTCTCCGATGGGGCTCACAATCTAAATTCCCTATGCTAACCACTGAGCCACCGTGCTGCCCACATGTTTTGTTCCACAATCCTTGTGTTGTATGCATTTTAGCCAACACTAATTACTCATTGGTCACCCTTCTAGACCCATTCTACAAGGAGAACGTTACATCTCTCCTTTCCGTGGCGGAATGGTCTAATAAAATATTGCAGTACCAGAATGCCGTAATTGAAGAACTATTACAAAAATTCCCATCTGACAACACTGGCGGCAGAGGTCACAGTTCCTATGGACAACCAAGGAGTGGAGGCTAGATGCAGCAGAGGAATGGGAACACTCTAAAAGGTCTGGGGCAGTTTTCTCAAACCCTCCCATCGCCCAGGGCTAATGCGCGGGGTACTCAAACATGGTAACGAGGGAAAAGTTTTGGAACATGCTGAAGGAGTACTTTGCCGACACTGCCAGCATCCTTCATGATTCCTCTGTGCCTTACAACTATTGATATCCAAGCTAGACACATGGTATGAACTGTTTCTCTATGCCTTGGAGGTCCTGGCCTGCCCTGCATTTTGTCAGAGCGGGTGTTTAGTGCCGCCAGAGGTATTGTAACTGATAGGGGCATCCACCTGTCAACTGAAAATGCAGATAGGCTGACTTTTATAAAAAAAACAAGGGCTGGATTGGGCAAGACTTCTGTACACCACCAGTTGACAGCAGTGGAGCATAAACTCAAACACAGTGGTTTTTTTTCTAGTCTATTCCCATGCACCCCCTCCCACCCAAACATGTGTATGCAATTCAGTATTTCATCTTTTTTGTGTCGTCTACCTCCTCCACCATATCAACAGGGATATCATGCCACCCTCACTATACATTTTTTAATTGTGTTGTGACAGAGTCACTGGTGAAGGAATGGAGGGGAGATACGTGTCACTGTGCATGATGGCTTCAGTGATGTAAAACCAGAATCATTTCCTCTAGCACACTATGTGTTGGGTCAGTTTATTGAAAGTTATATTATGGGCTGGTTTTAGTGGACCTCCATAGAGCGAGAGGGAGGGGGTTCACGTATCTCTCCCTGCAGTGGCCTTACAGGACCCGTGTGATGTCAGGATCATGTGATCAGTCACATTCAAAGCATAGCCATCTGCTGGCGATCCAAAGATGTTTATTGAGGGCTGGCTGCTGGCCATCTAAAACTAGAGTGAGGGTCACCTCTTGGCCCTCTGACTATAGAAAGGGCCACCTCATGGCCCTATACAATTAGGATGTTAGCTAGTGGGAGGAGCTAGTGAAAGGGTGAGGAGAGTTTTTCCTGAGGTAAATCAGTAAGTAAAGAGATGCAGAACTGACAGGTTATGACAGAGGCTCATCAGTCCAGGCCCTACGGGTGGCGAGACATCGGAGCACAAGCAGATTTGGGCAGCATGAGAGAAACAGCGGCTAGGCTTATGGGACACTCCCGTGTCTTCCGAGACCTATGGTCTGAGAAGGATTGGCTGTGTGCACACTGCTGTGCAGACTACTTTTTTCAAAGCAAAAAAACTTTTATTCTGATTTTCTGCACAGTTACAAAGCGTTCATTTTTTCACACACCGTATAGAGGTAAACGCTCCTCACACACTACCATGTACCGGCTGGTATCACGCACATATACAGTACATGCTACCTGTGTGTGACTCTGTAAAAAATAGACGGAGATTTTAAATTTTCCATACATACACTGTATAGAGCTGTCCGCTTCTCAAACAGTATCGTATATCTGCTGTTTGTATTGCGGTCAAATCTATACAGAGACAGTGTGTGTGAGACTCCGTAAATACATATACGGACATTTCAATTTTTCCAAACACCGTATGGAGCTGTCCGCTTCTCAAACAGTATCATATATCTGCTGTTTGATTACGGTCAAATCTATACAGAGACAGCGTGTATGTGTGACTCCGGAAAAAATTAGATGGAGATTTAAAAATTTCCATACATGCACCGTATAGAGCTGTACGCTCCTCATGCACTACCGTGTACCGGCTGGTATCATGGACAAATACATGCTGTGTGTGACATCGTAAAAAAATAGACGGAGATTTAAAATTTACCATACATACACCATATACAGCTGTCCGCTTCTCAAACAGTATTGTATATCTGCTGTTTGGATTACTGTCCAATCTATACAGCGACAGCGCGTGTGTGTGGGAGTCCATAAATACATAGACGGACATTTCCATTTATGCATACACCATAAAGAGCTGTTCGCTTCTCTAACAGTATCGTATATCTGCTGTTAACTCTCTGTGTGTGACTCTGTAAAAAAATAGACGGAGATTCAAAATTTTCCATACATACACCGTATAGAGCTGTACGCTCCTCACACACTACCGTGTACCGCCTGGTATCATGGACAAATACATGCTATCTGGGTGTGACTCCGTAAAAAAATAGACGGACATTTTCATTTTTCCATACATACACCATATAGAGCTGTCCGCTTCTGATACAGTACCATATATCTGCTGGTTGGATAACAGTCAAATACATACTGGGAGAGCTTCCGTGACTAAGGAAATATATACGGAGATTTAAATTTTTACCTACACCTTATACAGCTGTACGCTCCTCATACAGTACCATATATCTGCTGGTATTTTTGTTACATTTTCACAATTATGAGGAAGTATGGTGGAAGAGGCCGCGAACGTGGGCGGGGGGGGCAGCTGGTACTGATGGTGGTAGTGGTGCATCTGCTGGTTATGCCAAAAGCACAATAGCAGCTAAGGCAGGAGGTGTTGAGCCTGCGTCATCGTCTGTCACAAGAAGGCCTGTAAGGTTCCCTTTTCTGTGAGTAGGAAAATGGCTTTTAAAGCCGGAGCATCAGGAAAAGGTTTTGGCTTACATTGCTGAAACAGCCACCAGCTCTATTGCCTACTCTTCTGAACTTTCAAAACCTGCAAGCACTGAGTCATCAGTGCAGGGTTCTGGTCAGGAAAAACACCTTTCCTTGTGTCCTTCTCCCCCACCGAAAGTGAAGGATGCGGCAGCCCACACTTCAGATTATTCCATGGAGCTTTCACATACCATGTCTGGGTTATCCAGTCAAATCCTGAATTCCCCAGTCCAAGATGAATCTGACATGGAGTGCACTGATGCACAGCCACTGCTAGATGATTCTGCTGGTACATTGACACACAGCACAACATTGCCCTCACAGTACTGAGCCAGAATCTGACCCTGATGAAACTCAGGTGCCCCTTCCCGCATACTATACCACCTTACACGGTGACACAGAGGAAGGTGTAAATGAAATTGTAGAGGAGGTGATGGATGACCCAGTTGCTTACCCAGATTGGCATCCATTGGGGGAAGAGAGTGCCGCTGGCAATAGCTCAGATAAGGAGAAGGATCCGCAGCAGGTATCGACATCGCAGCAGCGGTTATCTGGCAGGCCCATAGCTGTCGAAAAACGTGGAACAAAAACCAAAAGAGTTGCAGGACAGCTTGGCCACACGGTCAAATTAGCACAGCATGCAAGCCCTGAAAATTTATACCATAGTAGGAAGAGTGCAGTGTGGCATTTCTTTGTCCAAAATCCTACCGATGAGGCAAAGGTTATCTGTAAGAAGTGCGGAAGGACCTTTAGCCGAGGGAAAAATCTCAGAAATTTGAATACCAGTTGCATGCTTAGACATTTAACCACCATGCCCTTGCACGCGTGGACGGACTACAAAATCTCAGGTACCACATGTACACCTGCTCCGACTGAAGGTAGCCAGCAACGCTCCATAACTTCCCCCACTGTAAGACCACCGCCACCGGTAAGCACACCACCAGCAATAAATGTTGAGGTGTCGTCGCAAGGCCAAAGCAGTCAGGGAATCACAATGGTTTTGCAATGAAACACTGAATCTAGGCCATCACCATCAACACCATCACCATCACCAAGCCCCTCTCAGTCCGTCCGGTCCACCGTTAGTTCCCCCATATGCAGCTCTCAAGTCCAGCTCACCCTATCAGACACTCTGAGTAGGACAAGAAAGTACTCATCCTCTCATCCACGTACACTCGCTTTGAACGCCTACATTGCCAAACTGATCTCATTAGAGATGATGCCCTTCCGCTTGGTTGAAAGCGAAGCTTTCTGAGAGCTCATGGCCTACGCTGTCCCACGCTATGACCTACCCAGTCGGCATTTCTTTTCGTGAAAAGCCATCCCTGCCCTCCACCTGCATGTGAAAGAGCGCATTGTCCATGCACTCAATCAGTGAGTGGAAAGGTGCACCTCACAAAAGATGCATGGTCCAGTAGGCATGGCCAGGGCCATTACGTGTCCATCACTGTGCACTGGGTTAATTTGGTGAATGCAGGCTCCACAGGGGACAGCAACGGTGGAACAGTGCTGCCTAGCCCACGGTATAGGAAACAGTTAGCTGTAGGCGTTCGGCCCTCCTCCTCCTCCAGAAGCAAAAGCTCGTCAACAGAGCACAGTAGCACGAGCACTCCATCCGCAGCTGCCAGTGTTGCACACGAGGTGTCCCACTATTGAACAGCTTGTGGAAAGCGGCAGCAGACTGTTTTAAAGATGATGTCTTTGGGCGACAACAGACACACTGCGGAGGTACTGGCTGACTACTTGCAACAACAAACTGAGTCATGGCTGGGCAGTCTACATCTTGAGCCAGGCAAGTTAGTCAGTGATAATGGCTGGAATTTTGTGGCAGCCATAGCCCTTGCAAAACTCACACACATACCTTGCCTGGCTCACACTTTGAACCTGGTGGTGCAGTGCTTCCTATATAATTATCCGGAGTTAACAGCCCTGCTCCAAAAGGTGCAAAGACTGTGCTCGCACATCCGTCGCTCGCCCGTACACTCCAGTCATATGCAGAAGCTGCAGCGATTGCTCCACCTCCCCAAGCACCGTCTCATCATAGACATTGCAACAAGGTCGAACTGCACCCTGCACATGGTTGAGAGGCTGTGCGAACAGAGGCAGGCAGGCTGTAATGCATTTGTGGGAGGATACACGGGCAGTAAGTTTGAGGGCAGACATGGAGTTGTCGGGTGTGCAGTGGTCAAAGCTGAAAGACCTCTGTAAAGTCCTTCAGTGTTTTGAGGAATGCACACAGCTGGTAAGCGCAGATGACGCCATCATAAGCATGAGCATCCCACTTATGCGTCTGCTCATGCAAAGTTTGACGCACATTAAGGATCAGGCATCTGCAGCGGATGAGGAACAGGAGGAGGAGGAGGAGGGAAGCTTTGATGACAGTCAGCCATTGTCTGGTCAGGGAACTATCCTGGACGATGTGGAGGAAGAAGAGGAAGAGTAGGAGGAGGATGAGGGGGATGATTATTTTGGGGAGGAGGATGCTTCTCTGGGGACATGAGAAAATGTTGGCGTAGCAAGGTCAGGTACAGGGTTTATGCATGACAGGAGGGATGAGAATTTACCAGAAAGTGCTCCTCCACCCACCACTGTCAGTGCATCATTGACACCTGGAACATTGGCCCACATGTATGATTAAGCCTTGTGGATCCTAAAAAGGGACCCCCGCATTGCCAAAATGATGATGGATGACGACTACTGGTTGGCCAGCATCCTTGATCCACGCTATAAAGGCAAATTACACAACATCATGCCACAGAAGAACCTAGAGGTAATATTGGCTAACAAACAAGCAACTCTGGTAAACCGTTTGTTTGAGGCATTCCCAGCACACAGCAGTGGTGCTGGTTCTCCCATGAGCCGAAGTGGGCAAAATGGAAGAGGTGTTCGTGGTGCACACAGCCGAAGTGGCGTTGGAGACAGTGGTTTCATGACCATTTTGTGGACTGATTTCTCAAGTACCACTCACACGACTGGTAATACTGCATCGATTGCAAGTGACAGGAGACAGCAGCTGTTAACTATGGTTACAAACTACTTCTCCTCCTGTTATGATTGAGTCACCGAGGAGGAAAAAACAAAACACAAACTCAGCCCAGAAAATCAGAGAGGTTGGAAACTAGCGGATTGCAGATCCCTAATCCTATCACACAACTAGCAGTAGCCGTGGAGTGTTCCTACGGTGATCCTAGACACCTCGTCACAGCCGGAGATCTAAATAAGCCTAAAGAGAGAAAAGGGAAAAACTGACTGCCCCAGAGCAGACCCCACAGCAACAGGCAGCTCCCAACATATAATGACGGTGAAACAAGATGAAAACACTAACACAGATAGAAAGATAGGTTGAGCAAACGATGGGGCCCAAGCTAACTAAAAAGGACAGGACAGAAAAGCTGCTGTCTGGAATCCGAGAAAACCCTGCTAAAAATATTACCAACACAACTGATAAGCAAAAAGGACCCTGGAGTCACTAGACTTCAAACCCTATGTCAGCACTCAGAATATTCTGAAAGCAGAGCAAAAGAGAACACTGATCAAGGAATAAGAATCCAGCACACCCCCGGCCGGGGATGGCTGAACTAAAAAAGCAAGGTAAACAAGACCAAAACTAATAAGTTCAATAGCATTGCAAAAACTTATCTTTGGGAAGCAGGAATCAGACTGGTCTCCAAGAATCCAGCAGAGAAATCACCAGTCACTCAGAAGGGCGTCGGCTGCCTTATATCCAGTCTGAAGTTCCTGTTACCCAGTCACAGTCCACCTGATCAGGTGTTTGGTTTCTTTCATCCAAATCAGCCTCACTACCTTCCTTCACCAGAAGAGGGAGATCATCGGACACAAAAGGTGAATGAACAGATGAGCTCACAACATCCTCCCATATCTATGTTCTCCCTCACAGGTCATTCCCCTTTGACTATTGGGCCTGTAAACTGGACATCTGGCCTGAATTGGCACAATATGCCTTACAGGAGCTCGCTTGCCCTGCTTCTAGTGTGCTATCTGAAATAGCCTTCAGTGCTGCTGGATCAATCCTGACAGTCTGTTGACCCAAATTGTTGATGATCTAACCTTCATTAAAATGAACCATGCATGGGTTTCAAAGGATTTTGTCCCACCTTCCCCTAATGACACATAGGTTGCGAGAAATTTGGCTCGCTTTTGTCCTCCTCTTCCTCGGACTTGTCAAATTCTTCCATTTGCAGCTGCTGAATGTACAGCCTACACATCAACATATGCCATTTTTTAAACCTCCCCAACTGGGATGGCCCCCCAAGGGCTGGGGTCACCACCTGGTGCACCCGGGAGAGTGCCGTTGCTCTGAACAGGTAGGTGAGCCCACTCTTGGCCGACGGCACTTGCACAGGGACCCTCATAGTACAATACAGTGTCTCTAACTGTGGGGGGGCCCACTCACCGTCTGACACACCGGCGTACTATGAGGGGCCCTGTGCCAGTACCGTCATCCATGAGTGGGCCCCCCTGCTTGCTCATGGCCACAGCACCTGCAATTTGCAATACTTACCTCCCCCTGCTCAGCATCGCCTCTGAGAAATCTACTGGGAGGTTTTCCCTTGATTAGTAATTACTACATTTCTGCAAACACTCGACTTTCTGTCTGTTGGCTTACTGAGACTGAAATATATACGAAGATTTAAAAGTACCAAAACAATGTATACTGGTGTACACTTCGAATACATGTCCCTTTTTCTACTTTTTATATTCTGGTGTAATCCATACTGAGCCTGTGAGTGTCTGTGTTTGACTCTGGAAATATAGATGGAAATTTACAATTACCCCTAGACTGGATACACCTGGTATCTGCTGATACAGTACCTTTGTTCTAAATTTTTTATTACGGTATAATCCATACTGAGTGAGCGTGTGGGGTTTCCTCCTTCTATATATACGGAGATAAAAACTTTACCCTATACTATATACAGCTTCTATCTTGTTATACAGTACCTTTGTTCGACATTTAGTATTACGGTCAAATCCATATTGAATGAGCATCTGAGGGTGACTACAGGAATATCTATACAGAGATTTAAATTGTACCCTATAATATATATACTTGCTATCTTGTTATCCAGTACCTTTTTTCAACATTTTGTATTATGGTCAAGTGAGCGTCTGAGGGTGACTCAGGAAATATATACTGAGATTTTAAATTTGCCCAACACTGTATACAGCTCAACGCTTCTGATACAGTACCCTTTTTTGCTATTTACATTCTGGTGTAATCCATAATGAGCCTGTGAACGTCTGTCTGTTACTCTGGAAACATATTTGGAGATTTAAGATTACACTAACACTGTATAGAGCTGTACGCTTGTGATACTTTACCCATTTACAGCTTTTTTGTATTCTTGTCTAATCCATACTGGGCCTGAGAGCGTTTGTGTCTGCCTCCTGAAATATATACGGAGATTCAGAATGTTTAAACTATTCTATATATACCTTGTATCTGGTGATACTGTACACTTTTTCAAATTTTAATAGTATTGTCTAATTGATATTGAGCCTGTGAGTGTCTGTGTATGACTCATGACATATATACGGAGATTTACAATTATCCCTAGACTGTATAGAGCTGTATGCTTCTGATTCAGCACCATATATCTGCTGGTATTTTGGGTAAATTTTCACAAAACTTAGTAAGTATGGTGGAAGGGGCCGCGGACGTGGGCGCCTCCTCTTCTGAAGTTTCAAAAAATGCAAGAGTCGTCAGTGCAGTCTTCTGGTCAGGAGCAACCCCTTTCTTTGGGTTCTTCACCCACACCAAAAGTGAAGGATGCGGCAGCCCACACTTCAGATTACTCTATCGAGCTCTTTTCACATACCATGCCTGGGTTCTAAATGGGGCACATTATATATGGAGCATTATTTGGGCCCATAAGACACTGGAGCATCATCCATGAGGCCCATCATATACTGGAGCATTCCAATTGGGGGGCATCAGACACTGGAGCAGCATTTACGGGGCCCATTATACACTGGAGCATTAGAAATGGGGCTCATTATGTATGGAGTATTATTTGGGCCCATAAGACACTGGAGCATCATCCATGGGGCCCATCATGTACTGGAGCATTCTAAATGGGGCAGATCAGATACTGGAGCAGCATCTATGGGGCCCATTATACACTGGTGCATTAGAAATGGGGCCCATTACAAATGGAGCATTATTTGGGCCCATAACACACTGGAGCATCATCCATGGAGACCATCATATACTGTAGCATTATGTGGAGCTCATCATATACTGCATGGAACATTATATGGGACCAATTATTCTGTATGGAGAAATATATGGGGCTCATTATTCTGTATGGCGCACCATGTGGTGGCCATAATACTGTATGGAGTAATATACTGTCTAGTGTTGAGCATTCCGATACCGCATATATCGGGTATCGGCCGATATTCGCAGCATCGGAATTCCGATACTGAGTTCCGATACTTTTTGCATATCGAATACTGGAATCGGAAGTTCCCATAATGCTTTGAGCCAGTTTGACTTGATTCAGCCAATGAGGAATCCTAAGAAGTGTGTGCACATCCTGTTAGGCATGTAGGCATGTTAACTAATGGCATGGCTGTGATTGGCTGCTGAAATGATGTCATGATGCACTATAAAAGCCGCCGCCGCCATTTTGGGTTCACTCTGCTGTGAATTCAGTTAGGGACAGGACGCTGCTCTTGTCACTCTGAGGGACAGTTAGAAATATCGATTTGCTAGATTGTGCTTTACCCAGGCTAGTTTAGCAACCCCTGTGAGAAGCTTTCTTTTGCCTTGCAGCGCTGTTCACAGCTGTCTGCAAGGTCTGTGTGAGTGCAGCTCACGCTGAAGTGTGTTCTGCACCACCTCTGGTTGTAGGCCGCTCAGCGTGCGTCACTGCCTCATACATATTTATTTTTGTTTTATTGCTGCTCATTTTTCATTAATTCTCCTATTAGTGTGCTTCCATCCGTATCCATCTACATTGGTTGCAAACACTATATAGGAGTAGACAGCGGAGCCTTTCTGCAGCCTTTCAGTGCTAGTGCACAGTTCTCTGCACTGTTCACGGCTGTCTGTGAGGTCTCTGTGTGTGAGTGCAGCTCAGGCTGTAGTGTGTTCTGCAGCCACCTCTGGTTGTAGTCCGCTCAGCGTGCGTCACTGCCTCATACATTGTCCTTTTTTGCTGTAGTGCTGCTTATTTTTCCTGAATTTCTCCTATTAGTGTGCTTCCATCTGTATCCAGCTAGATTGGTTGCAAACACTATATAGGAGTAGATAGAGGAGCCTTTTTTCTGGCTTGTGCCCTGCAGCCGCAGCCAGATTAGTATTAGCCTATTTTTTGGAGCCTCATCTATTGCATTGTAGGTTACCTTCCTGCATTGTAATAGCTCCAAAAAGTTTGTGATACTATCGCTTTTACATCTTTGGTCACATCCTTTTTGTTTTTTTGAAAAAAAAACAAGTAAATAAAGTTCACCAAATGCTCCACTTGACAATTGTGTAGGCCACATTAGCTCATATTAAGGTGTAGTCCACACACTTTATAAAATTAGTGTTTCTTATACCTGTTAGTAGCTGTTCAGGAATAAGCACACTAAGCCCCCCTTCGTACTTTACTGCCTATCTTTATCAGTCTACCAAGATGAAGAAGGCAGAAAGTAAGGCACGTGGTCGTAGGCGTGGAGTTTCAGCAGGGAGAGGACGTGGGGATTCTGTGCCTGCTGCGGGCACCAGTGACTCAGCATCCCCCAGTTTTACCAGGGAACAGTCCTTTATGTGCAGCTTTGTAGGACCTCGCCGTACCCCACTGCTGCGGGACGAACAAATTGAAGCCGTTGTCGGATGGATGGCAGCTAACGCATCGACTTCAATTGCTTCCACATCCTCTCAGGGCAAGAGCACTGAAGAGCAACAATCTGTCTCTTCTCCACCTGCCAAATTGCCCAGGAAGTCAGAGAGCTCTGGACAGGAGCCATCTCTACTTCTGTTCTCTGAATCTGTTGGCTTGGAAACAGGGGGCCAGCCAAGCAGCATTCTAGAATGTGAAGAAGAGGGAGTATGCAGTGATGCGCAACTGCTTTGTCCCTCTGAATCTGAAGAGGCGGGTGGGCCAGTGCCTATGGTCAGCACACCTCAGTACGCATCAGATGATGAGACTCAGGTGCCACTTTCTGGTGCGTACTGTGCTGGCGAGACTACCCAGGAGAAGCAGGTGTTTGAAGAGGGGAGTGTAGATGATGAGGTCCTTGACCCATCATGGTGTGAGGAACAGGAAGGTGGTGGGAGCAGCTCTGAGGAAGAGATTCCCTGAATGGCCAAAACAGGAGGGAGAGGGAGGGGGTAGACTTGGTTGCCTGTAGCCTCCACTTCGGCACCCATTAGGAGCATTCCTCTTCCAAAACCCAAAACGGGCGCTCCCAGGACTTGCAGTGCGTGGTCCTTTTTTGACACAGTTGCAGATGACATTTGCTTTGTCAAATGCAAGCTGTGCAATCAGAAAGTCAAAAGAGGGAAAAGTGTCAGCAACCTCAATACCACAAATATGTGGAAACATGTGCGGACCATGCATGTGGTGGAGTTATAAAGACACACTGAAGACGTAGGCCAACCTACATCACCACCTACCACCTATTAAGCTCGTGTTGTAGCCTCTTCCTCCAGTTCACACACAGCTGGTTCGGCTTCCTCACAGGATCGCCATGGAAGAACCTCTGGCACTGTTGTCCAGAGACCCAGTGACATTCCACCCACAGCACCACGTTTCCTGTCATCCTCACACTCCCAGGCCACTCTACAGCCATCGGTAGCACAGGCATGGGAGAAAAGGCAGCCATACTCGGCAAACCATCCCAGAGCACAGGCTCTGAATGCTGGCATTGCAAAACTACTGGCCCTTGAAATGCTCTCATTCAGGCTGGTGGAGACAGACACCTTCCGGAACTTCACGGCATTGGCAGTCCCACAATACACAGTGCCCAGCCGCTTTTATTTCAGCAGGCAAGCCGTCCCTGCCCTGCAAAAGCATGTGGAGGGAAAAATTAAACATGCGCTACTAAACGCCGTCAGTAGCAAGGTCCACCTGACCACCGATGCGTGGACCAGTAACCATGGACAGGGACGATACCTTTCCCTCACTGCCCATTGGGTCAATGTTGTGGAGCTGGGTACAGATCTTGAGAGTGGCACTGTACGTGTTCTGCCAACTCCAAGGATTGCAGGAATCCAGTCTGTACACATTGACTCCTCTTCATACTCCAGTTCCTCAGAATCAGCGCTGCAGGAGCCGTCACGTTCTACCTCCACATAGACCCGTGAATGCTTACCTGTTACGACCGATGTGAGCACAGCCGTGGCCAAGCGTCAACAGGCCGTACTGAAATTAATTTCTTTGGGGAATCGAAGCCACACAGCGCAGGAGCTCTGGAATGCCATCAAGCAGGAGAGCGACGTGTGGTTTGTGCCTGCGAATCTCCAGCCAGGCTTGGTAGTGTGTGACAATGGCCAAAATCTGGTGGCAGCTCTGGGCCTAGGCAACCTCACTCACATCCCATGTCTGGCACATGTGCTCAACTTGGTCGTGCAGAACTTTCTGAGAGACTATCTGGATCTTGATGCAATGCTGCACAAGGTCCGCATAGAGTGCGCTCACTTGCGGCGTTCCAGCATGGCAAGATCGCGCATTGCAGCTCTGCAGCGCCGATTCCGCATTCCGGAACATCGCATCATATGTGACCTACCCACTAGGTGGAATTCAACGTTACATATGTTGGAGTGGTTGTGTGAGCAGCAGGCAGCAGTAATGGAGTACCAGCTGCATCAGGCGCAAACAAGTCGCACTGCGCATCGTTCACACTTCAGCACCACTGAGTGGGCCTCTATGAAGGACATCTGCCACGTTTTGCGTGCCTTCGATGATTCCACGCGGATGGCAAGTGCAGATGATGCACTAGTCAGCATGACTGTCCCCCTTATCTGCCTGCTTCAAAAAACACTGCAAGAACTAAGGGAGGAGGTTTTGGAATAGGTGGAGGATGAGGAGTCACAAATGCCATCTGCTTCTGGATGGTCTGCGCAACATGGTTCCTCACAAAGGCCTAGGCAGGGGACACTTTGTGAGGAGGATGAGGAGGAGTCAATGGAGGAGGAAGACATCTCTTCAGAGGAGGGAGGTACACAATGCTCTAGTAGTCAGTATGTAGAGGGAGGGTGGGGTGATGCAGAGCAGGCAGAGATGACACCTCAAGCAGGGGACAGCGTTTCTTGGCCAGTTGGGAGTCTGCAGCACATGGTTGATTTCATGCTGCAGTGCCTGAGAAACGACCGCCGCATCGCCCACATTCTCAACACGGCTGATTATTGAGTGTACACCCTCCTAGATCCTCGCTACCGGGACAACTTACAAAGCCTCATAACACCGTTGAGCTGGGAGTGTAAAATGCGGGAGTACCAAGACACACTGGTGCATTCCATCATGTTCTCCATTGCACCCGAGAGCAGTGCTGCTAGTGCTTTACAAAGCAGCTCTGTGCATCGAGGCAGTGGAGGAAGCTCTGCACAAAGAGGGAGCAGAGGCAGCGCCTCAGCACAAGGCAAGACCAGTATGGCCAAAATGTGGCAAAGTTTTGTGTGCCCGCCACAAATGTCTACACCATCACAGATGGCTCCAGTCAGCAGGAGGCAACGTTTCCGTCAGATGGTGACAGACTACATGTCTTGCCCTCTCAATGTACTCCCAGATGGCTCTTCCCCCTTCAAGTTTTGGGTCTCTAAGCTGGATACCTGGCCAGAGCTTAGCCAGTATGCATTGGAGGTGCTGGCTTGCCTTGCTGCTAGTGTATTATCGGAACGCGTCTTTAGTGCCGCAGGTGGTGTACTAACAGACCGTCGCATGCGACTGTCCTCCGATAACGTTGACCGGCTTACTTTTATGAAAATGAACAAGGCCTGGATCTCGCTTGAATTTGCCAGTCCTCTTCCAGATTAAATAATTGGTTGGCAGCAGTATCCAGGTCTCCTGTTCTGTTCATGTTTCTACCACTTGAACTGTAATCCCTGGGCTCCAACATGACCAGTTGCTGCTCAGAAGTGCCATCTGCACAGAAAAAAACACTAGCTCCTGTGTTAGTGGGGTTCAGTAACGTCAGCTGCTCCCCTGCTGTGTGTCCGGCAATATCTCCTGCTCCCTCCACATTCAAACTACATCAGATTTTAAACTTGCTCCAAGTAGGCCTCAGCCTACACCATGATTGATCCTGGGCTCCAACACCACCAGTTGTTGCTCAGAAGTGCCGTCTGCACAGAAAAAAATACTAGCTCCTGTGTTAGTGGGGTTCAGTAACGCCAGCTGCTCCCCTGCTGTGTGTACGGCAATGTCTCCTGCTCCCTCCACATTCAAACTACATCAGACATTAAACTTGCTCCAAGTAGGTCTCAACCTACTCCATGATTGATCCTGGGCTCCAACACCGCTAGTTGCTGCTCGGAAGTGCCATCTGCACAGAGAAAAACACTAGCTCCTGTGTTAGGCTAGTTTCACACTAGCGTTTATTCCATGCAGCGCATGGCGCCGCTAAGCCCTGCCCCCTGCCGGCTCCCTGCCCGCCCCATCCGGTCATCGCCGCCTACTATTGCACATGGACGCTTGCGATCTGCGCACCCTATCTTTAGCATAGGGTGCGTAGATCGTGCGCTGGCCGTGCGCTAGTAGGATTTTGGCATGCGTTGCGCACTTTTGAAAGTGCGCCCATGCAAGCCAAACGCAGCATGTTGCTTTTCGGCGTGCACGGTGCACCTTCAAAAGTGTGCAGTGCATGCCAAAATCCTACTAGCGCACGGCCAGCGCACGATCTGCACACCCTATGCTAAAGATAGGGTGCGCAGATCGCAAGCGTCCATATGCGATAGTAGGTGGCGATGACCGGATGGGGCGGGCAGGGAGCCGGCAGGGGGCAGGGCTTAGCGGCGCCGTGCACTGCGTGGAATAAATGCTTGTGTGAAACTAGCCTTAGTGGGGTTCAGTAACATCAGTTGCTCCCCTGCTGTGTGTCCGTTAATATCTCCTGCTCCCTCCACATTCAAACTACATCAGATTTTAAACTTGCTCCAAGTAGGCCTCAGCCTACACCATGATTGATCCTGGGCTCCAACACTGCCAGTTGCTGCTCGGAAGTGCCGTCTGCACAGAGAAAAACACTAGCTCCTGTGTTAGTGGGGTTCAGTAACGCCAGCTGCTCCTCTGCTGTGTGTACGGCAATGTCTCCTGCTCCCTCCACATTCAAACTACATCACATATTAATCTTGCTCCAAGTAGGCCCCAGCCTACTCCATGATTGATCCTGGGCTCCAACACCGCCAGTTGCTGCTTGGAAGTGCAGTCAGCACAGAAAAAAACACTAGCTCCTGTGTTAGTGGGGTTCAGTAACGCCAGCTGCTCCCCTGCTGTGCGTACGGCAATGTCTCCTGCTCCCTCCACATTCAAACTACATCAGATTTTAAATTTGCTCCAAGTAGGCCTCAGCCTACACCATGATTGATCATGGGCTCCAACACCACCAGCTGTTGCTCAGAAGTGCCGTCTGCACAGAAATAAACACTAGCTCCTGTGTTAGTGGGGTTCAGTAACGCCAGCTGCTCCCCAGCTGTGTGTACGGCAATATCTCCTGCTCTGGCCACACTCACACAACTAAAGATTTTAAAATTGCTGCAATTAGGACTCTTCCTCCACTCTGTTTGAACTGTAATCCCTGGGCTCCAGCACCGCCAGTTGCTGCTCAGAAGTGCCATCTGCATAGTCAACATATGCTCCAGTGTTATTGGGGTTCAGTAATGTCAGATGATCCCCAGCTGTGTGTCCGGCAAATTCTCCTGCTCTGTCCACACTCACACAACTAAAGATTTTAAACTTGCTGCAATTAGGACTCTTCCTCCACTCTGTTTGAACTGTAATCCCTGGGCTCCAACACCGCCAGTTGCTGCTCAGAAGTGCCGTCTGCACAGTCAACATATGCTCCAGTGTTATTGGGGATCAGTAATGTCAGCTGATCCCTAGCTGTGTGTCTGGCAATTTCTCCTGCTCTGTCCACACTCACACAACTAAAGATTTTAAACTTCCTGCAATTAGGACTCTTCCTCTACTCTGATTGAACTGTAATCCCTGGGCTCCAACACCGCCAGTTGCTGCTTAGAAGTGTCTTTGGCACAGGTAGTCCTTCCTGGCCAGCCTGGTTCCAGGACGCCAGCTGTTTCCAGGAGGTGTCAACGTCACTTTATCACTAATAAGTTGTCCTGTCCTGTGTGGTTCGGTTAGCCAACTCTATGGTGCCTGCAGTTTAGGTGCTTCCTATGTGGGCTGCGGGATCTGTCAATAAAGGCTGGTTCCGTAGTGCCAATAGGACAAGCACCCCCTTTAGGACTGTGGGTTTTGGTAACTGCGGCCGACTCGTGGCCTTGCAACTTTGATTTTCATGGGTACTTTCTGCTACCCATCCGGTTTCCTGCACCATCAGCTGGTTCTCGGCAGTGCCTTTGGCTTCGGTGCCTCATTCTCGGTATCCGAGTTCCAGCAACGTCTGCTGGTCCTTGGTAGTGCTTTCTAGCACAGGTACCTCCTGCTTAGTAACTGGGTTCCAGTACCGTCAGCTGGTCCTCGGTTGTGCCATTGGCTCTTGTAGCTTCTGCTACCCATCTGGGTTCCAGCACTGTCAGCTGGTCCTTGGTAGTTCCATTGCCTATTGTTCCTTCTGCTGCCCCTCCGGGTTCCAGCACCGTCAGCTGGTTCTCGGCAGTGCCTTTGGCTTAGGTGCCTCCTTCTCGGTATCTGAGTTCCAGCAACGTCTGCTGGTCCTTGGTAGTGCTTTCTAGCACAGGTACCTCCTGCTTAGTAACCAGGTTCCAGTACCATCAGCTGGTCCTCGGTAGTTCCATTGGTTCTTGTTCCTTCTGCTACCCATCCGGGTTCCAGTACCGTCAGCTTGTTCTCGGCAGTTCCTCAGCCTTCTTGTACCTTCTGCTACATTTCCAAGTTCAAACTTTTTGAAATGGGTTTTGGTAATCACTCTGGATCTCCCTGATGACAACCCTGAAGACCACCCCATAGAAGACCAAAAAGATGACCCTGAAGAAGATGACCAGTGTATGGGGGTGAGTCCGTTCCTCCTCGTGGTGCCCCTGGAAAATGCCTGCTGCTGCAGGCCAAACTGAACGTAGACAAATCCTGTTGTACATCTTTTGTGACAGGCAGAACGGCAGGTGCAATCTTCAAACTTTTATCGATAACAAACACAGGAATGCCTGTCACAAATAAGAATATGATGAAGAAGAAGAATAGGTAGAAAATGAAGAAGTAGAATATGAAGAAGAATAATAGTTGAATAACAAGAATATGAAGAATGTAAAAAAAAAATAATAGGAAGAAGGTGAAGAAGAGGAAGAAGGTGAAGAAGAAGTTGATGAAAAAGGTGCTGCTGCTGCTGCTGAGGATCATGAAGGAGAAAGTGTGGGAGAAGTAAAAAAGAAGGTGTAGAGCATGGAAGTACTGAATCATACATATCTGACAAAATATAATAAAGGTTAACATAGTCAATATCTTTGTAAGTCCGAACGTCTTAAAAACAATATTAATAATTCCTGCTATTCCATTTGATTGGGCTAAACCTTTATGCCTTTAATGTCTCCTCCACCTCCCCCAATACATTCTACATTATTATTAGTTGTTTTTCTTCATGTAGAATTAACCTACAAGGAAAGAAAGGGTTTATTTTAATTCCGATATTTCTGTCCCATTGACTTGCATTGGTTTCCGGTATCGGAATCGGCGATATCCGATACTTTTTGGGTATCGGTCCGATCCAATCCGATCCGATATTTCACGATATCGGAAGGTATCGCTCAACACTAATACTGTCCGTTTTTTGAGCTATTGTAGAATAGATATCAGTCATGTCATGCAAGAAGTGAAGTTTTTTTCATTGTACTATACCTATATTTCTGTGCCGTATCGGAGCATCATGAATTGTGGTATGTGTTAAAGGGGCGCACAGACACTCTTTGGCCCGGGGCACACGAAAACCTGGAGCCAGCCCTACCCCCCCACGACTTTAGCCAAATAACCCCCAGTTTTCAATGCGTAACTATTATTATAAAGTAAATTGAGGTTGACAAGCTTCAGTAATAAGAATTGATGTTTTTGGCATTGAAATGGGCACTGTAGGTGTGTTTACTGTCCTCCACTCTCTGCCGACTTTGCTTCCCCATTGACTTGCATTGCAAAGAATATGACTGGAACTGTGGCCATGATATGGCTGGAATACTTATTGTCAGCTTTCTTAGGATAGTCCTGATCCTTTGAATGGATAATGGATGCTGAAGGGTGTATTGGATGGAGAGATAAATGTTTTCTTTCCTCACTTGTGGTAGAAATATTCTTTGATTTCTTATTCTTGAAGGACAAAAAAATTGCACCCAAATGGTTTTAAGGTGGACTTTTCCAAACATACTAACCCTTTTAGCTCTTCCAGCAGTTTTAGGACCTTGATCAGCTGATATTCAACTATATTCTGAGATTGTCCCAATAACAATAAATTGTTGAGTTATGGAATAAACATTCCTTCTACCTCCCATATGTGAGCTGCCATTTGTTGGTTAAGAAAACAGACTTTTTCTTGTGTAAAGGTACTGTCACACTAGCGATCGCACTAGCGATCACGACAACGACATGACCTGGCAGAGATCGTTTGTGCATCGCTATATGGTCGCTAGTTAGCTTCCAAACAGGAAGATCTCATAAACGACACATCAGCGATCAGCGATCTGTATAACGACCTCGGCGGTCGTTGGGACCTGTCACACAGCATGTATTGTAAAAGACCCAGACCTCGGTAGGCGTGATTGAGCGCTACCTTTTCCACGCCCCTCTGCACAGATTGGTGGTCAATGTATGGCATGACAGTTTATGTCACAGCTCTCACTTTGTGATTGGACGACCTCGTCATAAAAGACGACGTATTAGCGCACCCTTTCATTGTTCTTGAGCGCAGTGGTTCATACGAATTTCCAGCAGCGTTCCATATTGCGTCCTGCTAGTCTTGTGCTTTGCAGCTCCTGTGATCCAGCCTGTGCTGCTATTGCGTTTGCCCCGGATTTATTCCTTCATGATCTCTATACTGTCTTGTAAGGTAGGCACTGTTTTTGTTATTTTATGATTTTTTTGGCATGTAATTTTGTGGAGCTTTATTCAATATTTATATCTGTTTTTATATACAGCAGCCATTTTTTGGGCAGCCATTTTTTTTTCTGCCGCGCCCACCACCGCCATTTTAAGATCCCAGCTGTGTTAACAGTTGTCGGCCATCTATGAATTGTTTTTGGGCAGCCATTGTTTTGGCCTGCCGCGCCCTCCACCTCCATTTTAAGATCACAGCTGTGTTAACAGTTGTCGGCCATCTATGAATTTTTTTAGGGCAGCCATTTTTGTTTTCTGCCACGCCCACCACCACCATTTTATTATCCTAGCTGTGTTAAAAGTTGTAGGCTATGTACGCATTTTAATTTAATAATACCTTTTCATAAAACAAATGTTACTTGTATTAGGCCGTTCTCACAAAATTATTTTTTTTTATTACAGATGGCCGATAAGCAAGATTTCCTGCGTGACTTCATTGAGATGTACCGCTCGATGCCTTGCTTGTGGAAAATAAAGTCGGCTGAATACAGCAACAGGATGAAAAAGAAGGAGGTGTGCCAAAAACTGGTGAAGATTTCCAAACACCATTACCCCAATGAGCCAGTGGACGAGTCATTGGTCAAAAAGAGGATTCAGGCCCTCAGCACTGTATACAGGAAAGAATTGACACAAAGCTAGGAGGGATAGCTAATACTAGAGAAGAGAGAGAGAGGATTCAAAAAGATTTAAATAAACTGGAGAAGTGGGCAGCAACTAACAGAATGGTTTTTAACAGGGAGAAATGCAAAGTACTACATCTGGGCAATAAAAATGAAAAAAGCATATATAGAATGGGAGGAATAGGGCTAAGTGACAGCACATGTGAAAAAGACTTGGGTATACTAATAGATCACAGACTGAATATGAGTCAACAGTGTGATGCAGCAGCAAAAAAGGCAAATGCAATTCTAGGATGTATTAACAGAAGCATACAGTCTAGATCACGTGAAGTTATTATTTCCCTCTACTCCTCTTTGGTCAGACCTCATCTGGAATATTGTGTCCAGTTTTGGGCACCACATTTTAAAAAAGACATCAACAAACTGGAGCAAGTTCAGAAAAGAGCGACCAGAATGGTGACCGGTCTGCAAACCCTGTCTTATGAGGAAAGGTTGCAGGATTTGGGAATGTTTAGTTTGCAAAAGAGAAGACTGAGAGGAGACTTAATAGCTGTCTACAAATATCTAAAGGGCTGTCACATTGTAGAAGGATCAACTTTATTCTCATTTGCACAAGGAAAGACTAGAAGCAATGGGATGAAACTGAATGGGAGGAGACACAGATTAGATATTAGAAAAAACTTTTTGACAGTTAGAGTGATCAATGAGTGGAACAGGCTGCCACGAGAAGTTGTGAGTTCTCCTTCAATGGAAGTCTTCAAACAGAGGCTGGACAGACATCTGACTGGGATGATTTAGCAAATCCTGCTTTGAGCAGGGGGTTGGACCAGATGGCCCAGGAGGTCCCTTCCAACTCTACGATTCTATGATTCTATGAATTGAACAAAGTGGAGAATTCAAGCAAGTCTGGAGCCAGGTCTGAAGATGTATATGTCCCAAAATTGTGGTACTTTGATCTTCTTGCTTTCACAAGGGACCAAGAAGTACCAAGAAAAATGGCGTCTATGTTGGCACCAGACCCCGTGATCCAGCAGGACTCCCCTGTCGGTGATGTAAGTACCTTTCTTGTAGTACACATTGGAATGTACATGATTATGTGGACTAAAAATTTAAAATAAAATTGGAATAATCGAAAAATTAGCAAAAGTTATCCCTTCATGTTCTTATAATTAATCAAGTTAAACGATTGAGGCCTATCTATCTTTCATTCCGTTGAAGGATAGTAAATAACCATTGATACTAGTCCTATTCTCCCTTTTTTGCTGTATTTGGATGTTATAGTGTGAAGATAAATTTCTTTTGCTTTGTGATGTAACATGCATTTTCTGTTCACACAGGACACAGAAGAGGCTGTCGCTACACCTTCGCCAATCACGCCTGAAGAAGACAGCATGGCAACGCTGCAAGAGGAGGAAACTGTTGAGCCACCATCCTCATCTGTGCCGAGGCGACTCACATTTTCTGGTAGAAAAAGGAAGGCCCCCACCTCGGCTACTCCAGAATTTATCCAACTTGCCAAAAAAGTCCTAACAACACTGCAGAAACAACCTCAGATTACCAGCTTTGCGTACTATGCAAATGAGAAGCTACCAACATTAGATCCAATACAGCGTGTTCATGCTGAAAGGGTCATGCTAGAGGTGTTGAGTCAAGCAGCAACCGGGAAACTCACTGACACGTCTGGTGTCATGGACAGACATCACTACCTGCAGTACTCTTGGCCGCACAATCCAGAGCCTCTTGAAACAACAATGAGGAGGGGGATAGACCATCAGCAGAACCCAAGCCTTGTTCCCCCAACCTTTTTTTTGTACACCGCCAAGGCAACGTGGTGATGACAATGAGACATATTACCAACAGTTGTAGTTCTGCAAATATTTTGTAAAGTTTTTGTTGTGTATATATTTTTTTAAAATTGTTTCAGTTATTTTAATAAAAATGTTATTTTTCTATTGAATCGTGGTCTTCCTTTCGTGTGTTTCTTTCATCTACTTTATATACTCAGCACACACGGGGTCATGGGAGTACCAGTCAAACTAGCCCTAGAATCAGTCAGATGGGCGTACACACAGACCCGGATGTTTGCCCAACTAACCCATCATTTTGAAATAATACGACACAGCTGCATATATAACCTTAAAAAATATATATTTTTTTCATATATATGTTATATATATATACCATTGTTTAGTCAACATTTTACAACCTTTTTTGTAACAATAACAAAACATAAATATAACAAAAAAATATTATTATTAGTCACTGCACCAGGCCCGTTAAAGTATTGACAGTACTTGTCTCGGCAGGCCTTCGCATCGCAGTTTCTCCTGCCTTGATTGACAGGTTGAAGTCCTGCAATAGCGGGATCAATTTCTCGCCATTCTCCGAGCACCACGTCACCATTGCTGTCCGAGTCCATGAAGCAAGGCGGACTGTAAGCTACAGCATTGCGCTTCCGAAGAAAATTGTGAAGAACGCAACAGGCCAACACCACAGAGTCTATTGATTCCAGCTTCATATTGATTGGTGTGTGGAAAACCCTGAAGTGGTTAGCCATGATGCCGAAGGCATTCTCAACAACCCGTCGTGCCCTTGACAATCTGTAATTAAAAATACGCCTTTCCTCTGTCAAAGTTTTTTGTGGGTACGGTTTAACAAGATGCGCATGAAGGGGGAAGGCTTCATCGCCCACAAAACAAAGTTAAGGTTGTCGGTGGTGTCCAAGTTGGTTGGCAAGTGCAGTTCAGAGTTATTCATGCGTTCCCCAAAAATAGTGTGCTCCAAAACGCCTCCGTCCGAAACCCTTCCGTTCATGCCAACATCAACGTTTAAAAATTCATAATTGGCATTAACAAGGGCCATGAGGATCACGTTGAAGTAGCCCTTGTAGTTATAGTAATAGGATCCGCTGTTAGGTGGTTGCGTGATCCGCACTTGTTTGCCATCCAAGGCACCACCACAGTTTGGGAACTGCCAAATACGTTCAAAATCCAATGTAATTTTTTGCCATTCTGCCTCCGATTTTGGAAAAGGCATGTAGCTCCGTAAACTCTGGACGATGGCGTTGCATGTCTCTGGAATTAATACGCTGAGGAGTGATCGAGAAACAACTGCAGAAAATTGCAAGTCTTTTATTGAACGTCCGGTTGCCAGGAATCGCAGCGTAACTGCCAAACGTTCCTCTGCCGAAACAGCTGCACGCATCTTGGTATCCTGCCGTTCAATGAGTGGCCTCACACATTCCAGTAGGAGCTTGAATGATTCCTCCGACATGCGTAGATAATTTCGGAAATCCTGCTGATTCTTCTCCTGCAACTCTCTCACTAGATGCATGTGGGTGAATTTGGACCTCTGCTCCAGCCATTCTCTGGTCCACATGCGACACTTTCTTTTGGAACGCGTCTCTTCCATCCGTGCCTCTTCTTGTTGATCTCCCTCCATCAGTAATGCAGCTGCTACCACCACACGCTCCGTGGTGTTCAGGTTCATTATGTGCAACCTGCCCGGCAAAGAAGAGAAAAGTTAATAAATAAAGTTAATAAAAAATAAGTTAACAAGAGTACTTGTTTTTGGTTAACATTGCATATCTTAACATTGAAAACCAGCAGCAAAGAGCCTAAAATGGCGGGGGGGTGGGTGCGGCTGTCAAAAGATTGCTAGGTTATCCTATGGAGGATCAAAAAAAAAAGATAAAAGCAACAAAGATATAAAAATTGCAGGGGTGGACGCAGCAAAAAAAAGGAAATTCTCGGCAACACGTCTGTATATATTGAAGGCAAGCAGCCAAAAAAAAAAAAAAAAAAAAGGCGTCTTAAGAAATGGGTAAAAAAAATAATGCATAACTAAACATCAAAAACAATACCTTGCAAGGGAAATCCAAAAATCCAGAAGGTATAAATGCCAAATATGAAGCGCAGTAGCGACTCTGACAGGATCGCAGAAAAAAAAAAGACCCACACACGATAGTATCCTTGCAACAACGCACAAAAGACTAGCACCAGAATCCACAAAGCGCTCTGGAACAATGGATGGGGGTACAGTTTTATGTTTTCATTTATTGTTGAGGTGAGGTGAGGTGATGTTGTGGCCACCAATCGGAGCTGAGGGGCGTTACAAAAGAAAACTTAGTCCTGCCTGCACAGCTGACATATGAGTTGCCAACGAGGTCGCTCATCGTTCATAAAGCGTGTCAAACTCAGCGATTCAGGCTCAGCAGCGGGACACCAAAGATCAAAAAACGGCCCAGGACATTCGAGCACGATCAGCGACATCGCAGCAGGGGCCACATCGCTGCTACATGTCACACACAGCGACATCGCTGACGATGTCGCTGCTGCATCATAAAATCGGTGTCGCTTAAGCGATATCGCTAGCGATCTCGCTTAGTGTGACAGGGCCTTAAGCCAGTAATGTTGACAATTTGTTGTGACACATTGTGCTCTTATCCTGGACGATGTTTGTTGATATGCTGATTACACATTGTCCAAGCCAGTCAGTTTGTTGACTTGGAAAATAGAGGAGGAAAAACTATACAAATAGATTACATAATCAAACAATGCAAGTTGGTCTTATCAGCATTCTTCCCCTTTTCTCTGAATACTGGATGAAGGACAGTTAACTATAGAAAGAGGTTTTATGAGAGGGACAGAGATTCAGTCAAGACATCCAAATATCCAAAGGACCAGAGATAGGACAGCAGCCCAGACATCATGGCTCCATCACGAGGGACACAGATTTGTCATTTTACAGGATGCCAGCTTAGGGGACCACGGCCCCAGCTGAAAGAATATAGATCTGCTCCATTGACCTTAGCTGATCCATGGATCTGTTTGGAGAAAGCCAGGATTGGAACCCACCAGTCGCCTGTCTCCATAGAGATATTTGGAGAAGCCAGGTTGTGACACTCGGGTCAAATGGCCTTATATCTCAGTGGACTGTCATCTTCCTAAGCTTGTCGTTAACTCCTCTCTGTGTGTGTGCCACAGGTGGGGGAAGTCAGCCCTGGGAGTGGAAGCCAGGTTTTGACTCTCCACTCTACTAGCCTTGTACCTCAATGGACTGTCATCTTCATAAGCTTGTTGTTACCTCCTCTCTGTGTGTGCCGCAGGTGGGGTAGTCAGCCCTGAAAACTCTGAAGTAACAGCTGCTCTTATCCTGGTGAGTTAGAGGAAGGGTGAGACTCGGTAATGTGCACCATCTTGGGTATTTTGCTGGGATTGTTCTATGTGTTATCTGCCTGTTTTGTGTTTCAATGAAGTATTGCCACACTGTTTTGCTCTCACCTTGTGTTGTCTGAACAGCATTTTGCCTTCGTTAAAAGGAGTGCAGGCATTTGGTGGGATGATCCCTGGTCCATGCGGTTGCGGCTAGTGGACCGGGGCTCCCGATGAACCCCTGTGTCTTCGCAGATAACTTTTACCAAATGCTTATGTATGGTTGAATATTCTTTAATACCAGTCTCCAAGGGTTTCCTTAATCAAATACACCCACTGGGGTACTATTAGGCCTAAGTTAGGCATAGAAAAATTACAAAAACCCAGAGA
The DNA here is from genome assembly GCF_039654945.1 of Dendrobates tinctorius. NCBI lineage: Eukaryota > Metazoa > Chordata > Amphibia > Anura > Dendrobatidae > Dendrobates > Dendrobates tinctorius. The sequence goes on from NW_027361708.1 coordinate 5,868,237, forward strand.
TCCTACCTGACATACAATATCTTTATTACTTAACAGGCCAATTCAGATACCTAAAGTTTTATATATCGGATCAGAACAGGCCTAAGCACATCTAACACACCCTCTTAACACTGAATCATTCTGTCACTTACTGAAATGTACATATAGACTCCCATATAAATTGTGGATTTTCAGAGGCGTAGCCAGGGGTTCAGCTTAGGGGGGGGCGAAAAAATCTGAGTGGGCCCCTAACTGGTAACCCTGATTACAACTCAGGTGGCGCACTCTAGTCGTGAGTATAGGAGAACCTCAGCAGATCACCGCGCTGTAACTGAAACAAATCTCTATACAAAAAACAATACTGATATTACCACCATATGGCGACCTCATAGTGGTAGATACTAGGGATGAGCGAAACGGGTCGAAAAATTTCAAAAGTCGCCGACTTTTGGCAAAGTCGGGTTTCATGAAACGAAATCCGACCCTAGGATGAGGTCGGCCACGAGGTCGGTGACTTACGCGCCAAAGTCGCGTTTCAAAAGTATGTTTTGCGCTCTTTTTCAGCCAATCAGGATTCACGGACACTGTGGGCAACGTGATGACATAGGCACGGGTCACCACCATCTTTCAGAAGGGCATGCAAGTGATTGGCTTGCTTTGGTGGGCGTCACAGGGGGTATAAAAGGGCGTGCACGCCGACCGCCATCTTACTTCTGCCGATCTCAGTATAGGGAGAGGTTGCTGCTGATTCTGTAGGGAGAGCGTTAGGCAGGGAAGAAGACAAAAAAACTGCTTCTGCTGCTAGCGATTTGGCCTGCACAACACACCAGTCACTGTGTGTGCAGTGCAAGGGGAGGCTATATTGTGGTGTATCAGTGGTGTTGGTTGTTGGGCTGCCTTTTAAGTCTTCCTGACAGGCTGGCATTGCTGTTTACCCACTGCTCTGCAAACTGCTTTTTTAAAAGCAATCCAATCTCCCTTATCCTCTAGTCACTTTTGTCACAGCTGTGCCATCGAGCCTGTGACATAGCGCTCAGATATCAGTGGGCCTCACACAATCCAAAAGTGTCCAGTGTCCACAAGTGTCTGCAGAAATTCAAAATCTCCCTTATCCTCTAGTCACTTTTGTCACAGCTGTGCCAACGAGCCTGTGACATAGCGCTCAGATATTAGTGGGCCTCACACAATCCAAAAGTGTCCAGTGTCCACAAGTGTCTGCAGAAATTCAAAATCTCCCTTATCCTCTCGTCACTTTTGTCACAGCTGTGCAATCGAGCCTGTGACATAGCGCTCAGATATCAGTGGGACTCACACAATCCAAAAGTGTCCAGTGTCCACAAGTGTCTGCTGAAATTCAAAATCTCACTTATCCTCTAGTCACTCTGGTCACAGCTGTGCCATCGAGCCTGTCACATAGCGCTCAGATATTCATTGGGCCTCACACAATCCAAAAGTGTCCAGTGTCCACAAGTGTCTGCTGAAATTCAAAATCTCACTTATCCTCTAGTCACTTTGGTCACAGCTGTGCCATCGAGCCTGTCACATAGCGCTCAGATATTCATTGGGCCTCACACAATCCAAAAGTGTCCAGTGTCCACTAGTGTGAGCAGAAATTCAAAATCTCCCCTGTCCTATAGACACCTTGTACCTTGTTTTACATTACTATATAGTTTGTTGGATTTTGTCTACATTTTTACCAAAAATGAGGAAGGCTGGTGGAAGAGGCCGTGGAATTGGGCGGGGGTTGGCAGCTGGTAATGATGGTGTTGGTGGGGGATCTGATGGTAGTGGCAAGAGCAAAATAGGACCGAATGCAGGAGGTGTTGAGCCTGCGTCATCGTCTGGCTCCATAAGGCTTCAAAGGCTTAGTTTTCTAGGAGTTGGCAAACCGCTTTTAAAGCCAGAGCATCAGGAAAAAGTTTTGTCTTACATTGCTGACTCAGCCTCCAGCTCTATCGCCTCCTCTTCTTCAGTTGTAAAAAGTAAAAGCACTGAGTCGTCATTGGAGGCTCATGTTCATGAACCACACCTTTCCTTGTGTCCTTCACCCCAACCAAGATTGAAGGATGACGCAGGCATACTACTGATTACTCCATGGAGCTGTTTTCACATACCATGCCTGGATTATCAAGTGAAATGGTGAATTACCCAGGCCAAGATGAATCTGACATGGAGTGCACTGATGCACAGCCGCTGATGGATGATTCTGCTGGTACATTCACTCAGAGCACTACATTGTCCTCACAGTGTACAGAGCCAGATTCTGACCCTGATGAGATTCAGGTGCCCCTTCCCGCACACTATACCACCATACACGGTGACACAGAGGAAGGTGCACATGACATTGAAGAGGAGGTGATGGATGACCCAGGTGTTGACCCAGATTGGCATCCATTGGGGGAAGAGGGTGCCGCTGCCAATAGCTCAGAAGAGGAGGAGGAGCATCCGCCGCAGGCATCGACATCGCAACAGCTGTTATCTGGCAGGCACAGAGCAGTCCAAAAACGGGTTACAAAAAGCCGAAAAGTTGCTGGACTGCTTGGCCAGACGGTCAAAATAGCACAGCGTGCAAGGACGCAAAATGTCTTCCATAGTAGAAAGAGTGCAGTGTGGCACTTTTTTGAACAAAATCCTAATGATCAGGAGTGCCAAGGTTATCTGTAAGAAGTGCGCAAAGACCTTTAGCCAAGGGAAAAATCTGAAAAATTTGAATACCAGTTGCATGCTTAGACATTTAACCAGCATGCACTTGCAAGCGTGGACACAACACCAAACCTCATGTGCAACTTATCACAACGAAGGTAGTCAGCAATGCTACATTGTTTCCCCCACTGTAAGCCCACCGGTTAGCACAGCAGCAAATGTTGAGGTGTCGTTGCAAGGCCACAGCAGTCAGGGAATCCCACTGTTATATCAACGAAAGACTGATTCTAGGCCATCAGAAAGAACACCAACTCCATCACCATCATCAACCCTCTCTCAGTCCACCCTGTCCACCGCTACTTCCACCATATGCAGCTCTCAAGTCCAGCTCACCCTCCCAGACACTATGAGTAGGTCAAGAAAGTACTCAGTCTCTCATCCGCGTACACTGGGTTTGAACGCCCACATTGCCAAACTAATCTCGTTTGAGATGATGCCCTTTCGGTTGGTGGAAAGCGCAGCTTTCCGCGAACTCATGGCCTATGCAGTACCACGCTATGACCTACCCAGTCGCCACTTCTTCTCTCGCAAAGCCATCCCAGCCCTCCACCATCATGTGAAAGACTGCATTGTCCATGCACTCAAGCAGTCAGTGAGCGGAAAGGTGCACCTCACAACTGATGCATGGTCCAGTCGGCATGGCCAGGGCCGTTACGTGTCCATCACTGCGCACTGGGTTAATGTGGTGGATGCAGGGTCCACAGGGGACAGCGGTGGTGGGACAGTGCTGCCTAGCCCACGGTATAGGAAACAGTTGGCTGTAGGCATTCGACCCTCCTCCACCTCCTCCTCCTCCAGAAGCGAAAGCTCATCCACAGAGCGCAGTCGTACGAGCACTCCATCTGCAGCTGCCACTGTTGCACACGAGGTGTCCCCCTATCGAGCAGCTAGTGGAAAGCGTCAGCAGGCTGTGTTGCAGATGATGTGTTTGGGCGACAGACACACCGCCGAGGTGCTGGCCGAGTACTTTCAGCGACAAACTGAGTCATGGCTGGGCAGTGTACATCTTGAGGCAGGCAAGGTAGTTAGTGATAACGGGCGTAATTTTGTGGCAGCCATAGCCCTTTCAAAACTCAGCCACATACCTTGCTTGGCTCACACCTTGAACCTGGTGGTGCAGTGCTTCGTCAAAAATTATCCGGAGTTAACAGCCCTGCCCTAGAAGGTGCGAAGACTGTGCGCGCACATCCGCCGGTCGCCTGTACACTCCGTTCGTATGCAGAAGCTGCAGCGATTGCTCCACCTTCCCAACCACCGCCTCATTATCGACATTGCAACAAGGTGGAACTCCACCCTGCACATGGTGGAGTGGCTGTGCGAGCAGAGGCAGGCCATAATGCATTTGTGGGAGGATACACGGCCAGGCACTTTGAGAGCAGACATGGAGTTGACCGGTGTGCAGTGGTCGAAGCTGAAAGACCTCTGTAAAGTCCTTCAGTGTTTTGAGGAATGCACACGGCTGGTAAGTGCAGACGACGCCATCCTAAGCATGAGCATCCCACTTATGCATCTGCTCATGCAAACTTTGACGCACCTTAAGGAGCAGGCTTCTGCAGCCAATGTTGATGAGGAGGAAGAGGAGGAGGGAATCCTTGATGACATTCAGCCATTGTCTGCTCAGGGACCTCTCCTGGACGAGGTGGAGGAAGAAGAGGAGGAGGAGGAGGAGGATGATGGGGATGATTACTTAGGGGAGGAGGATGCATCTCGTGGGGCAAGTGAAAATGTTGGCGTGGCAAGGTCTGGTACAGGGTTTGTGCGTGACTGGAGGGATGTGGATTTGCCAGAAAGTGCTCCTCCAACCAGCACTCGCAGTGCATCATTGACACCGGGAACATTGGCCCACATGTCAGATTATGCCTTGCAGATCCTAAAAAGGGACCCCCGCATTGCCAAAATGATGAACGATGACGACTACTGGTTGGCCAGCATCCTGGATCCACGCTATAAAGGCAAATTACAAAACATCATGCCACAGGAGAACCTTGACCTAATATTGGCTAATAAACAAGCAACTCTGGTAAATCGGTTGCTTGAGGCATTCCCAGCACACAGCAGCGGTGATGGTTCTCACACGAGCCGTACGGGCCGGGGTCAGCTTGGCAGAGGTGTTCGTGGTGCACACAGCAGAAGTGGCGTTGGAGACAGGGGTTTCATGACAATGTTGTGGACTGATTTTTCAAGTACCGCTCACACAACTGGTAATACTGCATCGATGGAAAGTGACAGGAGACAGCAGTTGTCAACTATGGTTACAAACTACTTTTCCTCCCATATCGATGTTCTCCCACACAGGTCATTCCCCTTTGACTATTGGGTCGCTAAACTGGACACCTGGCCTGAATTGGCCCAATATGCCTTACAGGAGCTCGCTTGCCCAGCTGCAAGTGTGCTATCGGAAAGAGTCTTCAGTGCAGCTGGATCAATCCTGACAGAAAAAAGGACCCGTCTGTCAACCCAAAATGTGGATGATCTAACCTTCATTAAAATGAACCACGCATGGGTTTCCAAGGATTTTGTCCCACCTTCCCCTGATGACACATAGGGTGACAGAAAAATGGCTTGCTTTGGTCCACCTCTTCCTGGGACTTGACCTATTTCACCTTTTGCATCAGCTGAATGTCCAACATCAACATATGCCACTTTCTAAAACTCCCTAACTGTGCTGCCTCCCCCCCCCATGGCCGGGGTCACCACCTAGCGCACGACACCGTGCGAGTGCCGTTGCCCTGGACAGGTGGGTAGGCCGACTCTTGGGCTCAGGCACTGGCACAGGGTCCCTCATAGTGCAATCAAGTGTCTCTGACGGTGGTGGTGCACACCCGCCATCAGACACACCGCCGTACTATGAGGGGCCCAGTGCCAGTACCGACGCCCACGAGTGGGCCCCCCTTGCTTGGGCAGGGACCCAACATTTGCAATCTTTACCTCTCCCTGCTCCTCCGCTGTGTAGTCTGGGCCGTCAAATCCATACTGGGCCTAACACCGCCTGAGCCTGCCTCCTGATGTATAGACATATATTTTGAATGTGTACGCTATCCATACATGTTATCTGGGGATACGGTACCCTTTCTAACCTTTGTGCAATCACGTGCAATCCATACTGGGCCTAACACCGTCTGAGCCTGCCTCCTGATGTATAGACATATATTTTGAATGTGTACGCTATCCATACATGTTATCTGGGGATACGGAACCCTTTCTCACCTTTGTGCAATCACGTGCAATCCATACTGGGCCTGACACCGTCTGAGCCTTCCTCCTGATGTATAGACATATATTTTGAATGTGTACGCTATCCATACATGTTATCTGGGGATACGGAACCCTTTCTCACCTTTGTGCAATCACGTGCAATCCATACTGGGCCTGACACCATCTGAGCCTGCCTCCTGATGTATAGACATATATTTTGAATGTGTACGCTATCCATACATGTTATCTGGGGATACGGAACCCTTTCTCACCTTTGTGCAATCACGTGCAATCCATACTGGGCCTGACACCGTCTGAGCCTGCCTCCTGATGTATAGACATATATTTTGAATGTGTACGCTATCCATACATGTTATCTGGGGATACGGAACCCTTTCTCACCTTTGTGCAATCACGTGCAATCCATACTGGGCCTGACACCGTCTGAGCCTGCCTCCTGATGTATAGACATATATTTTGAATGTGTACGCTATCCATACATGTTATCTGGGGATACGGAACCCTTTCTCACCTTTGTGCAATCACGTGCAATCCATACTGGGCCTGACACCGTCTGAGCCTGCCTCCTGATGTATAGACATATATTTTGAATGTGTACGCTATCCATACATGTTATCTGGGGATACGGAACCCTTTCTCACCTTTGTGCAATCACGTGCAATCCATACTGGGCCTAACACCGTCTGAGCCTGCCTCCTGATGTATAGACATATATTTTGAATGTGTACGCTATCCATACATGTTATCTGGGGATACGGAACCCTTTCTCACCTCTGTGCAATCACGTGCAATCCATACTGGGCCTGACACCGTCTGAGCCTGCCTCCTGATGTATAGACATATATTTTGAATGTGTACACTATGCTATCCATACATGTTATCCGGGGATACGGTACCCTTTCTCACCTTTGTGCAATCACGTGTAATCCATACTGGGCCTGAGAACGGCTGGCGAGCTGTTAAGCAAGCTACAGCACCTGTGGTTTGCACACGTAAGTTTTTCATTTTTTCAGGAATGACGGTTAGGCCTAATTCCGGAACTGCGGTTGACCTGCACTTACTGGGAAATCATAGTTCACGGGTAATAATTGTAATCACAGATCCCCATCACTAACGTTGTTCAGCGGGTTATCTGCACCTGTAAGCGACAAACACTGGCCTTTTCAGTGTAGCGCACATGCAGCCACGGACATGTAAGAGCATGACACACCAGTTATTGGCCAATCTCATGTGCCAGAGCCTCACGTGTCCCTCTAGTAAGCCGGACTCGGACCGCGGGGCATGACGGAGTCTCGTTCGTTAACGGAATTAAGCTTGCAATGTGTGCATCTGTTCTGTAGCTTGCATGGTTGAGGTTTCCCAGGTGGAGTCGAATTAAACCGTAGGCTCCACTCCTGGTGGTGCCCTTCTGGACATTCCTTTAAGGTTCAGCTTTGCAACCATACTGCCCACGTAAAACAAACACTTTGCCTTCATGAACGCTGTTTGGAGGGTCATGACTCATGGGAATAACGCCGCCCAATCAGTTAACCTGCTAGAGAGATCCTTCGTTGCTCCCAAGCATGACATCACACTCCCTAGGAGGAAGGTAATGCCACTGTGGCGACCGTACTCCTGGGGGCGACACAAGTGCACTGATGCCCAGCCACTGCTCGATGAATCTGCTGGTACATTGACCCAGACCACTACATTCCCCTCGCACGCTACACGGCCTGAATCTGACCCTGATGAAACTCAGGTTACCCTTCCCATATACAGTTCCATCTTACACGGTGACAAAGAGGAAGCTGCAGATGAAAGTGCAGGTTCGGCCCACCCGCCATCAGACACACCACCGTACTATCAGGGGCCCTGTGCCAGTGCCGTCGCCAATGAGTGGGCCCCCCCTGCTTGCTCAGGATCACAGCACTTGCAAGGTTGAAATACTGTGCAGTGAGATGGAAGATGGGAACGACGAGGAGTCCAGACTAGTACAGGGATTCCCTAGCGAGGAGACTTATTTCATTGTTTTCAATGTTGGGACAGCAATTTTTGGGGAGCACTATACTCTGGAGAATGATAGATGGGGCCCACCATACACTGGAACATTCCAAAGGTGAACATCAGACACTGGAGCAGCATTTACAGGGCCCATTATACACTAGAGCAGGGGTCCCCAACTGCCGGTCCGCGGCCCAGCACCGGGCCGCTGCAGTGCCCTTGCCGGTCCGCGGACACAAGGGGAGCCAGTGGCGGTCAGTGGCGTAGCGGGGGCGGGGGCGGCGCGCAGCAGTTCTTAGCGTCGGCCAGGGAGCGATCAAGCAGCTCCGCTGCCTGCAAGAGGGAATAGCAGGAGCGGAGCTGCAAGGACCCGTCCACTGCGTCCAGCTTCCTGCCCGCCGCCCGCGCTTCATGTCTCTGACTGACACAGAGAGGAGAGCGCGGCCGCTGCTGTGTCAGAGCGAGGAAGCGCGGGCGGCGGGCAGGTGAGAGGAGAGAGGTGGTGTGTGTGTGTGTATGTATAATGTGTGTGTGTGTGTGTGTGTTGGTCTGTGTTTGTGTAGCCTGGCCCTGGAGGAGATGGGGACATGAGGAGAAGGCCATGGGGGGAGTGATGGAGAGACGGCAGTGATGGGGTGAAGGCAATGATGGGGAGAGGGGAGTAATGGGGTGAAGGCAATGATGGGGAGATGGCAGTGATGGGGTGAAGGCAATGATGGAGAGATGGCAGTGATGGGGTGAAGGCAATGATGGGGAGAAGGGAGTGATGGGGTGAAGGCAATGATGGAGAGACAGCAGTGATGGGGTGAAGGCAATGATGGAGAGACAGCAGTGATGGGGTGAAGGCAATGATGGAGAGAGGGGAGTGATGGGGTGAAGGCAATGATGGAGAGAGGGGAGTGATGGAGATAAGGCAGTGATGGAGAGATGGCAGTGATGGGGTGAAGGCAGTGATGGGGAGAAGGCAATGATGGGGAGAGGGGAGTGATGGGGTGAATGCAATGATGAAGAGATGGCAGTGATGGGGTGAAGGCAATGATGGGGAGAAGGGAGTGATGGGGTGAAGGCAATGATGGGGAGAAGGGGGTGATGGAGCACTTATTCAAAACCTATGGTGAGTTGAGTCACATTATAAATGTTATTTAATTATAAGTATGCAATGCTACACTACAACCGCGTCCATAGCCCCGCCCCCTTATGAACAAAGCCCCGCCCCTGCCACACCTCCATCCCCACCCTGCCGGGCCATGGAAGAATGGTCTTGCTTGAAACCGGTCCCTGGTGCAAAAAAGGTTGGGGACCACTGCACTAGAGCATTAGAAATGGGGCCCATTATGTTTGGAGCATTATTTGGGCCCATAAGACAGTGGAGCTTCATCCATGGGGACCAACATATACTGTAGCATTATGTGGAGCTCATCATATACTGTTTCAAACATTATATGGGACCAATGATTCTGTATGGAGAAATAGATGGGCCTTGTCATGAGCTGTAAAAAGTGAAGTATTTTTCATTGTACTATACCGCTATTTCTCTGCCGTATCGGAGCATGATGAGTTGTGGTATGTGTTAAAGGGGCGCTCTTTCGCCCAGGGCACATGAAAACCTGGAGCCAGCCCTCCCCCCCACAACTGTAGCCAAATAACCCCCATTTTTCAGTGCGTTACTTGTATTATGAAGTTAATTAAGGTTGACAAGCTTACAGTAAGTAAGAAGAATTGATGCTTTTGGCATTCAAATGGGCACTGTTGGTGTGTTTCCTGTCCTCCTCTCACTGCCAACTTTTATTCCCCATTGACTTACATTGGGTTTCGTGTTTCGGGACGACCCCGACTTTTCCCTATAATCGGACGATCTTGCTCGACCCGACTTTTGGAAAAGTCGGGTTTCACGAAACGAAACGCGACCCTAAAAAACCAAAAGTCGCTCAACTCTAGTAGATACCAGTCCTGCAGAAGATACAAGAGTTTACAATACAGTTACAGATGATAACTTACAGGCCACGTTCTTTCTGATAATCGTTCACTTTTACACCTTACTCAGACCGACATGACTACTTCTCCAGCCAGGACTCGTCTGCAGAGATTACAGCAAAGACACATTTGACTTCTCACATTTTCAGCTTAGTACCCATCTATCTCCAACCTGCACAAACTACTCACCCAATACTGAGCCGCTGCTGCCGTATGTGTCCCTACTATTGTACCTGATACCCCAATACTGAGCCGCTGCTGCCGTATGTGTCCCTATTACTACACGTGATACCCAAATACTGAGCTGCTGCTGCCGTATGTGTCACAATTACTACACCTGATACCCCAATACTGAGCAGCTGCTGCCGTATGTGTCCCTATTACTGCACCTGATACCCCAATACTGAGCCGCTGCTGCCGTATGTGTCCCTATTACTGCACCCGCTGTGTGGTACAAGCGCAGGGATCCTCTAACTGCCTCACATAATAATGCCACCATTGTGCCCTTTACATAGCAGAATGTCTCTTGTGCCCTCACAGTAGCTCCCACACTTTATATAGACCCCCATACTGTATGATGGCCCCCACAGTAGCCTTTAAACTGTACTGTATAATGGCCCCCACATTAGCTCCCATACTGTATAATGGCCCCTGCATTAGCTCATCTACTGTGTAATGACCCCTGCATTAGCTCCCATACTGCATAATGACCCTTGCATTAGCTCTCACGCTCTATACTGGCCCCACACTAGCTCCCATACTGTATAATGACCCCTGCATTAGCTCTCATGCTGTATACTGACTCCCGCATTAGCTCATCCGCTGGATTATGACCCCCGAATTAGCTCTAACACTGTATAATGGCCCCCGCTGTAGCTCCCATTCCTTTGATTCTGGTCTCTGTCGGTCCCTGTTTGTGAGCTACAACCTGCACAGTCCTGATATATATGACAAAGAACTAAATAGAAGAAAATATAAACAGCCAGTGGGTGCGTATAGAGTCCAGGAAATGGGTATAGCTCCCTGAATGTACCCAGGTGACCCTAAAAGAAATACTCTTGTCTGAACAAGACCCCAAAGAGGGAGAAAGAAAGAGGGAATTAGAAGAGAGGGAGGTAAAATATTACTATATGAGATGATAGGACCCTCACCCCGGCTACAGGACCAAGTCACAGGGTGTGTGTGTGTGTGTGTGTGCGTGTGTGTATATATATATACTGTATATATATATATATATGTAGAGATATATGAAATATACGGCTGCCAAACATTCCAGGTATTTACCAGTCTTCAATATAGCAGCAAAAATGAAAGTAGCACACCATTTAGACAAAATGAAAAAAAAAGTTTTGGTTCTCCTGGAAAAAGGTTCTCAGTGAACTGAAACGTTGCTGAGCCCCAATGAGCTATTAAAACACTATTTTTTAATTTTGTCAATACTCCGCTGCCTTCATTTTTACTACTATAGATTTTTACATTTATATACCATATATACCATATATATGATACCACTCATGTCAGTTGCTCTGAGGCACAGTGAGATTTGCACTGACAGAGATGCCTTCTGAGCTGTATAGAAGTTCAAGTAGCCGCCATAAATCTACTGTGCCTCAGATACAAGAAAATAAACCATCCAGGACTTGTCAGGAGGGGAGCAGCGTCCTTCCCCCTCCTCACTGCACAAACCCCTCAGGGCCCTCAAGTTCTTACTCACAGCACCGTCTTGTCCTGCTACTGTCCAGGTGAAGAAGCTGGTGCTGTGTGGTGACCTCTCTCCTGCAGACACACAAGGAGCAGTGTGGGCATGTCTGCAGTTTGCTGGAGGAAGCTTAAAGCTATAGTCTCCCTGCAACTACAGTGCAGCTTAGCTACATCAGTGAGCTGCTCACGCTGACATAGTTAACAGTGGCAGAAGCTCTGGGTGGGCCCCTCAGATCAAGGGGCCCGGGGCGACTGCACCCTCTGCCCCCCTGCTAGATTTGCTACTGTGGCTTATCCATCTATAACATGGTATGACAGATATCGAAACTGTGTAAATGTTTGGAGAAGTTCTCTGATTTCATAGGGACATGGAGCTACAAGTCAATTCCCTCACCCCAGACAGAAAGTATCATACTACTCTAATAAATATATTTAAAACCTAATGTCCTATGGGTTTATTGTTAGCACTTTATATCCCATACTGAGTGCCAGAATCTCCATACCCAATTGCCTAACAGAAGTAAATGGAAGAGTTTAATTTCCACATTAAATGTTTTTTTTTTTTACAACTATTTTACCCCCTTTCACATATCCTAACTACTCCTAAGTATCACTTTTCTAAAGTATTTTTATTACATGCACTGCTTCTACATACTTTGTTGTCAAATGGCCACTGCTTCCTGTCTAATACTTTGGATCAGGGCACCAGAATTGCACAAAATGATAAGAGGATATCACTGATTGGGACGTAGTTGCCTTTCATTCATTGACAAAAATATGAGCTAGCATGAATAGTGTTGTGATGTGTTGCTTGCTAATTGAAAACATATTACAGTGCATGTCTTCTGACAGGCCGATGCTCCAAAGCATCTGCAGGATCGTTGCAGAGGCGGACATTAAAGCGTCATCTGAGCTTGGTGTTGTGTCATGCACAACGCTTTGAAGCCTCTTCAGCTCACAAGCCCTGTGATATGCTTTCTAATCACAAGCTGCACATTGCATCATTTGTTAGCTGCAGGGGTCGGTGTTCCAAGCCATCAACAGAGCCAGTATTCATCATCCATCTCCAAGCTCGGATCAACCTTGACCATGCATTGCATGGATCTTGCTGATGCTTTGGAGTGCTGGCCCCTACAGCTGATAGGTCAGATTACCAATACAGGAGACCCTAGTGATAAAGGCAGCATTGTTTTTTGTATTGGAACTCAGCCATGCAGGACATTTTTGTCCAGTCTCTTTCTTATGGTGGAGTCATGAACACTGACCTTAACTGAGGTAAGTGAGGCCTGCAGTTATTTGGATGTTGCTGTGGGGTCTTTTGTGATCTCTTGGGGTAATTTTGGTTGGCCAGCCACTCCTGGAAAGGTTCACCACTGTTCTATGTTTTTGCCATTTGTGGTTAACGGCTCTCAATGTGATTTCCTGGAGTCCCAAAGCTTGAAAAATGGCCTTATAACCTTTTCCAGACTGATAGATTCTTTGTTCTCATTTGTTCCAGAATTTCTTTTGATCGTAGCATGATGGCTAGCTTTTGAGGATCTTTTGGTCTACTTCACTTTGTCAGGCAGGTCCTATTTAAGTGATTTCTTGATTGAAAACAAGTGTGGCAGTAATCAGGCCTGCACATGGCTAGGAAGTTTGAACTCAACTTCCCAAATATAGGATAAACCTCAGTTAATTATTTTTTGAGGGATGGGGAGGGGCAATCAATTTTTCACACAAAGCCTTGTAGGTTTGGATTTTTTTCTCTTAATAATAACGGCCTTCATTTAAAAACTGCATTTTGTTTTACTTGTGCTATCTTTGTCTAATATTTAAATTTGTGATCTGAAACATTTATGTGTGACAAATATGCAAAAGAATAGGAAATCAGGAAGGGGGAAACACTTTTTCAACTATAGATGCTCACGTCACTTCCCCTTCCTCCATTACCTCTTATCTTCTGAAGAGATACAAGTATAAATCATTAGCAGGCAGCTTTTACAGTGGGTGTCCATTCTCATTTGGACTTGTGCTTGCTCCAATGCACAGTTTTCTCTGTATGTAGATACAGGGATGGCAGTGTAAATTTAAAACAAAACACTCATGGCTGAATGTGTTATAGAAGAACATTTGTGGGCCTCTAAGGTTCTACTAATACTACAGTTCTATTCACCAGAGCAGTCACTCAAGGAAAAGCCCACCATGCCAAAAACTAGGAAGTAAGGAAACGGTTAGTAGATTGCTCTGAGCTGCTCAAGAGACAACTTCAGTATGGAAAGTAAAAGCCCCTGCTTCGCTTGAGAAGCAGATAAAGCAAATAAAGTTATCCAGCCATTTTGATATAGAACTTTACCAATTTATTAGTACATGTACATTAAAAATATTGCATCAATGAAAAAATCGACACGATTCGGTCATTGAACTTACCTGAGTCATAATGTGGGGAGGAGGATCCCCATATAGTGATTGGGCCGGAACCAAGGGGACCGCCATCAGGGTTATTGAAGGAATCACATCAGGAGGATTACAAAGGGAGACATGCGACTGAAGTTGTCAGGGCAACAGGGGGCGGGGCTAGGGTAAAAGGAGCAGGGGACGCGCTGCAGTGGCAGTTGGGAGAGAGTGAGAGTGAAGGCAGGACGCAGGGTGACTTGCAGGGGCACTGAGAGGAGCCTGCAAGGAGAAAGCTGCTGATTCACCGACAAGAGAGACGTGAGAGACTGTTCCGAGAGTCTGCTCCCCGTCCCCGTTCTGAGAGGATCATCCCTGCTGTCCCCCACCTTGGTGAGAGGGGAACTTTACCTCAGGTTGAGGCCGTGAGTACCCATAACCAGGCTACAGAGGCCTGGGCACTCCCCCCCAGCCCTCCCCCATCACGCCGACCCGGCCGTCACCGGCCTGAAGATACGCCACCTCGTCACAGGCGAGACAAAAGGCCCGCTACCCCGGCTTTGGGAGAGACTCCTTGATAAAGGATGGCTACAGGTGATCTGGGGAACTGCGTCATCACCGCGCGCCACCTTCTTCGCTTTCTTTAGGGCCTGTTGCACCCCAGCGGCATCGCTTTCTTCAGGGCCTGTTGCGCCCCACCGGCATCGCTTTCTTCAGGGCCTGTTGCGTCCCACCGGCATCGCTTTCTTCAGGGCCTGTTGCGCCCCAACGGCATCGCTTTCTTCAGGGCCTGTTGCGCCCCACCGGCATCGCTTTCTTCAAGGCCTGTTGCGCCCCAGCGGCATCGTTTTCTTCAGGGCGTGTTGCGCCCCACCGGCATCGCTTTCTTCAGGGCCTGTTGCGCCCCAGCGGCATCGCTTTCTTCAGCGCCTGTTGTGCCCCACCGTCATCGCTTTCTTCAGGGCCTGTTGAGCCCCATTTCTACCCGGGGTAGCGAGACTTCAGGACAACCGCCTCAGCGACCTCTACGCGGCCACGCTCACGAAACCAGCAGTCCCTGGAAGGCTAAGTGGCATTATAATTTGGTTAAGATTGTTGAGTCCCTGCATGGACTGTTTGTTTTTGTTCTTAATTTTATGTCTGTTCAGCCAAGCCCAGTGGCTACATTTAGATAAAAGTTATTTCGCAAACCATCATTCGTCTAGTGTCTCATCACTACATCCTGCGAACCTGCTCACCCTACAATGGCAACTTGAGAAAACCTTTTAACTCATTGCAGAACATGTAAACTGTGCATAATGATTCACAATTGCGGTCATATGTGACATACTCCCAGACTGATTTCTGCTAATTTATATGGGAGTGTTCAGAGATACAAAAATTTTGGTCTGAACTCAGTAGCAGTAGAGGAGCCTATAGATTACACAGCAGAGATGTGTTTATTCAAAATCTTTGATGGAGAACACTATTTTTTACATGTTGGAATTTCCCTAAGCTCTCATTAAGTGAAGGATGACTTTTGCAATGCCGTGGAAGGAACTAAGGTGATCCTGTATATGTCAATGGTAAATATAGTAAAAAAAACACTTCAATATGACATAAAGGGTATAAAAAAAGCTGCCTTCAAATATATGAAAAGAATTATGAAGAAAGTGGTGAAGTCTCCTGGGATACAGTTTTTGGGTGCAGCCCGTACCAAAGCTCTGTGTAATAAAGTTAAATGAATACACCCAAATGTAGTTATCCTGTGACATGGTAGCATTCGTACAATCCTTTATGAACATAAACCCTGTTCATATTTTACACCTCATCTTCTTCTATGTGCATTTATCATAATACACATTAAATTGATTCCAGATGTATCAGCTCTATTGACTTCAAGGCTTTTCATTTTTACAACAGTTGGACTTAAGTTTGTAATTTAAATTACTAAGACAGAGTTTTTTTGTGATTAGAATATGTGATTGTTACATGTTTGTTCTTTTTTACTTCAATATATATATATATTTTTATTTTTTTAAAGACAGTTTCAAGCCTATAAATAACAAAAAGGCTGATTCCAAAATTATACAACCGCTTATCCAAAGGGCATGAACTTGCAACCCGTGATATTAGAGCAAGGTATCCTGATAACATTAAGTACCGCTTCCTCGGTTTTGTTACAGCACATTATGGGTAACTTCAGCCAAAACATTCTTAACTGATTCCCCTGCTTCACCAGCTGTCAGTGTGCAGCTACCTACTTGTGAGGAGTATCAAATGCTGACTGACAGCACTATTACCCACAATGATGGCTCCTCTGGAAACATAAGATTAATGTGCACCGTCTGATCCTGACTTATCTCTCCAATGGCTTATATGTTCCATCACTTTGCTATACTAATGATCTTTCCTTTGCTTTATCTCTTTGCAGGTATAAAGCATGTTTTACAGAAGGCCTTTATTTCTAACTGAGACACTATATATTGTCTTTCTTGTCAACAAAGAGAAAAGAGTTCAAACTGTTTTTGGTTTGACTTTCTCTACTTAGGGCAATAGTGACCATTAATTGGTTAAGTCTACAACAAATAGCCTTATCTGATAGATAGGCAAGAAGAGGGGTGCAACGGGGAAAGCTCCTATACTAGTCAGTTTTTACATTAGCTAGATAGTAAAAATTGCTGTAACGGTGAGTCACTTCTCACGGGTAAACCATGAGGTTGGGAAGTAAGGGAGTCCAACATAAAATGCCAGGAGGGTACATCATTAGCAAAGGGATAGTACAAACAGATTGTCAAAGGCAAAGTCTAGGGTCAGGAAACCAAGGTCAGGGTGCACAAAGGCAAAAAGAGGTAATTCAAATGGGTAATCAAAAAGGCAGATGCAAGGTCTGGCAACAAAGATCAGAATATCCGAACGCAGAGTACAGAGAAAACACACCACTGGCCTAAAAGCTTCAATTGGCAAGGTCTGATAATATCCAGCCAGCTAAATATCCAGGTAATCACCCAGAATGGGTGACATCTGGAACACCCTGTAGGCCTGACAAGATTGGGCACCAGGGCTGTCACTCACAATACTGACAGCTCAGCATGACCCTATCCTATAGAGTGGCTGAGCTGACACTCAGAGCATGGAAGAATCATGAAATAGCCTCCTTTTCTAGAGGGGCTATCAGAACCCCCAGGTTTCCCAGGAAACTTACAATGGAAGGACCTGATCCGGCGTTTTGCCTTCAGGGATTTTGGTTCTCTCCTCGTGTAAGTAAACCTTCCAGTTAATAGGGCACTGGAGGGAATTTTTGACCACCAGAGAATCCACAACTCTTTGTACCTCGTATTCTGAACTGCCATTGACAAAAACTGGAGGAGGCAAGGATGAGTGACATAAAACTGAATGGACAATTGAAGACATTAGGGATGGAAAGAGATAGAGGAAGCTTCAACCTTAAAAGTCACCTGTTTGACCACTTTCAGAATCTTTGAGGGACCAATAAACTTCTGACCAAATTTGAATGACAGTACTTTAACCTCTTCAATCCTGGGCCATTTTCCATTTTTGCTCCCCTGCTTTCCAGAACCATAACTTTTTTATTTTTCTGTTAATATGGCCATGTTAGGGCTTGTTTTTTGCGGGATGAGCAGTATTTTTTAACAATATCATTGGTTTTACCATATCTTACACTGGAAAACAGGAAAAAATTCCTAGTGCAGTGAAATTGCAAAAAAAGTGCAATTCCACAACTGTTTTTTTTTTAAACCATGTTCATCAAATGCTAAAACTGACCTGCATTATGATTCTCCAGGTCAATAGGAGTTTGTAGTTACCAAATATGTATAGGTTCTTTTTATTTAAGTGGTGTAAAAAAAAATCTAAAGTTAATTAACAAAAAAAAATTGTGTCATTTTCCGAAACCCGTTGAGTCTCCATTTTTTGTGATCTGGGACTGAGTAAGAGCTAATTTTTTACATGCTGGGCTGTTGTTTTTATTGATTCAGTTTTGTTGTAGATACAGTCTTTTAGTCATCCGTATTGCATTTTAGTGCAATGTTGCGGAGACCAAAAAAATGTAATTCTGGCGTTATGATTTTTTTTCTTGTTTCTCTGTTTACCGATCTGATTCTAAAAGTGGCGATACCAGATATGTGTACTTTTTTTTATTTTGAATCGGACGAATGGAGGGTGATTTAAACTTTTATATTTTTTTCTTATTTTTAATATTTTTTAAAACTTTTTTTTTAGTTTTCACTTGTTCAGATGTCTCCATGGGAGACTAGAAACTGTGATCATCCGATCGCTTGTGCTACATACAGCAGGGCTGCAGTCCTGCTCTATGGAGCAGAAATACTCACTTGCTATGAGCTCCAAATGCTGGGCGGTGCTCATAGCAATCCGGCAATGACAACCACAGGGGTCTGCTGGGAAAGATGTGGGCTCAGCGCCGGAGCCCACATCAAAGGGAGAGACACAACATGCACGTTGCATGTCTAGAAGGGGTTAAGTTTGTTGTTTTGAGATGACAACTAAACCTTATCACCTACTTTAAGCAACCACAGGGGTCTGCTGCATGTGACACGGGTGCCAATGGGCGGGATTAGTGATCCATTTCCAGTGTGATCACATTAAATGCTTTTGTCAGGGATTCACAGTGGCATTTAACAGGTTAACAGCCGTGGGTGGATCACGATTCCTCCCGTGGCTGTTAGAAGCACATGTCAGCTGATGAAATCAGCTGATATGTGCTGGGAAAGATGTGGGCTCAGCGCCGGAGCCAACATCAAAGGGAGAGACCCAACATGCACGTCTTATTCTAGGAAATTCACCAAAATGGGGATAAAAACCATGATTACAATAAAAAGGTGAGGTTGCAGTGGACTGATGTACCTGACCGTTAAAGGTGAACTCATCAATAGGTAAGATTGAAGAACTCCTGCTGAGCTGCAACAAAACATCTTAAAATTTGTTCGTAATCATGACTTGTCCTTTCTGTCTGAATATTGATTTCAGAGTGGTAGGCAGAGAAAAAGGACAAGTCAATCCCCAGTTTCCTATTAAAATCTTACCAGAATATGGAGACAAATTGCACTCCCCCATCTAACACAATGCTACTAAGAATTCCATGCATTCTCACAACATGACAAATTAACAACAAATGAGTCCACGGTCTTTTATGTACCTGAAGAGGCAGACATAGACCCAAAGGTTGTTATCAAGGCTGTTTAAAATGAGCACTGACCTCATGAAAAGAGACTTAAGGCCCCGTTACTCACAACAATGTCCCAGCGATCCCACCAACGATCCGACATGGATGGCATCGCTGGGACATCGTTAGACAGCCCATCCAGCGTTCACGACTAGCGAGCAAGCTGGTTTCCAATGTAAACAGCGGGTATCTAAGAGCCGCGCTGCTCTTGGTTACCCACTGTTTACTTTGGAAACCAGCATCCACGCTAGTTTCCAGGGTAAACAGGGGGTATCTAAGAGCCATACCCGGCTCTTAGATACCCGCTGTTTACCCTGCAAACCAGTGAGCACGCTGGTTTCCAAGGTAAACAGCGGGTAACCAAGAGCCACGCGGCTCTTAGATACCCGCTGTTTACATTGGAAACCAGCGTCCAGCGTCGCTGATCGCTGGTCTCTCGCTGCCACACGCAGCGATACACGCTGGCCAGTGGGAGACCAACGATCAAAAAACGGCCCAGGACGTTCGAGCGCGATCAGCGATACCCGGCAGGGGGGGGCTGGTCGCTGATCCCCATCACACACAGCGATTTCGCTAGCAAGATCGCTGTGGCATCACAAAATCAGCGATCTCGCTGGCGATATCGCTGTGTGTGATGGGGCCTTTATTCTTTGGTTTCATGCAAATAAGAAAACCACCAGGAAGAACCTGAGACTAATTTAGAAGTACCAGAGAAACCAGAGGATGGACCAATGAAGACTAGTTATTTTCCTACCAGCAATATGGGGTAACAAATCATTTTTCCAGAAGAAAATTATTAAAGCATTGAGTTTCTGCATCAACTTTTTCACTTTATTACCAGCTCTAAACATGATCAACAATGCATCGAGCACAAAGCAGTACCATCTCACGTGCGTGAGGTTTACTTTTCTAGCAGACTCCAAGTAACAAAGTTTTTTTATGTTTACTGATCAACTTAGCTTTTTTTTAAGAAACAAACCCACACTTCTGAATCCAAATTAATGCTTTGTAATTACTGATATATAAATGTTTCTCACATGGAGAAAATGTTTGAGAAACATTTGCGCACAGGATCGACTTAGTTAAGTAATATGAACACTGAGGTAAAAGTGCTCTCATTCCTACTTCTACAATTAAAAGCAATCGTGGATCAGTTTGGACTAAAACCAGAGCTGAAATAAAGCACCTTTTCAATTTCTTAAAAGCTTTTACTGTCTCCAGTTTCTAGTCAGATACTATATATTATCCCTCTTTTTTGACAAATCCAAGTAAAAGACTTTGCCAAGACAGAAAACCCCTTATTAAACTTTCTGTAGTAATAAGCAAAGCTTAGAAAACTAAACAATGTTTTCAAGGTTTTGGGCTGGACTCAATAGCTTGAACTTTAGATGTATACATATGAGATTAAAAATCTGAAGTAACTCACATCTTGCACTCAATTTACACATTTTCCCAATTTAGCAAGCAATTAATCCTCTCATAATTTCAAAAGCACCAAACAAACAGACATGATATTCAAGAGCAGTGAAAGAGAGAAAAAAATAAAAATGTCGTCAAGTTAAATCACCATGAATCTTCCAGGAAGATTCCTTAAAAGATCACAAAGGAAATTAGAAAACTAATGTCTCGGAATAACTTAGTCCAAAAAAGCATACCCTATGTTGCTTATTATAAGACGCACTTTTTCTCCACAAAATTTTGGGGGAAAATGGGGGTGTGTCTTATAATACGAATTGTAACTGAGTAGGACCTTAGCGGCTGTGGTGGAGTTGGGTCCCAAGGTTTCCATAAGCTTTTGGCAGCATCAGAGGCAGGAGTCAGGCAATGTCTTTGATTCCTAGACTGGTAAAACAAGGTTTTTGGCAATGCGGGGGCCCCATCGACATTTTGTGACAGCCCGGAGCTCTTCATTTATTCAACTCTTCTATGCGGTGGGCTCGGCACTGAGATCTCAAAGTTCGAAATCTTGGCTCCCAAGACCTCACTTGGTGCATGCGCCACCTACGGTATCCATTTTCCTGGAGTCCACCACATTAGCAAGAATGAAACACAGAAAAACACAGCATCATAAACGTGTAAAAAATACTCTGTTGTAAAAAAGTAACAGTAAACAGCTAGTGCTAGTAAAAAGATGATAACAAAACAGGGTATTTGGTTGATATGTTTTTTGCAAAAAATGTATACTAAGCCACTCTACCAAATGTCAAGGTATACCCATATCAGAGCACTCCCTAACTGATGTATTTAAAAACCTGACCATGTGTATGGTACCTATATGAGCAGGATTCAGAAAGGTAATGTCCGATGTGGACACGCTGTGGAAGATGGCTCCCTAATCTTGCAGAATCAAGAAACAAAATGAATATAAATTATATTCACATTAGCAAGAATGCAAGGTACGTGGTTCCGGGCTGTCACAAAATGTCTAATGAGCCCCGCACCACTGAACACCTCGTTGTACCAGCCTAGGACCTGCAGCCATGGCCCAACTCCTGCTGCTGAACACCCCATCCTACCAGCCAGGAGTCTGCAGCATCTCCTGCCTCCGCCAGTAGTGACCCTACCAACTGGGACCCCGCTCCACCACCGTGGCCCCCAGGTAAGCTACCGCAAAAGCAGATTATAACAAGTACCATTTTAATAAAAAAAACATTTTTTTCCTATTTTTCTCCCCAAAATTTGGGATGTGCCTTATAATTCTCGCAATACGGTAACTAGATACTATAAATGTCATCAAGAGTATTGAAAGCTGTTTTTAAGTTATCAGCTTGTCTTGTATGGATGAAATCGTAGGAAAAGATTAGTGATTTTTTTTTGATAAATGGTGGAGATGAGCAGATTACTTGGCACAACCCTAGTTCATGTTCCAGGAGGTCAGTACTCTCTGGCGGTGTACTGTACAGAAGCTGCATGATTTTTTTACCTCCCAGGTCCTCTAGTGTGGAGTTAGATTTTCTGGCCTGGTATGATTTCATGCTGTGGTACATGCACCACTTATGTTATGCCTCGTCAGCGTGGATAATCATTAACCAAGCCTGGTATCCTAGATACTAAGGAGATTCACCCAGCTTCTGTCCACTGCCAGAAAGCGCTGATGTGCACCATGGACTGGGATTGCATTAAACAATCTACTCTTCTCTAGCTACTGGCAATTATTATATAAGTAAAAATGAAAGGCAAAAATAATTGATCTTTAACTTTACTTGTTTTGTGTTGTCTGAATACATACAAGCCTGTAAACCATCATCTCGCTTTTTTAAATTCTCATTCACAGGCAACGATGATTGTCTAGTGAAGCTTTAAGGTAAACTATCAGTTAGAATGTAGATTGAACTTTTAGGTCCATTTACATGGAATACCTGAGTATGAGGCAGTGAGGGGAATCATAAACATGGGTTGACTCGTTATGTGTCCCCCAGGATATGCATAGTAGCATACTAAACCAGCTGGAGAGTATCGTAATTACAGCCACTGCTGTGGTTACAATGCAAAATAAAAGAGTGTGGATTTGGTCAAACTATTTGATCAAGTCAGATTTTACAAAACCTGACATGGGATTTTATTTTAGGAGAGATCTGAAGGATGGTAGTGGAATGGATCTCTCCCTCCATTCCTGGCCTTGGGAGTAGCCAACGTCCACGATTCCTATTTAAACTTTCAGTTAAGGTTTAAGTTTGTCAGTGTTTGGTTTGCAAGCATCAGAGCAGGAGGCTCTGTGCAGGACAGGTCTGTGTGAGACTCACCACAGGCCTGAGAAAGCAAGGCCAATGACGCACCCACAAGTGATACAATGGTGCAGTCTCCCACAGCAATGGATTTGATATAGACTGTTATGGTTGATCCGGCTACAAACTGGAGCATAAAGGTTGAGTTATTTTTTTAAGTTCTCAAAATAAAGTCGTTAAAGTTGGACTTTACCACACTTTCGTGAAAGCCGCTGCATTACAACAGGCAGAACAAAGTAAGCAATGTGCATTGAATGATCTGTAATGAATAGCTCAGTACTAATAGGCTGCCATGGTTCTTGACAGTCCAAGTTATTTTTACAGAAATGACGCATTGCCGAGAACGATGATCCTTTGCACTGCGCAATAAGATCATTTCACTCGCTGAAGCGTTTTGCATGTTCATCGGGTGATCATCAGCCTGTTTGCCCATAAAGATTGTCGTGAATCTAGCATTCCTAAGAACACTTTTTCACAGTTATCGTCCTGTCTAAATGCAGCCTTAGGCAGAAGAAAACATCTAATAACCAATTAGGCAATTATATTCTAAATGGAAGCAACCTGTTCAGTCTTTAGACTCTCAAATGTTCATGCAAACCAAATGGAGAAATTACCATGACATTTAGAGAGAATGACACACATTTAGCACAGCATTCTGTATCTCATTCCAACGAATGCCAGTCTCCAGAAGGAATGTTTCCAGAAACCAGTTATGCCTATGATAGATCAACGGTGATTACAAATTAAAATGACAGAGTTCCAAAATACGTAAAACTGAGTAACAAAAATTTCTAGGGTAACAAATTCCACAACTTCCTAAGGCATAAGAGAATCATTAACCACAGTTACTTACTGGTTTGGAATATTTGATGAATGGTTGTTTAAACATTTTATTTACATAGCCATTGATAAAGTAATAGCTGCTTTACTAGAAAGTCCTTAATTCAGATCACATTAGACAGACAATGACATTTTAGAAGAATAAAAAATAAATACATAGTATATAAACATGTGCATTTTCCCTGGCTAGCCTAAGTGAGGAAGATTTCCAGCAGCCTCTCAGAACAGGACTTGTTCTGATATTCTAAATCATTGCAGTAAAAATGGAGCTGCGGCGTTTCTCATCTCTGTCCACTCATCAGAGATACCCCAATCTTGATGGGTTACTAGCAGGACAATGACAATGCTACCATTGTAGGAGCAGGACTCAGAGTAAATGACTGTTCCTGGAGGCAATACTACAGTCTTCAATAAAATCTAATAGCTAATGACATAGGTGATTACAGGAAGTTCAGAGGAGAATGATGATCCACAATGTCACTTAGGCCAACTTTGCATTAGCGTATGGCATCAGATGATTCTGTCATGTGAGAGCATCGAACCCGATATGCTAATGACACTTGGCTCCTGCTCTGTTGTGAGCGTGAGCAGAGTGTCAGTGCTCTGTGCTCTAATGCTCTGGAATGAGAGGATCAGAGCATAGGTGTGGAGGAGATGGAGAAAGTAATTTCTCCATCTCCTCCATTGCTGGCATCCGGTTGATATCCAAGTGCAGTGTAAAGTTTCACATGCACCCATAGACTTGTATAGATTCATGTGTGGCGCCCCTCAGGGTCAAGTCACCTCAGAGGTACTGCACCTCATCCAGAGGTGTGGTATCCCACTCTCAGGTAAGGAGGGAGCACTACCCTGGACTCTAACACTCGCACCCAACACACACCAGTTCAGTCAGGGCATCTGGGTGTAGCCGTGGGGAGGATGGCCTCATCCCAGGCTGGCTAGGAAAAGTTGTCAGTCAGAGGGGAATGAGAGAAGGAGTGAGGGCTGACAGAGTCAGAGGAGAATTAGTGAGAAAGTGAGGAGACGGAGAAGGAGAAGGAAGGCAGTAGGAAGAGCTGAGGGAGAGTTGTGAGGGAAGCCTGAAGGAAGCTTCTGGAAGGACAGAAGGGTTCATTGGGGCACGGGAAGTGCAAGGCCACCCATGGGGCCCGTATCCAGAAGTGGAAGGACTAGGCCACAGTGGGGGAGCCAGCCCCTAAGACTAGTGGAGAACTACAGGAATCAACTAGCAAGCCGGAGGCTGGGGTAACTGTATGTACCTCAGCCACATCCACAGTCATTCACTAAAAAGGCAGCCATATAGGAGTAAGGGGACTCAAAAATTGACCCAACAAGGTCCATGGCTGCCGGCTTGGGGACACTGATTGTGAAGGTGCTGGGCAAGAGGGCAGAAACCAGCACAATGAGATGGCCAGGAGAGAAATGCACAGAAGGGAGTCCGGGAAAGGTGTATCCCAATCTACCTGAGAGTTTGCTGGACCCCTCACCTGGAGATCTGTGAGTAAAATTCTGGAAACTGCACCCAACTGTGTTATCTGTGTCATTTTACGTCTCACCTGCCCTGCACCGCATTCAACACAATAGCCACCATCTTGACTTATAACATCCTAACTGCCCTGGGACACAGCTCTGCCCATGGAGAGCTTAACCATCTTTGCTGTCCTAACACCATCCCAGATGATCTGCATCGCAACATTGGCTACCCTTGCCGAATACCACGGTTGGCGTCACGACTAAATCCCCTACAAACCACCTCATCATCATCTTTGATCTACCCCATCATCCTCATCTTTTATTAATTTTACTGGATGCCCAGGGCCACGGACAGGGTCACTACTGCCGTGACATCCCCTTTAAGAACTGTGGGGTTCTCCAACTGTCATCATGAACAGGATTTCAGAGCCTGACAAAGCTGGGTACTAGTTCGAAGCCCAGAAAAGCTGGGTACTGTGTGCCAGAGACTTTATTGTATCGCTAGAAATTTATTTCATGGTGTGCCAAAGATTTTAATGGACTGTCAAACCACCACCATAACTGAGCCACAGAGTGCAAACACCTGAACTTTCAAGATAACCGCCACAGCTTTGTCACAGAGGGAGTGCGAGCTGAGAGGGGTGAGCTGTGGTGGGCGGGGCCTCACTGTGAAGTGCAAAGACCATGCCCGCCCACGTGATGCGGAGGTGTCCGTCAGCAAGAAAGACCCACCTCCTGCATTGCTGTGGTGGGCATAGAGAAAGGAGAAAGTCCTGCCCCCAGAAGAGGTCAGGGGCGAATAGGAAGTGTACGGAGCATGTAGCTGCAAGCATGGCAGCAAAACACCGGGAAGACACCCCGCAGAGCGGCCATGACCTGAACCCACAGACGGCAAGGGATCTGGAGTCCTTCGGAGTACAAGTAGAGGAGCTGATCCGCCAGATCCATGGCATGCCACTGACCGCAGAGGGCTGGTGGAAGTCGGCCCTGCCAGAAAAGAAAAAGTTGAAGGAGCAGCATTCCTTCCGACAGGCAGCATCTCCAGTCCCGGTGGAGGAGGAGAGAACAGGCACCGGGACGACACCGCAGGCCGGTAATGTCACCGACCCTTCCCTGGTAGACGGGGAGCTCTTAGTGGGTCCAATAGCTGCGCTGCCAGTCCGTAAACCCGGCCGGGGTTGTACTTATCTGGATTGGGACCAGTCTACAGGCACAGAGAATCACCTAAGGGCTCCGCTCCAGCCCACGAGTCTACCAGAGGAGGTATATGCCGAGAGAGTAGTATGCCGCTGGGCACACCTGGGAACCAATTTAATTGGGTTCCCAGGGGAAGGACAGAAGGAAGTAGGAGAGGTGGAAGTATTAAGCTGGAAGGAGTATCAGCAACAGGTAGCTCTTAGGTGGGAAAAGAAAAATGAAGAACGCAATGCCCAGCCCAGGGCTATGGATGAGAGAAGCCTGTGTGGAAAGAAACAGTCCTGCAAGGCAAGGAGAGCAAACCAAGGGCCACTGAAACAGGGCACTGTGGTGGTTTTCCAGCTCAGCAGGGGCTGGGGATTTATAAATGAGCCCGACTTGCTGACAGAGATATTCATCAACCGCAGGGATGTGGAATCTCACGTCTTGGAGGGACACCCGGATAGCATTGTTCCAAGTGCAATCCGATTTTCTTTATCAGATTGCACTTGTCCAATTATATTGCAAGGGTGTGCGAGCCCTTACAGTGACAAACAGGTTCATTCAGAACTGATACCTTAACAACAGCCAATACAGCAGCCGCCAAAGGGCCTTATTATAGCACTCCCGAGAGTCCAAAAATCTCTGGGGTCTTGACTACCGGAGGTAACCAAAACCCTGGAGAACACGATCATATCACATTTTCGGGTCCCCATGATTGCCGTTATTCAATAAATAACAGAGTTAAAGTAAAAAAAAGTGTGTTCCCTGGAAAGATAATTTCTCTCTTATCTGCCATGATATAAAGGAGTAATTGTGCAACAAATTTTAGGAATCATTTTCTCCTGTTACCCTTGTTAAAGTAAAAAAAATTGGAGCTCCACACATAATCTTCCTTATTTCGTTGATGTCTTGAAACCTTGGATAGCTTATAGAAGTACTGACGAATTTGTCTCTCTAGCTCTGTAAGATCTTACATGTAATCATATAATATAATTGTATTATTACAGGACCTATTGTCCCCCCCTGCTCCCCCCCTTCCTTTCCCTCCAATACCCCATTCTTGTGGCCTTTTCTTTATACTACTACCGTATATACTTGTGTAAAAGCTGACCCGTGTATAAGCCGACCCCCCTAATTTTGCCACAAAAAAATGGGAAAACGTATTGACTCGCGTATAAGCCTAGGGTTAAATGGTGGTCCAAGAAGATGCTCCATAGATAAACCCCCCCATATGCTGCTCCACAAGGGTTAATGCTGCCCCATAAGATGCTTCATAAATACCCCTTATTTGCTGCTGCTGCTGCTGCAATAAAAAAAAATGACATACTCACCTCTCTGTCACTGGGTGCCAGGTGCCGGTGTCCTGAGCCCTTGGCAGTGGCGATATTCACCTGTCCCTGTTCCAAGCCATACATTGCTGTGTCTCCCGGATCTCTGCATTGACAGCACAGGATGTGCACTGACTACGTCATTGCGCCCTCTGCCGTCACAGCAGGAGGACCCAGAGACATAGCGGTGCACGGCTTGGAACGGGGACAGGTAAATATCACTCTGCCCCGTCATACTCACCCCTCCTAGCCGCAAGGTCTTCTCTGCAGCGGCAGCCCCTGTGTCTCCCTCTGCAGTCTGCTTCCTGCATCAGCTGGTCATGTGGTACCTCTCATTAAATAGGCGCATATTCATGAGTTTAATGAGCGGTAACACGTGACCACTGAATGCAGGAAGCAGACGGCCGAGGGAGACGCAGGGGCTGCAGAGAAGTGCCAGGAGAGGTGAGTATGGTCTCTGACCCCCCCGCCCACCCCCCCCAAGTATATGACTCGCGTATAAGCCAAGAGGGGGACTTTCAGCCCAAAAAATGGGCTGAAAATCTCGGCTTATACACGAGTATATACGGTAGTTTATTTGTTATTTCCTAAGGTTGTGACAACTGGGTTTTTTTTGTCATATATTCTAAGAATGAGTCAATTATTTTCATACTAGCTCTATGGATGTATTAATCAACGTTGTTTGGACCCTTTGATGTGTCTCTGATACAATTTGTCCTGCTAATGTTGTCACTTATTATTTGTTAATTAATTAATAAAACATTGAAAGCAAAACAATTTTTAAAAAGCTGTCACTTTTGAGTATTTTCTTTTATATAGGCCCCTGAAACTCACTTTAAATTTGATGTGGTCACTAAAAAAATGGTTTTGTAAATTTTGTTGGAAAAATTTGAAGTCGCTGGTCAACTTTTAACCCTTATAACATCCTAACAGAAAACATTATGTTTAAAAATAGTGCCGATGTAAAGTAGATATGTGGGAAATGTTATTTATTAACTATTTTGTGTGGTATAATAATTTGACTTAAGGCCATAACAATTTAAAGTTGAAAATTTTGAATGATAAAAAATTTGGGCAAATTTTCGGTATTTCCATAAATATGCGCAAATCATATCAAACAAAATTTACCACTAACATGAAGAACAATATGTCACAAAAATCTCAATCAGCTGAATATGTCGAAGCGTTCCAGAGTTGTTACCACATAGAGTGACCCTGGTCAGATTTAAAAAATTTGGTCTAGTCAGGGAGGTCAAAATTAAATCTGTCACTTAGAGGTTAAAGCTGGATCATTCTCTTGCAAATCAGTAGCCTATCTTCTAAATTCCATTTCTTATTTGACAATGAGATAAAAATTTTATTTTTGCCTTAGAAAAATAGTTAGGCTAATTGCACAAAAAAAACTTTTGTGTTAAAAAGGTTAAGAAAGAAATACGGTACCTCATTTGAGGATCACGTTGAAACAGAGAAATATCAAGACCTACTTGCTACTGTTCAAATGTATAAGTACAAAAGCCAGAGATTGGGATTATTTGGATTTGACCCTTTAAGGCCCAATTAGATGAGATCATAGTCTTTAAATTGGAATCTTTCAGCAGGTTTTTGCTACCTTCATCTGAGACCAGCATAATGTATGAGACATCGACCCTTATTACAGTGATATATCACTGACTGGATGCTGCAGTTGTGATAAAATCCCTGTTTTCTCTGCTGCAGATCTACCAGTGTTCTCTGAATGCTGAGCTCTGTATAACCTTGCCCACACAACTAATTGACAGCTTTCTGTGTACACTGTGCATAGGCAGAAATTAATGTGAGAGGCAGGTTATACAGAGCTCATTAATTTGGAAAACTGCATGACAGCAGGTTTACTAGTCCTCTAAACAGTAGGCTGAGGTTCTTAATTGAAAAACGCTTATTTGACAGATGGCTTTATGTACTGCGAGAGGATCTCCACTCTGTGGCAGGGAAAGGTAGCTCTAGAGTACGGCGAGGTACGTTAGTTTCAATAGCTCAACTAATGTGCCTTTGCATGCTTCAGATTTTATATAAAAAAAAAAGTCTGAACCTGATCTTCCACTGGACCCTGCTTTGCGTGAAGAGAGGCCTGGGGTGAATGGGTGCCCAGCACTGTGCTCCTCCTGGTTTATGGCAAAGTTATCCTGTTTTTCTGCCACTGCCGCTATAGTGAGATCATGACATACAGATTTTTACATCTTATTTGAAGTACTATAGTAGCTGTACAAGTCCTGTACTGGACTCCCCGTAGTTGTGACTAGACGCAGCCAAAGATTTATCATTACCAGAAAGAGAAACAGAATTTGGAATTCAGTACCAGCTTCAACCGCAAGACAGTAGCTGACATTAATGTAAGGCGCGGCCCTTTGTGAATTTTTCTATGGGACCCTATGATTTCTGTATACACTCCTGATATGTAGAAAGGTAACATTTTTTAGAATTGCTTGTAGAAAAAATACCTCCACACTCATGGACGGAGGTTGTACAACTCCATACTAAGAATTCGTACAGGCTTTGTATCTTGCCATACAGTAAGGGTGAGGAAACTTTATTCTGCCATGG
Organism: Dendrobates tinctorius; assembly: GCF_039654945.1. Classification (NCBI taxonomy): domain Eukaryota; kingdom Metazoa; phylum Chordata; class Amphibia; order Anura; family Dendrobatidae; genus Dendrobates; species Dendrobates tinctorius. The sequence continues at coordinate 5,898,470 of NW_027361708.1, forward strand.
GCCATTTGGATATGTAAACCATAATTTGCGGTGCGGTAGAAAATTATCAAATTGATATTTATTCTGCTCTATAAACAATTAACTCGAACCTAATGGAACTGCTTCTTTTTGGTGCGGCTTTGATGTTAGGTGTTATTGATGTTGCTACTTGCAACTGATTTTCCAGATTTGCCTCCGTTTGGAGCTCAGTTGACTCTTTGCTATGAATTTTGAAAGGAAAGCACTGGGTGCATATGTATCAGAGTGTCACCCTCAGCCTGTTTTCATGGACCATGCTGTAATGATGCCAACATTAGCATTACCTGTGGCTGATACACAACTTTTCAGACTGACTGGAGACTAGAACACAATACTTCCCTCTGAATTAAATGTACCTGATGGTTAAGGGGGTGGATGTAAGTACTTTTTCCCATCCAGGGGGCTGATCCCAAGAGAGGTAGAACAGTAAGCCACATGTTTGGTTTGGTAGTTGATGCGGTGTCTTGTGAAGGGCTAGGATCTGTTGCTGTAGCCAGGTGCTGATCCTCGGGCATGGACTATTAGAGACTATTAGAGATCAGTTGTGGGATTATGATGTCTTGCCCACCCTTCTGGATTTGAGGAACTAATCTAATGACTGCATGTCGTCAGATTACCTGGTGGCTCCCCCGGATTTGTTCCTTTTCTTGAGGCCACACTGCAGACTCTAAGGAATCATATCTAAGTTTGGTGGAATATTCTCCCTGTCTCAATAAAGGTCTTTTAAATTGTTCACTAGCCAGCAGTCCCTGCCTGCTCTGTCACACACCCCATCACAGCGTATACGTCACAGAAGGGGCTAGGGGCATATACACCACAGGAAGCATAGGGGCATATACATCACAGGAGGGGCTGGAGGCATACACATGACCATTGTGGCTTGGGGCAAGAGGAGCTAGGGACATACGCACTGGGTTGGTCCTGGGACATATACTCTACATTACAGGAGGAGCTGGGGCTGTCAATGTAGTTTTCGTTGTTGGGACGAGAGTGCAGAATGTAGTGACTCCACTCACAAAGTACGTCATCATGCTAGGTCTGGCCAGAATGAGGACATAATTCTTTATTATGCTCTGCAAAGAGTAATTAAAGTGCCCACTGCTGGCATCTTGCCCGTCCAATCACTCGAGTCCCCAGGAATCTGCCTAGGGGCTGGAGTAAAGGACTTTACAGGCCAGAGGTTCCCCACCCCTGCCAAACAGGCTCTTTATGCATGAGCTCTAGAGTTCCAGTTAAAGTTTGCAACAGCACCAGGAGCCAAATCTGATTTTCTTCTTCTGCTAGGGCTTAGTTCTTTAGAAAAGCAAAGTAAATTAGTTTTAAAGCCTAAAAAAGAAGGTGAAACATAAATGTAAATTAGTCAGGTAATAAATGGTTTTATTGATTAATACCAGCACCATTGCTATGATTTAGTAGCTAAGTAATAGACTTTTTCTTCTTCTACAAATGCATCTGTCTTTAATTCAAATACATGAAATTGTGCCTGTTTAACTTAACTGAATAGCTAATAGTAAAAAAATTGACTTAATCAAGAGGAAAAGAATCAAAGGGCAAGCTGTTCTGTCTTTCCTTATTTTAAGTAAAATATCAAAATATAAGGGATTCAGTTATATGAAAAAAGAAAGCTGGTAAGGCATGCTATGAAGTTTATTAAGGGCATAAAATCTATATAATAATTTTTCCTTGACCAAAATATATAAAGAAATGTATACTGTATGACACTGGAAATGAAGTTACAAGGTTAGTTAACATGGCTTGTAGATGAAGATGAGATTCACATAAAAGTAACAAACATGCAAATTCATTTAACTTTGATAACTATACATAGTACAACAACACATACAGTATTTTTCGGACTTTAAAACGCACTTTTTTACTCCAAAAATGTGGAGGAAAATGGGGGTACATTTTATAGTCCAGATGTATCTGTATGTGGAGGTGGGGGAGCGGCAGTGGCGGAGTAGCGGGTCACAGGAGGCAGGAGTCTGCGGCTGAGGCTAACTCCTGTACCCACTGCTAAAGAAAAACGAATATTCACTGCAATCTGCGCCCATGGGTGGTTTGGAATGTTTTATTGTTTCTCCTTAGGGATGAGCGAGTAGTGAAATGCTTGGACTCACTGTACTCGTTACGAGTAGCTCCTAATACTCGGGTACTCGTAACGAGTAGCGAGTCCAATGTAAGTCTATGGGAAATGCGAGTAATGGGCGCTGTGTGTGTGCCGGACTGTGCTGGAGTGTGCTGGGCTGTGCGGGATTGTGCTGGTCTGTGCAGGTACTGTACGGGACTGTGCTGGGCTGTGCAGGGCTGTGCTGGGACTGTGCTGGGCTGTGCAGGACTGTGCTGGGCTGTGCGGGTACTGTGCGGGGACTGTGCCGGGCTCTGCGTGGACTGTGCCGGGCTCTGCGTGGACTGTGCTGGGCTGTGCGGGACTGTGCTGGGCTGTGCAGGGACTGTGCAGGGCTGTGCTGGCTGTGCGGGACTATGCTGGGCTGTGCAGTTACTGTGCGGGGACTGTTCCGGGCTGTGTGGGACTGTGCCGGACTGTGCGTGCACTGTGCGGGCTGTGCTGAATATTGCGAGGCGAGTAGTAAAATATTCGCCAGGATTCGAGTACCGCATTACTCACCGAGTACCTAATCCTAACGAGTATACTCGCTCATCCCTATTACTCCTTAAAGTGGAGTAAATGTATGACACCATTGTTCTCAGCAGCAATCTGGGAATCAGAGATGCTTCCAGGGGTATTCTCCATGCTGTTCTCCTTTCATTCAGCACCTTTTCCGTTCACTCCAACATTTCCACTGTCCCCCAGACCTCTTTGTATGGTCGGATGGAAGAAAGCGTGGTTTTCTCATTGACTCCCATTATACTTGTTACTCTAAATGAACAAGCAAGAAATTGCTCGGTTCAAGCAACGAGCACCCGAGTATTTTAGTGCTCACTCATCTCTATTGCTTAAAAGTTCACAATAACAGTAATTTTGACCAGGTGTGCCCAAACCTTTACATGCCACTGTACAATAGTAAGTGCCACAAAATCATGTCCTCAACACATCTGATAAAATACAAGTAATGTGAACAACTCCGCTAACTAATTCTGCAGCGAGCAATAGCATGCGAAATACAGAGACTAAAGGAGACAAACGGTGCAAAATTTTTAATGCAAAAATTTAAAAACAAACTCTGCAAGAAGCATTTCTATCACATTTTTTCTTCTAGGTGTATTGCAACCATCATATCACTTTGACCTTACAATTGCTATTATTACCCTTTTACCCAGTTGTCGCTTTTCCTTTTCACTCAGTCTGTGATATCATATGATAAAAAAACTCAATGAAACCTTCCTAGCACTATGTATAACACGGAAGGTGCTTTTCTCTGCATGCTTCAGCGTTAGGCTAGTTTCAGACTAGTGGTTCTGGGCGCAGCACAGGGCCACCGCTAAACCCCGCCCCTGGCCACGCCCCCTCCTGTCATCTCCTCCTCCAATCGCATGACTGTGCATGCGATCAGCGTACCCTATACTTAGCGCTGGGTACGCTGATCGTGCGCTGGTCTGATTCTGCTGATTTTGAGTGGCCCAGTGTATAAAAGAAAAAGATTAAATTAAGTAATAATCAAATAGAGAAAAATAAGCATAAATAATTAAAGCAAAATAAAAAAGAGACACTACTAGCCCAAAATGGAAAAAATAATTTCTACAGAAAGGGAAACATATTTTAAAATGTTTTTAGCAGTCCTAAGTGAAAAATAGAGGCTTATTTCCTATTTTTCTTCACATTTTTCCATGATATATGAAAAAAGTAATATAAACCTGACTTGTTTTTAGAGCTGTTCAAAGCGCATGTTTGATAAAGCCTTAGCCTGGTCTGGAAGGGGGTAAAAAATGGCCCAGTCTCTAACTGGTTAAACTATGGTGGTTACTGCTTTATACTCTGAAGATGCTTCTTTGTAGTAGGATTTAGAAGATGCAAGGTAAAAATCAGGATTACAATATACAGAATTTTTTTTGACTAAAATTCTTTGCAGTCTACAAAAGACCTGTGACTATAAGATTTTTTTTCTGCAACACAACTCTAGGGGTGGTATCCATTTTACTACATAACTCAATAGACCTTATCTTTAAACACCAGTGCAGAAGGACTTCAGTTGGTGCAGCGAAAAATAATTTATTTTGTAAATATCCGGTCTGGAATTCATAGCGGTGATCAAGTTTGTAACCACCATTTTTCTCTACGTTACTTTCAATAAATGAGGTCTGATGTTTTACAGGCAGACACATCTACCTGTATGAATCAACGCATTGATGAATTTTTGGATCAGCCCTAGGGCATTGTCATAATTGTGCTTTACATTAAATGTGCTGATTGTCATATTTGTTTAAGTGTTTAAGTAAAATGTAACCTCCACTGCGAATAACTAGCACTTACAGTCATGGCCAAAAGTATTGACACCCCTGCAATTCTGTCAGATAATATTCCGTTTCTTCCTGAAAATGATTGCAAACACAAATTCTTTGGTATTATTATCTTCATTTAATTTGTCTTAAATGAAAAAACACAAAATAGAATGAAGCAAAAAGCAAAACATTGATCATTTCACACAAAACTCCAAAAATGGGCCGGACAAAAGTATTGGCACCCTCAGCCTAATACTTGATTGCACAACCTTTAGCCAAAATAACTGCGACCAACCGCTTCCGGTAACCATCAATGAGTTTCTTACAATGCTCTGCTGGAATTTTAGACCATTCTTCTTTGGCAAACTACTCCAGGTCCCTGATATTTGAAGGGTGCCTTCTCCAAACTGCCATTTTTAGATCTCTCCACAAGTGTTCTATGGGATTCAGGTCTGGACTCATTGCTGGCCACCTTAGAAGTCTCCAGTGCTTCCTCTCAAACCATTTTCTAGTGCTTTTTGAAGTGTGTTTTTTGTTATTGTCCTGCTGGAAGACCCATGACCTCTGAGGTAGACCCAGCTTTCTCACACTGGGCTCTAAATTATGCTGCAAAATTTGTTGGTAGTCTTCTGACTTCATAATGCCATGCACACGGTCAAGCAGTCCAGTGCCAGAGGCAGCAAAGCAACCCCAAAACATCAGGGAACCTTCGCCATGTTTGACTGTAGGGACCGTGTACTTTTCTTTGAATGCCTCTTTTTTCTCCTGTAAACTCTATGTTGATGCTTTTGCCCTAAAAGCTCTACTTTTGTCTCATCTGACCAGAGAACATTCTTCCAAAATGTTTTAGGCTTTTTCAGGTAAGTTTTGGCAAACTCCAGCCTGGCTTTTTTATGTCTCGGGGTAAGAAGTGGAGTCTTCCTGGGTCTCCTACCATTCAGTCCCTTTTCATTCAGATGCCGACAGATAGTACGGGTTGACACCGTTGTACCCTCGGACTGCAGGGCAGCTTGAACTTGTTTGGATGTTAGTGGAGGTTCTTTATCCAACATCCGCACAATCTTGCGTTGAAATCTCTTGTCAATTTTTCTTTTCCGGCCACATCTAGGGAGGTTAGCCACAGTGCCATGGGCTTTAAACTTCTTGATGACACTGCGCACGGTAGACACAGGAACATTCAGGTCTTTGGAGATGGACTTGTAGCCTTGAGATTGCTCATGCTTCCTCACAATTTGGTTTCTCAAGTCCTCAGACAGTTCTTTGGTCTTCTTTCTTTTCTCCATGCTCAATGTGGTACACACAAGGACACAGGACAGAGGTTGAGTCAACTTTAATCCATGTTAACTGGCTGCAAGTGTGATTTAGTTATTGCCAACACCTGTTAGGTGCCACAGGTAAGTTACAGGTGCTGTTAATTACACAAATTAGAGAAGCATCACATGATTTTTCGAACAGTGCCAATACTTTTGTCCACCCTCTTTTTTAAGTTTGGTGTGGAATTATATCCAATTTGGCTTTAGGACAATTCTTTTTGTGTTTTTTCATTTAAGACAAATTAAATGAAGAGAATAATACCAAAGAATTTGTGTTTGCAATCATTTTCAGGAAGAAACTGAGTATTATCTGACAGAATTGCAGGGGTGTCAATACTTTTGGCCATGACTGTATATTATATGTGGTTTATGCATGCGATCCCTCATAATGGCTAGTGCTACTTTTCTCGGCAGTAGAGCTCTTGATCAATAAAGAGTGAAACTTCATACCCTAGGCCCTAGCACCAAGCTGCCCTGTGCTGTAATCGAATGGCACTCAGAACAAAACCAAGCTTTCCTGTCTGTCACCAGAGATCCGTTCTCAAAGGCTGAACAGCCTTGACATGGATATTCCTGGTGTAGCTGTTACTTTTAACCATGACATCACTCAAAACATTGTTATCCTGAGCACACATTGCTTCAAAGCCAGAAACAAATCAACCATAGCAAAGGGTGTGATCCTCTGAGCTGCTCGGCTGCCTCTTCAGATATCTTCTCCTGTTAAGTCTAGGATATATTTATTCAGCATTTGCTGCATGTAGACACTACTAAAGATTATTGACCTGCACTTTTGTTTCCTACACCTTTTATCTCTTTACAACTCTTTAACATTTTGACTTAATGTTTATTCCGCATACATACTCCCTATACAATGCAATGACAGGCATTTGGTGGAATTAAGTTTCGCTTTTGTTTGATCCATCACAAGAGAGGATCCGAAGTCAAACATGTTGCAACAGATTCTAAGGGACATGTACATCGATCCTGACCTTCTGGCGGAATTGAATGAGGAGCAGAAACAAATTCTCTTCTACAAGATGAGGGAAGAGCAAATCAAACGCTGGTCTGAGTGGGATAGAAATCTGGACAAGGAGGAATCCAAAATGAAAATCAAGGCCAAGTTCCAACACAGTAAGTGAAAATGAAATAAGACTTTTAGCGAATGATTAGGAGACTGAACTTAGAATATTTAAGATCAGCATGGAAATGAATGATACAACCCTCTAAATATGTAACTCCATCCCCATATTATGAGGATATCAATGATCAGTATGGAGTACTTTAACAGTTGATTAACCTTAATTGTTGTTAATTAGTCGTGCTATGCACATGGCATCTTCCACATTTATTTCCAATATCTTTATACCTTAAATAAGTCTTGTAATAAATCTCTTTGACATTTCCATATTACATAAACTGACAACATGGCAGGACCATTGACTCTTGCTACCAGTGGGTAGATATAGGGGTGGGTGGAGCATGTGGGTGCAACTATCAGAGTCAGGGGCATTTCTCTCAAGACATTTCTATTGAATTATCTTATTGGAATCACATTTTACATGCTAAGCCTAGATGAATTGGGTCACTGGAAGAATATCATATTTTACAGTAAATTCACCATGACAAACCACATAGGAGAGTGCACCACTGATCAGATGAAGTCACAGACAAAATACAGTACAGTTACAACAAGTCTCTCAAATGTGATGTCTTCTCTGAATTTACACTTCCTCATTACCCATTTAATCTATTTGGGCCTTTAGCTTTTTCCAGCCATTATATTTATGTGCAGAGTTTACTGTCCATCTTATGTTTCTCACTTTACTGTGAGTTTCTGTACCCTATGAGCACAAACGCCTGGTGCTATAACAGTGCCCTACCACAGTTCCGCCTAATACTGCTGTGCTCCTGAATACTGGACTGCAGGCATACAAGTGCCATACAGTCTTCCTGAAAATACTAGTAACACAGATAGAGCCCCTTGGAGTGATAGGTGTCACACATAGGGCTACCTAATTATGGTGCATACTGGAAATTGCCACACAGTGCACCCAAAATAATACTGCTGACAGTAAATGTGCAACAGACATAGTGTCTACTAAAAATTATTGTTATTCTGCAACTAATCCCCTCAAAACAAATCATTCTGACATGAAATAGTGCCCGAGCAGCATTTATAAAATAATTCTGAGAAACAGAGTGTCCCTAATAGTGACAGTGCCCACACTGTACCTCCAAAATAATTGCATCAATCAGAACGCCTTCAACATTAATGATGTGCTGTCAAGAGTGATGCGGCAATAAGAGTGCCCTCAATAGTAATAGTTCTCCACCATTTTACTATAAAAATGACTTAGCAGGATGCCTCTACATTAATAGTTCCACCAAAAAGCCATCATTAGTAATAATTATTTCCCACAGTATCCTTATTAGTACTATTGCTCCTCATTGTGCCTCATTAGCAATAATGCTCTCTCAGAGTGTTTCAATTAGTAATAGCGCCTCCACAGTGCCTAAAACAGTAATGTTTCTCCATTGCTCCCCTATATAATCCTTGGGACAGGAGCATGTGGCCAAATATACCACTCCAGTGGTTTTACAATTCCAAAATGGGGATCGATCTAGTTTAGCTGGTCTTATCCTTTTCTTAGTTCAGGTTCCTATTTTAGGAATTTCTATGATGATCTAATGATCTATAGTTATAAATTTCCCTCAATATCGCATGGTCTACCTTGAGGTATTATAATATAGGTTGGCTCATCATTTTGCCCTAATAGGATATCTATTTATATGAACCAATATATACGTTAGGGGAATGGGTATATCCTACTCGCCTATATGTTCTTATGTTGCACTATTTACATCATGCTGCTCATTAAGGACTGGCACTAAATTGAGCGTTATAAGTAGTATTTCGTGACAGTATGCGCAATATTATCTTATTTCTGCCCATCACCATCATCTAATATGGCGGTGCGGTTCACTGTGAGTCTGCGCCCTTGATAAGGGCTGTAGCTTGCGTTCCACGGCCCTGCTTCGTATCTGTGTATCAGCTGGCCGGAGCATGCGCACTGAGTGGGCGCAAACCTGGTCCCTCAGCTACCCGGAAGCGGTAAGGGAATCTTCCTCACCGGATTGGTTATGTGCACGCTGTGTCGTGCCATGGGAGCGGTGAGTTGAGAATCGAGGGGTATACATCAGTGTGGATATGCTCAGTGTGCTTCATGGGCGGGACCTACTTTGGCGTCCGTGGCTGGCGGGCGTCATCGAGCGGTATGTTTAAATGGAGGGATGTAACGACGCGGCCCAGCTGCTATACCACATCAGGACACATGATATATACTGTATATACCAGGCCTCCTGATGAGCCCAATGGGGCGAAGCGCGTTGAGGCGCAATCATTGACTGGCAGTTGGCGGGTGAAATGATGAGTATCCACTTAATTTCTATCTGACCATATTCGTGATACATGCATCCCATGAGTTAACCCTGAATGTATCACTATGTTGAGACTGATCCTGATATGGGTCTAAAGGCATCATGTTTGAGATTGATCCAATAGTATTTCCCTGCTTTATTGATGTTGGATGGGAATTATGAGGAGTCAGCCTATGAATCTTTCAATATTATTGGATGGTCGGAAATAACTCTTTCCAAATAGACTGCTGATCTGTATGGTGTACAACCAGTAATGTATATAGTCAGTCTGAAAAAGGATTTTATTTATCATCACAATTTACGCCATTATTCTGCCTTTGTGTCCCTATTCATGTTTTTATGTGTGTGGGGTCTAGGGTCTTCCTTATCATAGGATTGCCTATGTATAGTGTTAGGGGTCCCTTTAGTCATCGGGTAGAGGGCTCCCTAGTGGTTGCAGGGTGCATCAGGGTGCCCAGGGAGAGCTTTCGTTGAGCGGGGGCGCCACAACGTTCCCCCCTAGGGTGCCAACCTCCGCGGCCAGGAAGGTACGAGTGATAGTATTCATCAGGGACTCATAGTGACACCCCCCTACTTTTAATTGGTTTTTGGACACTTATTTTTTGTTTTTGGTTTGTTCACTTTGTGGTGTGAACCAATTTTGGGTTCTTCTATTAATAAAGTATCTTGTCTGTAGGTTTTTTCATGATAATATATACTACTACTAGATGGTCATAAAGTCTATAAACTCCAGAGCCTTCAAATTATTCTATGTACCTTAATGAGTAGCCATTATTTTAATGTTCATTTCATAAACCAATAGTGAATATGAAAATAAGAAACTGTAAAATGTTTTATAAGAAAAATCTGCCTTTTTCTCCTTCTTAACTGATCTTTTAATCTCAGAATTCTAAATTCACAAGTATAATCTGTATTCGGTGAAGACAGGTTGCCACGAGAGGTGGTGAGTTCTCCTGCAATGGAATCCCTCAAAGAGAGACTGGATAGACATCTGTCTAAGATGCTTTAGTGAATACTGCATTGAGCAGGGGTTGGACATGATGACCCTGGAGGTCCCTTCCAACTCTAACATTCCATGATTCTATGATTGCTGTTGTTCTATGAAGACAAGGGGTGTAGGGTAGAGCTATAGGCAGAGCCCCTCTATCCTCATCCACTTCCTGCCTGTATAGAAATCTACAAGTAACAACTGCCATCTCCTATCTCAGTGATGTAACAATTTAAAGAATGAAAGATCAGTTCAGAAAGAAAAAGAAGCAGATTTTTCTGATAAGCACCTTTGTAATACAGTTTATCTTATTTTCATGTGTGATATTCATTTATGAAACAAAAAAAATTAATTTATCTGCTAAAGAAGAACATTCGTCACACATAAGCACTACAACAAAGTTGACAAGGCAAATTTTGCCCAAGGAGACGGGATATGTAATAAATAACATATACATGAACTGTGCGTCAGCACTCTGCGAATAATGAATATATGATCTCCAGTATTGCTGTCTATGTTAAAAATGTTAGGTACTTAGTGTTTTTTTTATCAAAGTGTGCAAAAGCCATCCAACAACATCAAGGTGTACCTAAATATGGATGGTTCCTAACAACTATATGTCCTACCTCTCCATCTACCAACCCAGACCTTAACTGAATTGAGAGTAAAAGAAAACCAGTTGTTGCTCACAATTTAAACCTTGTCTGGTAAGGATGTGTCGATAAGAGTGCTGAGTCCTGGAGGGACCACCCCCCCCGATATGTACTACAAAAAATAGAAGACCACACTTTTTTATGTAAAAAATAACAAACTTTGTCAAAGTCACCGACCAACATTCACCGGGATCAAGTGCTTGCCGAATCATGGTCTGCATAGAGACAGAAAGTGATTTTACGGGGGGCTGCTAAGTCTTTGGCTTTACCCAGAAAGAAACAAGATAGGAAGATGAAACTTTATATTTATTCCACATACTCTCCACTGATGTCAATGTAGGATAGGCGGGGTTAAGGTGCTGATCCAACAGGAATGGGGGGGTGACCCACTTCTTGCTGCCGACAGACACGAGACAGAGACAGGAGTTATATTCAATAGGTCCATTTTTATTGGACGCCTCTCTGACAACCACCGCACTTCACAGGAATTTCACTGTTCTCTCGCTCACAGACCCGGGTACCTTCACTTTTTAGTTTCACCATTGTTGCATCCTTTGTGGCTCTTCCCACCGTGGCTGCCCTAGGCACTTCCACCACAGCGTTTCACCCTTCAAAGTAAACCATCCAATTGGTACCCCCCAGACCGTCTCTGACTGCGGCTACTGTCCTTTTGGGTCACCCCCCATGACCGTGTCCACTGTCAGTTACTTTCTGAAAGCTTTTACTGTCTTTCTCTCTATGGCAGATCCTCCTCTCTAGTGAGCTCCCCTGGCTGACTGGACTCTCCAGAACCTTCCCTCAGCCTTTATACTCCCAGTCCTGGTAGCTCGGCCCACTATCACCTGACAGTTACCTTTGACCAATGGAGGTTACCTCGACCCATGGCAGTTACACAGTCACTCTCTCCTACACTCCCCACTTCCCTCTAATGGTCAATCTGCCACATGTCACCCCTTTCTTTGTATCTCAGCCTACACTGCGCTATCCCTCTGCCTTTCTCCACAGGCAGACCTGTCCATCAGTTCAACCTCCCCACATCAACACACTTCTTACATCAGTATTCCAAGTCCTGTAAGCCTTGCAAAAATAAGGATTTCAGCTGTGCCTCAAACCAGGCATCCATAACAGCCATGGCATCAGAAATGGTGTTAAATTTGGTATCGTTGAGATGTTTCTTCAGGTTTGGAGAAAGATGATAGTCGGAGGGAGCTAGATCTGGTGAATAAGGCTGGTTTCACATTTGCGTTTTTTAGCGCTGGAAAAAAACGCATATGTGCGCATGCGTTTTTTCCCCTATATTTAACATGGGTGCGCATACCTGCGCGCTTGTAAGCGCATGTATGCGATTTTCATGCGCTGCGTTTTTTTGGGGTGTGCGTTTGTATTTTCCAGACGCAGCATGTTGCATTTTTTGGCCCTGCAAAAAAGCGCATGCGCACATATGCGCACGTTTTGCGCTAAAAATGGCCATTATAGCCTATGGATGCGCATATGTGCGCACTGGCATGCTCATGTATGCGTTTTTTTGCATATGCGTTTTTTTTTTTTAACCATGGAATTTAGGGGTTTGGGTTAGAGTTAGGGTTAGTTAAGGGGGTTTAGGGTTAGGGTTAGGGTCAGGGTCAGGGTTAGGGTTGGGGTTTGGGTCAGGGTTAGGGTTAAGTATGGTTTGGTTAAGGGTTAGGGTCAGGGTTAGGGTCAGGATTAGGGTTAAGTATGGTTTTGTTAAGGGTTAGGGTCAGGGTTAGGGTTAGGGTTAGGGTTAGGGTCAGGGTTAGGGTTAGGGTTAGGGTCAGGGTTAGGGTTAGGGTCAGGGTTAGGGTTAGGGTTAGGGTTAGTTAGGGTTTAGGGTTTGGGTTAGGGTTAAGTATGATTTGGTTAAGGGTTAGGGTCAGGGTTAGGGTTAGGGTCAGGGTTAGGGTTAGGGTTAGGGTCAGGGTTAGGGTTAGTAAAGTCATGGTTTGGGTAGTGTGAGGGGCCACCTAAAAATGTTGGAAAAAAACGCAAACGCGGTAAAAACGCACTAAAAACGCAGACAAACGCATAAAAACGCTGCGTTTTTTTCATGCATGCTCATAAAAATGCTTGAAAAAAACGCAGCAGTTGTATGCTTTTGTATGCGTTTTTTCAATGTGTTTTTTTGCGGGAAAAACGTGCTGCAAAAAAAAGCAAGTGTGAAACTAGCCTAAGGTGGGTGGTCAACCAGCTGGAAGCCCAGCTCCGCCAGTTTTGCCTTGGTCTCTTGTGCAGTGTGAGCGGAGGTATTGTCTTGCAGGAACAAGATTCCTTTGGACAGCTTGCCATGCCTTTTGGCCTTCAGAGCTGCCTTCAGTTGGTCCAAAAGTTTAATGTAATACCTTGCATTGATGGTGGAACCCTTTTGAAGGTAGTCCACTAGCAGCATCCAAGAACGCAGACGCCATTACCTTTGTGGCTGTTTTTTGCACCCTGAACTTCTTTGGACGAGAAGAACCACTGTGCCTCCACTCTTTTGACTGTTCCTTGGTGTCAGAGTCATACAAATAAATCCAAGTCTCGTCCATAGTGACCAGTCGATCCAGGAAGTTCATATCGGTCTGGAAATGCTGACAAATGGACCGGGAAGTTTTCACTCGCATGCTTTTCTGATCTGTTGTCAAACATTTGGGGACCCACTTTGCAGATAGCTTCTTCATGTCCAAATGATCATGGATAATTACACAAGCATGTTTACAGGAAATCCTCATGATGTCTACTATTGCTCTAGATGAAATTTGACGATTCTCCAGTATGATGTTGTCCACAGCATCGACAATCTCCGGAACAACAACCACTCTTGGTCATCCAGGACGTTCCTTATCGTTGGTGCTGAAGTGGCCCATTTTAAATTTGGTTACCCAGTTCTTAACTGTAGAATATCAAGGGAATTGATCCCCCAATGTCTGCAACATATCACCATGAATCCTTGCAGAAACATTAATTTTATCACCCCTCTGCTCTCATTTACTGTGAATATCACATTAGACAACGCCATTTTGCTTTCCCGCGTATGTAGAACACTGTTGCCATAACATAAAAACACAAAATTTTTAAAGCATATATTAGACACATAAGGCTTTCATGTGATGTATCATTCATTACCATAGAAACAAAAAAGATCACAAAGCCAAAGACTTATCAGCAGGCCCTCGTATAATCATTCCACTTGCTGCCAAGTAACCAGTGATTGGCTGCAGCTGTCAGGTGACCTTGAGCAGTGTGTCATTATCAATCATTCGATTACGTGCTGATCTAGTCACCTGATAGCTGCAACCAATCACAGACCACAGCCGTCCGGCAGCTGTTAAAATGATAACATCACTGTATACTTTTTCTACGTAGACCACAAAGCAGCCTGCGCTGATCCTGTTGTGTCATGTTATGTGAGTATGGTGAACCGCACACTGACTGTCTCTGTTGTTTTTGCCTCTTGACGCGTGTACAATGGTGGATGACCGTATCTTTGCATACATTGGGATATGTGGTATGTTACGCGGTGACTGATGGGCATTATGGGCGCATATGCAGTATTTCATTTCCTGTATGTGGCATGCATGGTGGACCGCACGCTGACATACATGGGGGCAATCAGTTACTTCAGCTTATTAGTAGGTTATAAGGTTGTTCCTAGCTTGCCAACACAGGTCTTGGCGATCTTGGTAATGGCGGTAAGTGCATTTACCTTTATATATACCCGATATTAGCATTTCTTTAACATCTTCCCCTGACAAAGCTACAGCAGGTAGTGATACGCGTAGGGATGGTTGGGATCATTCATGCTGCTTCTGTGTTAAACACCCGGTGATTATGGTGCATCTTTTTTACAAGTATATTCAACTGTAACCTTTGGGTGATACAATATGCCACAGTAGCATTGCATGATAGGACAGGATTCTTAGTCCCTTTTCTTTTACCATGCCGACATGTATATTGGGGTCCTTTGTTTTATTATATGTGGGACCCCCAATGTGATAATACTGTTTATATGTATCCACTGTATGGAATAACATATTTAATATTTATCTGCAATTTGGTCAGTAAATAGTACTAGGCACTATCTGTATTACTAAGTGCCTAGTGGTTACATCTTCGTTGTTATATGGCACTTTGAATCCTTGAAGCCATTTTGTTTTAGTGTTTTTAATGTTTTAATCATGTATGTGCACTATTCTTTGTTATCAATTAAGCCTTTTTCACATTTGTACCAGTAGAGTACACTATTATTGTGCTTTCTTTTCTTTTTCTCCCATTAATTTATGTTTTGTGAGTATGGCTCACTTTATTTTTCATGTATCCTGGGAAAAGTTTTATTTTGCAATGTTAACCCCTTTAAGTAAAATAATATGGAAAATTTGGTAGTTTTATATTTAAATACATCCTTCTGTACTGCCAGCTCTCTTTCAGCACCATGGACAGCAGTATTTTTCCAAAGTCTGAATAATAGAAGTGATAAAAGGTTTAATCACAATATCACAAGGTGGTTTTGCAATAATGTACAAAGATAGGTATTATTTTGTAACAACATACTTTTAGGCTTAATTTATCCTTCAGTAGCAAGCGAATCCATCCTACTGTAATTTCACTGTTCTTGTTTAGCTGGTTATCAATATAGCTCTGCTATTCCTCCATCACTGACATACAGTGTATAACATGCTATTCTTCTGTGCACTATATGGTCCTGTACAATATTTTATCAGACCAATTTTATATTCTGCCATATACGTTTTCATATGGCTATTTAGGAGCCCACCAGAGAGAAACGAGTCTGCAGCACTTTGGAGAAGCAAGTGCTGCTGAAAAGTGTAGTCATTTAGAATCAGCCATTTCAGCAGTTAAGCTGCATACAGAGAGGAGCAGATGGAAATAAAAAAAGACACAGAGGTACAAGACAGAATCTATGTCGAGCATGGTCTGTGTAATACCAATAAGTATGAATTTATTGTGCTTTGCGAAAAGTAATGTAATTGTGGGAATAACCCTTTAACAAAGCATCATTGGGAAAATATACACATAATTTCATTTAGTAAAGGTGTTTTTAATTACCTTGGCGGTCCAGAAGAAAACATGTTTCATAAAAAACAATGAGCCATTAATTTTAATTATATTGAGCTGCAATTTATTTCAAAAGACAAAAATCAGTAATTAAGAGCTTGGAATGTGAGCAAAACAATCTTTTCTCTTCCTTTACAGTCCTCCTGGCACTTCTTTGTATTACTTTCTGATTGAATTCTGCACACATTTTGTTAGGTGAATCTTTACTTTAACTTGCCTATTATCCTGACAGCCAAACTGCAGCTTAAAATCACCCCACCTTACCCTACAATTTTCTTCACAATGAGCTTTTGCTTTTAATAGCGTTGATGAGCTTCAATTCTGAGACTGAAAATGCAGCAATCAAATCAATGGCTAACAATATCATTGTTTCAATAGTGAGGCCCAGCTTTACAATGACGTGATTGGAAAATTGGCCACAGACAAGCCATAGGGATTTGCTACAGGACATATACCTGGAGCAAGATTTGCAAGAATAACATGGTTAAATCAAATTAGCACTTTAAATGCTAATGCTAGATTTAAATTACACAGTATTGAGTTTGTCCTTCCAGCCAAGCCTATTAGCGTCACAAATGGGATAGGAAAGTGCATATAGACCCACGCTAGGAAAATGGAAAATGCAGCCGCTGAATATGAATTATATAGGAAAATAAATTCCTATGTAAAAGTTACAATATGTAACAACACATTAAAACATTTTATAATTACATGCTCATAAATATCTAGAGTAAATAGCTCTGTTTCTTCAGGAAACTTCTGGACACAAATTACTCTTTGATTAAAGTGTAATATAGCATATAAGATGCAGTGGCCCTTGGTGTAAGAGAGGTTTCCCCATTCAGGGATAGCTGAAGGAATATAGATACCGACAGGAGACGGATTGGGAATATCTGTACTCATGGAGAAGCAGTGAGTTTGGTGGTTAAGGAGCACGATCCTCGGTAGTTACCTTCCAACAAGAAGTAGAAGCTTTAACAGCTACAGATTGAAGTTGCAAAACTTCCTTAGCCTGCTAGCAAACTCATCAGAAGCCCTTTTCACTCCAACACAATCTCTGAGCCATTTTCAATACTGCACAAGACACCATTTTGCTGATTGGCTCATCCCCTTGCTCACTGTAACCTCTTTTTAACAGCTATGCAATGCTGCAGCTTATCTGACAGTCTTTCACACTTCTGTGGCCTATTCACTCAGTTACCTTGCCTGACACTCATGCACCAATCTCCTGACTCTTCCTTAGGTGGTAATACTCTAAATGCACAGTACTTAGCATATTGACTGCCTCTGGTGTGGTAACTTTTCACTAATGTAAATGCTTAATCTTTGCTATCTCATGAATACTTTCTTTACAAATAACCTATGTGGTAGAAATTCTTACCTTGTCTCAACACCAGTAGTACCTTGTCAAGCAGATAGGCTGGTTTTCCCCATTTTCAGAGAAACTACACTTACAGCAGTACAAGAAGAAGTTCCCGATTTGCTCCTTTGTGACCTCTAGATTACTATAGATCTGAGGGTTGTGCACTGTTTACAGCGAGTGCTACTCACCCTCACAACTTGCCGGCTATGATGCAGACTCTCTCTACTAGGCTATACAGCTATCAATCAGCTCTCTTTGTCACATTGCCAGAAGTGTTGGTGCATATTCTAATGTAGACCCCATACTGCTCTCTAACCAAGTGTTTTCACCAGAAACTTACATTACTTCTAACACATAGTTTCTGGAGAATTTTATTGTTTCCTCACAAATAAAGAAGATCATGTTATTTCATCACTATGTACCGAAAACTATCTTCTTGGGAATTTATTTAGTCAATTCCAGCATTGTGGTAGCACAGAAACCTGCTGATTGCTTTCATTTGGTTCTCCTCCATTGATGAATCCAGGAACTCATGCTACAAGGCTTGGGCCGGCGTCTGCATTTACTGTACCTCAATCTATAATAGTGATGTGCCTGTAATCAGCACAACACACTAAGGTGAGCCTGCATTACAGACACCATTAGGATTTTTTATCGTTTTTTCTTTTGGCACACCAACAATATCAGTACTTTTTGCATTTGCTTTTTAATATGTTATTTCTGCTGATTCGCTATAATCCTAATAAGCAGCCCCCCAGATCTTCTATCACCTACCAGTGATGACTTCTCAGCATTAACTGATTGATATTTCTTCTATCATGCTGAAATCCTTGCAGAATGTCATAACGTAATGATGTGTGCCATGACTTGACTAGGGGGTTTCAACGCAAGCAGTGTAGATCTGAAGAAGCGTTGAGGTCTGGATGAGTGACTTGAATAGCAGAGAGGTGGGAAAAGGAATGGTAAGGCAAGTATAAGGATTTTTTAAGTCTTTTAAAGACCCCTTAAGGTTGTTACAGGAGCTATTTTTTTTAATCTGTGCATAAATGAATTACAAAAATTCTCAATTTTGGTGAAATAGTAAAATTCGTGTTGAATTCAATTGTAATCGAATTTGTTTGCTTATCTCTAACACTGAATAAAAAAAAAAAATTTTTTTCCTCAATATTCTTTATTGAAATAAACACTATTTTCCTCTAACCTGTGCTGCATTCGTCACTGCTAGAGTTGAGCGAAACGGGTCGAAAAAATTCAAAAGTCGCCGTCTTTCGCCAAAGTCGGGTTTCATGAAACGAAACTCGACCTTAGCGTGAGGTCGGCCACGAGGTCGGCGACTTTAGCGCCAAAGTCGCGTTTCAAAAGATGCTTTAGTGCCCTTTTTCAGCCAATCAGGAAGAACGGACACTGTGGGCAACGTGATGACATAGGCAGCGGTCACCACCATCTTGGAGAAGGGCATGCAAGTGATTGGCTTGCTTTGTGTGGCGTCACAGGGGGTATAAAAGGGCGGGGACGCTAACCGCCATGTTACTGATGCTGATCTCAGAATAGGGAGAGCTGCTGCAGCTGCTGATTCTGTAGGGAGAGCATTAGGAAGGCAAAAAGAAAAAAAAACTGCTTCTGCTGCAAGCGCTTTTCACTGTAGTTACTGTGCAGTGAAAGGTGAAGATTTTTGCTTTTGTGCAGCAGCGCTGGTGGTGATTAGCCTGCCTTTTAAGGCTAGCTGCATTGCTGTGTGCACACTGGTGTTCAAACTGTTTTTTTAAAAGCAATCCAAATTGTATTGTTTTGTCCTGGTGAGGTAGTGAGCGTTCATTTTTTCACACACCGTACAGCAGTGTATGCTCCTCACACAGTACCGTGTAACGGCTGTTATCACGGCCAAATTGAAGCTATCTACGTGTGTGTCTCTGTAAGGAAATATCGAGGAGTTTGTCCGTTCTTACAGACCTACACCTTAGGCTGAGTTCACACGTGGCGTTTTTTTCGCGTTTCCGCGGCGGTTTTAACCGTGCGATTTTGCCGCGAAAACGCGAAAAATAAGCATCCCATGCATTCCTATGGGATTCCGCAATGCTGTGCTAATGCTGCAGTTTTTACCGTGGCGGAATCGCTTCGCGGTAAAAACCGCAGCATGCTCATTAATTTGCGGAATCGCGGCGATCCCGCACCCATAGGAATGCATTGTTCCGCTTACTTTCCGCATGTGGCTGTGCACACCATGCGGAAAGTAAGCAGAACATTTGCGGATGGTACCCACGGTCCGGAGGAGAGGAGACTGTCCTCCGAGCTTTGGGTACCATATCCCTGTAAAAAATAGAATTTAAAAATAAAAAATATTGTTCTTCTCACCCTCCGACGTCCCGCGCAGCCTTCCTGCTTCTCTTCACGCTCTCATTCCCAGTAGTCCTTTGCGAAAATGCCCGCGATGGCGTCCGTTCTTGCTGGATCGTGAAGTCTCGCAGTCATTTGCGCGACGTCATCACGAATTACCGTGAGACGTCGCGATCCCGCGAGAACTGACGTCATCGCGGGCATTTTCGCAAAGGATTACTGGGAACGGATGCGCGGGACGTCGGAGGGTAAGAATAACACCATTTTTTATTTTTTTTTTACATTCTATCTTTTACTATTGATGCCGCATAGGCGGCCTCAGTAGTAAAAAGTTGGTCACACTTGTCAAACACTATGTTTGACGAGTGTGACCAACCTGTCAATCAGTTCTCCAAGCGATGCTTCAAATCGCTTGGAGAACGCTAGCATTCTGCAAGCTAAATACGCTTGTAAAATGCTAGTTTTTCCGCGGGAAAATCGCGGGAATTTAAAATGCGATTTTCCCGCGGACTGGAATTCCGGAATTCTCGCGGTAATTTCCGCGAGAGTTCCGGTACGTGTGCACCTAGCCTTATAGTTTTGTCCATTTTTCAAACAGTTTAGTATATTTGCTGTTTGATTACATTCAAAACTAGAGAGAGACAGCGTGTGTCAGTCCGTATACAAAAACACGGAGCTTGACAATTTTACATACACCGTACAGCGGTGTACATGCACGCTCCTCTCTCAGTACCATGTAACGGCTATTATCATGGCCAAGTTGAAGCTATCTACGTGTGTGACTCTCTAAGGAAAAGTCGAGGAGTTTGTCCGTTCTTACAGACCTACACCTTATAGTTTTGTCCGTTTTTCACAGTTTAGTATATTTGCTGTTTGATTACATTCAAAACTAGAGAGAGACAGCGTGTGTCAGTCCGTATACAAACACATGGAGCTTGACAATTTTACATACACCGTACAGCGGTGTACGTGCACGCTCCTCTCTCAGTACCGTGTAACGGCTGTTATCACGGCCAAATTTAAGCTATCTACGCGTGTGACTCTGTAAGGAAAAGTCAAGGAGTTTGTCCGTTCTTACAGACCTACACTCTAGGGAGATTCCAATTCTGCCCAATTCTATATACACCTTGTAGTTTGTCATACACTAGGCAATTTCTGCCGGTCACATTGCGGTGTTATAGACACAGGGCCTGACAGAATCCAACTGTGTCCTGAAGTGTAGAGAGATTCCAATTCTCCACAGTCCTCTATCCACCTTTCTTACAACATCCAGAATTTGCCTGTCACATTGCGGTGTAAAATAAACAGGGCCTGACAGAATCCAACTGTGTCCTGAAGTCTACAGAGATTCCAATTCCCCCACTACTATATACACCTTGCACCTTGTTTTACAGTACCATATAGTTGATGGTTTTTTGGGTACATTTTCCCCAAAAATGAGGAAGTGTGGTGGAAGAGTCTGTGGAAGTGGGCAGGGGTTTGCAGCTGGTAATGATGGTGTTGGTGGTGAATCTGCTGGTAGTGGCAAAAGCAAAATAGCACCTAATGCAGGAGGTGTTGAGCCTGCATCATCATCTGGCTCCACAAGGCCTCGAAGACTCCCTTTTCTAGGAGTAGGTAAATCGCTTTTAAAGCCGGAGCTTCAAGAACAAGTTTTGGCTTACATTGCTGACTCAGCCTCCAGCTCTATCGCCTCCTCTTCTGAAGTTTTAAAAAATAAAAGCACTGAGTCATCATTGGAGGCTCATGTTCATGAACCACACATTTCCTTGTGTCCTTCACCCCAACCAAAATTGAAGGATGCGGCAGGCCACACAACAGATTACTCCATGGAGCTGTTTTCACATACCATGCCTGGGTTATCAAGTCAAATCGTGAATTACCCAGGCAAAGATGAATCTGACATGGAGTGTACTGACAGCAAAGCCACTGATAGATGATTCTGCTGGTACATTCACTCAGAGCACTACATTGTCCTCGCAGTGTACCACCATACACGGTGACACAGAGGAAGGTGCACATGACATTGAAGAGGAGGTGATGGATGACCCAGTTGTTGACCCAGTTGTTGACCCAGATTGGCATCCATTGGGGGTAGAGTGTGCCGCTGCCAATAGCTCAGAAGAGGAGGAGGAGCTTCTGCAGCAGGCAACGACATCGCAACAGCTGTTATCTGGCAGGCCCAGAGCAGTCCAAAAACTGGTTACAAAAACCAAAAGAGTTGCAGGACAGCTTGGCCAGACGGTCAAAATAGCACAGCATGCAAGGCCTCAAAATGTCTTCCATAGTAGGAAGAGTGCAGTGTGGCACTTTTTTGAACAAAATCCTAATGATTAGGCAAAGGTTATCTGTAAGAAGTGCGCAAAGACCTTTAGCCGAGGGAAAAATCGGAGAAATTTGAATACCAGTTGCATGCTAAGACATTTAACCACCATGCACTTGCAAGCGTGGACGGACTACCAAAACTCACGCACCATATGTGCTACTGCTCCCAAAGAAGGTAGTCAGCAACGCTACATTGTTTCCCCCACTGTAAGTCCACCGGTTAGCACACCACCAGCAGCAAATGTTGAATTGTCATCGCAAGGGCAAATCAGTCAGGGAATCACACTGTTATTGCAATGAAAGACTGAATCTAGGTCATCAGAAAGAACACCAAGTCCATCACCATCATCAACCCTCTCTCAGTCCGCCATGTCCACCGCTAGTTCCACCATATGCAGCTCTCAAGTCCAGCTCACCCTACCAGAGACTATGAGTAGGACAAGAAAGTACTCATCCTCATCCGCGTACACTGGGTTTGAACACCCACATTGCCAAACTAATCTCGTTAGAGATGATGCCCTATCGGTTGGTTGAAAGTGCAGCTTTCCGCGAACTCATGGCCTACGCAGTACCACGCTATGACCTACCCAGTCCCCACTTCTTTTCTCGCAAAGCCATCCCAGCCCTCCACCTTCATGTGAAAGATGGCATTGTCCATGCACTCAAGCAATCAGTGAGTGGAAAGGTGCACCTCACAACTGATGCATGGTCCAGTAGGCATGGCCAGGGCCGTTACGTGTCCATCACTGCGCACTGGGTTAATGTGGTGGATGCAGGGTCCACAGGGGACAGCTGTGATGGCACAGTGCTGCCTAGCCCATGTCATAGGAAACAGTTGGCTGTAGGCGTTCGACCCACCTCCTCCAGAAGCGAAAGCTCGTCCACAGAGCGCAGTCGCACGAGCACTGCATCCGCAGCTGACAGTGGTGCACACGATGTGTCCCACTATCGATCAGCTAGTGGAAAGCTTCAGCAGGCTGTGTTGAAGATGATGTGTTTGGGCGACAGACACACTGCGGAGGTACAGGCCGACTACTTTCAGCGACAAATTGAGTCATGGCTGGCAGTCTACATCTTGAGGCAGGCAAGGTAGTTAGTGATAACGGCCGGAATTTTGTGGCAGCTATAGCCCGCTCAGACACATACCTTGCTTGGCTCACACCTTGAACCTGGTGGTGCAGTGCTTCCTCACTAATTATCCGGAGTTAACAGGCCTGCTCCATAAGGTTCGAAGACTGTGCTCGCACATCCGCCGGTCGCCGGTACACTCCAGTCGTATGCAGAAGCTGCAGCGATTGCTCCACCTTCCCAAGCACCGCCTAATTATCGACGTTGCAACAAGGTGGAACTCCACCCTGCACATGGTTGAGCGGCTGTGCGAACAGAGGCAGGCCATAATGCATTTGTGGGAGGATACACGGGCAGGCACTTTGAGGGCAGACATGGAGTTGACAAGTGTGCAGTGGTCGAAGCTGAAAGACCTCTGTAAAGTCCTTCAATGTTTTGAGGAATGCACACAGCTGGTAAGCGCAGACGACGCCATCATAAGCATGAGCATCCCACTTATGCGTCTGCTCATGCAAACTTTGACGCACATCAAGGAGCAGGCGTCTGCAGCCGAGGATGATGAGGAAGAGGAGGAGGGAAGCCTTGGTGACAGTCAGCCATTGTCTGTTCAGGGAACTGTCGTGGATGAGGTGGTGGAAGAAGAGGAGGAGGAGGATGATGATGGGGATGATTATGTAGGGGAGGAGGATGCTTCTCGTGGGGCAAGAGAAAATGTTGGCGTGCCAAGGTCTGCTACTGGGTTTGTGCGTGACTGGAGGGATGTGGATTTGCCTGAAAGTGCTCCTCCACTCAGCACTCGCAGTGCATCATTGACACTGGGAACATTGGCCCACATGTCAGATTATACCTTGCAGATCCTAAAAAGGGACCCCCGCATTGCCAAAATGATGAACAATGATGGCTACTGGTTGGCCAGCATCCTGGATCCACGCTAAAAAGGCAAGT
Source organism: Dendrobates tinctorius (assembly GCF_039654945.1). Classification (NCBI taxonomy): domain Eukaryota; kingdom Metazoa; phylum Chordata; class Amphibia; order Anura; family Dendrobatidae; genus Dendrobates; species Dendrobates tinctorius. The sequence continues at coordinate 5,922,386 of NW_027361708.1, forward strand.
TCCAAAACATCATGCCACAGGAGAACCTTGACCTAATATTGGCTAACAAACAAGCAACTCTGGTAAACCAGTTGGTTGAGGCATTCCCAGCACACAGCAGCGGTGATGGTTGTCACACGAGCCGTAGTGGCCGTTGGCAACTTGGAAGAGGTGTTAGTGGTGCACACATCAGAAGTGGGGTAGGAGACAGGGGTTTCAAGACCATGTTGTGGACTGATTTTTCAAGTCCCGCTCACACGACTGGTAATACTGCATCAATTGAAAGTGACAGGAGACAGCACTTGTCAACTATGGTTACAAACTACTTTTCCACCCATTTTGATGTTCTCCCTCACAGGTCATTCCCATTTGACTATTGGGCAGCTAAACTGGACACCTGGCCTGAATTGGCACAATATGCCTTACTGGAGCTCGCTTGCCCAGCTACAAGTGTGCTATCGGAAAGAGTCTTCAGTGCTGCTGGATCAATCCTGACAGAAAAAAGGACCCGTCTGTCGACCCAAAATGTGGATGATCTAACCTTCATTAAAATGAACCATGCATGGGTTTCCAAGGATTTTGTCACACCTTACCCTGATGACACATAGTTTGACAGAAAAATGGCTTTCTTTGGTCCACCTCTTCCTGGGACTTGACCAATTTCGCCTTTAGCAGCAGGTGAATGTCCCACATCAACATATGCCATTTTGTAAACCTCCCTATCTGGGCTGCCTCCTCTCTCCATGGCCGGGGTCACCACCTAGCGCACGCAACTGTGCGAGTGCCGTTGCTCTGGACACGTGGGTGGGCCGACTCTTGGGCGTGTGCACTGGCACAGGGTCCCTCATAGTGCAATCAAGTGTCTCTGACGGTGGGGGTGCACACCCGCCGTCAGACACACCGCCGTCCTATGAGGGGCCCAGTGCCAGTACCGACGCCCACGAGTGGGCCCCCCTTGCTTGGGCAGGGCCCCAGCATTTGCAATGTTTACCTCTCCCTGCTCCTCTGCTGTGTAGTCTGGGCTGTCAAATCCTTCACTGGGACTGCCTCTACAAATTTGGTGAACTGATAGAAGATGATGGTTAAGACGTAGCTATGCCCTGTCCTGCTGGCCGGGCTCTAGCTTCAGATGATCAATGGCTTCCATTTCTTATGGACGTCGACTCACAACGAGATGCAGTGGTGGTTTCTCATAAGCTTTCACAGTTTTCCTACCCACAGACGTGTGACATTCCAGCGCACATTTTTAAATGTGCCCTCTCATGCCAATCCAATTGAATCGCCTATGGCCTGTGGCTTCTGTGTTTTGCACTCCAAAGTTACGTGACAGATCATGATAGGCAGTGAGAACCATGTTTACATCTCTCCCTGTGATCAAAATTGGATGGATATGAGTAACGGCGATGGGATCAACGGTACTGCGATACAGCAACACTTTCTTCACAAAGAAAGGTTTTTGCTGTCTCCACACACTAATTAATTGACGGTCAGCATCGCTTCTGAGAATTGTGATGGAAGCTTTTCCCGTGAATAGTAATTCCTAGATTTCTGCAATCACTAGACTTTATGTCAGTAATTGTATGCATCTCATTTGCTATTGCGGAAAGTCTTGACTGTCTTACTGAGACAGAAATATATATGAAGATTAAAAAATACCACCAAAAGTGCATACATACTGGTGTACTGTACGCTTCAAATACATTTCCTTTTTTCGACTTTTTAGATTGTTGTCTAATCCATACTGAGAACACGGAGATTTTAAATGTTTAAACTATGCTATATATACCTGCTATCCAGTGATACCCTTTCTCAACTTTGTACAATCTGGTCAAATCCATACTGGACCTGTGAACGTCTGAGTCTGCCTCCTGATCTATAGACATATATTTTTAATGTGTAAACTATGCTATACAAACCTGTTATCCAGTGAAACGGTACCCTTTCTCACCTTTGTCCAATCACGTCTAATCCATACTGGGCCTGAGACTATCTGAGCCTGCCTCCTGATATATAGACATAGGTTTTTAATGTGTAAACTATGCTACATATATACGTGTTATCCGGTGAAACTGTACCCTTTATCAACTAACCGGAATCTTGTCGAATCCATACTGGGCCTGAGAATGGCTGCCGAGCTGATAAGCAAGCTACAGCACCTGTGGTTTGGACACGTAATTTTTTGCATTTTTTCAGGAATGCCGGTTAGGCCTAAATCAGGAATTGCGGTTGACCTGCACTTACTGGGAAATCATCGTTCGCGGGGAATAATTGGAATCACAGATCCCCATCACTAACGGTGTTCAGCGGGTTAAATGCACCTGTAAGCGACAAAAGCTGGTCCTTTCAGTGTAGCATGCATGCAGCCCCGGACATGTAATGCCATGATAGACCTGTTATTGCTCAATCTTGCATGCCAGAGCCTCGCGTATCCCTCTAGTAAGCTTGACGCGTACCGCGGGGGCATGCCGGAGTCTCGTTTGTTAACGGAATAAAGCTGACAAATCGCTAGCACAACTACAAATGGACACACCACACACAGAATCGACAAAACTTTCAATGTGTGCATCTTTTCTTGAGGTGGCATGGTTGTGGTTTCCCGGGTGGAGTCTAATTAAGCCGCAGGCTCCACTCCTGGTGGTGCCCTTTTGGACATTCCTTTAAGGTTCAGCTTTGCAATCATGGACGCTGTTTAGAGGTTCGTGGGAATAACGCTGCCCAATCGCCAGTGGGCATAATTTATTGGTGGGAAGTCTGACGGTATATGATCATGTTCGATTTCAGAATTTTTTTTTTTTGGTTTGTATTTTACATTTTTTTTCCAGCCTTTCTTGACTTCATAAGGGCATGACAAGCCTATATCTGTGTCTCCTCCACCTCCTCTTTTTACTCCTCCACCTCTTTTCTAAATGTAGTTGCCCTTTTCCATATGTTAATTTTTGTCTTCTGAGCATTTTTTCGGCTTTGGGACACCTTTTAAGGTGTTTTGTAATTGTTTTCTATGTGTTTGTGTTTGCCTGCCATTGTTTTCAATGTGGTTCAACGAACATTCGACGAACTTGCCTCCTGTGCGACAAACCAAAATACTAGCGGGGTGGCTCAACACTACTCCTGATATATAGACGTACATTGTTAATGTTTAAACTATGCTATATATACCTGCTATCTGATGATACTGTACACTTTGTCTACTTTTTATATTCTTGTCTAATCCATACTGAGCCTGTGAGCGTCTCTGTGTGACTGATGTAATATATATGGAGATTGACAATTATCCTTTGACTGAATAGAGCTGCACGCTTCTGATACAGTGCCATATATCTGATGTTATTTTGTGTCTCTTTTGTGCTAAATTTTGAAGTTTGGTGGAAGAGGCCGCGGACGTGGGCGTGGGGGGGCCAACTGGTGCTGATGGTGGTGGTGCACCTGCTGGTAGTGGCAAAAGCACAATAGCAGCTAAGGCAGGAGGCGTTGAGCCTGCATCATGGTCTGGCTCCGGAACGCCTGGAAGGCTACCTTTTCTGGGAGTAGGTTAACCGCTTTTAAAGCCGGAGCATGAGGAACTGGTTTTGGCTTACATTGCCGAAACAGACTCCAGCAAATATGCCCTCCTCTTCTGAAGTTTCAAAAAATGCAAGCACTGAGTCATCAAGTGCTGGCTCCTCGTCAGGAAGAATCCTTTTCCTTGTGTCCTGCACCCCCACCCAAAGTGAATGATGCAGCAGGCCACACTTCACATTAGTCCACGTAGCTCTTTCTATCATACCATGCCTGGGTTATCAAGTCAAATCGTGAATTCCCCAGTCCAAGATGAATCTGACATGGAGTGTGGGTGGCCAGCCAGGGCAGTGGGGTTAATCGGTACCGGGCCGGTGTCTTACAGGGATGTGTCACGGTGGTGGTGACCAGTTCTGTGGCCCTGGGCTTCCATGCAAAGGGGTGAATTACGTTTATAGGTGAATGATACGTGACACCACCTGTGGTTTCTGATTAGATTGACCAGCGCTGCAGTGTCGCTTCTCTGGGACAGATGTTGTGGTGCAGCTAAGATGTAGAAGCCCTGCACAGGTAGGGCCGAAGTCGCAGGGCAGATGATAGAGTTGGTAGATGGTGTGCAGTACAGGATGTAGCAGAGCCGTGTGCCAGGTGCAGGAGAAAGATGACAGACACAGTCGTGCTGTTCCTTTACCTGTACTTGGTAAGTGCCGTCCAGGACCTAGAGTACAGATGGAGAAGGAGTTGGTCAGTCTGGAAGCCAATTTGGAATTTTCTCTCTGCAGATAGGTAGTGTGGCCTCCGTTCTAGCGCTTATCTGAGGTACTCGCAGTGCTGAGTTCAATGAAGTTCCCCCTGTTGACTCTCTTTTGGAACTTTTTCGACTTTTTCGTATGGCAGGCAACTGTAGCCTTTTCCTTCTCGCTCCCACACGTCGCTGCTGGGGCTTCCGAGCCTTAGTTGGGTACAGAGCATTTACAACTGCTACTTCCTCCGGTTTCAGCTGCAGGAACATCAGTGTCCTTACAAACTCGGAGACCGGAATCAGGACCATGCACTCCAGTTAGGAGTGAGCCTTAACTCTGCTCATCCTCCAGCTCCCCTTCTCACGTCCACACACTTCCCCTTCCCTTCACAGACTGCCCTAACTTACCTCCTCCTGACCACAGAGAGCAGCTCCTCAGCAGTCAGGTTCAGAGGTCTCCCTGCTGGCCTGGAGTGGGAAATGTGTTGTGTGTTGGTTGAACTGCTAGAGAGATCCTTTGTTGCTCCCAAGCATGACATCACACTCCCTAGGAGGAAGGTAATGTCACTGTGGCGACCGTACTCCTGGGGGCGCCAGAACTGCACTGATGCCCAGCCACTGCTAGATGATTCTGCTTGTACATTGACCCAGACCACTACACTCCCCTTGCACTCTACACAGCCAGAATCTGACCCTGATGAAACTCAGGTTACCCTTCCCATATACTGTACCACCTTACACAGTGACAAAGAGGAAGGTGCAGATGAAAGTGCAGGTTCGGCCCACCCGCCGTCAGACACACCGCCGTACTATGAGGGGCCCTGTGCCAGTGCCGTCGCCAACGAGTGGGCCCCCCCTGCTTGCTCAGGTTCACAGCACTTGCAAAGTTTAAATACTTACCTCTCCCTGCTCCACCGCCATGACGTCTTCCGCGTTTCCTGACAGTGATATTCTGATCAGAGAGCGCAATGACATCACATCTGTACGCCCAGACTAGTACAGGGATTCCCTAGCGAGGAGACTTATTTGAGGAGACTTATTTAATTGTTTTCAATGTTGGGACAGCAATTTTTAGGGAGCACTATACTCTGGAGAATGGTATATGGGGCCCACCATACACTGGAGCATTCCAAAGGTGGACATCAGACACTGGAGCAGCATTTACAGGGCCCATTATATACTAGAGCATTAGAAATGGGGCCCATTATATATGGAGCATTATTTGGGCCCATAAGACAGTGCAACATCATCCATGGGGACCAACATATACTGTAGCATTATGTGGAGCTCATCATATACTGTTTCAAACATTATATGGGACCAATGATTCTGTATGGAGAAATAGATGGGCCTCATTACTCTGTATAGCGCACTATGCGGTGGCCATAATACTGTATGGAGTAATATACTATCCGTTTTTGGAGCTATTGGAGAATTTAAAATGGATATCAGTCATGAGATGTAAAAAGTGAAGTCTTTTTCATTGTACTATACCGCTATTTCTCTGCCGTATCGGAGCATCATGAGTTGTGCTATGTGTTAAAGGGGCGCTCTTTGGCCCAGGGCACATGAAAACCTGGAGCCAGCCCTACCCCCCCACAAATTTAGCCAAATAACCCCCATTTTTCAGTTCGTAACTAGTATTATGAAGTAAATTAAGGTTGAAATGATTCAGTAATAAGAATTGATGTTTTTGACATTCAAAAGGGCACTGTAGGTGTGTTTCCTGTCCTCCACTCCCTGCAGACTCTGCTTCCCCATTGACTTGCATTGGGTTTCGTGTTTCAGTCGGCCTTCGACTTTTCACAAAAATCGGCCGATTTCGTTCGACCCAACTTTTGCGAAAGTCGGGTTTCATGAAACCCGACTCGACCCGAAAAAAGGCAAAGTCGCTCATCTCTACTGGCAGACAATCCCTGGATCGTGATTGGGTCTCTAAAGTCCACCAAAAAAGCTGGGTGGAGACCCGAGTTCACGCTGAGTAACTCCCGGAAATGCTTCGTGCTCACCGAGTACACTGAGTACCGTGATACTCGAGCGAGTAATGAGTAGTGGCGAGCACGTTCGCTCATCATCACTACTTGAAATAATACAATGCTTTTTTTTTGTTCAGAGGATTTTAAAATCACCCTTTAATGCTGCATTTTGTATACTATTTGTTGTCAGAAAGAGCTGCTTAGAATTCCTTCTTTTTTGTGTTGGATTATTTATTAATTCCTAGATTAATGCAATGCAGCATGTAACACCCATAAAACTCAGTTTAGCGGCTGAGTCAGTCTTACCCGTCAATTATCACTGTATGGTGATACTTTCCTTCCAGATTAAACACAGCAGAAGTTTAGCTTTTCACTTATCTCATAGTTTTATCTTTGTAATATTATCCTGCTCAGCACCAGAATAGACAACCAAGCACACAAAAAAAAAATTGCCCAAGGCCATAATTATATATGGTTGTATAACTTGATCACATTTTTGCAGAGTGAAGTTGAATTGAGCAGAAATACTGACCTTCAAGTGCTGGAAGCTGTAGCAGTTCTGTGTATTTGGATGACAATCTGAGAAAACGAGGTTTACTTTTGCATGGCATTGCTCTTAAACGACCTTGCATCTTCTACTGGCATCAACAATAGTAACTTGTTGCACTGTCATCACAGCCAAATGATAGCAGCACTGTACGCTGTCAGAAAATAAATAACTTGTTATGTGAAAAAGCATTAGCCCCGCAAAAAGCAAATAATTTTAAAAATACATAGTAACTCATGAAAAAATGTAAAAAAATGCTATATATGTTGCATGTGCATTATATTAATGACCTGACTCTTGGTAGGAGTCTGATATCAACTTCTGGGTATGTACAGTTATGAGAGAGCTATGACAGAGCTAAGTACATTAAGTTCTATGGTTTCACAAATCAGGACAAAATTAAAATAGTAAATAAATAAATAATAATAACAACAGGCTTTTACGAGGTCTTAAAATTAGGTAAATACGACATCAGATGGATGACATCACATAAAAAATTATACCTGTCACTAGTTAAACAGTTAGCAAAAACTAGGTCAAAATGCAGAAGCTGTGAGTGAAAAAATATGGTTCCGTCCAGAAATAGTTGGACCGTGACACAAGAGATGGCATTTTAGCTGTTTACCTGAACATATTCAAGATACAGTTCTATAATCAATATGGGCTAAAAGTGCAGAATCTCAGCTTTAATTTGAGAGTATTCACACCCTAATTTCAGTAAGGGATTAGGAATTACAGCTCTTTAATCTGTAGCTGTCTCTTTTTAAAGGGACCAAAAGTGGACAATTATCTCAACAGCTCTTTAATGGATTGAATGGGCTTTTCTCTTATTAATCAGTCATCAATTAAGCAGGTGCAATTGATTTCTGGTGTCATGTCTGCATTTGGAAGCTGTTGCTGTGAACCCACAACATACTGTTAATGAAGCTCTCAGTGGAAGTGAAACAGACTTTCATTAGGCAGAAAAAAGAATAAATCCATCAGAAAAATAGCAGCAATGTTAGGAGTGGTCAAATCAATAGTTTGGTACATTCTGAAAAAAAAAATATAAATATAGTGCAATGGTGAGCTTGTCAAATCAAAGAGGCATGAATGTCTGAAGAATCCCTTCCATGGTGAAGTTCAATACCTTCACAACATCTACCCAAGCGAAGAACTCTCTCCATAAAGAAGGTGTTTCAGTTCACCACATTTTCAATCAAATGCAGCAAGGTTGGACGGTGCTTCACAATACAGACAGACCATGACACAAAACATATTGCAAAAGCAACCAAGGAGTTTTTAAGGCAAAGAAGTGGAATATTCTGCAATGGTCGAGTCAGTCACCAGATCTCAACCCTATCGAGCATACATTTCACATGTTTAAGACAAAACTTAAAACAGAAATATGCGCAGACAAGTAACAACTAAAGTCAGCTGCAGTAAAGATACGGCAAAGCATCACAAAGGAAGGAACCAAGCATTTGGTGACGTCCATGGCTTCCAGACTTCAGGCAGTTATTGCCTGCTAAATAATATCTTCAAAATATAAAAAATGAACATTTTATTTACGATAAATTAATTTAGCCAATTACTTTTGGGCCCCTGAAATGAGAAGGCTTTGTTGAAAAATTGTAGCAATTTCTATACATTTCACAAATATTTTTCTTCAACTCCTTTAACTAAATCTGAAAGTCTAACTTCAATTGCATCTCAGTTGTTTCATTTTAAATTCAGAGCCGAAATCACAAAGATTCTGTCACCGTCCAGAAACCGGAGGAACAAGAGGCAGTAAATGCTCTGTTCCCAACTGAGACTCTGTAGGGTCGGGCTGAGGGAGGCGATTAGGTGGTGCTGATCCAACAGGACTGGGGGGTGACCCACTTCGTGGCGCCGGCAGACATGAGACTGAGACAAGGGTTGTGTCCAACAGTTCAGATTTTATTGGCCGCTTTTCGGATGACCACCATACTTCATCACAGGATTTGTCTACAATTCACTTTTTACACAGACCCGGGTACCTTCTCTTTTTAATATTACCGTTCTTGGCGTCCTCTATGGCTCTTCCCCGCTGTGGCTGCCCTAAACACTTTCACCACAGCGCTTCACCCTTTAGAGTATGCCGTCCTCCTGATACTCACAGTCTGTCTCTGTCCGCAGCCACTGTTATTTTGGGTCACCCCCCCGTGACTGTCTCCACTGTCAGTAGCTCTCTGTAAGCCTTTTACATCTTTCTACCTACAGCAAACTCTCCTCTCTAGTGAGTTCCCTTGGCTGACTGGAACTTCCAGAACCTTCCCTGACCTCTTATACTCCCAGTCCCAGTAGCTCCGCCCACTATCACCTGACAGTAACCCTTAACCAATAGCAGTGACCTTGACCCATGGCAGTTACATATCCACTCTCTCCTACTCTCCCCACTGCCCTCTAATGGTCAAACGGCCACATGTTGCCTCTGGCTCTATATCTCAGCCTACACTGCGCTGCTCCTCTGCCTCTTTCCTTAGGCAGATCTGTCCGTCAGACCAACCTCCCCACAACTCGATGACACAGCAGCAATGTGTGTGAGCCAGAGAGAGAGGGCTACAGCTGCATGCCATGTGAGTGGAGTTCTAAGTAAGAGCAAGCTAGAGGAACTTGAGAGTAATTCATGACTACAAGTACTTCAGAATAGCGCTAGAAAAGGAGACCTCACAACCCATCTGCATAAAGAGATTCCCAAATTGCTTCCAGGTACCTGTACCATCTGTAATCTGAATCCTGGACGGTACCTGCAAAGCACAGTAAAAGGTAAAAGAAACTGTACTCTGTTGTGCCCTTTGAATTCTCTCTGCATCACCTTCTCAGCCCTGCTACATCCTTGCTCCATACTACATCCTCCTCCACCTCTTAACATCTTTCTCATCTGCCCTGGGACAACAGCTCTGCCTGTGGAGAGCTATTCCAACACTACTGCATCATACCATCTGTCCCAGAGGATCTACACTGAAGCACTGGTCCCCTTCTGACCAGATACCGCAGGTGGTGTCACAAATTCTTATCTTCATCATCCCCTGTAAATAATCCCCTTTCACTGGACGCCCAGGGCCACGGACCGGGTCACCGCCGCTGTGACACTGCCCCTTTAAGGAAGAGACCCGGTACCGAGTACCCCACAAGCCCTGGTGGGCAATCCAAATACAGCAGTGCATCAGTACAGAACAGGCTGTCAGTCAGTGCTGGGGCATAGTTAGAGCCACAGCTCTCTATGTCTTGAGTGGTGACTGAAGCCACGTCTGCTCCTCCTCAATGACTAAAAGCCAGGAAGAATAAGGGCATTTACTCCTGATAGCTGAGCTTTCAATGAGGAAGCTCCACAGCTTTAGAATGCAATGAGTCTGCAGATTAATACAATGTCTGCAGGTTACTAGTGTTTAGAGACATGAGAGGTTACCTCTAAGCTCATGACAGTACAATTAGAAAAAAAACTGAGCAAATATGGCTTGTTTAGAACTGTTGCTCTTTTTCTATAAAGGGCATAGCAGCACAGTCAAGATTTGTAAGTCAGCATCTGAACAAACGACAAAGTCCTTTAGACAGGCAAAATTTGGCCTTAATGCCGGCACCATTTTTAGCGAAAAGCAAATATAGAATTTCATCACAAAGACGTCAGACCAAGTATGAAGCATGTTGAGGAAGTGGTGAAAATGTTGTTCTTGTTTTGAAGCCACAGGACCTCATTGAATCGACCGTGGATTCCTCGATTTATCTAAGTATTCTAGACCCAAATGTGACACCAATCCATCTATTCAAAAGCTAAAGCTGAGCCAAAACTGGATCATGCAAAAGGACAATGATCCCAAGCAGAAAATCTACATCAGAATGGCTTGTAAACAAAGGTTCATGATAGTAATATAAATTGTCTTTGTGGGCCACTAAAATAAAATAAGAATGATAGTATGGGTATCGGTATTGTGCTAAGGTGTAAAATGTACATAGGACAAAAAAAAGCATAAAGATGGATGATTAATATTTTGCATATATTGCATGAAGGGGGATACTGGCTTACATATTGGAGACTAAGGTGCAACCTGAACAGAGGAAAAATAGATATTATAGGAAATAGGAAATGCACAGTATGTGATATAATTGTCTGGAAACGCATGATGTACAAAGAACAGCGTGAGTCTGCCATGGTGAATATCACAAATAATATCTGATAAACAGTGAAGTAAAATGGCATAAAAATATATAGATGATCTGGGTGTGAAAAATAACTAAAAATCAATCATACATATGTATCATATATTAATCATAAAGATTCCATGATAAGTGAATTATTACATCAGGTCAAAAAGTAATTAGCAAATATCTATGTAAATCATGGATCTTTAAGGCTATGTTCATATCAGGTTTTAGCCACACATCAGTGGCTCTGTCGAGGCTTACACCCGAAGCCAAGAAAAACAGGATTGGGCATATCGGGAAACACTCTGCAATGTTGGTAACATCATCCCTATATTGGTGACATCCCCCAGCTTGTGTTGTGTGGCCCATATACTATACACTTGAGTAAATAAATACATCTCTATTTTTTTTCAGTATGCAGCATTAGACAAACATGGAGACAGTTTTAATACTGCAAGGACTGGTTTTGTCATAAATGTCACAGGTTTCTCATATATATTCTTTCATTTCTTATGTGTGTCATAGTAAATGTCTTTAATGCTGCGGACTGTTGTAAAACAGATGCAGACTGCTCTGACCAATCTTAGATATGCTCAACGTCATTGCTTACATAGAAGCAGCAATCATGCCTCCTATGTAGCTCATATTGACAAAACAAAATTTTGCTTGGTCCCTTGAATATTTTTTAACCCCTTTCTGATATTGGGCATAATAATATGACCAAGTGCCCTGGGCCTTATTGACTAGGGATGGATTATTACGTCCAGGCGATTGTACACCCACACAGGATATGCACACGCAATCGCCGCCGGGCAGGTGTCAGCTGATTCTGAGAGCTGACACCTGGCACTAGGTGCTAGGAGTGGTCATGCACTGCTATCAGCACTTTAACCCCTTAAATGCTCTGATTGAATGCTGTGATCGAATGGGGTCAATTGCACAGGTTGTGAGGTGCGAGTTGGAGAGGAGACAATTAAGCTCCCCTTCAGTGATGTTGGAGAGGGATGTTATGGGATTTGGGCATTGGTCTGGTATACAAAGGCGTTGTGGTGGTTGAACAATGAAGACTTGCTGTTGTGAACACCTTTGACCTGGCTTCTTAGTGTGGGCTCCCTCTAGTGATTGCTGCTGGTAATGGAGCTGGTCTGGATGACAGAAGTCAATCACCTGAGGATGATGATTGGAAGTCAGGTGTTACAGACTGGAGAGATTTAAGTGAGCAACCTTCCCTCAGTTGTTGCCGGTGATTTTGTTTGCTTCCTGAGCATTTTGGAAGTCTGCTTATCTCCTGCTCCGTCCTGCATCTTTCAGATAAGTTATTTGTCTGCTTGAATCTTTTTTGCATTTTGATTAATTTTTGCTGTTCTTTGATTGTTGCTCGGCTGGTGTGAATTCAGCCGGGTTCCCTGCTGGGACCTGTGCTGGACTCTGCTTCATATGCTACAGCTTGTGTCAGTCTCTTCTGTATCTCTAATCCCCTGTTATATCAGTATATTTGTTTAGCATCCAGTTCACAGCAGAGTTCTGATTTAGTGGGGGAGAGGTCGTGTGGCCTCAGTATTTTTGCATATCAGATGTGTTGGATTTTTCTTAGGGTTTTTGCGTGATTGCAGACAGTATCCATTTCTGTCCTGTTCTATCTAGACAGTTTGGGCCCCATCATTTGCTTACTCTATTTTCTGCCTGTGTTTTGTGCCTCATCTTGTCTCACCAGCAATATATGTTTGAGGGCTCTCTATTCCTTTGAGGTTCTACTCCTGAGCAGTTTAGCTTTCCTATTTCTCTCTTTAGGCTTAGTTAATTCTTTGGCTGTGCCGAGGCGTCTAGGGCATTGTAGTTTCGTCCCACGGCTAATTCTAGTTATGTCATCAGCTTAGGGGTCTGCAATCCGCTAAGCTACCCACCTCTTATCTGGTTACCTAGTCTATTCCCCTGCTATCCTCCTTGGTTACCTAATCATAACAACTTGCCTTGTTTGGTCCATCTTTTTTTTGAAGTGTGTGGCAAAGTCCTCAGCAGAGATGAGGGAGGTAGGAGGGGGCAGTGGTGGTCAGAGGAGGGAGTTAAAAGTTTTGAATAACTATTTGGGGTTGTAGGATAGGGAAGATACGAAGGTTGTGAAGTAGACCTGTTTAGCAGAGGTGAGGGCAGATTTGAAAGCGAGTGTTGCCTGTTTGAATGCATTGAAGTCATCTTGCGAATTTATTTTCTTCCAACGCAGCTCTGCAATCCTGGACACTTGCCAGAGCTTTTCAGTACTGTTATTGTGTCAGGGTTGTCTGTTGGTACGTTGCACTCTGCCATGAATGAGAGGGGTGACCGTGTCAATAGCTGATGAGAGAGTGGCATTGTAGAAAGCAGTTGCACTGTCTGTGTCGTGTAGAGAGGATATGGATGTCAGTGGTAGAATAGAGTCAGAGAGTGTGTGGGGGTCTAGGTGTGCAAGGTTTCTGCAGGGGTGCGCATGTTGCTGGACATGGGTGACAGGAGAGGAAGACAGGGATAAGAAAGTGAGTAGGTAGTGGTTGGATAAAGGGAGAGGGGAGGTGGTGAAGTTAGAAAGAGAGCAGAGGCGGGTGAAGACCAGATCTAATGTATGTCTGTCTGTGTAGGTGGCTGAGGAGGACCACTGAGAAAATCCAAACGATGTAGTAAGGGACAGGAGTTTGGAGGCTGCTGACTGAAGGGTATCAGTGGGATGTTGAAGTCACCCATGATGATAGTGGGGATGTGAGTTGAAAGAAAGTGAAGAAGCCAGGCAGAGAATTGGTCAATGAAGGCAGTTGTTGGGCCTGGAGGTTGGTATATGACTGCCACTTGGAGTTTGGAAGGAGAGAAGATGCGGACAGAGTGAACTTCAAAAGAGGGGAGGATTAGGGAGGGAAGAGGTGGGATTGGGATAAAGGTGCAGTTAGAGGAAAGGAGAAGACCCACTCCTCCACTGTGTCTGTTGCCAGGGCGAGGAGTGTGGGTGAAGTGGAGGCCGCCATAACACAGCGCAGCAGGGGAGGTGGTGTCAGAGGGTGTCAGCCATGTTTCGGTGAGGCCCAGGAAGGCAAGATTGCGAGAGCAAAAGAGGTCCTGAATCACATGAAGCTTACTGCAGATGGTGCGGGCATTTCAAAGTGCTCCAGATAGAGCAGAGGGGTGGGTGTCAATAGCATCGGTTTTAAGCTGGAAAGATTGCGGTAGTTCTTATTAGATAGGGAGTGGTAGGAAGGGGTAGTAATGGGGGGTATGAGCTGTGGGGTTCCAGGACTGGGAGATATGTCGCCAGTAGTGAGGAAAAGCAGAGAAAGCAAGAGCAGATGGGAGAAGGAGAGTGGGCGGCTTGTTTTATGTTTTATTAGGACAGATTTGAGGTTGAGGAGCAAGTCAGCAGAGGAGGTCAGGTGGGGAGGAAGGAGGGAAGGGGAGATGATTATTTAGTTAGAGGGTGCTGGGGTTTGGGGATAGCGAAGGAGAGTGAGGATTAATGGAGCAAGCACTGTGAGGGCATATGTAAACATGGTGAAGGATTAAGAGGGTTAACAGAAAAGCTAGATCCAAGTAATGTGCTTACTCCTGCCATGACTAACTGCCGTTGAAATAACTGCAGCTTCAAAATACTTTTGCTGCAGTGATACTTATGCTGCAGAAATACGCATGCCAGACCCCACAACCGTGCTCCCTTAGGATGCTACTAAATATATAGAGACCTCTATGAGATCTCTGGTTGTCACGGCAAGGCGTCGTTGACCCACAATCACGTGATAAGGGTCGGCGATGCGCTCATTTCCGGTCGGGTTCCGGAAGCGCTACTTAAATGCCCGCTGTCAGCATTTGACAGCGGGGTTTGACTACTTAATAGGCGTGGGCAGATTGTGATTCTGCCCTTGCCTATTGCGGGCACATGTCAGCTGTTTATAACAGCTGACATGTCGCAGCTTTGAGGTGGGCTCATGGCCGGAGCCCACCTCAAAGCAGGGGACTCCGACCACTGACATACTATCCCATCAGCGGTCGGAAAGGGGTTAATATTAATAATATTAAAAAGATCTAAAATAATGAAGCTTAAAAACTGACATTCTTACATTATACACAACTGGATATTAAAAATTAATTATTTTCATTGAGTGTATTGACCTGTTGAACAACTTTGCGCAGAACATTAATAGATGATTATTAGTCTGTTGTGATTGATGTGGTAGCATGTGATATTTGTGGCCTCACTACATCAGCATGGAAATATCTCAGAATAATGTATTAACTTTGACCTTACAGTACAATAAAAAATTCCTAGTGCTGACAATATTTTACCACCCCAGGACTATCCTCTTTCTGTACACAATGAAGTTCAGGGGAAAACATGCAGGAGCTAGGAGCTGCTGTAAAATAATCATGACAGTGGGAACAAAAGATGAATATTTAATGCTTGCACTAAGAAGCCAGTTCAAATAGTCATGCCCTAGAGCAATACTTATCAGAAGTTGGAAAATATCATAGGACATGGAAATTAGGACTGGATGTATAATAATGATTGTCAAGAGCCTTAGTGTAAAAATAAAGCTGTTTGGTGTGCAGCAGACACGTTACTAGCAGACGATCGGAAGCTATTAATTTGTCATATTTTCTTTTATGCTATCATACTGTACTTTCTGTGTGTCTTTTTCAGAAAATATGAATTTTTTTGCTGTAGTACTAGAAAAGACCTAAAACTTGGATTCAACTTTTTGAAGAAATTTTAAAAAGCTGATATATTACAGTTAATTAGAGCTTATACTAAAGTGTGAGCAATGGTGCAATGGTGTATAATAGCACCAGAGCAAGTTATACAGGAAAATCACATCAAGAGTAAGTAGTACATATACTGTATAATAGCATCATCTACAACACATACAGTATATTATAGATGTCCTAGTGTAGTATATATTTACGTGGTTGTATATGTAGAGTATATAAGTATATGTACATGTATATATTGTGGAAGGTTGGCTCACTTAGCTTCTCCCCGAGGTAGACACAGGAACACTTTAAGTTAAAGTCTCAGGGTGGTTTATTACTTCATAAACCCTAAAGCCCAAAATAGTAGCAAAAACAGCCTTCCTGGCACAAATTGAAATTAAAGTCCATACAAAGTCCTTCCCAGTATGCAGGGGTGAACTTAGCCTCTCTGCTGCCTGAGGCGAACAGCAAAAGAAGGCCCCCCCGCACACAAAGGAAATTTTAATATCTATCCTGTAAAACTGAGTACAATAGTGGACATTTTGATTTAGATAAATAGAAAAAAAGGTGTCCAAACACAAGGATGTCAGCGCCATCACACGCACATACAAGAACAACACAGAAGTGTCCAGAACAAGGGTCATTAATGGCAATGGTAGGCCTGGCACAGGGCCAGACTGGGACAAAAAAGCAGCCCTGCCACACAAATCTCACCAGCCCACAAACTATAACACTCATCAGCCCCGATCAGTGAATTTTTGCTATACTTTGACGTCCCCTCATCACTCTCTTAAAGGAGTTATTTGAAGAACCACATGTGAATGGCACCACAGTGCGTATGATTGACCACAGTTCCATTTACATGGTGCTTGTCAAAGCTACGTTTCCCGGGATCATGGTGGTCCCAGCGGTCAGATCCACAACAAACAGAAAGTCATCCCCTATCCCCACATAATGCTCCACACAGTATTATAGACCCCATATAATGCTCCATACAGTATAATGGGTCCCATATATTACTTCATACAGTATAATGGGCCCCATATATTACTTCATACAGCATAATGGGCCCCATATATTACTTCATTCAGCATAATGGGCCCCATATAATTCTTCTCCCCATACCCCGCTGCTCTGTTCTCAGTGAATTCTGATCCTCCGCACTGCTTGGCACAGGGACATCATTAACTTTACATATATAATTGTCCACTTGGACTGATAGTAATAGTGATTTGTTTGTACCCTGTTGTCTGGGGTTGGCCCACTTTATGGGGGTACTCAGGGCATATGATTATACACCAGTAAAAAGTATGAGAGGCTCAATGTGACCAGTACCACCTAGTTTCCTACCCCTCTTTTTCTACTGGTACTGTGGGCACACTGACTGGTACTGAGGAAAAAGAAGAAAGAACAGAGCAAGAGAAAAAAGAAAACAGAGAGAGAAAGAAAGAAAGAGCAGAGAGATAAAGAAAGAGGGGAAAGAAAGAAAGAAAGAAAGGAGATAGAAAGAAAAAGGGGATAGAAAGAGAGAACAGAGAGAGAGAAAGAAGAAAGAAAGAAACAGAGAGAGAAAGAAAGAGGGGACAGAAAAAAGAACAGAGAGAGAGAAAAAAAGAAAGAGGGGAAGGAAAGAAAGAACAGAGAGGGAGAGAGAAAGAGGGGAAAGAAAGAACAGAAAGAGAAAGAAAAAAAGAACAGAGCGAGAAAGAAAGAGAAAGAAAGAGGGGAAAGAAAGAACAGAGACAGAAAGAAAGAGAAAGAGGGGAAAGAAAGAAAGAACAGAGAGAGAAAGAAAGAGCGAAAGCACAAAGAGAGAAAAATAGAAAGAAAGAAAGAGGGGAAAGAAAGAAACAACAGAGAGAGAAAGTAAGAAAGGGGAAAGAAAGACCAGAGAGATAGAGAGAAAGAAACAGAGAGAGAAAGAAGGAAAGAACAGAGAGAGAAAGAAAGAGGGGAAGAAAGAACAGAGAGAGAAAGAGAGAACAAAAGAAAGAAAGAAAGAAATAAAGGAAAGAAAGAAAGAACAGAGAGAGAAAGATGGGGAAGAAAGAACAGAGAGAGAGAGAAAGAAAGAACAGAGAGAGAGAAAGAATAGAAAGAAAGAAAGAAAGAGGGGAAAGAAAGAGAACAGAGAGGGAGAAAGAAAGGAAGAACAGAAAGAGAGAAAGAAATAACAGAGAGAGAGAAAGATTAGAGAGATAAAGAAAGATTAGAGAGAGAAAGAAAGACAGGAAAGAAAGAGAAAGAAAGAAAGAACAGAGCGAAAGAAAGAACAGAGAGAAAGAGAAAGAAAGTGGGGAAAGAAAGAGCAGACAGAAAAACAAGAAAGAGGCGAAAAAAGAAACAACAGAGAGAAAGAAAGAAGAAAGAAAAAGAGAAAAGAGAGAGAAAGAAAGAATGGACAGAATAAAAGAACAGAGAGAGAGAGAAAAAGAAAGAGGAGGAAAAAAGAACAGAGAGGGAGACAGATAGAAAGGGGAAATAAATAAAAAGCAAAGCGAGAGAATGAAAGAAATAAAGAGGGGAAAGAAAGAACAGAAAGAAAGAAAGAAAGAAAGAAAGAAGGGAATGAAAGAACAGAGAGCGAGAGAACAGAGAGAAAAAGAACAGAGAGAAAGAGAGGAAAGAAAGAACAGAGAGAGAGAAAGAAAGAAAGAACACAGAGAAAGAAAGAAAGACATAAAGAAAGAAAGAAAGAAAGAAAGAGGGGAAAGAAAGAGGACAGAAAGAGAAAGAAGGAAGAGAGAGAGAGAAAGGAAGAAGAGAGAGAAAGAATGAACAGAGAAAGAAAAAACAAAGAGAAAAAGAAAGAAAGATTAGAGAGAGAAAGAAATAGGGGAAGAAAGAAAGAACAGAGAGAGAGAAAGGAAGAAAGAAAGAGAGGAAAGAAAGAAAGAACAAAGAGAGAGAAAGAGAAAAAAAGAAAGATTAGAGAGAGAAAGAAAAAACAGAGCGAGAAAGAAACAGAGAGAGAAATAAAGATTCTATAAAGACACTATAGCAGCCCGGCTCCCATTGTAGTGCCCATCTGAGCCTTGCGATGCAGGACATATCATGATCCGCTCACATGGCCGACATCCCCGAGTCCAAGATGATCCCACTGTCCGCGTTGTCGGAGAAGGACATGCAGGGGGCATTTATGCACATGTAATCGAAGTACATGTATCAAAGAACTATTGGCAGTTATAACATGGATGAATGTGACACGCATCTATATTCTCTTCATACAGGTAACCAGCTTTTCCAATCTCTGCTCTGAATCCATTCCTGTGTCTCCATTCAATGTCAGCAAGCAGTTAATCCTGAATGCTATCTCTGTGTTTTCAAGTCTGCAAGCTTATATCTGGTAACCAGCTTTTCCAATCTCTGCTCTGAATCCATTCCTGTGTCTCCATTCAATGTCAGCAAGCAGTTAATCCTGAATGCTATCTCTGTGTTTTCAACTCTGCAAGCTTATATCTGGTATATAGTTTTTTTCAACTTACTCTGCTTGTCCCCTTATGTTGTGAGGTCAAGAAACTTTTCAAAGTGCTTTATGATCCATGTAGTGCTGGACATGTGTTTATTTGACCACAACATTTTATTGGGTCCTGGTGTCTCAATTTAGTGTGATTGATTAATGAGAAGAGAGAGCCAACAAAAAAAAACAAAAAAAAAAAAAACTTAGCCTTAACCTCCTATATATTCAGACCTAGCTAGGGGGAGCATTTATGCAGGGTGCATTTATGCACATGTAATCGAAGTACATGTATCAAAGTACTATTGGCAGTAATAACATGGCAGTTAGACAGGTAAGACATTTATATACATCTACTCCCTGTACATTTGGAGTACAACAAATATATACCATATGCATTTGTGTAATTTATATCCTGGCCGCTGCATTCACACACATCCACTGCCCTGGCATTAACTCTCTACACTCCATCCATATTGGCCCCTCGCTTCTTTCCTCTCCTATGTATAGCACTCACGCTCTTTTCACATTGTTAAATTGCACAGATCCAGTCCGTCCCACCATTCAACATCAGAGACGCTCTCACAAATCACTTAACCATCTGCTCACTCTTTCTATCCTCCTTCTCCTAGTCGCAGGAGACATTGCTCCCAACCTTGATCCCCCATGTTATAGAAAGTCAAACCCCCAAACTGCTACACTTAGAAACCCCTCTAATCTGATTAATATTCCCTGCCTGCCATCTGTCTCTCTTAGTTGTGCACTTTGGAATTCTCGCTCAGTGTGTAACAAACTCTCCTTCATCCATGACTTCTTCCTTTCTAATTCTCTTAACCTCCTGGCACTTACTGAAACCTGGATCCAGCAGTCAGACACTACCGCTGCTGCAGCACTTTCATACGGGGGGCTACACTTCTCTCATACCCCAAGATCAGACAATAGAACAGGTGGAGGCGTTGGTCTGCTCCTATCATCAAAATGTACCTTTCAGGTTATCCCTCAAGTACCCTCACTAGTCTTCCCTTCTTTTGAGGTCCATGCCATCAGACTCTACACCCCCCTCTCCATGCGAGTGGCGGTGGTGTATCGTCCTCCCGGCCCCTCCCATCAGTTCCTGGATCATTTTGCCACTTGGCTTCCACATTTTCTCTCCTGTGACATCCCTACCCTCATCATGGGAGATTTCAACATCCCCATTGCTCTTCCCCTCTCACCATCTGCCACTCACCTTTTATCTCTAACCTCCTCATTTGGCCTTTCGCAGCTTACTAATTCTCCAACGCATGAAGACGGAAACTCCCTCGACTTGGTCTTCTCTCGGCTTTGTGCAGTGGATGATTTTGCAAACTCCCCTCTCCCGCTCTCTGACCACAATCTTCTTTCATTCTCTATCAAGAACTGCCAGGCTGCTCAGGTCACCCCCACTGTCCAGACTTATAGAAACATACAGGCCATTAACACCCAGAAACTTATGAAGAACTTGCAGTCTTCATTGGCCCCTATCTCCTCCCTCTCATGTCCTGATTCTGCACTGAAGCATTACAATGAAACACTTCAAAGTGCCCTGGATGAATTTGCACCCCCTATAAATAGAACACCACAACGCAGACGGCGACAACCCTGGCACACGGTGCAAACACGTTTCCTGCAGCGGTGCTCCAGGTGCGCCGAACATCTGTGGAGAAAATCCAATCTACACGAAGATTTCATCCATTTTAAGTTTGTGCTTAGAACATACAACACTGCCCTTCACCTCTCCAAACAAACCTATTTCAACACCCTCATCACCTCACTGTCAAATAACCCGAAACGTCTCTTTGACACTTTTCATTCTCTACTCAATCCAAGAGTACAGGCCCCAACCACAGAGCTCAGAGCTGACAATCTGGCCAATTACTTCAAAGAAAAAATTGACCAGATTCGACAGGAAATTATCTCCCAATCACCTCATACCATGCACTGTCCTCCTTCCCCCACTGCATCTAGCTCACTCTCTGATTTTGAACCAGTCACAGAAGAAGAAGTAAGCAGGCTCCTTGCATCTTCTCGCCCAACTACTTGCACCAGTGACCCATTTCCGTCACATCTCCTCCAGTCCCTTTCCCCTGCTGTCACCCCTCACCTAACTAAAATATTTAACCTCTCTCTCTCTTCTGGTATTTTTCCCTCCTCATTTAAGCATGCCATCATACATCCACTACTTAAAAAACCATCCCTCGACCAAAACTGTGCCACTAACTATAGACCTGTCTCTAATCTTCCCTTCATCTCTAAACTCCTGGAACGCCTGGTCCACTCCCGTCTTATCCGCTATCTCTCAGAAAACTCTGTTCTCGACCCTCTCCAATCCGGTTTCCGCTCTTTACACTCCACTGAAACTGCCCTCACTAAAGTCTCTAATGATCTACTAACAGCTAAATCAAATGGTCATTACTCCATGCTAATTCTCTTGGATCTCTCTGCAGCATTCGACACTGTGGATCATCAGCTCCTCCTCACTATGCTCCGTTCCATTGGCCTCAAGGACACCGTTCTCTCCTGGTTCTCCTCCTATCTCTCTGACCGCTCCTTTACTGTATCTTTTGCCGGTTACACCTCCTCTCACCTTCCCCTTACTGTTGGGGTCCCCCAAGGATCGGTTTTAGGCCCCCTCCTCTTCTCCTTGTACACTGCCCCTATTGGTCAAACAATCAGTAGATTTGGGTTCCAGTACCATCTCTATGCTGATGACACCCAATTATATGCTTCTTCTCCTGACATCACGCCAGCCTTTCTAGAAAACACCGGCGATTGTCTAAACGCTGTGTCTAATATCATGTCCTCACTATATCTGAAACTGAACCTGTCAAAAACTGAACTCCTGGTGTTTCCTCCCTCTACTAATGTACCTATACCCGACATTGCTATTTCTGTGGGTGGCTCCACTATTACTCCCCAGCAACAGGCCCGCTGTCTTGGGGTCATACTTGATTCCGAGCTTTCCTTTGCCCCCCACATTCGATCACTGGCTCGCTCTTGTCATCTGCACCTCAAAAACATTTCTAGAATTCGACCTTTTCTTACTTTTGACTCTGCAAAAACTGTTTCTCTTATTCATTCTCGTCTCGACTATTGTAACTCTCTTCTAATCGGTCTCCCTCTTACCAAACTCTCCCCTCTCCAATCTGTCTTGAATGCTGCAGCCAGGATCATATTCCTCACCAATCGTTACACCGATGCCTCTACCTTGTGCCAGTCATTACACTGGCTACCCATCCACTCCAGAATTCAGTATAAACTTATTACCCTCACCCACAAAGCCCTCCATGGCTCAGCACCACCCTACATCTCCTCCCTTGTTTCAGTATACCACCCTACCCGTGCCCTCCGTTCTGCTGATGACCTGAGGTTAGTATCCTCAATAGTCAGAACCTCCCACTCCCGTCTCCAAGACTTTACACGTGCCGCGCCAATTCTTTGGAATGCACTTCCCAGGTCAATACGATTAGTCCCCAATCCCCACAATTTTAAGCGTGCCCTGAAAACACATTTATTCAGACTGGCCTATCGCCTCAACACATTAACCTAATCTATCCCTGTGTGGCACAGCCAAAAGTTTTACCATAACCAGATTTCCCGCATCATGTTCCCTCATGCTTTATGCATCCATTAGCCCTCTGCATCTGTACTGTTACACACTTAACATTATGGCTGGTCCATACAATCAGGGCAACTGTTACCACCCACCTTTTGTGTCTACCTCTTTCCTCATAGACTGTAAGCTTGCGAGCAGGGCCCTCATTCCTCTTGGTATTTGTTATAATCTACTGTATGTGATTATTGTTATGCTGTAATGTCTATTGTCTGTACAAATCCCCTCTGAAATGTAAAGTGCTGCGGAATATGTCGGCGCTATAGAAATAAAATTTATTATTATATTATTATAAGGACAAGGTGATGGATCTGAAGCATTCCCTGAAGTGCCTCCATGGTTCTGTCAAAATTTCCTCCCAAAATTACCTAATTTCAGGTCAGCTTCTAGCATGTCCCTTCCGGTGCAACGTCATGTGTGAATTTTAAAGTGCTCCTCGGGGCTCTGCCGTGTACTCCTGTGTCCACGGGAAAAGTAAGCTCCCAGCCGGGGCAGTGGGGCAGACTCTCTCTCAAAATTGGGACTGTCCTGCTGGATCTGGGACAATTGGGAGGTATGAATGCTGCACACCAAACACCTTGTACACATATGGCTTCGCACACCTCATACACACACGGTTCCGCTTTGTATGCCTCATACACACACGGCTCCATTCTGTACACCTGGCACACACACGGCTCCACTCAGTACCCACGTGGCTCCACTCCATAAACCTCGTACACATGCGGCTCTGCTCCGTACACCTTTTACACACATGGCCACGCTCTGTACACCTTGTACACCCATGGCTCCACTCCGTAAACCTTGTGGCTTTGCTCCATACACCTCATAGACACGCGGTTCCGCTCCGTACACCTCGTATACACGCAGCTCCGCTCCATACACATTCGGCTCCACTCCGTACACACACGGCTCTACTCCATACATACACGGTTCTACTCGGCTTCGTACACACACGACTCTGCTCTGTTCCGTACACACACGGCTCAGCTCTGTACACACAGGGCTCCGTTTTGCGCGCCCCATACACATGTGGCTCCACTCCGTACAACCTGTACACATGCGACTTCGCTCCCTACAACCCGTACACATGTGACTCCGCTCCGTACTCCCCGTACACATGCGGCTCTGCTCTGTACACCCTGAACACATGCGACTCTGCTCCGTACACCTCGTACGCACGCGGTTCCGCTCTGTAAACCTCATACACATGTGGCTCTGCTCCGCACACCCTGTACACACTCGGCTCTGTTCCGTAGATCTTGCGCACACACACAGCTCCGCTCTGTAACCTTGTACACACACAGCTCTGCTCTGTACATCTCGTACACATGCGGCTCCGCTCTGTACACCTTGTACACACACCCGGCTCCACTCTGTACACATCTCTGCTCCGTACACACATGGCTCCGCTCCTTACACCTCGTGCACATCTCTTCTCCATACACATCATACACGCTCTGCTCCACTCACCTCACACACGAGCTGCTCCGCTCCGTACACCTCAAACTAGTGCGGCTCTGCTCCATACACCTCGAACTTGTGCAGCTCCGCTGCATATACCTCGCATACACATGGCTCTGCTACGTCCACCCTGTAACCCCCCCTGACTCCACAGATAAACTTCCCTCATCCAGCATGATGACAACCAGCACAGCAGAGTCTTGCATACACCGAGGGCTGTGCACACAGGACCTGTGATGAGGTCACAGGAGGGAAGGGGTCAGGAGTCACATGATCAGGGGGCCCTGACTCCTTCCCTCCTGTGACCTCATCAGTTACAAGCCTCTGCACTAGAGTTGAGCGACTTTGTTCCAGAAGGTGGGAGCCATACTGGCAGGGGCGCACTTATAATGAGGCAAGTTGAGCCAGTTGCCTCAGGCGGCAGGCAGCTGCTGTGCACAGGGGGCGGCATATGCTGTCTGCTACCCCAGCACCTACAATTTAACCTCTGCACGCTGGTGCTGCGGGTAGCGTGCAAAGTAGAGTTGAGCGACTTTGGTCGGATCGGGTTTCATGACTAGGGCAAAAAATGTCGGAGTTTCGTCCGGAATCCGACCCCAATGCGTCAATGGGGGTTAAAAGTCAGCATTGAGCGGATGACATTCATCCACTCAATGCCGACTTTTAATCCCCATTGACTTGCATTGGGGTCGGGTTTCGGACGAAACTATGACTTTTTTTGCCCTAGTCGGACCAGTTTCATCTGAAACAAATTTTGTTTCATGAAACCCGATCCGACCAAACTTGCTCAACTCTACTTTGCACGCTACCCGCAGCACCAGCGTGCAGAGGTTAAATTGTAGGTGCTGGGTGTAGCAGACCACATATGCCGCCCCCTGTGCACAGCAGCTGCCTGCCGCCTGAGGCAACTGGCTCAACTTGCCTCATTGTAAGTGCGCCCCTGCCAGTATGGCTCCCACCTTCTGGAACAAATACGCACGGCAGCTCTCACTGGAGTTGAGCGAAACAGGTCAGTCAGATTCAAAAGTTGCCAACTTTCGCCAAAGTCGGGTTTCATGAAACGAAACCCTACCACAGTGTGAAGTCGGCCATGCGGTCGGCGACCCAAGAGCCAAAGTCGGGTTACGCCAACTGCTTGCATGTGACTTTTTTCAGCCAATAAGAGAAGCGTAGCGTAGCGGGAGCGTAGCTGGAGTGGGAGTGGGAGAGAGAGAAAGAGAGGGAGAGGGAGAGAGAAGAGAGAGAGAAGATCGAGAGAGATTTTGCCGCCTCTAGGGTTAAAATTCATTCCAGGTGTGTTTACAGTCCTCCACTCACTGCCGACTTTTCTCCCCATTGACTTGCATTGGGTTTCGTGTTTCACGACTTTTCCCTATAGTCGGCCGATTTCGTTGGACTCGACTTTTGAGAAAGTCGGGCTTCATGAAACCAGACTCGACCCTAAAAAAGGCAAAGTCGCTCATCTCTACTCACTGGAGCTTAAGTTTGAAGGCTTCCTTCCTCCAAAACAGCACAGACCGAAAAAAAACACTGGCTGGACATTTAATTCCCTCCTACCACACCCTTGAGGTGGAGATATGGTGATTAGGCACCCACCTATCTCTTACCTATTCAAACCCAGACCCTGGAAACAACTGATATACTCTCATCACGTATCATGCTGGAGGGAAACTTATTGGTTTCACATCACGCAGGGTAACAACCTTTGTAACACACATCTCCCCACACATACGGCGCCAGTGACCCTGTCACAATATATATACAGCTCTGGCGAAAATTTAGAGACCACTTCCAAATTTTCAGTTTGTCTGATTTTTCTCTTTATAGGTATATTTTTGAGTAAAATGTAAATTATTATTTTAGTCTACAAGCTTCTGACAACATGTCTCCGAATTTCCTAGCAATAAATGTTGTTTTTTCTAAAAAGGAGAAATTGTCAAAATTAAAAAATCCACTGCTTTCAGACCTCACATAAAGCAAAGAAAACAAGTTCATATCATTTAGAAACAACAATACTAATGTTTTAACTCAGGAAAAGTTCAGAAATCAATATTTTGGGGAATAACCGTGATTTTTAAAAACAGCTTTCATGCATCTTGGCATGCTTTCCATTAGTCTTTCACACTGCTTCTGGCGCAAAAATTTAAGCAGTTCTTCTTTGTTTGATGGCTTCTGACTATCCATCACCCTCTTGATTACATTCCAGAGGGTTTCAATGGGGTTCAGGTCTGGAGAATGGGCTGCCCATGACAGGGCTTTGATGTGGTGTTCTCTTAATTTTTGCCAGAGCTGTATATATCATATTTATTGCTGCAATGGAAAGCAAAGGTTTTTCTGCTGAAGTGTGAAAAGCTGTGACATGTGTCAGGAGGAAAGCCACATAAATGATGAAAATGACAGCGAGTGATGCCCTTCAGCTTCGCTTTTCATCTTTCATCCAGCACAGACCGCCATGATGTCTTCCAGCCAGGGCTTGTCTCTGCATTAAATAACACTGTTACCTAGAGCTCCTCTTGAAGAACACGTTACTTATTTTTTTCCCAACTTCTACAATACACCAGATGAAGAAAAAAAGGTGACATAGTGTCGCTCTGCACAGTAACAGGACCTTCCCCCATTAAAAACAGTATTTGCAAAAAAATAAAATAAATCCATCACTGCATTAATAATATCCCTTAATTATCCCCTATGGTAATAATATCCCCCATCCTGGCCCCCGTGTGTCTCATTCCTGGCTCCAGCCATATTTTTTCTCATCCTGCCCTCATGAGTATCCATTCTGCCCCCATATGATCTCCTGATCCTGCCCCATCTGTCAACATCGTATCCATCCTGCCTCATGATCCTGCACCATGTGTCTCCCCTCCTGCCCCCTGTGTCTCACATTCTGCCCCCTCCTG
The DNA here is from genome assembly GCF_039654945.1 of Dendrobates tinctorius. Taxonomy (NCBI): domain Eukaryota; kingdom Metazoa; phylum Chordata; class Amphibia; order Anura; family Dendrobatidae; genus Dendrobates; species Dendrobates tinctorius. Next base: position 5,949,427 of record NW_027361708.1, read on the forward strand.
TGTCTCACTGTCACATTCTGCCCCTGTGCCTCACATTCTGCCCCCTCCTATGTCTCACTGTCACATTTTGCCCCACGTCCATTCTGCCCCCTCCTGTGTCTTACTGTCACATTCTACCCCATGTCCATTCTGCCCCCGTGTCTCTCACATTCTGCCACCGTGTCTCACATTCTGCCCCATCATGGCTTGCATTCTGCCCCCATGTCTTGAATTCTGCCCTTATGTCTCGCATTCTGCCCCATGTCTCGCATTCTGCCCCCATCATGTCTCGCAGTCTGCCACCATCATGTCTCGCAGTCTGCCCCGGGCCCCCCGGATTGCCCCTTTCAATTAAAAAAAAAAGTTCTTCTTACCTGGCCGCGCTACTCCGGCAAAGCTCCCTCCATGCAGCTGAAGTGGGCACTCGCCGGTGACTAAATGATATCAGACGCCGGCGACGTGCGTGCTGCGGCTGACGTCAGCTGCCAGCCTCCGATTGGTTGGCGGCTGTTAACTATTGATGTGCGGGGTCGGGCACACACATCAATAGTGTTGAACTGCCGCAGCGCCGCTAAGGTCTCGGTTTATCCTGCTGGTAGAGGCCAGGTGAGCACCGGGCCCCATACGCCAGTCAGGGCAGTAATACCCTGATGGTGGCCCTCATCGTACATATACCATACATGGTACACACATACGCCTTACATATATACCATACATACATATACACACATATACCATACATACACAAACAGTTATTTACACATATAGTATGCACATATTGTACACACCTTTACATACACACATGCCGTACATGCACATAGATATTCTTTTTTGAATCAGATCTTTTTTATTAAACATTCAGGAATCAATACAGAAAGAATATGACATCTTATATAGCAAGTAAAATTTACATTGAGAGCAAATATTATTTAAAGGGTAAAACTCTTCCTGTGTAAGAATAAATAAAAAGAAGAAATCTCAAAACACAGATATTTGCATAAAATTGAGCCTATAAACAACATGGCTCCACAAATAAACAAAAATCAAAATTATACATCAGTGCCTCATTTCAGCGGGAAAACCATCCCCGCCAGCCGCGCCACTCCGCATCATATTTCGCGCCCCCCCGCCCCCCACGGATATCAGGTCCAATCCACCCCAGCTCCCTCCCACCGCGCCACTCAAAATCTACTTCGCCACAAAGGGCACTAGACTTTATTTTCACCCCCCAAGCATCCCCTCATCGCAAGCACAACAGCAACTGGTCCAACATCGCATCCCGTACCAGTGCGCCCGAGGGGAGACCCGGTGACTCCATCCATGGCTGCCAAATTTTGTAAAACTTTCTTAATGCATTTCTTTTTAAATAAGCCCCCCTTTCCAATCTGATGACATTATTTAGTTTATTTTTAAGCTCTGACAATGTTGGTGGCATAGGATCCAACCAATGATATGCAAGTATCTTTCTTGCCTGATACAGGATGCGTGCTATTCCCAGGGCCACTGCAGAGTCCGGGTCAACCCCCTCCTCCCACAAATTCAACAAACATAGACGAGGTGACGGTCGTATTGTGATATGGTATACTTGGGCTATGAGTCCCAGGGTCTGCCTCCAGAAATCCCCAATGTGCCCGCACTCCCACATAACATGCATCAAGTGGGCATCATCCTGCCCACACCTAACACATTGTGTATTGGGCCTAAGTCCCATTTTAAATAATAAGCTGGGTGTTTTATATACCCTGTGAATGAGATATATTTGCGAAAGCCGCTGGCACTCAGAAACCGCCATTTTAGGGACCTGTTCTAGAATATCGGACCACTGGTCCTCCGTCAGGGGGCCAACGTCCCGTTCCCACTTATTCTTAGCAGCAGTCAGTGGATATGTCTCCAGATGGGCAGGTAATAATCTTTTATATAATTCAGAGATAAGTCCCCTAGAAGACTCAGATGTAAGTAGCATATGTAGTGTTTGATTATGTGTCACTATCACCGGATTTGTCCTTCTCTGTTTTTCCAATGCATGTCTTAGCTGTAAGTACTGATAAAAGAAGACGTGCGGGAGGTGAAATTCTGTTCTCAATTGTTCAAAACTCTTAAGAGTATTATTTTGCAAAATTTGTGACACCAGATAAATCCCTTTATCTTCCCATCTTCCGAACCCCACCAGCTTTTTGATCTCTTGCAAATCCGGATTTCGCCACAATGGCCACAATTCCGTAGGCCCATTTATCTTCAAAAGAGACTTACCCCTATCCCACACCTTGAAAATCATAGCCAACGTGGGGTATCGTGCCCCATTTATCTGCCGTCTTCCCACCTCCAACCGGCACCCTGGATATTTCCATACCGATCCTTCCCTCACAATATCACCACCATTGTCACACGCCCCGTCTCTACCCCAACCCTTAAGATGTTGCATCTGGGAGGCAATAAAGTATATGAATGGGTTTGGCACCGCCAATCCTCCCTCCTCCTTCCCTCGCTGCAGTATCTCCAAGCGAATCCTAGCCTGTTTTTTCTTCCAAATTAATTCCCGGAATAATGTATTTATTTTTGCAAAAAAGTCCCTACAGATCCACACCGGAGAATTATGTATCAAATATAATAATTGTGGCATCATTACCATTTTGATTAAGTTAGATCTACCAATATTCGACAACGGCAGGCGACACCAAGTATGTACTTTTGCTCTAAATCGCTGCAACAGGGGCTCCAGATTCAGAGCCCGAAAATCCTTCGGGGCAGGACTAACAATTATACCCAGATACTTAAACCTCCGAACTACAGGGACCGGTATCTGCAAATCTGAGAAATCCGCCGGGAGAGGGTCTATCGGCATTAAAGCTGATTTGGACCAATTAATCCGAAGACCAGACCTCAGCCCAAATTCTCGAATGACCTCCATTGCCGGCAAAATCGAGGAATGTACCTTATCTAAATATAGAAGTAAATCATCCGCGTACAATGATATCCTCAACTCCACAGTTCCACATCTGAATCCCATTATTTCTCTGGACTTCCGAATTGCAACTGCCAATGGCTCCACCGCAGTAGCAAATAGCAAGGGCGAGAGCGGGCACCCCTGTCTAGTACCTCTCCCAAGAGGAAAAGACTCAGAGACCCTGCCATTAGCCCCAACCTTCGCCACCGGCGAGCCATACAACAGCCTCACCCAATTTATAAATCTGTGTCCAAAGCCCATTTTCCGAAGTACTGCCCACAAAAAACCCCACTCCAAACTATCGAACGCCTTAGCGGCGTCTAAGGACAAAATTGCTCTTCCCCCCAACTCCCCAGAACTATGTTGAATCCCCAAGTATAGTTTCCTAAGGTTCATAGATGTGGCTCTGCCTGGGATAAATCCCGTCTGATCCTTCTGTATAACAGATGAGATAACTCGGGACATCCTATTGGCGAGTACCTTGGCCAATAATTTAACATCTGTTGATAATAGGGAAATCGGGCGATATGAATCCGGAACCTCTGGATCCTTTCCGGGCTTTAATATTAAAACTATCAAAGCTTCCCTCATAGATGGCGGGAGGACCCTCTGCCTTTCAGCCTCTTCAAATACCTTAAGTAGCTTAGGTAGCAGTAAGGGTGCATAGGTTTTGTAAAACTCGCCAGGCAGGCCATCCATTCCTGGAGCCTTTTCATTTTGCATCTGACCAAGCGCCTCCTCCAACTCCTCCAACAGGATGTCCCGATCCAATGAATCCCTATCGCTATCAGCCAATGCAGGGAGAGAGAGAGCATCCAGGTACTGCTCAATCTCAGTCTCCGTGAGACTGCAATCTGATGTGTATAGTCGCATATAATACCTCCTTATCTCACTCACTATGTCCGCACTGTCTGTCACAGGACCACCCGAGTCCGTTTTTAGCCTATTGATATATGAAGATCCGTCCTGTGCTCTAATGACCGTGGCCAATAAATGTCCTACTCCCTCCCCCTCTATAAAATATTTTTGTTTGAGGAAATAACGTTTATTTGCTGCCGCCGACATGAGGTTTTCCCTGAGCGACCCCTGTGCCTTCTCCAAAGCTTTTTTAGTTTCCTCTGTCGGGTTGAGTATCACCGCAGCCTCCGCAACAGACACCTCCTGGATCAGACTCTGGGTGTAGCGTCTATTTTGGCTTTTCCGTGTGCATATTTCTCTAATATATAAGCCCCTGACATAGGCTTTCATGGAATCCCAGACTATGTGTGATGATGCAGAGTACTCATTAAGTTGAAAATATTCTAGAATGGCATCATGCAAAGATCCCCCTATAAGCTGGATCCAGAAGGGATTAAGCTTCCAGATAGGTCTAGATAGGGTGAGGGGGTGTCCCCATGAAAGTGTGACATGTAGCGGCGAGTGATCAGATACACTTCTAGGCAGGTAGGCCACCCCTCGTACATATGGGGTCATGAGTGTATTCCCAATGGCCAGGTCTATCCGTGACATAGCGTGGTGGGAGCTAGAGTAGCAGGAAAACTGTCTGGCTGTGGGGTTTTGGACACGCCAAAGATCTACCATACCCAGCTCCACTAACGTTCTAGCAAATGAGGTTGAGGCTGCATCCTCTGATATGTTTCCCGAATGCAACTTATCCAAATAGGGATGCAAATATGTATTAAAATCTCCTATTAGAAGAGTCGGCGCAGGGGGAAAGGAACCCAAAATAGACAAGATTCTTTTTACTGGTTCGACTGAATAGGGCGGGGGGATGTATATGGCAACCAAAATAAATTGTATACTGTATAACGGTGCACATAGATATTCACATATACCATATACAGTATACATACAAATATACCGTACATACAGATACACACACATATTCTGCACATAAGTATACCTTACAAACACTTAGACATACACATATACTGTACATGTATACACACAGATACACACACAGATGGAAACACACACATAGATACTGTCATGATCCAGGACGGGATTTCGCTTTGACCCGTCCTGGTTATACTATGGGTTAATTGTGCTGCCTCTCTCTGGCAGCAGGAGGCTATTTAGTGCTCACTGGACCTGGGTCCGGTGTCAGTTATACTCCTGCCCTCAGCTGAGTTAAGTGACCTCTTGTATACGTGTGCCTTGTGCCTGATATCTTGCTTGCTTGTTCGGTTGTGATCTGGTTCTGTTCCTGTTACGAGTTCTGCCTGACCCTCTTGTACTGCGCTACCTCTCGTGTATGACTCTCTGCTTGTGACCCGACTTCTCTCTGCTTGTCCCCTTGGTACCACGTCGCCCTCTTGTGTATGACCTTTGGCTCTGTCTGACTACCCGTCTGTTTGTCCCTCCTGTACCTCGTTTGCCCGTACTGCTGTGACCTCTGTTTTGCCTGACTCTGAGTTGTTGTATGGTGCCCTGTCCTATCTGAATACAGGACGCTAAGCCCCCCCCTTGCAGTCACATGACCATAGGTCCCGTGCAAGCTTACTCATTTTCAGTGTCCACAGGTATCTTTTAGCACTGCTTCTGTACTCAGGACACGCGCACTGGCTCTATGAGCGAGTGCAGTGCGGTGTCTCTGACAGATACACATATACTGTACATACACACATTGTCAAAATTGGTACCCCTCGTTTAATGACAGAAAAACCCATAATGGTGACAGAAATAACTTGAATCTTACAAAAGTAATAATAAAAAAAAAATCTATGAAAATGAACAAATGAAAGTCAGACATTGCTTTTCAACCATGCTTCCACATAATTAAAAAAAAAATCATGGGCCTGGACAGAAATGATGGTACCCTTAACTTAATATATGGTTGCACAACCTTTTGAGGGAAGCACTGCAATCAAACGATTCCTGTAACTGTCAATGAGACTTCTCCACCTCTCGACAGGTATTTTGGCCCACTCCTCAAGAGCAAACTGCTCCAGTTGTCTCATGTTTGAAGGTTGCCTTTTTCAGATGGCATGTTTCAGCTCTTTCCAAAGATGATCACTAGGATTTAAGTCAGGGCTCATAGAAGGCCGCTTCAGAGTAGTCCAGTGTTTTCCTCTTAGCCATTCTTTGGTGTCTTTAGCTGTGTGTTCCTGTTGCAAGACCCATGACCTGCGACTAGACCAAGCTTTCTGACACTGGACAGCACATTTCTCTCTAGAATCCCTTGATAGTCTAGACATTTCATTGTACCCTGCACAGATTCTAGAAACTCTGTGCCGGATGCTGCAAAGCAGCACCAGAACATAACAGAGCTTCCTCCATGTTTCACAATAGGGACAGAGTTCTTTTCTTGATATGCTTCATTTTTCCATCTGTGAACATAGAGCTGATGTGCATTGCCAAAAAGTTACATTTTTGTCTCATCTGTCCATAGGACATTCTCCCAGAAGCTTTGTGGCTTGTCAACATGTAGTTTGGTAAATTCCAGTCTGGTTTTTTATGATTTTTTTCAACAATGGTGTTCTCCTTGGTCGTCTCCCATGAAGTCCACTTTGGCTCATACAAGGAGGGATGGTGCGATGTGACACTGATGTTCCTTGAGCTTGAAGTTCACCTTTAATCTGTTTAGAAGTTTTTCTGGACTCTTTTGTTACCATTCATATTATCCATCTCTTTGATTTGTCATCAATTTTCCTCCTACGGCTGCATCTAGGGAGGTGGGCTACAGTCCCATGGATCCTAAATTTCTGAATAATATGTTCAAATGTAGTCAAAGGAACATCAAGCTGCTTGGAGATGGTCTTATAACTTTTACCTTTAACATGCTTGTCTATAATTTTCTTTCTAATATCCCGAGACAACTCTTTCTTTTGCTTCCTCTGGTCTATGTTGAGTGTGATACACACCATGTCACCAAACAGCACAGTGAGTATCTGTAGCCCTCTACACAGGCCCACTCACTGATTCCAAGATTGTAGACACCTGTGATGCTAATTAGTGGACACACCTTGATTTATCATGTCCATTTTGTCACATTATTTTCAAGGATACCATCATTTCTGTCCAGGCCTATTTCATAAGTTTTATTTTTTTATATTCTGTGGAAGCATGGTTGAAAAGCAATGTCTGACTTTCATTTGTTCATTTTCATAGATTTTTTATTTATTATTACTTTTGTCAGATTCAAGTTATTTCTGTGACCGCTGTGGGTTTTTCTGTCATTAAACGAGGGGTACCAACAATTTTGACCACATGTGTACATACACAGATACACACACACATACATACACACTGAAATACACACATATATATTGTAAGATAGCACTCACTGAATGTGTTGGGGAACACTCACTTGGTAACAGGATTAAGGCACACAGGAACAGTTTTCCACTTAAACAGTCCATCCGATTTATTTAGACACAGCATAAACTGCATAAAATACAGTCCATTTCGTTACATCCACGAAACATGTTATGACCACCAGTCTGTTCCAATAGCCGATACACCTGCCTGTCTGCCTTTCCTACAACCCCCTTATCCGAGGTTGTCTTCCAGGAGCTCCGCTCCACACGCTGACTCCTTGACAGTCCTGACTTCCATGAAAGCTGCCTTACTGGGACCACTGACCCATACTATTACAACCCCTGGCAAAAATTATGGAATCACCCGCCTTGGAGGATGTTTATTCAGTTGTTTAATTTTGTAGAAAAAAAGCAGATCACAGACATGTCACAAAAATAAAGTCATTTCAAATGGCAACTTTCTGGCTTTAAGAAACACTAAAAGAAATCAAGATAAAAAAAGTGGTAGTCAGTAATAGTTACTTTTTTAGACCAAGCATAGGGGAAAAGTTATGGAATCACACAATTCTGTGTGAAAAAAATTATGGAATCACCCTGTAAATTTTCCTTCCCAAAACTAACACCTGCATCAAATTATATCTGCTCATTAGTCTGCATCTAAAAAGGAGTTATCACACCTTGGAGAGCTGTTGCACCAAGTGGACTGACATGAATTATGGCTCCAACATGAGAGATGTCAATTGACACAAAGGAGAGGATTATCAAACTCTTAAAAGAGGGTAAATCATCACGCAATGTTGCAAAATATGTTGGTTGTTCATAGTCAGCTGTGTCTAAAATCTTGACCAAATACAAACAACATGGGAAGGTTGTTAAAGGCATTCATACTGGTAGACCAAGGAAGACATCAAAGCATCAAGACTGGAAACATAAAGCAATATATCTACAAAACTGGAAATGCACAAAAAAGCAAATGAAGAACGAATGGGAGGAAACTGGAGTCAACGTCTGTGACCGAACTGCAAGAAACCACCTAAAGGAAATAGGATTTACATACAGAAAAGCTAAAAGAAAGCCATCATTAACAGCTAAACAGAAAAAAAGAAGGTTATAATGGGCTAAGGAAAAGCAATCATGGACTGTGGATGACTGGATGAAAGTCATATTCAGTGATGAATTGCAAATCTGCATTGGGCAAGGTGATGGTGCTGGAACTTTTGTTTGGTGCCGTTCTGATGAGATTTATAATGATGACTGTCTGAAGAGAACATGCAAATTTCCACAGTCATTGATGATATGGGGCTGCATGTGAGGTAAAGGCTCTGTGGAGATGGCTGTCATTACATCTTCAATAAATGCACAAGTTTATGTTGATATTTTGGACACTTTTCTTATCCCATCAATTGAAAGGATGTTTGAGGATGATGAAGTCATTTTTCAAGATAGAATCATAGAATCATAGAATCATAGAATCGTAGAGTTGGAAGGGACCTCCTGGGCCATCTGGTCCAACCCCCTGCTCAAAGCAGGATTCGCTAAATCATCCCAGTCAGATGTCTGTCCAGCCTCTGTTTGAAGACTTCCATTGAAGGAGAACTCACCACTTCTCGTGGCAGCCTGTTCCACTCATTGATCACTCTAACTGTCAAAAAGTTTTTTCTAATATCTAATCTGTGTCTCCTCCCATTCAGTTTCATCCCATTGCTTCTAGTCTTTCCTTGTGCAAATGAGAATAAAGTTGATCCTTCTACAATGTGACAGCCCTTTAGATATTTGTAGACAGCAATTAAGTCTCCTCTCAGTCTTCTCTTTTGCAAACTAAACATTCCCAAATCCTGCAACCTTTCCTCATAAGACAGGGTTTGCAGACCGGTCACCATTCTGGTCGCTCTTTTCTGAACTTGCTCCAGTTTGTTGATGTCTTTTTTAAAATGTGGTGCCCAAAACTGGACACAATATTCCAGATGAGGTCTGACCAAAGAGGAGTAGAGGGAAATAATGACTTCACGTGATCTAGACTGTATGCTTCTGTTAATACATCCTAGAACTGCATTTGCCTTTTTTGCTGCTGCATCACACTGTTGACTCATATTCAGTCTGTGATCTATTAGTATACCCAAGTCTTTTTCACATGTGCTGTCACTTAGCCCTATTCCTCCCATTCTATATATGCTTTTTTCATTTTTATTGCCCAGATGTAGTACTTTGCATTTCTCCCTGTTAAAAACCATTCTGTTAGTTACTGCCCACTTCTCCAGTTTATTTAAATCTTTTTGAATCCTCTCTCTCTCTTCTCTAGTATTAGCTATCCCTCCTAGCTTTGTGTCATCAGCAAATTTAATCAGTTTACCCTCAATTCCTTCATCTAAATCATTGATAAAGATGTTGAACAATACAGGGCCCAGGACAGAGCCCTGTGGTACCCCACTTGAGACATTCTTCCAACTGGATGTGCAGCCATTTACGACCACTCTTTGGGTCCGATCACTAAGCCAGCTATGAATCCACCTAACAGTTGCCTTGTCCATTCCATACTTAGTCATTTTTTCAATAAGGATTGTATGAGAGACTTTGTCAAATGCTTTGCTGAAGTCAAGATATACTATATCTACAGCATTTCCTTGATCCACCCAATCAGTGATACCGTCATAGAAGGAAATTAAGTTAGTCTGACATGACTTATTAGTTACAAACCCATGCTGACTCTGTTTGATCACTTCATTCTTATCCAGGTATTGACTTACATGTTGTTTAATAATTTGTTCAAAGATCTTTCCTGGTATAGAAGTCAGACTCACCGGCCTATAGTTGCCTGGGTCCACCTTCTTCCCCTTTTTGAAGATAGGAACAACATTTGCTCTTCTCCAGTCTTCTGGCACTTCTCCTGTTCTCCAAGAATTTTCAAAGATTATGGAGAGTGGTTCAGAAATTTCTTCTGCTATCTCCTTCAGTACTCTGGGGTGTAATTCATCTGGACCTGGAGACTTGAATTCATTTAGGTTAGCTAAGTGTTTCCTCACTATCTTTCTGTTTATAGATATCCTGGATTCTTCTATTCCATTAATAGGACAGTGAATAACAGTTGGTGTTACATTTCCTTTCTGAGAGAAAACAGATGCAAAATAGGAATTTAAAAGTTCAGCCTTCTCAACATCCTGTCTTACCATTTCATCATTTTCATCCTGTAAAAATCCTATAGCATCTTTGACTTTTCTTTTACTTTTGACATATCCCCAAAATCCTTTATTATTGCTTTTGACATCTCTTGCAAGCCTCAATTCATTTTCAGCTTTAGCTAATCTGATTTGTGCCCTGCAGATTCTGCAGACAGCATTATATTCTTCTTTAGATATGCCTCCGTCTTTCCATTTTATAAACATTTTTTTCTTCCTTTTTAGCATGTGCTTAAGTTCTGTGTTCACCCATCCTGGTTTCCTTAAATGCTTCCTATTCTTCCCTCTTTTCGGAAATGTTAACAACTGTGCTTTGAGAATTTCATTTTTCAAGATTTCCCATCCTTCCTGGACATTTTTGTCTTTAAGGATATCCAGCCATTGGATCCCTCCAATTATCTTTCTGAATCCCTTAAAATCTGCCTTTCTGAAATCTAACCTTGACGTCTGAGTCTTCACAGGTCTTCCGCCTCTAGTTATCCAAAATTCTAAAATAGCATGGTCGCTACCTCCTAGGGTTCCAGCCACTTTTACCTCCTCAACCATTTCCTCCCTGTTTATAAGGATTAGATCCAAGGTAGCAGTTCCCCTTGTTTTCTCCCCTACCTTTTGGAAGATAAAGTTGTCAGCAAGAGAGGATAAGAATTTCCTTGACCTGTTAGATTTGCCTGAGAGAGATTCCCAACAAATGTCTGGATAGTTGAAATCTCCCATGACAACTATGTCATATTTTTTGGAGAACTTGGCCATTTGATGCATAAAGAGTTCATCCATATCTTCAGCTTGCACAGGCGGCCTGTAGTAAATGCCTACAATGGTGTCCTTTCCATTGTTCTGTCCTTGTATTCTTACCCAAACAGTTTCCACAGAACTCCCAGTCTCTGAAGCTTCAATCTCTGTGCAGATATACGCGTTTCTAACATACAATGCAACACCTCCTCCTCGTTTATCAAGTCTGTTTCTTGCAAATAAGTTGTATCCTTCTAGTCTTGTATTCCAATCATGTGTATCGTCCCACCAAGTTTCAGTGATTCCAATGACATCATATTTCTTTTCCTGTGTTAGTAGTTCCAATTCTCCTGGTTTGTTGCCCATGCTTTGTGCATTAGTATAGAAACATTTTAGTTTGTGATTGGTTTCTCTTTCTCCAATATTTTTATTAATTAGATTCTTTCGTCTTTGTTCTTCCTTTCCACTTCTATTAGCAGAGTTCTCAATAGCATTTGTCAGGTGTATGGCTTTTTCTGGTCTTTTGCTTCCCTTCCCATGTTGTTCTAGTTTAAAGCTCTCCTTACAAGTGTAGCAAGGCGACTTCCAAATACATGCTTTCCAGTCTTCGTAAGGTGCACCCCATCTCTAGCAAGTAGTCCATCGTATAAGTAGTTCACTCCGTGATCCAGAAATCCAAATCGTTGCTGACGGCACCATCGACGTAGCCAGTTGTTCACCTGCAGAATCTTATTCCACCTCCTTGTTCCATGGCCATCCACTGGGAGGATGGAAGAGAAGACCACCTGCGCTCCCAGTTCTTTCACTTTCTTGCCTAAGTCTTCAAAGTCTCTGCAGATGATAATGCATCCTGCCATAGAGCAAAAATTGTGCAAGCATTCCTTGAAAAAAGACACATAAGGTCAATGTCATGGCCTGCAAATAGTCAGGATCTCAATTCAATTGAAAATCTTTGGTGGAAGTTGAAGAAAATGGTCCATGACAAGGCTCCAACCTGCAAAGCTGATCTGGCAACAGCAATCAGAGAAAGTTGGAGTCAGATTGATGAAGAGTACTGCTTGAGACTCATTAAGTCCTTCCTCAGAGACTGCAAGCTGTTATAAAAGCGAGAGGTGGTGCAACAAAATACTAATGATGTGTTGGACTGTTTTTTTGTTTGTTTGTTTTTCAAGATTCCATATTTTTTCCCACAGAATTGAGTGATTCCATAATTTTTTCCCCTCTGCTTGGTCTAAAAAAGTAACCATTACTGACTACCACATTTTTTGTTCTTGATTTCTTTTAGTGTTTCTTAAAGACAGAAAGTTGCAATTTGAAATGACTTTAGTTTTGTGCCATGTCTGTGATCTGCTTTTTTTCTACAAAAAAACAATTGAATGAACATCCTCCAAGGCCGGTGATTCCATAATTTTTGCCAGGGGTTGTACTTGCTTGACAAGCTCAAATCTGCCAGTTCCAGACCCTCAAAAGGACAGTGTCTTCCCCTAACTCAGATAGCCGTCACGGACTCTGCAGGCACATGATCTCCTACATGTGCTTCCAGGAAAAATCTGTACTCTTCAAGGACCTTTCAACACAGAGACCATGTGACCAAACAACAGTCTCATACTTCACAAGACACACCCATTGTTGGGAGGTAGGCGTTTAGCCAGATTCGCCTAACTCTCTGGTTAACCTGCAAGCCCAACCCTCAAAAACTAAACAAGGTTCGTGGAACTACAGGTCCCAGAGAAACATTCCAGGCTCACAGCGCACATTATTCACAATAATGCCGGTCACTGTCTCACAGCATATACTGTACATACATACACAAATGCACACACATATAGATATACACACATATATATACTGTACATACACACACAGATACATGGTCATAAGTATTCAGACCCTTTGCTCAGTATTGAGTAGAAGTACCCTTTTGAGCTAGTACAACCATGAGTCTTCTTGGGAATGATGCAACAAGTTTTTCACACCTGGACTTATGTATTCTCTGCCATTCTTCCTTGCAGATCCTCTCCAGTTCTGTCAGGTTGGATTTAGGTCAGGACTCTGGCTGGGCCAGTCAAGAATCGTCACAGAGTTGTTCCGAAGCCACTCCTTTGTTATTTTAGCTGTGTGCTTAGGGTCATTGTCTTGTTGGAAGGTGAATCTTCGGCCAAGTTTGAGGTACAGAGCACTCTGGAAGAAGTTTTCATCCAGGAAATCTCAGTACTTGGCCACAATCATGTTTCCTTAAATGGCAACCAATCATCCTGTCCCTGCAGCTGAAAAACACCCCCATAGCATGATGCTGCCACCAGCATATTTCACTTTTGGGATTGTATTGCGCAGGAGATGGGCAGTGCCTGGTTTTCTCCACACATACCGCTTAGAATTATGACCAAAAAGGTCTATCTTCATCTCATCAGACCAGAGAATCCTATTTATCATAGTCTGGGAGTCCTTCATATGTTTTTTTTAGCAAAACTCTATGTGGGGTTTCATATGTCTTGCTCTGAGGAAAGGCTTCCATCGGGCCATTCTGCCATAAACGTCCGACTGGTGGAGGGCTGCAGGGATACTTGACTTTGTGAAACTTTCTCCCATCTCCCTACTGTTTCTCTGGAGCTCAGCCACAGTGAACTTGGGGTTCTTTTTTACCTCTCTCACCAAGGCTCTTCTCCCACGATTGCTCTGTTTGGCTCAACGGCCAGGTCTAGGAAGACTTCTGGTGGTCCTAAACTTCTTCCATTTAAGGATTATGGAGGCCACTGTGCTCTTAGGAACCTTGAGTACTGCAGAAATTCTTTTGTAACCTTGACCAGATCTGTGCCTTGCCACAATTCTGTCTCTGAGCTCCTTGGCCAGTTCCTTTTACCTGATGATTCTCATTTGGTCTGACATGCACTGTGAGCTGTGAGGTCTTATATATACAGGTGTGTGCCTTTCCAAATCATGTCCTATCAGTTTAATTAAACACATCTGGACTCCAATGAAGGAGTAACATAGTAACATAGTTTTGAAGACCTTATGTCCATCTAGTTCAGCCTATTTTTAGTGCAGCTGTTCTGCATTGTTGATCCTGGGGAAGGCAAAAAACCCACAGAGTAGAAGCCAATTTTCTCCATAGGGGAAAAAGATTCCTTCCCCTAAGCTGGGTCAACCATCTACCTATAATATTCTGTTATTCGTAACCTTCTATACTGTTACTCACAAGAAAAGCATCCATTCCTTTCTTAAATTCATTCAGTGAGTTGGCCATCACCACTTCCTCAGGAAGAGAATTCCAGAGCCTCACTGCTCTTACCGTGAAGAACCCTCTTCTATCCTGGTGCAGAAATTGTCTTTCCTCCAAACGAAGAGAATGCCCCCTTGTTCTTGTCACAGTCCTTGGTACAAACAGTTCATTCGAGAGATCTCTGTATTGCCCTCTGAGTACAACCATCTCAAGGAGGATCAAAAAGAAATGGACAGCATGTGGCTTAAATATGAGTGTCTGAGCAAAGGGTCTGAATACTTATGACCATGTGATGTTTCGATTTTTCTTTTTTAATAAATTTGCAAAAATGTCTACATTTCTGCTTTTTTTTCTGTGAATATGGGGTGCAGAGTGTACATTAATGAGAAAAAAATGAACTTTTTTGAATTTACCAAATGGCTGTAATAAATCAAAGTGTGAAAAATTTTAAGGGGTCTGAATGCTTTCCATACCCACTATATATATATGCTGTACATACACGCATATACATACTGTACACAAATACACACACATATGTACATATACATACACACACATACTAATCTTTGATATCAAGTGATCAAGTGAGCCCTGGAGGAGGCAAGCCACATAGTTCAGAGATCAGCTGGAGAGAGTTGTAGACCCCAGTGTGGGGGATGGGACACAGCAGAGAGGACTGACATAAACCCCCTGCTACTCTAGTGCTGTCCCGTGCAGTGAGCCTCCTCGCCCGACCTTTTCTCTCTGAGATGCTGCAGCCTGCTGAGAATTGAACAGTAGAGAGAACAGAATAACCACTGTAAGTCCTGCTCTTCCTCCACTGTTGACCCCTGACAACAGGTGAATTCTCATCATTGGGATGTACCATGCTGGAGAACAGTGACAGCAGCCAGTGAAAGCTCTCATCAGCCTGGTGAGGAAAGCGTTTGTTGGCTGGCAGCTCTCCCTGCATGACACGCCCCTTTTTGAGTTCCTGCACTCTGCGCGCTACTCTCTCCCCGGCTCTGGGTATCCACTTGATTATGGGAGGGAGTGAGAGGGGCCCCTGCTGCTTGACACCGGGCCCCTCTCACTGCAATCTTGACTGAGTGGCCAAATAGCGACTGCATACTCTGCCACTATGGGCATTATGCTCCTTCCTGCAGGGGCCCCCCTCCACCTGCGGGCCCCGATGCAGTTGCACCAGCGGTATGTTCCCCCTGGGATAGTTCTCCAAGATGTTTGGAATAACCTTCCTGCAAAGTTCCTTGAAAAACTGTGTATAAGTGTACCATGAAGAACTGATGCTGCTTTAGCAAAGGGTGGTCACACTCCAAATATTGATTTGATTTAGTTTTCTCTTTTGTTCATTCACTGTGCATTGGATTCATTGAAAAAAATAAACTATTTTAAAGCATTCTTATTGTACAGCATTTTTTTCACACCTGCCCAAAACTTCTGCTCACTACTGTATACATATATCTATCTATCTAGTATTAATTCTCAAGTGTTTATATTTTATATGCTATGACCTTGGAAATGTCCTTCTCGTTAGTATAAAGGAAGAAATATTGCACAAGAAGTAATATGTTATCTACCTGCCAGAATAAAATGTTGGCCCTCTGTGTAATCATATTTTTTTCAAGGCATTTAGTTTACATCTACATATCTGATGCTAATTAAAGAAAAGGTTCCTCAGAAAGATCCTACCTGCTGCAGTTAAACGCTGGGGTCAGCAGACTACATGGCAGCGCCATTTATCATACTTGCCACAAATATGCCTTTGTTGACAACTCCCATTTCTAGTATGCAATTTTTTCATGTTATCATCAGAGTATCTCTGAGGTTTCCCTTGCTCTGCTTTCAGTGTGGCGACTGTATACATGATAGCTCCATAAGCAATGTATTTATAACAGTCATAATGTGCTGTTTGAATGTATCCTTCATTTTCCATTTTATCTCAGGTTTCACTTTAAAACAAAACAATCGATCAAGTAAATTACATATATTGCTATGTCTCTAAAAGCACAAAAGATAATTATAGTGTATTGGAAAAGGTGCATAGTATCCTAATCTAGTCTCATCCATAGCTTGTATCTAGCAGAAATGAAGACTTTTTAACAAGTCCTTGTCAAGCGCTCACTATGGCTGGTATGTGAGAATTATGATTCTAGGCAATATATCTATGTGATTGAATTTATATGCACATTATAACATTATGAATAGATAATTAAATAATAACATAGTAACATAGTTATTAAGGTTGAAGGGAGACTTTAAGTCCATCTAGTTCAACTCATATCCTATCCTAACTTGCCCTAACATGTTGATCCAGAGGAAGGCAAAAAAAAACCCATGTGGCAAACAGTAAGCTTCACATTGGGGAAAAAAATTCCTTCCCGACTCCACATACGGCAATCAGACTAGCTCCCTGGATCAACGCAATAGTAAGGAAACTAGTGTATATAACCTGTAATATTATACTTTTCAAGAAAGGCATCCAGTCTCTTCGTAAATTTTAGTAGGGAATCACTCATTACAACATCATATGGCAGAGAGTTCAATAGTCTCACTGCTCTTACAGTAAAGAATCCACGTCTGTGAGTATGCTTAAACCTTCTTTCCTCCAGACATAGAGGATGCCCCCTTGTCCCCGTCACAGGTCTAAGAGTAAAAAGATCATTAGAAAGGTCTTGGTATTGTCCCCGCATATATTTATACATTGTAATAAGATCACCCCTAAGCCTTTGATTCTCCAAACTAAATAACCCCAAGTGTAATAACCTGTCTTGGTATTGCAGACCCCCCAGTTCCCTAATAACCTTGGTCGCTCTTCTCTGCACCCGCTCCAGTTCAGCTATGTCTTTCTTATACACCGGAGACCAGAACTGTACACAGTATTCTAAGTGTGGTCGCATTAGTGACTTATATAGAGGTAAAATTATGTTCTCCTCATGAGCATTTATGACTCTTTTAAGGCATCCCATTATTTTATTTGCCTTTGCAGCAGCTGCCTGACACTGGCCGCTAAATGTGAGTTTGTCGTCCACCCATACACCCAAGTCTTTTTCAGTGACTGTTTTGCCCAGTGTTTTACAATTAAGCACATAATTATACATCTTGTTCGTTCTACCCAAGTGCATGACCGTACATTTATCCCCATTAAAGCTCATTTGCCATTTATCAGCCCAAGCTTCTAGTTTACATAAATCCTCCTGCAATATAACATTGTCCTCCTCTGTTTTGATTACCCTGCAGAGTTTAGTGTCATCTGCAAATATTGAAATTCTACTCTCTATGCCCCCTACAAGGTCATTAATAAATATGTTAAAAAGAAGCGGGCCCAAAACTGACCCCTGTGGTACCCCACTGCTAACCGTGACCCAGTCCGAGTGTGCTCCATTAATAACCATCCTTTGTTTCCTATCCCTGAGCCAGCTTTTAACCCAACTACACATATTTTCCCCTATCCCCATTGTTCTCATTTTATGTATCAACTTTTTGTGTGGCACCGTATCAAAAGCTTTTGAAAAGTCCATGTACACCACGTCCACTGCATTCCCTTGGTCCTGTCCGGAACTTACCTTTTCACAAAAGCTTATCAGATTAGTCTGACAGGAACGGTCCCTTGTAAACCCATGTTGATATTGGGTCATAATTAGAGTTGAGCGATACCGTCCGATACTTCAAAGTATCGGATCGGAATGGATCGGCCGATCTTTAAAAAAAGTATTGGTATCGCCGATTCCGATACCGGAAGTCCCATTCAAGTCTATGGGACTTCCGGTATCGGAATAAGAAAAACCCTGTTTTTGCCTTGTACAGCCTCTCTGGGGTCTGTACGGGCCTTTCGGGGGGCTGTGCCGGCCTGCCAGGGGGTCTGTGCAGGCTCCGGTGGTCTGTGCCGGCCTGCCGGGGGGCTGTGCCGGCCTGCCGGTGGTCTGTGCAGGCTCCGGTGGGCTGTGCCGGCCTACCGGGGGGCTGTGCCGGCCTGCCGGGGGGCTGTGCCGGCCTGCCGGTGGTCTGTGCAGGCTCCGGGGGGCTGTGCCGGCCTGCCGGGGGGCTGTGCCGGCCTGCCGGTGGTCTGTGCAGGCTTCGGGGGTCTGTGCAGGCATCGTCCGATGGGACTACAAGTCCCATCGGGCGATGCCTGCTACCATGACAGTGATTGACACATTAGCCAATGATGGGACAGTAGTAGTCCCATCATCCGGCTAATGTGTTGAATGTAAAAAAAAAAAAAAAATTACATGCTACATACATGCTACATACATACAACATGCATACTACATACATGCTACATTCATACTACATACTACATACATGCTACATTCATACTACATACTACATACATGCTACATTCATACTACATAAATACTACATGCAACATACATACTACATATATACTACATACATACTACATGCATGCTACATACATACTGCATGCTACATACATACTACATGCTACACACATACCACATATATACTACATACATACTACATGCATGCTACATACATACCACATACATACTACATACATACTACATACATACTACATGCATGCTACATGCATGCTACATGCTACATACATAACACATATATACTACATGCATGCTACATACATACTACATGCTACATACATACCACATACATACTACATGCATGCTACATACATACTACATGCATGCTACATACATACTACATGCTACATACTACATATATACTACATGCATGCTACATACATACTACATGCTGCATACATACTACATATATACTACATGCATGCTACATACATACTACATGCTACATACATACTACATATATACTACATGCATGCTACATACATACTACATGCATGCTACATACATACTACATGCTACATACTACATATATACTACATGCATGCTACATACATACTACATGCTACATACATACTACATATATACTACATGCATGCTACATACATACTACATGCTACATACATACCACATACATACTACATGCATGCTACATACATACTACATGCATGCTACATACATACTACATGCTACATACATACTACATACATACTACATGCATGCTACATACATACTACATGCTACATACTACATATATACTACATGCATGCTACATACATACTACATGCTACATACATACTACATATATACTACATGCATGCTACATACATACTACATGCTACATACATACCACATACATACTACATGCATGCTACATACATACTACATGCATGCTACATACATACTACATGCTACATACATACTACATATATACTACATGCATGCTACATACATACTACATGCTACATACATACTACATATATACTACATGCATGCTACATACATACTACATGCTACATACATACTACATATATACTACATGCATGCTACATACATACTACATGCTACATACATACTACATATATACTACATGCATGCTACATACATACTACATGCTACATACATACTACATATATACTACATGCATGCTACATACATGCTACATGCTACATACATACTACATATATACTACATGCATGCTACATACTACATGCTACATACATACTACATATATACTACATGCATGCTACATACATACTACATACATACTACATGCATGCTACATACATACCACATACATACTACATATATACTACATTCATGCTACATACATACTGCATGCTACATGCATGCTACATACATACTACATACATACTACATGCTACATACATACCACATATATACTACATACATACAATACATTCATACAATACATACATAGACATACAGTACATATAACATAGAGTAACATACTTACCAATACTTGTCACATTGTTCCCCGAAGCCATTGTCTTTTCCGGAATAAATATTAACATAACAAACCACAAAAATACTCACCCACGATCCGAAGCAGTCCACGAGTGTGTCCCACAACGATCTTGGGTAGAGAACGGCAGCATCAGCTGATGCTGCCGTTCTCTACGGGCTGTAGGAATCCAATGATGGAAGGTAGGTATCCTTCCGCACTGTATTCCTCCGCCACTTAAAAAAAAAAAAAGTCCCTAGTCTCACTTTATGTCATTGCTGTGTGGGAATTTCCCACGCAGCAATGGCATAAAGTGAGACTAGGGACTTTTTTTTTTTTTAAGTGGCGGAGGAATACAGTGCGGAAGGATACCTACCTTCCGTCATTGGATTCCTGCAGCCCGTAGAGAACGGCAGCATCATCTGATGCTGCAGTTCTCTACCCAAGATCGTCGTGGGACACACTCATGGACTGCTTCGGATCGTGGGTGAGTATTTTTGTGGTTTGTTATGTTAATATTTATTCCGGAAAAGACAATGGCTTCGGGGAACAATGTGACAAGTATTGGTAAGTATGTTACTCTATGTTATATGTACTGTATGTCTATGTATGTATTGTATGAATGTATTGTATGTATGTAGTATATATGTGGTATGTATGTAGCATGTAGTATGTATGTAGTATGTATGTAGCATGCATGTAGCATGCAGTATGTATGTAGCATGCATGTAGTATATATGTAGTATGTATGTAGCATGCATGTAGTATATATGTAGTATGTATGTAGCATGTAGCATGTATGTAGTATGTATGTAGTATGTATGTAGCATGTAGCATGTATGTAGTATATATGTGGTATGTATGTAGTATGTATGTAGTATGTATGTAGTATGCATGTAGCATGCAGTATGTATGTAGCATGCATGTAGTATATATGTAGTATGTATGTAGCATGCATGTAGTATATATGTAGTATGTATGTAGCATGTAGCATGTATGTAGTATATATGTAGTATGTATGTAGCATGTAGCATGTATGTAGCATGTAGTATGTATGTAGCATGTAGTATGTATGTAGCATGCATGTAGTATATATGTAGTATGTATGTAGCATGTAGTATGTATGTAGCATGCATGTAGTATATATGTAGTATGTATGTAGCATGTAGTATGTATGTAGCATGTAGTATGTATGTAGCATGCATGTAGTATATATGTAGTATGTATGTAGCATGCATGTAGTATATATGTAGTATGTATGTAGCATGTATGTAGTATATATGTAGTATGTATGTAGCATGTAGTATGTATGTAGCATGTAGTATGTATGTAGCATGTAGTATGTATGTAGCATGCATGTAGTATATATGTAGTATGTATGTAGCATGTAGTATGTATGTAGCATGCATGTAGTATATATGTAGTATGTATGTAGCATGTAGTATGTATGTAGCATGCATGTAGTATATATGTAGTATGTATGTAGCATGTAGTATGTATGTAGCATGCATGTAGTATATATGTAGTATGTATGTAGCATGTAGTATGTATGTAGCATGTAGTATGTATGTAGCATGCATGTAGTATATATGTAGTATGTATGTAGCATGCATGTAGTATATATGTAGTATGTATGTAGCATGTATGTAGTATATATGTAGTATGTATGTAGCATGTAGTATGTATGTAGCATGTAGTATGTATGTAGCATGTAGTATGTATGTAGCATGCATGTAGTATATATGTAGTATGTATGTAGCATGTAGTATGTATGTAGCATTCATGTAGTATATATGTAGTATGTATGTAGCATGTAGTATGTATGTAGCATGCATGTAGTATGTATGTAGTTTTTTTTTTTTTTTTTAACATTTAACACATTAGCCGGATGATGGGACTACTACTGTCCCATCATTGGCTAATGTGTCAATCACTGTCATGGTAGCAGGCATCGCCAGATGGGACTTGTAGTCCCATCGGACGATGCTTGCACAGACCCCCGGACATCAGCACAGCCCCCCGGCAGGCCGGCACAGCCCCCCGGCAGGCCGGTACAGACCCCCACAGGGTGCACAGCCCCCCGGCAGGCCGGCACAGCCCCCCGGCAGGCCGGTACAGACCCCCACAGGGTGCACAGACCACCGGCAGGCCGGAACAGCCCCCCAGCAGGCCGGTACAGACCCCGGGCAGTCCACACAGCCCCCGGCAGGCCGGCAGAGACCCCCGGAAGGCCCGAAATGACGGCGCATCATGATGCCGTCAGGCTGTCAATCAACTTTGAACTTCCGATTCCGATGCCGAATTCCGATATTGAAAAAATATCGGAAGTCGGTATCGGAATTCCGATACAGCAAGTATCGGCCGATACCCGATACTTGCGGTATCGGAATGCTCAACACTAGTCATAATGTTATTCTTCTCCAGATACTCCAGTATAGTATCTCTTAGAAAACCCTCCAGGATTTTACCCACAGTTGAGGTTAAACTTACTGGCCTAAAATTTCCAAGTTCAGTTTTTGTCCCCTTTTTGAATATTTGCACCACATTTGCTATACGCCAGTCCTGTGGTACAGACCCTGTTATTATGGAATCTTTAAAGATTAAAAATAATGGTCTATCTATGACTGTGCTTAATTCCTGCAGTACTCATGGGTGTATCCCATCCGGGCCCCGGGATTTGTCAATTTTAGTGATTTTTAGACGCCGCCGTACTTCCTGCTGGGTTAAGCAGGTGACATTTAATGGAGAATTTTTATCCCTGATCATGTTATCCGTCATGGGATTTTCTTGTGTAAATACTGTTGAAAAAAAGTAATTTAGCATATTGGCTTTTTCCTCATCTTCATCCACCATTTCACCCAGACTATTTTTAAGGGGGCCAACACTATCATTTTTTAGTTTCTTACTATTTATGTAGTTAAAGAATATTTTGGGATTATTTTTACTTTCTCTGGCAATGAGTCTCTCTGTTTCAATCTTTGGTGTCTTGATTTGCTTTTTACAGAATTTATTTAATTTTCTATATTTAGTTAATGCCTCATCACTACCTACTTGCTTTAACCCCTTCACTACCAAGGGTGGTTTGCACGTTAACTCCCGGGCCAATTTTTACAATTCTGACCACTGTCCCTTTATGAGGTCATAACTCTGGAACGCTTCAACGGATCTAGGCGATTCTGACATTGTTTTCTCGTGACATATTGTACTTCACTTTAGTGATAAAATTTCTTCACTATAACTTGCGTTTATTTATGAAAAAAACGGAAATATGGCGAAAATTTAGAATATTTTGCGATTTTCAAACTTTGAATTTTTATGACCTTAAACCAGAGAGTTACATGACAGAAAATAGTTAATAAATAACATTTCCCACATGTCTACTTTACATGAGCACAAGTTTGGAAACAAAATTTTTTTTTGTTAGGAAGTTATAAGGGTTAAAAGCTGACCAGCGATTTCTCATTTTTACAACAAAATTTACAAAACCATTTTTTTTAGGGACTACCTCACACTTGAAGTCACTTTGAGGGGTCTATATGGCAGACAATACCCAAAAGTGACACCATTCTAAAAACTTCACCCCTCAAGCTACTCAAAACTACATTCTAGAAGATTATTAACCATTCAAGTGCTTCACAGGAGCAGAAGCAACATGGAAGGAAAAAAATAACATTTAACTTTTTAGTCACAAAAATGATCTGTTAGCAACAATTTTTTAATTTTCCCAAGGGTAACAGGAGAAATTGGACCCCAAAAGTTGTTGTCCAATTTGTCCTGAGTACGCTGATACCCTACATGTGGGGGGGGACCACTGTTTGGGCGCACGGCAGGGCTCGGAAGAGAAGCAGCGCCGTTTGACTTTTTCAACCTAAAATTGGCTGGAATTGAGATTGGACGCCATGTTGCGTTTGACGAGCCCCCAATGTGCCCAAACAGTGGAAACCCCCCACAAGTGACCCCATTTTGGAAACTAGACCCCCTAAGGAACTTATCTAGATGTGTGGTGAGCACCTTGAACCCCCTAGGGCTTCACAGGAGTTTATAACGCCCGGGCGTAAAAATAAAAAATCATATTTTTTCCACAAACATGATCGTTTAGTCCCCAATTTTTTATTCTCCCAAAGGTAGCAGGAGAAATTGGACCCCAAAAGTTGTTGTCCAATTTGTTCTGAGTATGCTGATACTCTATATGTGGGGAGGACCACTGTTTGGGCGCACGGCAAGGCTCGGAAGGGAAGCAGCGCCGCTTGACTTTTT
Organism: Dendrobates tinctorius; assembly: GCF_039654945.1. Classification (NCBI taxonomy): domain Eukaryota; kingdom Metazoa; phylum Chordata; class Amphibia; order Anura; family Dendrobatidae; genus Dendrobates; species Dendrobates tinctorius. The sequence continues at coordinate 5,973,790 of NW_027361708.1, forward strand.
CTACCTAAAATTGGCTGGAATTGAGATTGGACGCCATGTTGCGTTTGACAAGCCCCCAATGTGCCCAAACAGTGGAAACCCCCCACAAGTGACCCCATTTTGGAAACTAGACCCCCTAAGGAACGTATCTAGATGTGCGGTGAGCACCTAGAACCCCCTAGGGCTTTACAGGAGTTTATAGCGCCCGGGCGTGAAAATAAAAAATCACATTTTTTCCACAAACATGATCGTTTAGTCCCCAATTTTTTATTTTCCCAAAGGTAGCAGGAGAAATTGGACCCCAAAAGTTGTTGTCCAATTAGTCCTGAGTACGCTGATACTCTATATGTGGGGGGGACCACTGTTTGGGCGCACGGCAGGGCTCGGGAGGGAAGCAGCGCCGCTTGACTTTTTCAACCTAAAATTGGCTGGAATTGAGATTGGACGCCATGTTGCGCTTGACGAGCCCCTAATGCGCCCAAACAGTGGAAACCCCCCACAAGTGACCTCATTTTGGAAACTAGACCCCCTAAGGAACTTATCTAGATGTGTGGTGAGCACCTTGAACCCCCTGGGGCTTCACAGGAGTTTATAACGCCCGGGCGTGAAAATAAAAAATCATATTTTTTCCACAAACATGATCGTTTAGTCCCCAATTTTTTATTTTCCCAAAGGTAGCAGGAGAAATTGGACCCCAAAAGTTGTTGTCCAATTTGTCCTGAGTACGCTGATACTCTATATGTGGGGGGGACCAGTGTTTGGGCGCACGGCAGGGCTCGGAAGGGAAGCAGCGCCGCTTGACTTTTTCAACCTAAAATTGGCTGGAATTGAGATTGGACGCCATGTTGCTTTAGACGAGCCCCCAATGTGCCCAAACAGTGGAAACCTCCCACGAGTGACCCCATTTTGGAAACTAGACCCCCTAAGGAAATTATCTAGATATGTGGTGAGAACTTTGAACCCCCAAGTGTTTCACTAAAGTTTATACTGCCCAGGCGTGAAAATAATAAATCCTATTTTGTGCCCACAAAAATGATCGTTTAGTCTCCAATTTTTAATTTTCCCAAGCGTAACAGGAGAAATTGGACCCCAAAAGTTGTTTTCCAATTTGTCCTGAATACGCTGGTACCCCATATATGGGGGAAAACTACTGTTTGGGCACACGTCGGGGCTCAGAAGGGAAGAAGTGACGCTTTGGAATGCCGACTTTGATGGAATGGTGTGCGGGCGTCATGTTCCGTTTGCAGAGCCCCTGATGTGGTTAAACAGTAGAAACCCCCCACAAGTGACCCCATTTTGGAAACTAGACCCCCTAAGGAACTTATCTAGATATGTGGTGAGAACTTTGAACCCCCAAGTGTTTCACTAAAGTTTATACTGCCCAGGCGTGAAAATAAAAAATCCTATTTTGTGCCCACAAAAATGATCGTTTAGTCCCCAATTTTTAACTTTCCCAAGCGTAACAGGAGAAATTGGACCCCAAAAGTTGTTTTCCAATTTGTCCTGAGTACGCTGGTGCCCCATATGTGGGGGAAAACTACTGTTTGGGCACACGTCGGGGCTCAGAAGGGAAGAAGTGACGCTTTGGAATGCAGACTTTGATGGAATGGTCTGCGGGCATTATGTTCCGTTTGCAGAGCCCCTGATGTGGTTAAACAGTAGAAACCCCCCACAAGTGACCCCATTTTGGAAACTAGACCCCCTAAGGAACTTATCTAGATATGTGGTGAGAACTTTGAACCCCCATGTGTTTCACTAAATTTATACTGCCCAGGCGTGAAAATAAAAAATCCTATTTTGTGCCCACAAAAATGATTGTTTAGTCCCCAATTTTTAATTTTCCCAAGCGTAACAGGAGAAATTGGACCCCAAAAGTTGTTTTCCAATTTGTCCTGAGTACGCTGGTGCCCCATATGTGGGGGAAAACTACTGTTTGGGCACACGTCGGGGCTCAGAAGGGAAGAAGTGACGCTTTGGAATGCAGACTTTGATGGAATCGTCTGCGGGCGTCATGTTCCGTTTGCAGAGCCCCTGATGTGGTTAAACAGTAGAAACCCCCCACAAGTGACCCCATTTTGGAAACTAGACCCCCTAAGGAACTTATCTAGATATGTGGTGAGAACTTTGAACCCCCAAGTGTTTCACTAAAGTTTATACTGCCCAGGCGTGAAAATAAAAAATCGTATTTTGTGCCCACAAAAATGATCGTTTAGTCCCCAATTTTCAATTTTCCCAAGCGTAACAGGAGAAATTGGACTCCAAAAGTTGTTGTCCAATTTGTCCTGAGTACGCTGGTACCCCATATGTGGTAAAAAACTGTTTAGGCACACGTCAGGGTCGGAAGGGAGTGACGTTTTGAAATGCAGACTTAGATGGAATGGTCTGCGGGCGTCATTTTCCATTTGCAGAGCCCCTGATGTGCCTAAACAGTAAGAAAAACTCACAAGTGACATTGATTTGGAAACTAGACCCCCAAGGAACTTATCTAGATGTGCCCCAACTAATCTAATGTTTCCGGTAAAGAAATTTAGTAGTGCATTGAGGTGTGGTACAATTTGAAGCAATCATTCATACACAGGCCAGGTTTTTCGGGGCAGGTGTCGCATTGATAAATGGTGTCCTTGCGTATTCCGTTTTTGTAACACACTCGGCACCTTTTTTTGCAATTTACCTCTTTTTCCAGTTTGCAGGGCCTCCCGCGGGAAATGCTGACCTGGTACAATACGAGCACCTTCAGTTCCGGAAGTTCTGGGGCCCGCTCCTTCCAGAGTGACAAATATCAAGGCCTTAACCACTACCTCCTGAAACTGAAGGTACAACGTATCTCTGGGGCATGCACATTGTGACAATAGGAATGCGTTGAGCATTGCCAATTGGACGATGTGCACGGCCAGCTTTTTGTACCACACCTTGGCCTTTCTCAAAGCATTGTACGGTTGGAGGAGTTGATCGGAGCGATCAACGCCCCCCATGTTTTTATTGTACCCCAGCACAAATTCAGGTTTGCTGACCTGTGCCGAGGTACCCCGTACAGTGCTGAGGGCGCTGCCATCACCGTGTATGGTGGTCAAGAGAAAGACATCCCTCTTGTCCTTGTACTTGACCACCAGCAGGTGGTCGCTACACCTTTTCGGAGCATCTGCCCAAGTAGCGTCTTCGGGAGGCCTCTCTGATTTTTGCGGACAGTAACGCAAGCTGCGGTACCTCGCGCAAAGAGGGCTTTGTAGAGTGGGACACTGGTATAAAAGTTATCAGTGTAGAGGTGATAACCTTTATCCAGCAGTGGGTGCACCAAATCCCACACAATTTTCCCACTCACTCCCAGGTCAGGAGGACACTCAGGGGGTTCAATCCTGGTGTCCTTTCCTTCGTACACGCTAAACCTGTGGGTGTACCCTGAGGTACTCTCACACAGCTTATAGAGTTTGATTCCGTACCTGGCCCTCTTACTGGGCAGGTATTGACGGAATCCGAGCCTGCCCTTAAAATGGACCAAGGACTCGTCCACGCAGATGTTCCTTTGGAGCACGTACACTTCAGCAAACTTTTTGTTGAAGTGTTCGATGACCAGCCGAACTTTGAACAGACGGTCAAAGTTGGGGTTATCTCGTGCGAGACACTGTGCATTATCGTTATAATGCAGAAACTTGAGGATGGCCTGAAAACGCGCCCGGACCATGACCATTCGGAACACTGGAGTGTTGTATAAAATATCAACACTCCAATATTGCGAAATTTCAGGCTTCTTCAGGATACCCATGTGGAGGACCAGGCCCCAAAACTTCGTCATTTCAACTGCATCCACAGGAGACCAGTTAGTATAGGATGAAAGCGGGTTTTGCTCCAAAAATTGCCGAGCGTACAAATTAGTTTGCTCCACCATGTGGTTAACAAAATCCTCAGAGAAAAAGACTTTGAAAAAGTCAATTTCTGTGAGGCCGGTGGTGTCAAACTTGATTCTTGATTCTGCCACAAAATCAGGAATCAGTGGCTCGTAATTTTCGGGGGGCGAGGTCCACACAGGGTTTGCTGAATCAGCTGCGGGCATGGTGAGCGCTGCCTCATCTTCTGTCCTGGAGCGTCTGCGTGGCGGTTCCGCAGGACCCGAGGAGGAAGATGAGGAGGATGGGGAAGAGGAAGAGGATGAAGAATCCGAAAAATAAAGAAAAGTCGGATCGTCATCCTCGCAAGGTAAGAATATGCCTCCTCCATTGAATAGCGCTGTTGGGAGGAACGTGATAGGTGGGACATTTTTTTGTGTAAATATGGTGCTTGGGTGTACTTTATTTATAACTGTGTATGTGGTGGGGGGCTAGTGATTGGTGCACACTATCCTGTAAGAAAAAGCTAAAAGGAAATATGAAAAAAAAGTCTAAAACAGCAGGACCTAGATATGGTAATTGAACGGCGTCACTTACCAAAATTTAGTGGCTGCTGGATGTGTGCACAGGGGTGGCTCAAAGGGGGGGGAGGTGAAAAAGAAAAATGGAAAACAGCCGGCACGAACTATGATAAGTGAATTGCGTCACTTATCAAAATTCAGCGGCTGCTAAATGTGCACACGGAAACGGCACAAAGGGGGGTAAAAAGAGGGGGCTGGGGGGATTGGGGTGGATGAATAGAGATCGGGCAGGGATCAACAGTTAGGGTTGTAGTTAGGTGGTACAAAAAGGGGAGAAAAAAATTTAAAATGGCAGGCAGGTGGCGCAAAAGTGGGGTGGAGGGGTTGGGGGATGGGGGGATTGGGGTGGATAAAGAGAGATTGGGCAGGGGTCAGTTAGGGTTGTAGTTAGGTGGCACAAGGGGGGGAGAAAAAAATGAAAAACTGGATGTGTGTGCGGAGGAAAATAAAAGCGAGCATGAGTGTTGATCGGTGAACTGCGTCACAGATTAACGCTCGGCGGCTGCGCACGGAGGTGGCACAAAAGTGGGGTGGAGGGGGGTAAAAATAGGGGGAAGGGGGATGGGGTGGATGAAGAGAGATTGGGCAGGGGTCAGTTAGGGTTGTAGTTTGGTGTCACAAGGGGGGGAGAAAAAAAAATGAAAACCGGGATGTGTGTGCGAAGGAAAAAAAGCGAACACGAGTGTTGATCGGTGAACTGCGTCACCAATCAACGCTCGGTGGCTGCGCACGGAGGTGGCGCAAAAGTGGGGTGGAGGGGGGTAAAAATAGGGGGAAGGGGGATGGGGGGATTGGGGTGGATGAAGAGAGATTGGGCAGGGGTCAGTTAGGGTTGTAGTTAGGTGGCACAAGGGGGAGAGAATAAAAATGAAAAACGGGATGTGTGTGGAGGAAAAAAAGCGAGCACGAGTGTTGATCGGTGAACTGCATCACCAATCAACGCTCGGCGGCTGCGCACGGAGGTGGCGCAAAAGTGGGGTGGAGGGGGGTAAAAATAGGGGGAAGGGGGATGGGGGGATTGGGGTGGAAGTAGAAAGATTGGGCAGGGGTCAGTTAGGGTTGTAGTTAGGTGGCACAAGGGGGGGAGAAAAAAAATGAAAAACGGGATGTGTGTGCGGAGTAAAAAAAAAAGCGAGCACAAGTGTTGATCGGTGAACTGCGTCACCGATCAACGCTCGGCGGCGCAAAAGGGGGGTGGAGGGGGTAAAAGGGGGGTGAGGGGGGGTAAAAGGGGGTGAGGGGGTAAAAGGGGGGGTGGACGGGGGATGGGGGATGAAGATAGGTGGGGGGGTGAAGATAGATTGGGCAGGGGATCAGGGATCAATTAACACTTACAGTTGTAGTTTTCTTTCTTCTTTCTTTCTTTCTTTCTTCTGCAGGGATTGTGATGCTACAAGCTGTGGCACCACAATACCCAGCACAGGAGCTCTTGCTGCGTCCGACCTCTCTGCAGGTATCCTCAGCTAGAGTGAGGACCCCTGCAGACAGGTTAGACAGGTCAGAGGCAGGTCAGGGGCAGGTCACAGAGCGGTCACATCGCTGCTGTGACCTGTCATTGGTGGGATCGAATGATTACATCGATCCCACCAATCCCTGCTCTGCCTGGTGACCATGGTAACTGCCTATGATCAGAGCTCACAGCTCCGATTCCTAGGCAGGTCATGGCCAGGTCATCAGCAGGGCACAGAGCGGTCACAGCGTGACCGCAGCTGTGCCCTGTGGCTGGTGCGATCACCGATCTAATCGATCGCGCCAACCACTTCCTGCAGGCCCTGCTGGGCCTGTCCTAGGCTCCGGCCTAGGATCGGTGCTATTACAGCACCAATCCGGGCCGGTACCGGCAGGGCACAGCGGCGATATTGCGGCGATCGATTAGATCGGCGATCGCGCCAATCTGGGGGCTTTTCTCCGGTGCCTGGCGTTGCCAGGCACCGGTCCTAGGATCGAGTACATCGGTACTCGATCCTAGCCTAGGATCCTGTTGTTTCAGCCAATCTGATTGGCTGAAACAAAGAGAAGCGCTGTGATTGGCTGTTCTGAATTGAACAGCCAATCACAGCTCAGAGAGGGGTCGGGCCAGGGCGGAGACTGCCCGGGATGCCGAGGCCATCTATCCTGAGGTAAGATGGCATCGGCATTTTAATGCGATCACCGCGACTTAAGTCGCGATGTCGCATTAAAGGGCATGACGTAATATTCCGTCCATGGTAATTAGGTCCATGGTCACATGGACGGAATATTACGTCAATTGTAGGTAAGGGGTTAATTCTCTAAATGCTTTATTTTTGTCACTTATTGCACCCCTTACAGCTCTATTTAGCCATAGTGGTTTCCTCCTATTTCTAGCATGTTTATTCCCATACGGTATATATCGTGCACAGGTCCTATTCAGAATGCTAATAAACGTCTCTCATTTGTGTATTTTTATGTCTCAGGATAACGTCCCAGTTAATTGCACCAAGATCATCTCTCATCCGTTGGAAATTTGCTTTCCTGAAGTTTAGTGTCCTTGTAACCCCTCTACTACACATCTTATTAAATGATACATGAAAACTTATTAATTTGTGATCACTATTACCAAAGTGACCCCCAACCCTTACATTTGATATGCGGTCTGGCCTGGCCTGTTGGTTAATATAAGGTCTAGCAGTGCCCCCCCTCTTGTTGGGTCCAGAACCAGTTGTGAAAGGTAATTGTCTCTCATAGTTGTCAAAAACCTATTACCTTTGCTGGAACTGCAGGTTTCGGTTCCCCAATGTATTTCAGGGTAGTTGAAGTCCCCCATAATAATGACTTCTCCTTGAGTCGCTGCTTCATCTATTTGCTTTATGAGGTTATTCTCTGTTGCTTCCATTATTTTTATAAATAAGAAAACAAGTGCTCTTAAAAAAAGAGGACAGAATACAGAGTACATACAAAATACATATATTGTAAGATCACTGAAAAACAGACACATAGAAACATAGTCTAAGGCCTCTTTCACACATCAGGTTTTCGGCTTCAGGCGCGATCCGGCGCTTTTGACTAAAACCGGATCCGTCGAAATGCAATGCCGGATCCGGTTTCCCCCCCATTGACTTGCATTAGAGCCGGATCGAGCCGGATGGCCATGCGTTTCATCCGATTTTCGCCGGATCCGGCAATGTGACGCGATCCAGCGTCTGGAAAAAACGGTGACTGTAACGTTTTTTGTATCCGTCGAAAAAGCCGGACACGTCGGATCCGGCATGTCCGGCTTTTTCATACAATGAAAGCCTATGAGCGCCGCAATGCGCCGGATCCGGCGACAGCCGGATTCGGCGGCCGGATCCGGTTTCTTTGGTCTGAGCATGCTCAGTAGCTCTGCCCACAGGACATATATAAATGCAAGACAATGGGACCCTCAGCCACACCCAACATGCCACCCAAGCCAAGAACCAGGAGCAGGAGAAGGCAGCAGACATCTGCAGCAGCAGCACCATCAGCACCACCCCAAATGGAGCAGCATGCTGAACAATGGGAGGGGAGTCCAGCAGCAGATGAGAGACGGTAATTATCAAATCCCCCATTCCTCCAAACTAGGGCTATGGAATATCAAGATATTCATTGGCCCTTTGTTTCTCTTTATTCAACAGCCGCCCAATAGATGCAGCAGCAGCAGCAGCAGCAATGGCAGCAGCAGAAACATCACCCACAGCCATGGAGTCTGGCCATGAGGAAGACAGCACATCTTCTGGGAGCCCTCCCTCGCATCGTCAGCGTTTGACGGTAAGTTTTTATTTCCAAAATCCATCATCTCTGTAATATATGTGTATTCATTGCCTTTTATTTCAAAACAGGAATCACAAGATGAAGAGGAGCTCCCAGAAGAAGAAGGAAGGGGTGGACAGACACTTGGAGTGGGCTCACAATTGGTAAGTTTTTTGCATCAAACGCAGAAACACAACATCACACTACACACAACACATAGAAAACAATGTTCTGCAGACCACACACAGCAAACAAATGCCTACATCCAAAGACATAACATTTTTTGTTTTCTTCTCTAGTCTTCCCAATCTGGTGCTCGGCCAATAGGTCCTCGCAGTGCCTCCCAGGGTCGTCGGCGACAGCAACGCGGCGGTCACCAGCGTGTAAGTATAAATATTTTTGCTTTGTTTTTTTTGCACTTTTTCTTTCATTTCTTTTGTGGAGGCTAATTATGTTATTTTTGTCTTTTTCTTTAACAGCCTTCACAGCGTGCTCCCGACTCTGACGGTGAGGATGGAGGGATTGATGTGGACCGCCTCATCGATCTCGTCAGAGAAAGGGAGCCGCTCTGGAATATGGCTGACCGACGCCACGCTGACCTGATCGTTACCCGACGACTCTGGGAGGAAATCTGTTCGCTCCTTGTGGACCGCTGGGAGGACCTTGAAGCTCGGGCCCAGATTAAAGAGCGTAAGTATATACAGTACCGGTTGCTTGATTTAAACCAGTGTTTCCCGAACTCCAGTCCTCGTGGTCCCCACGGATCATGTGTTCAAGATTTCTATTTACTTTGGAAATCCTGAAAACATGACCCCTGGGGACCATGAGGACTGGAGTTTGGGAAACACTGATGTTGTATACTAACCACTTTGTCCTTTCTCGTTTCAGGGGAGAGAATTGTGAAGCGGTGGCGGTCTGTGAGGGATCGTTTCAAGAAGGAGTTCAATAAAGAGATGCGGGCCCCGAGTGGATCTGGAGGACGCAGGAGCAAGTACAAGTACGCACGAGCCCTGTCGTTCCTCCGGGAGACAATGCTCACCAGAAGGTAAATATTACACACCACATGTGACAAAAAAATGTTAAGATGTAACTTTTTTTTTTCAGCCAGGGCCATACCATGTCACTATTTTAATTGTTTTTTTTTCTCTTTATTCCACAGCACGGTGAGCAGCACTCGGGAGCCTGCACGATTGGACCCTTCTGAGGCGATCCCTGAGGAGACCGGCACCGAGGGACACTTCGACCGCCCCGGTACATCTGCACCTTCCCAGCCTTCCCACACATTCGACCCATCTGTCCCATCCACCAGCACAGGAGCATCGTGGCTGCCTACATTACATGAAGCTGCTGGTGAGGAGATCGCTTTCCCTTTACCCCACCCTTCTGCCCCTGCCACCTCTAGTACACCTGCGGGTACTGGGCGGCAGCGGCAGAGGGGTCAGGAAAAGACTTATGCGCCAGAGTTCTTGCATCTGAATGCATCTTTCCAGAACTGTCTAAAAGTCTTGTCAGAGCAAATCTCCGCAGGCTATCAGCAGATCAACTCCAGCATTCTGGAGGTGAAGACACTTCTGCAAACCATGCATTCAGAAGCAAGATCTTCGCCAAACCACACCTTTTTCAGGTCTGTTGTGGAGCGCATGGAAACGCTCTCTCCTGCCCAGCAGATGCATGTAATGCATTCATGCCATGCTGCTCTCCAGCAAGTTACCTCCCAACCTCCTCCTCCCACCACAGTAGTTCCTCCACCTGTACCCCCTCCAGCCACTTTCCATCCTCCCCCTCCTATTACATCTACACCCACTCCAGCCACTTTCCATCCTCCCCCTCCTATTACATCTACACCCCCTCCAGCCACTTTCCATCCTCCCCCTCCTATTACATACCATCCACCTCCCCAGCACCATCCACCTCCCCAGCACCATCCACCTCCCCAGCACCAGCAACCTCCCCAGCACCAGCAACCTCCCCAGTACCAGCAACCCCCCAGTACCAGCAACCTCCCCAGTACCAGCAACCTCCCCAGTACCTGCAAACTCCCCAGTACCAGCAACCTCCCCAGTACCAGACATCTCCCCACTTCCAGCAACCTGCCCCGTACCAGACATCTCCCCACTTCCAGCAACCTGCCCCGTACCAGACATCTCCCCACTTCCAGCAACCTGCCCCGTACCAGACATCTCCCCACTTCCAGCAACCTGCCCCGTACCAAACTCCTTCCCCATACAACTTGCCATCAACATCATCTGCTCCTACAGTCCCTGCCCAACCCTCCACTCCACCACCCACCACCTCTTCTGCTTCCCACATGTCCACCCATTCTGTAGTTTTTTCCACACCTTCACCTCTAACTGTTCCTTCCCCACCACGATCCCAGTCCTCTCTCCACACTCTCAGTGTCAAAGTGTCCCGCAGCCCCTCCAGCAGTATTTCCACCACACACTACACAGATTTATAATGTGTGTATTTAAATAAAAATGACCAGTTTTATGGTTTCAAAGCTTTATTAAACAAGTTTATTAAAATTTTAAAAAAGTTTACTAAAAAAAACATTTTTCAATAAAAGTTAAATTATTTTACACTGGTTGTCTGTCATTTCTTTATGCGGCGAAAAAGGTTAAATACAGGGTATTTAAAAGGTGAAATGGTATTCAAAACTAGGTATATAACTGTGGGTAAGTTTTAGCTTTTTGCCACAGTTGTGTTCCTGGTTGTGTTTGAAGCAAAGTATTTCACCTAAAAAGTTGTGTTTATTGTTCGTGATTTCATAACAATGTACACAACTTTTGTTAAAAGGTGAAATACTTTGCATAAAACACAACCAGGTACACACCTGTGGCCTAAAGCTAAAAATAGAGACCATGACAAGATAGCCAACTTTGGTTGGCAAAGGTATATACTGTTGGTACAGAAGGTACACAAGTTTGGTTGGGCACAAATCTTTCACACTCTGTCATCCTGCCAGTGTACTCTGCCTTGAGGTGACAAAGTATAGTGCAAAATTGTCCCTCATTACTGAAACCGTCACAGAACTTCTAGTGGTAATGTCATGGTAATCTTGCAAGGTGGTTTCTTCAGAGGTGTCCTCAATGGAAATGGGTTCCTTGCAGATAACAAAATTGTGGAGTACCACGCACGCTTTGATCACCTCGTCCACAGTTTCTGTCTTGAGGTTGATCGCAGTCAATAGGACCCGCCATTTGGCTGTCAGAATACCAAAGGTACATTCAACCATTCTTCTTGCTCTTGTGAGGCGGTAATTAAAAATGCGTTTTGGTCTTGTCAATCCTCTGCTAGAGTACGGTTTCAAAAGGTGTTCTGACAGCTGGAAGGCTTCATCCCCTACACAGACAAATGGCATAGGTGGACCAGATGTTTGCGGCAGCGGTCTAGGTGGTGGGAACTGGAAGGTGTTTCCATACAGTTTACGCCCCATGGCAGACAGTTTGAAAACTTGAGAGTCATTGGAGCGGCCATAGGCCCCAATATCAACCGCAATAAATTTGTATTCCGCGTCAGCGATGGCCATGAGGACAATTGAAAAATATTTCTTGTAATTGAAATATTCCGATCCCGATCCAGCTGGCTTTACAATGCGGATATGTTTCCCGTCCACAGCGCCCAAGCAGTTGGGAAACTGACATATCTGTTGAAACTTGTCAGCAATTTCAATCCACCTCTCAGTTGTGGGCTCTGGTAAAAACTCTTCAGCTAAGGAGTCCCACAGTGCACGGCATGTGTACTTCACTATTCCAGATATGGTGGAAATCCCCAGTCTGTACTGGAAATGCAGTGACGAAAGGGATTCTCCAGTTGCAAGAAATCTGTGGGGAATTAAAAAACAATAAATTAGTTTTAAATCACAGCATTACATACCAAAACTGAGCTATAACACTTGGAGATACAAACTACCACCAACAAGATTGCAGTGAAAGTGTGCTCTGATGCGATCACATCCAATAAATGTGGTTTACCTTAAAGTCACCATCAGACGCTCTGCGGGTGAAACAGAGAAAGGGCAATAGGTGTCCGCTTTTCTTATGAGGTGTGCAATGCGCTCCACCAAGTAATCAAAATTCTCCATTTTCATCCTAACATATCCAAAAAATTTATCCGGGTTTCGTCGAAGGTCCATGCAGAGTGTAGAATAGACCCCACTCGTCATTCTCTTGGCTGTGATGGGGTGGATCCACAAACGTCGTCTACGATGCCTGATGCGCTGCTGTCTCGCTCTCTCCTTCTCCAGAACAATCACCCTCAAACGATTCGCCTCCGCTATAAAATCCGCCAAATTCTTCAAAATATTTCCAATGACAACATCCATCTTTGCCAGCAACTTGCTCTTCTCTCCAACCTGCACTTTCTCCTCTACAACCTGTCAAAGAAGGGCTGTAGGAACATGCTATATATAGTTTTCCAGTAGCCAATCCCGTTCGGAAGGCCACAAGGGTCAATTTTAAAAACCGGATCCGGCGTAATCCGTCGAAAAACGGATAGAAAAACGGATGAACCGGATGAGACGGATCCGGTTTTGTCTGTCAAGAAAAAGACGGATCCGGCAGAAAACCGGATCCGTCACATCCGGTTTTACTAAACATTTGCCGGATCCGGCGTTCCGGCACGACGCCGGATCGCGCCTGACGCCGAAAACCTGAAGTGTGAAAGTAGCCTAAGTCTAAGGCCACATTCACATGATCAGTATTTGGTCAGTATTTTACTTCAGTATTTGTAAGCCAAAACCAGGAGGGGAACAGCCAGAGGAAAAGTATAATAGAAAAACATGCACCACTTTTTTCCACCCACTTCTGGTTTTGGCTTGCAAATACTGATGTGTGAACATGACCTTAAATTGACACTTTTTGATATGATGAATTGCAGCACTAGCAAGAATAGGTGGATTTTGGGGTAGTGATGTACCCCTATATACAGTGGGGGAAATAAGTATTTGATATTTGGGAGGAAAAGGCCTAAGCAACAGCACATGTGAAAAAGACTTGGGTATAGTATACTAATAGATCACAGACTGTACATGAGGTAGCAACCATGCTATTTTAGAATTTTGGATAACTAGAGGAGGAAGACCAGTGAAGACTCAGACGTCAAGGTTAGATTTCAGAAAGGCAGATTTTAAGGGATTCAGAAAGAGAATTGGAGGGATCCAATGGCTGGATATCCTTAAATACAAAAATGTCCAGAAATCTTGAAAAATGAAATTCTCAAAGCACAATTGTTAACAATTCCAAAAAGAGGGAAGAATAGGAAGCATTTAAGGAAGCCAGGATGGATGAACACAGAACTTAAAACATGCTAAAAAGGAAGAAAAAAATGCTTATAAAATGGAAAGAGGGAGGCATATCTAAAGAAGAATATAATGCTGTCTGCAGAACCTGCAGGGCACAAATCAGATTATCTAAAGCTGACAATGAATTGAGGCTTGCAAGAGATGTCAAAAGCAATAATAAAGGATTTTGGGGATATGTCAAAAGTAAAAGAAAAGTCAAAGATGCTATAAGATTTTTACAGGATGAAAATGATGAAATGGTAAGAAAGGATGTTGAGAAGGCCGAACTTTTAAATTCCTATTTGCATCTGTTTTCTCTCAGAAAGGAAATGTAACATCAACTGTTCTTCACTGTCCTATTAAGGGAATAGAAGAATCCAGGATATCTATAAACAGAAAGATACTGAGGAAACACTTAGCTAACCTAAATGAATTCAAGTCTCCAGGTCCAGATGAATTACACCCCAGAGTACTGAAGGAGATAGCAGAAGAAATTTTTGAGCCCCTCTCCATAATCTTTGAAAATTCTTGGAGAACAGGAGAAGTCCCAGAAGACTGGAGAAGAGCAAATGTTGTTCCTATCTTCAAAAAGGGGAAGAAGGTGGACCCAAGCAACTATAGGCCAGTGAGTCTGACTTCTATACCAGGAAAGATCTTTGAACAAATTATTAAACAACATGTATGTCAGTAACTGGATAAGAATGAAGTGATTAAACAGAGTCAGCATGTGTTTGTAACTAATAAGTCATGTCAGACTAACTTAATTTCCTTCTATGACGGAATCACTGATTGGGTGGATCAAGGAAATGCTGTAGATATAGTATATCTTGACTTCAGCAAAGCATTTGACAAAGTATCTCATACAATCCTTATTGAAAAAATGACTAAGTATGGAATGGACAAGGCAACTGTTAGGTGGATTCATAACTGGCTTAGTGATCGGACCCAAAGAGTGGTCATAAATGGCTGCACATCCAGTTGGAAGAATGTCTCAAGTGGGGTACCACAGGGCTCTGTCCTGGGCCCTGTATTGTTCAACATCTTTATCAACAATTTAGATGAAGGAATTGAGGGTAAACTGATTAAATTTGCTGATGACACAAAGCTAGGAGGGATAGCTAATACTAGAGAAGAGAGAAAGGATTCAAAAAGATATAAATAAACTGGAGAAGTGGGCAGCAACTAACAGAATGGTTTTTAACAGGGAAAAATGCAAAGTACTACATCTGGGCAATAAAAATGAAAAAAGCATATACAGAATGGTAGGAATAGGCCTAAGCAACAGCACATGTGAAAAAGACTTGGGTATACTAATAGATCACAGACTGAATATGAGTCAACAGTGTGATGCAGCAGCAAAAAAGGCAAATGCAATTCTAGGATGTATTAACAGAAGCATACAGTCTAGATCACGTGAAGTCATTATTTCCCTCTACTCCTCTTTGGTCAGACCTCATCTAGAATATTGTGTCCAGTTTTGGGCACCACATTTTAAAAAAAGACATCAACAAACTGGAGCAAGTTCAGAAAAGAGCGACCAGAATGGTGACCGGTCAGCAAACCCTGTCTTATGAGGAAAGGTTGCAGGATTTGGGAATGTTTAGTTTGCAAAAGAGAAGACTGAGAGGAGACTTAATAGCTGTCTACAAATATCTAAAGGGCTGTCACATTGTAGAAGGATCAACTTTATTCTCATTTTCACAAGGAAAGACTAGAAGCAATGGGATGAAACTGAATGGGAGGAGACAGATTAGATATTAGAAAAAACTTTTTGACATTTAGAGTGATCAATGAGTGGAACAAGCTGCCACGAGAAGTGGTGAGTTCTCCTTCAATGGAAGTCTTCAAACAGAGGCTGGACAGACATCTGACTGGGATGATTTAGCGAATCCTGCTTCGAGCAGGGGGTTGGACCAGATGGCCCAGGAGGTCCCTTCCAACTCTACGATTCTATGATTCTATGATTCAACAGTGTGATGCAGCAGCAAAAAGTCAAATATAATTCTGGGATGTATTAACAGAAGCATACAGTCTAGATCACGGTAAGTCATTATCCTCCTCTACTCCTCTTTCGTCAAACCTCATCTGGAATACTGTGTCCAGTTTTGGGCACCACATTTTAAAAAAAGGCATCAACAAACTGGAGCAAGTTCAGAGAAGAGCGACCAGAATGGTGACCAGTCTGCAAACCGTGTCCTACAAGGAACAGTTACAGGATTTGGGAATGTTTAGTTTGCAAAAAAAGAAGACTGAGAGGAGACTTAGTAGCTGTCTACAAATAACTCAAGGGCTGTCACAGTGTAGAGGGATCATCATTATTCTCATTTGCACAAGAATAGACTAGAAGCAATGAAACAAAACTGAATGGGAGGAGACACAATTTAGATATTAGAAAAAACTTTTTGACAGTTAGGGTGATCAAAGAGTGGAACAGGCTGACACGAGAGGTGGTGAGTTCTACTTCAATGGAAGTCTTCAAACAGAGGCTAGACAGACATGTGTCTGGGATGATTTAGTGAATCCTGCTTTGAGCAGAGGGTTGGACCAAATGACCCTTCCAACTCTACCATTCTATGATTCTATGATCCCTTGCTGATTTTAAAAGTTTGCCCACTGACATAGACATGAACAGTCTATAATTTTAAGGGTAGGTTAATTCTAACATTAAGAGAATATCAAAAATAAAATCCAGAAAATCACATTGTATGAATTATATAAATTTATTTTCATTTAACAGTGTGAAATAAGTATTTGATTCCCTACCAACCATTAAGAGTTCTGGCTCCTACAGACCAGTTAGATCCTCCTAATTAACTCCTTACCTGCATTAAAGACAGCTGTCTTACACAGTCACCTTTATAAAAGACCCCTGTCCACAGGCTCAATTAATCAGTCAGATTCTAACCTTTACAACATGGACAAGACCATAGAGCTTTCTAAGGATGTCAGGGACAATATTCCTCAGTGTTTGACTCAACCTCCTTTCTCATCCACCTCTTCTGACCATGATGCATTGGTGTTCTGTGTCTGGAAATCTTGTGCATCTCTGCAGCCTACATATACAGTTTTTGAAAATCATTCTTTCCCTCATGACAGCATTGCCTTTGCCATCTCTTTGGTGGCATACATCTCCACTCTCATAGTTTAATCCTTTGATGTGGCTAACTTGTAGGCTGCTAATATTTGATTTACCTTTTTAGTAGATGCACTCTTCACTCAGTGCAATAAGCCATTATGCTCCCCAATGTAATGGCAATCTTCTCCCTCTTAGTGTAGTAGCATTTCTTTCTTGCTGATGAGCTGTTCCTCTTCACCTTCAACACATTACACTGACAGCAGTGCAGGCTGCTTTGCTCCATTTCTGGCTCCTCTTTAGCCCTAGGGTAGGTTACAATATGTGATAACTGCTACTCACTCCTACTTCTAGTTAGCTGTGATGCAGACACTTTATGGAAGCCTTCTGTGCTCTCTTTCCATTATCCCTTTGCAAGACCATTCGACTGTATGTTTTATGTGTCTGAAATCTAGTAATATGAAACAGGAATTTTTTATGCTCTTTGACACATTTCCTAGAAGCATAGTCACACATTTTAATGCCAACCTGGCTATATCCTATGACCCAGCCTTATCATCAGCATCTCAGTGTATTAACTCTTCTTAGGACACAGCACAACTCTTGCCCCTAATGAACAACACATTAAGCTTCCTAAAAATTACCAGTACCAACCTGAGCAGAATGATATATAGGATTGTTGGAAACGATTCAGTATAACTTCAATTTTAGAAATCCCTGGTGACTGTATGCGGAAGAGTCCAGTGGGCCGTCTTTCTAGTGATTGCGGCTATCTTCTGCACAGACACACAAGAAAGACTGTCAATCACCAGATACGACTGCCCACTGGACTGATACACACAAACACCAGGGATTTCAGATAATTAAACTTCTCACCTGAACATATATACCAACCTGATCAGCTCCTCCTGCTCTGTAACATCCTGCCTGCAGATCTCATACCTTTTTCAACGAGGCAGGTTCCCTTTAAGTATTCAAAACAGAGCCTTCACTTGTATAGTTCTGCTTCACATGACAGCATCATTAAGCAATTAGTGTAATATATTATTGTGCCTTTTCTCCACTTACGTGTTGTTGCATTGATGTATTGCGCATTCACAGTAATATGTGCCGCCATTCATTATCACGAAATGGCTCATGTACGATATCAGTGGGATGTTCAGCTTGTTTTAGCCTCTGGTCTACACAGAGTCTGCAGTTTACAGTGGCCTGGAAGCTTTTACTACATCTTCACACCGATCCGTACTATGATTTAATAATATTGGACTGATAGCTGATTTATGAGTGGCCTTTGCCCTCCATTCCCTGGTTGACCTTGTGGTCACAACCACTGCATACTTTACTGTCCATTTACAATTTGAGTAGTGTTTCTATTACACCAGGAGTTATGACTTGTTTAGAGGCTTTCTTTTATAAACCTATTTTTACACTACCTATCTTCAACTGGAAAGAGACAAAGCTAAAAATGACATGAAAAATTAGCTCGACTGAATTTCATTACGCGATTCAATGTGCACTTCCATTCAAAGCTTATATATCTCAGGCTGGCTTTTGTATGGTTCTCCAAAAAAACCTAATGTGTATCTATACAATAGTACAGGAAAGATATATATCTTTGTATCGTGTTAGCCAGTAGATAGAAGAATATTTAGAATTGAGAGTCCTCAGTGGTTGATATCTTTTAATGGCTAACTGAAAAGATGGTAACACATTGCAAGCTTTCGAGACTATGCAGGTCTCTTCATCAGGCTAGACTAATACAAAATCTGAAGAATCACATATTTATACACAAGACAGCACAGAAATAATGCAATAGATAAGACAAGTGACGTGAAGCAGAATTGTCATTATAGGAGAGGGATACACATAAATATTGGAACAGTTCATAGATAAGGAGTGTGAAAGTTTTATTGCCCTCTGATTGTGGTCTGGTTCTGTGTTGTGATGACCCCAGAAGGTCTGAAGAGCAAATTCCTTAATTGATGTAAAAAGACATAAATCCATGCGACACATTCATACCTGCACTGAAAGTGTCGAAAGTTTTCATAAATTTGTACTCAGAGATTCTTCTCTCTCTCTGAAACTTGAAGTTACCTTTTAGTACAAGTAATTTTATTGTCCATCATGCTATGACCAGGGATACAAAAATGTTTTGCCACAGGTAGATCCATTCTTTTTTCTCTTATTTTGTGACGATGAGAATTCATCCTTGTTCTCAGTTTTTGCCCTGTCTCCCCCACATACAGACCCCCAGTTGGACATTTAGTACAAATAATTAAGTACACCACATTAGATGTGATGCAGCTGAACGTACCTGGGATCTTGTAGTCCTGATGTGAGTTGGGATCTTTATCTTGTCCGTGGTCATTATAAATGGACAGGTTTTACATTTTTTCTGGTTGCAAGGAAAGGTTCCTGCAGCTGTTGGAGAGGACAGGGAGCTTCTGACAATGATGCTTCTTAAATTTGGGGGCTGCCTAAAACACAGCAGTGGGGGGTCTGGAAATATGGATTATAATCGGGCATCTTTTTGCAGTAAAGGTTGTAATTTCCATGCAGCTCCCCTTAGCACCTCCAGATTTGGATTGTAGGTGACCACTAGAGACACCTGGTTATTCTCTTCTTTAGCTTTGTAATGTAGCAGGTGATTCCTTGATATTCAGGTGGCCCTTGTAATTTGGATTTCAATTGTTCTTGGATGGTAGCCCTGATTCAAAAAGGTTTTTCTGACTGAAAAGATGGTAACAAATTGCAAGCTTTCAAGACTACGCAGGTCTCTTCATCCGGCTAGACTAATACAAAATATGAAGAATCACATATTTATACACAAGACAGCACAGAAATAACGCAATAGCTAAGAAAAGTGATGTGAAGCGGAATAGTCATTATGGGAGAGGGATAAGCATAAATATTGGAGCAGTTCATAGATAAGCAGTGTGAAGGTTTTATTGCCCTCTGATTGCGGTCTGGTTCTGTGCTGTGATGACCGCAGTTGCGCTCTGTGGCACGCAGGTGAAATACACAGCGTGTCACTGTTCAGAGCACTTCCTCCTTTTATGTATACACTATCCCCAACATGCTTTTCACATTCACTTTTTGTTCCTTTCCCCCCATTGCACATTCACACACAACCCTCGCTTCATACATCCCCTGCTCACATTCAATCACATTTTTTTTTCTTCTTTCGGTTTCTCCACCACACCCAGTCCTGTCCATGTTCACATTTCCAAGTGTCTAATGTGCACGCGTTAGCCCTGTATCCTCCTAGTGACCACCGGAAGTGCTCTGAACAGTGACACGCTGTGTATTTCACCTGCGTGCCACAGAGCGCAACTGTGGAAGTCCCCTTAGCAAAAGGAGGCGGGACTTTCTGATGTGCACTACAACAGACCAATGGAAGTTCCTCCACACTCCTCCCCGGCTTCTCGCACCTCACTTCAAATACCCGGCTGACACCTCCTTATCTCCACGCCTCTGGAAGAAGTTACATAGTGAAACGGCGCTCGTTGGGCGGGGGGAGACTCCTGCGGCATTCCCTCAGCTGTTACCGGTGGACGCTGCACCGAATCCGGCACATTCTTCTAACTCAGGTATTAACAACCAGTCCCCGGTTTATACCAGGCACTTTATTTCTATTATACTCTGTGCAGCTCCCTGGCACACTTTACTCATTAACCCTTTAGCACACTCAGGACGCTAATAGTCACATGGGCAATGCACAATACTGTTTCCTTTGCAGATACTCAGCAGTAACAAACAATGGCTGAGGCATGTTGAACCCTGCAGTGATTATTTTGCATGTCAATACCTCTTTATATTTACATCTAATTTACATCTACTTTTTCCATAGCCACAAGGGCAACGTGCAATATTGCCTTTTTTGCAAAACCCAGTAGTAACAAGCAATGTGTTCATTGTCATCTACTATGGTGCACTGACTCTGGCAGGAATTATTATTATTACTTTTGCATGCAAGAACCATTTTGTATTTATATTTAAATCTACAGGGTTATTATTGTGTGTAGGGAAGGTGACCTGACAGACGGACGGACTTGTCAGAATAGAGAAAGGAAGGTTTGCACAGTTTAGACAGGTGTCAATTATTACAGTGGGGAAACAGCTAGGAAAGTGTAGTGGACGTGCAGTACCTTGGGTTGACCATTAGAGGGCAGGGAGGAGTGTGAGCATAGGACTTGACATCAGCTTAGGGCTTAAGAAACCGTTGGTCATGGGGGCGGAGTCAGAGGGAACCGGGAAAGTTATAAATTTGACAGGAGGGTTCCAGAAAGTTCCAGTCCCCAGGGGGAGCTCAAGTGACAGGAAGATTACGACAGTTTGTGCACTGTGAGAGAACCAAACCTGGGGGACTGAGGAGAGAGAAAGGCAGGGGGGTGGTCCTGACACAAAAGTACCGCAGTATAGGCGAGGCACAGAGGTAAAGCATACCATATTGAGAGAGACAACTGATCAGCAAAAGTACTGTTGGTTTACGGGCCTAAGGCGGCCACAGTGACGGATCTGACAGGAGCATCAAAGAGTGAAGAGGGGACGGTGTGTACATGTACATCCCCGGTGTAAAGTACGGTGTGCGTGAAGCGGCCCTGGATATGGATGGCCGAGAAGGAGATATTGTGGTGTACTGTGAGGGCCGTCAGTCGGATGGTGAGAGAATAAACTTGGACCTGTTGAACCCGAAACCTGCCTCATCTTGTGTCTATACATTGCTGCGCGGTACCCAGAGGGACCACCCCCCAGCCCGGCCAACCGATCCTACATTTGGCGTAGTCGGCAGGATTGCCGCTGCTAATACGTCATCTTCTGCGGCAGGCCTGCCCCAAGGGATGGAAAAAGACTCAGACTGCTCTGTGAGGATTATAAGCACCTGTGGAATACAAATCACCCACCTGGGGATTACAAATCGGGAACGCTGCGGGTGTCGAGGCATCGGGCGCCTGGAGTGGCGATGGCGGCGGGAGGTCGAGCTTCACCAGAAAACGTCCCCCTTAGAGCCACGAGCTGGATGTTGAGTGGAGAAGCGGAGCCTGTGTGGAATCAGCGGGAGCAGCCACCGAAGTTACCAGCAGAGAGCCTCCCTGCAGAGCCCCTGAGCCTGGAGGCTAGCCCTGCCCGATGGCAGGGTGAAGAGCAGAGACTGCGGGAAGAGCCGCGTGATGACGTGATGGAGGCCACGGCGCCGGGGAAGGTGAGAGTTCCCCCCGGCCCCGACAGTGGCTCCGCAAGCGGCCCCTACCATTCAGCCGCGGCATCCTGTGTTTCCGTGAGCCCAGCCAAGGAGGGCCCTACCATCTATGCAGAATTGAGCAGGGCCTTCGCTCCTGGTCCTGAACTGCCGCGCCCGGTGGCGCCAGTGCGGAGTCTGACCATAGAAGATGCCGTTGTGTCCCCTCTGTCACTAGCGACCTCATCTTCAAAGTCAGCCGCTACCCCGGTTTCAGCTGAAACTTTTGGTGCGGCCTACCCTGCGGCCGCGGTTATGCCGGCGCTGGGACCGGCTGCAGCCTGTTTGACAGACCCTGTGGCCCAATCTTCTGAGAACACGGCTGCTCCCACCCGCCACCCGGCCCCAGCAGCTGCTGGGCCGCTGACATCATCGGCCGCCTGTGTGTCAGAATAGAGAAAGGAAGGTTTGCACAGTTTAGACAGGTGTCAGTTATTACAGTGGGGAAACAGCTAGGAAAGTGTAGTGGATGTGCAGTACTTTGGGTTGACCATTAGAGGGCAGGGAGGAGTGTGAGCATAGGACTTGAATTCAGCTTAGGGCTTAAGAAACCATTGGTCATGGGGGCGGAGTCAGAGGGAACAGGGAAAGTTATAAATTTGACAGGAGGATTCCAGAAAGTTCCAGTTCCCAGGGGGAGCTCAAGTGACAGGAAGACTACGACAGTTTGTGCACTGTGAGAGAACCAAACCAGGGGGACTGAGGAGGGAGAAAGTCAGGGGGGTGGTCCTGACACAAAAGTACCGCAGTATAGACGAGGCACAGAGGTAAAGCATACCGTATTGAGAGAGACGACTGATCAGCAAAAGTACTGTTGGTTTACGGGCCTAAGGCGGCCACAGTGACGGATCTGACAGGAGCGTCGAAGAGTGAAGAAGGGACGGTGTGTACATGTACGGCCCCAGTGTAAAGTACGGTGTGCGTGAAGCGGCCCTGGATATAGATGGCCGTGAAGGAGATATTGTGGTGTACTGTGAGGGCCGTCAGTCGGACGGTGAGAGAATAAACTTGGACCTGTTGAACCCGAAACCTGCCGCATCTTGTGTCTATACGTTGCTGCGCGGTACCCAGAGGGACCACCCCCCAGCCCGGCCCACCGACCCTACATGTGTATTATTATTATTTTTTTTACATCAATGTATACTGTTTTGCCGCAGCCTATCCCCCTTTTTTGGAGGCCTTTTGTCCTGTCTTTTTAAGTTGTCCTTTTAATAATATTTAATAAAGAAACATTTTTTAACAATCAATATATTCTCTTATTTTAACTTTTTTTTCCACATGATATACCTTCTTGTGGAATATGTTGAGCTCAGTATTGAAGTGACTTTGCCTTTCTAAAAAAGGACTATGAGATTTATTCTCACCACTGTCCGCAGACTCATATACCCATCATTGTTGACAATTTTTGGAACTCCCATAGAAATGAATGGAGAGATACGCACATTCACTGTAATGTGGACATTTTGGATAGTATGTGGCATCACACCATTCTCCAGAAAGATGAGGGTCCCAGGGCAGGGACCCACATCTGTCACACAATTATGGAATTTCCTGTGGACAATCCACTTTAATCGGCCAAAGATGCAATCCTTTCAAACATTCTAATGCCTGAAACTGTGAAAATGAGTATATAGTATTGTGTAAGTGCTGTAATATACTTACTTATTGTCAAGCATGACTCCAGTCCTTTTCCGGGTCACGTGATTTTTATTCCGACTCGGTGGATCTCACTGTGAGCCAGAAGTCTCTTTTAGGGCAGAGACACACTGGCAAATTTTTCGTCCGAGAATCGGATCGTAAAACTTGCCCTGGCCGGCACCTCACCTGACCTGAACTTGACAGCTGCATAGTAATCCATCACACTGTCATGCTCAGGTCAGGAGAGGTGCCGGCCAGTGCAAGTTTTACGATCCGATTCTCGGACGAAAAATTCGCCATTATGTCTCTGCCCTTACAATGTAAGTCTATGGAGCCTCATTCCATAGACTTAAATTGTAAAATTGGCAAGACGGAATAACCATCACGAGAGTGAGTAGAGGATTGGAGCCCTGTAGGAAACTGGGAAAGACTGCAATAGGTGAGTGTAGTACCGCACACTACATAAATTGTGCTCAGTATAACTGAGTACACCCCCCTTGAAAAGTAAGATTTCAAGCAATATCTTACTGAATACAAGAACAATTTAAAAACTTCTGGCAAGACTGAGTTTCATAGAACAATCTTTAACCCATAACATGAAACGAAGGTTAATAATCAAACTTTCCTTGTAAAATCTTTGGCTTTAGTTAAATTAGTTGATTAAAAAATGAATACACCCCACATCAAAACTATTACATCTAGTATTTTGTATGACCTTCATGAGTTTTAAGGACGGCACCAAGTCATCTAGACGTGGAATGAACAAGTTGGTGACATATTGCAACAACATCTATCTTTTTCCTTTCTTCAACATTTTTTGGAGAATGGATGCTGGATGGAGAGTGATGTTCAAAGCAGTGTACTCATTTATGCTAAACACTGTATATTTACACAGATTTAGGAAATAAAAAGTATGGTGGGAGTGTTTCATTAAAGGAGTAATCTGGGACTTAGAGTTTTTTCCTATTGGGGGAACTTACAGGCATGTAGTTGCTGATTATCTGCCTGCTCTGCCCGGTGACAATCTACCCTTGTTCCATTGATGTCACATTAATAGAGCTTGCCTTCTCTTCCACTGTGTTCAGTTGATGGGCCTCAATATCATTGAGCCACTCTGGGAAGATCTCAAGCACGCAGTTCATGCTAGACAGCCCAGGAATTTACAGGAACTGGAGTTTTTTTGCCAAGAAGAGTGGGCAGCTTTACCATCTAAGAAAATAAGAAACCTCATCCACAGCTACCACAAAAGACTTAAAGCTGTCATTGATGTTAGAGCAGGCAATACGTGATATTAAGAAATGGGATATATAAACTTTTGATCAGGGTCATTTGGATGTTTTGGGTTGTCATTATGATTTATAAAGAGCACAACTATATATAGTTGAAATCAGAACATTAAATATTTTTAAAAGATTACCCATTCTGTAGTTCTGTAGTTTCATCACTATATTTAATAACAAATATGCTTACAATAAACTTTACTATCTCTTAGATTGGGTGGTTTCAGGGGTGGACATAGCACCAGTGCAGCCACGGCAACTGCATTGGGGCCTGGAGGTGAAGGGTATGTATATGTATATGTGTATGTATGTATTTATGTACTGAGTGTGTATGTATGTATAGTATATGTTGTGGATCTGTGTTTATATGTTCTGTATATTTGTATGTATATGTGTGTATGCATGTACGTTATGTGTGTGTATGTACAGTTTATGTATTTGTGTATATATGTAAGTTATATGTGTGTGTATGTACAGTATATGTGTGTATACAGTATGTGTATGTATGCATGGCATATGTGTGTGTATATGTGTATGTATTGTGACAAAGTCATTGGTAAAGTAATGGAGGGAAGATATGTGTCACTGCAATTAATGGCGGGAGTGATGCGAAGCCAGAGTATTTTCCTCCAGCATACTACATGTTTTGAGGGTTAAGTTAAAGTTTTGTACATGGG
Organism: Dendrobates tinctorius; assembly: GCF_039654945.1. Taxonomy (NCBI): domain Eukaryota; kingdom Metazoa; phylum Chordata; class Amphibia; order Anura; family Dendrobatidae; genus Dendrobates; species Dendrobates tinctorius. The sequence continues at coordinate 5,999,088 of NW_027361708.1, forward strand.
CTGGTTTTATGTGGGCATCCATAGAGTGGGTGGGAGGATGCCCACCTTATCTCCACCTGCACCGCCGTGTACTGACAGGACCTGTGTGATGTCACAATCATGTGGTCAGTCACATGATGGATTGGAGTGACATGGTCTAGGGTTTAAGTGGTGGGCTTTGCAAGACAGCAGTGTGTACCTGGAGAGGAAATACTCCAGGAAAGTGTTTGTGCCCATGTGGCATGTTATGGACCTGTACCGTGGACACTATACACGTGAGCAGGAGGCACCTCACTGGTAAAAGGACTGTGTTTTCTTCCTTTTTATTTTGTTTTTTTGTTGCAGAGGGCAGTATTTATTTTCATTTGCTTGGTTTATGCTGCCTCAATAAACCAAGCACGTTCTTAAACAGACAGTGTTCTATTTATATCTCTGTGTCCAGTGAGACGCTCTACCACAGTATGTACAGTATATGTGTGTGTATCTCTGTGTGAGTATGTACGGTATATATGTATATGTGTATGTAGGTATGTGTGTGTATATGTGAATGTATATGTGTATATGTGTGGGTATCTGTGTGTGCATGTACAGTATATATGTATGTGTATGTATGTACAGTATATGTGTATATATGATTGTATGTGTATGTTAGTACAGTATATGTGTATGTTAGTACAGTATATGTGTATGTATATGTGTGTGAACACATTTGTTTTTGCCTCATCTATGAAACTGTAGTTGTAAAGAATAGGATAATTAATCTCTCTCTTTAAAGCGTTGTTCATGAAATAATCAAGTTATCTGTGTTCTTTGTATCATTAATAATTTGCTGATCACTGGGGATTCGGCCGCTGGGCCCCCCAGAGATTCTGAGAACAGGGGTCTGTAGTCTTGTCCTGGATGGGGCAGTTTGTGCATGCACGGCTTCTGCTCTATTCTATTCTATAGAGCTGCTGAGCGCTGCGCTTGGCAATTTCCATCAGTTCCATAGACAATGAATAAAGCAGATACCAGATGATACAGATCCCAGACATATAATGTAATATAATAAATACATGGTTTGTCTCTACATGTTCCAGCAGCATTCACATAACCACGAGGAGGCGCTCTGCACACTTGCTATCATGTGCCAGCTAGAGCGTCAGCCACATCTTACAATGTTCTATTCACTGACAGCTGACACTAGTTGTCACCTGACTGCAAGTATGACTGCACTGGAACCAGCAGAACCGCTTCCTAACAGATATATATATATCTCCATCTCAGTGAAAAAAATATAAAATATATATTTTTAAGAGTTGTGGGGGGCCTAAATGGAATTTTTGCTATGGGGCCCTGTGATTTCTATGTGTGCCCCTTCTTGCAAGGCGGTATTAATGAGATCAATCAGGCCTGTTGCTCATAGCCTGAGACTCCGGGGGTCCCATTGCCAGATTGCCCTCATCATAAGTGGTGTGTGAGGCAGAGAGGAGGGCCCAGACACATTTCTTGCACAGGGGCCCCAAGCTGTCAGTGTTCTCCCCTGGGTGGTGTACATCACACAATTGTGGTAGAACACAAAAAAATAAAACAAAAGGGAAAAAAAGGAAATGAAATACTACTAGTGTGAAAACGCCATGCCTATTTGGGTGCAATGTATAGAAATATGTAAGGAGTTTCTGTGCTCTTGGTAGTAAGAAAACAGAATTTTAGGTTCCTGCTTGCTGTGTTATGTAGCACGCAATGTGGCGTAATCCCGGATGCTGGTAGATGGAGCTGTGGTTATTTTTTTTCCTTCCTCTCAGCACTCACATAAATTGCATACACATACTGTAGAAGCTTTGCTAATCAATGTCTTGTGGTGATTGCTAAAAATCCTCCCCCTTGCTAGAGGTCACTTTAACAGCGGATTGTCTACTCAGTTTATTCAACTTCCTTTGTGAATTCTCTCCATAGAGTCAGGCAGGAATGAGCTAAGAAAATAGATGCTGAAAGCCACTAGTGAGATGGAGACATGATGATCATGTTGTTTGTGTCATTTATTAGCATTTCAAAGTGAACAAATAGCATTTACGTTGTTTCGCCTAGTAGGCTCCTTTACGAGACGGAAGATTATGTCTCTATGTTTGTATCATGTTAGCCAGCTGACCAAAAACACAAAAATTTGCACTGGCCATCTTTCCAGATTTCTTTAAGTAGTTTTACACTTTGTATTTTTCCATCTTTTTTTAATGAGCGTCTCTGCTCTAAAAATGTTAGAAAAAGTGCTTATAAAATGCTCAAAAGAATCTTCCTACGTATTTCTATGCAAAAATGACTATCTATTCATACGTTCAGGCTTTAGAGCATTTTGTAAACGCTTGAGACTTTCACAACTGCCATGTACTTAACAGTAGTGACATGTTCATTCTTCAATTGTTTAATCTGCAAGGATGATGCTCCATATTATACCGCAGAAAGCAATGGGAAGGCAGAAATTATGGTTTTCTTTTAGCCTTTTGCCCTCAAAAATGTGAGCATTTTATCCAATGAATTCATTTTTAAAAGACAGAATAATGTTAAAAAAAGTCTATGATACCACATGATTAAAAACTGACACGCTGAATACTTCTAAGCTCTAGAAACAGTCTCTTTTCCCTGCATGAGTCATGAGTCACTGCAAACATCCCTGAAAGAGGGAGGAGCAGAGCCCCTGGATCAGGAGTTGAAGAGGGGAATGATAAATGCAGGGACAAGAGGCTTTCTGTTTCTACAGAGAAAAGAGAAGAATTTTCAGGCAAAATGAGCAATTTAAGTACACAGAGCTATATAATATGATGATTACAATATATTAAGAAAATAAAAAGCTTTGATGGGAGCGCTTCTTTAACCTCATAACCCCCAGAGGTATTTTTATTTTTGCATTTTTGTTTTTAGCTCCCCTTGTTCCCAGAGACATGTGGCCATGTGAGGGCTTTATTTTTGCGGGGCAAGTAGTACTTTTGAACGATACTGTCACAGAGTGACTGACCAGTGTGACACGACCCAACGATTGGTCGGTCAGCAAACAAACAAGGGAACACCAGGGACACAATTACAACGGTGGACCCTGCGATAGGGAACGGGGAAATAGACACCTCCTGCACTCTCTTGAGGATGTGCCCTCCTCTTACTAGCATCCCTATACAGGTTCTTTCAACCTGTCGCCGAGCAGGATACCTTAGCTTGCCTTGCACCTATCCCTAAGTAGGGAATTGACAAGTGAAGACACTGGACCCACCGCTGCAATAAATCAACACAAGGTAAGGATAGACAGACAGTAAAAGGAACAGGGCAACAAAAATACAACACTTAGCTTTCTCTGCTGCAATGCAGCACAAAACAGAGTAAGGCACCAGATATACCTTAAACAGCTGAGGCACCACCGCTCCCAGCAAGCTTCTTCCTCTGTAGCTGTAGCATGAACTCTAACACAGACGGTCAGCTGATGCATCAGGTGACCTTTTAAAGGATGGGGGAGTGGTCACCACCTGCATCAGCAAATTCAGCAGCAATGTAATTACACCAGCAGCCACCGGGGGGAAAAACAGACATTAACCCCTGATGGGCAGGAAGGAAAAAAGTTTATATGTGATAATCCAGATCTGCCACAGATCCAAAAATGGAGCGTGACAAATAACATTGATTGGTTTGATCTTTATCTCTCAATGGGAGATCTTTAGATATACTGGATGGTAGCCAGATTGATAGCGTGTTGCCCGGGCAAGGTGACAGATCGACACAGAGACAGGTTATGTATCTGCAAGATGCCACGCTACGCCTGGCCAACTTTAATTAGGTCAAGCTTATATGCTCATTTGAGTAGGCGGTTACATTACATCATCGTATTCCATTGGACAATTGATTATTCAAAAGTAAGCATAAATGGTTTTAACCAATCATATTCATATTCGTTAACCAATCAGATTGTATTCGGCCGTTAATTATTAGATACATTTGGGAATTTCCAGAAAAAGGTTAATGCAAGTTGGTTGTTATACATTACTCTAATATTACCCTCATTAGCCTCATTAACCTGTCTTACTAAGTGTTCATAGCCCCTTTATCTATCTATTTCTAGGACTTTTGTACTCATTAGGGCTACGTGGAACTACTGATACATGAATCATAAGTGAGAGCACAGAATAACAGGATTAGGTGTGAGATGATTTCTTCTGTCAGCTAATATCATATAAGTATGGAGTGTGAGACCCTACAAGTATATGAAGGGACCCCACAGAATCATGGTTTCCCTATCATACTGGAAAATAGGAGAAAAAAATCCAAGTGCGGTGAAATTAGAAAAAACGTGCAATCCCACAGTTGTTTTTTTGTTTTTTTTACCATGTTCACCAGATGCTAAAACTGACCTGCTATTATGATTCTTCAGGTCATTCCGAGACACCAAACATGTTTAGGTTCTTTGTAATCTAAGTAGTGAAAAAAAATTCCAGTGTGTTAAAAAATGTACTATTTTCCGATACCATTAGCGTCTCCATTTTTCGTGATCTCAGGTTGGGTGAGGGCTTATTTTTTGCGAGCCGAGCTGACATTTTTAATGATACCATTTTGGTGCAGATATAATCTTTTGATCGCCTGTTATTGCATTTTAATGCAATGTTGCGGAGACCAAAAAAACGTAATTCGGGCATTTTGACTACTTTTCACGCTATGCTGTTTAGCAATTGGGTTAATTCTTTTTTTATATTGATAGATTAGGCAATTCTGAATGTGATGATACCAAATATGTGTATTTTTGAAGTTTTTTAATTGTTTTATTTTGAATGAGGTGAAAGGGGGGTGAAACAGCTGACGTGATGGAAAAGTTGTGGGCTCAGTGCCAGAGCTCACATCAAAGGAGGGAGTCCGACATTGGCGTACTATTACGCCTGATGTTGGAAAGGGGTTAAGTGCTAACCTTCTGAATGCCATTGTTTGTCCTTTTCAGTAGTTGCATTTGAAGCTTTTACTCTGAATCATCCTCCACAAGGAAATAACAAGTGTGCTGGGTCGATGACAAATCTTTGAGTGGGTTACCTCCAACATAGGCCATGCAGATCAGACCCCTAAGTGAGGCCATAGAACAGATCCCTAATGAAGATCCAGGATCAGACTAACAAAACAAATCATTTACCTATTACCCTCTCTTCATGGCTTCTCGTTCCTTCAGGACATTGCCCCTGCTTCGCCACACATATTCCTGACAGCAGCCACAGGGCCTTGGTTGCAATGTGGCACACAACATGTTGTGCATCTATAAATGAGGCACATCTTGCTCCAGCTAGCTTCATAAATTCTCCCAATTATTTCCATTTCCTTGACCAGTTTAATTCTTAGTAGTAAATGTCATCTTAGGTGCTATAAAATAAAGTAACTATGAGCTAAAGCACTTAAAAAATTAAAAAATAATACCAATGGGTAATGTTACTTTCTGTTCCTTTTAGAACCATAGCGTTGGAGGCTAGGCATCAGCTTAGATCAATACAACTGCTAGAGCATTCATAGACAATTACTTAGAAATTGACATCTCAGATGTGATTACTGACCCTAACTCCTAGAATCCGCAATACAAATGTTTACATCCCCATGTGGGAAATCTCGTCCTGATCATGACAAATAGCACAGTTATATCAGGATGCTGCACGCTGATGATGTAGAACAGCCCCTTTCTTTATGAATGTTATATTCAAGGTTAATGTTTTTCCTTTCTTTAATGGTTTTTTATGGACTTCTTAAAGGGGAAATATACTATAACCTGGCATATGATTTCTTCTCTTACCATTCCTTACTATAAGCCATTTTCCTGTAAATGTGTAGTGGAGATAATTTCCAAAATTATGAAGAATCATTAGACATCATATAAGAGTGCAGACAAACTCAAACCACACTCAGGATGTTCCTCAAGGTAGGTCTGAATCAGATGTACGCAACCTTTCAAGGTCCAAATGCCAAATGTTGGGATTGTACCCCAACTAGCACATCATAGAATATGAAGGGCTATTCTGATCAGATGTATATATCAACAGTAATACAGTATATATGCTGACATCTAGTAAGTGAGGGTTCTAGTTCTGGAACAAAGAGATTCCTCTGCTTTCCTATTTAGCACCCCAGAAAAAATGCATCAAGGCGTCCATACCATGAGCACAGCGATCTGCAAATTTTATAAGTTACTGAATATAGAGGAGTCAGCTAAGTCTGGGGGCCACGCAGAATGGCATCGTGGGATGCATGTGTCCTTGGGCAACAAGTTGATATTGTGCACCCCTGATCTAAATGATGCTAAATTAAGTTGGGGGAATGTTGGCTCCCCTGTCCATGAAGTGCAATCCCTAGGATGATTTCAAGAGAACCTATCAGATCCCAAGACTGTTAAAAACCACTGTGATAGTGGTGCATATACCAATTATTGTATTCTGATAAGTGATACTGTAAGGCTGTGTGCCCACAATGCATTTTTTAAGCACTTCCGCTGCATTTTTGCCGCTGCGGAAGCGCTTAAAAAATGCTAACAAAACGCATTCCCATGCAATCCTATGGGATTCCGCAGTTGCTGTGCCAATGCTGCTGATTTTTTCGCTGTGGAATAGCATAGCGGAAAAATCTGCAGCATGTCCATTAATTTTGCGGAATCACGGTGATCCCACCACCATAGGATTGCATTGAAATGCTCACTTTACGCATGTGGCTATGCCCACCATGTGTAAAGTGAGCGCTTCATGTGCAGATGGTACCCAGGGTGGTACCATATTCCTGAAAAAAATAGAATTAAAATAAAAAATAGGAATATACTTACCCTTGGTCGGCCCCCGGAGTCCTCAGCAGCGCTGCCGGCAAGTTCCGTTCCCAGGCGTGCTTTGCGAGAATGACCTCTGATGATGTAGCGGTCACGCGACCGTAATGTCACAAAGGTCATTCTCGCAAAGCATGCCTGGGAACGGAACTTGCCGGCAGTGCCGTTGAGGACGGGATTGCCGCTGAGGAGATCGGGAGCTGCGAGAAGGTGAGTATATCCATATTTTTTATTTTTTTATTATATTTAACATTCTATCTTTTACTATTGATACTGCATAGGCAACATCAATAGTAAAAAGTTGGTCACACTTGTCAAGTACTATGCTTGACAAGTGTGACCAACCTGTCAATCACTTTTCCACGTGATGCTTCAAATTACTTGTGAAAGCGCTAGCATTCCGCAAGCTAAAAACGTTTGCAAAACACTTGTGTTTTGTGGGAAAATGCATGCGAATTCCACATGAGTTTTACCCTCGGCAGGGAGTTGCGGAAATGCTGTGGACAATTCCTCAGCATTTCTGCAACGTGGGTACATAGCCTAATGCTGCTTTCTTTTCAAAATGAAGCTTTAATCTGCATCATTTTATATGCTGAAAAAGCAGGACTAGCCCAGTGAGGCTTCTTTCCTTTGGACTAGTCCTTCCTCAGCTCTTCCAATCTCTCCTCCCTCAGTATGATACAATCCTTGTCTTTGCTGGATGGCATGAAATCTCTTGCATGCTTGCAACACGCGGCGTTCCAACCAAGTTAATCACCTGCACTGTTCATTTTTTAAACTGTAGCATGTCAATGCCTTACTAAGTGTCATGATTCCTCTGCTCAGAGTTTCTGGGACTTTGTAATAGACAGCTCTGGCATCCTATCCTGTGTTGGGGCGTGCTGAGCTGTCGGTGCTTTGATTGATAGCTTGGATGACCTATCTGACTGGAAGGTGCAGAGACTTCCCAAAGTGCTCCATATTCTTGGTGATTGCCCTGTTATTTAGGTGAGCTGTCTGGCCCAGATCATTGCCAGTCAAAAGCTTGTTCTAAGCTGGTGCTCTCTAGTGTGTTCTCCTGTACCCTGTGCTGTAAGTTCTGATCTTCTTCTGCTGCTAACCTTTGGACTATGTTCAGACTGCTCATTTGTCATTGTTCCTTTGCATTTGATATTCTGCTGCTGACCTTTGGACCCTGTTCAGACTACTCGTTTATCATTGCCCCTTTGCATCTGATATCCTGCTGCTGACCTTTGGACCGTGTTCAGACTACCCGTTTGTTATTGCCCCTTTGCATCTAATATTCCATTGCTGACCTTTGAACCGTGTTCAGACTACCCATTTGTTATTGCCCCTTTTCTAATCCGCTGTTTCTCTGGCATTCTGACCCTGGCATGTGACTTGACTTGAGACTTCGTATTTTCCATTGGTTTACTACGTGATCTTTTGGTATTGACACCAGAACGTCTGACTGAGCTTATTCACGGCCTTGTTCACGCTTATTCACAACCTAGCTGTGGGTTGTGACTAGCGTCACACTAAGATTGGTCATTGATTTTAATCTATTGTGTTTAAAATCTGAAATAAAGCTCAAAATCTGAAAGCCCAGGTAAGTTTGAAACGAAAAATCAAAGTCTAAATACATTTTTTACAAATACAAATCAAATTGTGTGGATTTCGTTGCTCATTCACCTGTTTCTAGTAAAAAAAACACTATTACCACCTCCCTTGGCACTTCTATGGCTATGCTTCTCTGATCCATTCAGATTTTTATATGAATCAGTAGAGATTAGCAACTTTGCCTTTTTTCGGGTCGAGTCGGATTTTATGAAACCCGACTTTCTCAAAAGCCGGGTCGAACGAAATCGGCCGATTATCGTGAAAAGTCGAAGGCCAACTGAAACACGAAACCCAATGCAAGTCAATGGGGAAGAAAAGTTGGCAGGGAGTGGAGGACAGGAAACACACCTACAGTGCCCATTTTAATGCCAAAAACATCAATTCTTATTACTTAAGCTTGTCAACCTTAATTTACTTTATAATAATAGTTAGGCATTGAAAACTGGGGGTTATTTGGCTAAAGTTGTGGGGGGGGTAGGGCTGGCTCCAGATTTTCCTGGGCCCAGGGCCAAAGAGTGTCAATGGGCTCCTTTAACACATGCCACAATTCATGATCCTCTGATACGACAGAGAAATAGCGGCATAGTACAATGAAAAATACTTCACTTCTTACATCTCATGACTGATATCCATTTTAAGTTCTCCAATAGCTCCAAAAACGGTCAGTATATTACTCCATACAGTATTATGGCCACCACATAGTGCGCCATACAGAGTAATGAGGCCCATATATTTCTCCATACAGAATCATTGGTCCCATATAATGTTTGAAACAGTATATGATGAGCTCCACATAATGCTACAGTATATGTTGGTCCCCATGGATGAAGCTCCACTGTGTTTTGGGCCCAAATAATGCTCCATATATAATGGGCCCCATTTCTAATCCTCCAGTGCATAATGGGCCCTGTAAATGCTGCTCCAGTGTCTGATGTCCACCTTTGGAATGCTCCAGTGTATGGTGGGCCTCATATATCATTCTCCATAGTATAGTGCTCCCCAAAAATAGCTGTCCCAATATTGAAAACAATTAAATAAGTCTCCTCGCTAGGGAATCCCTGTACTAGTCTGGACTCCTCGTCGTCCCCATCTTCCATCTCACTGCACTTGGACTGTTTAGGCAGAAGGCGTACAGATGTGATGTCATCACGCTCTCTGACCAGAATGTCACTGCCAGGAAACGCGGAAGACGTCACGGCGGTGGAGCAGGGAGAGGTAAGTATTTCAACTTTACAAGTGCTGTGATCCTGAGCAAGCAGGGGGGGCCCACTCGTTGGCGACGGCACTGGCACAGGGCCCCTCATAGAACGCAGGTGTGTCTGATGGCGGGTGTGCACCCCCACCGTCAGAGACACTTGATTCTACTATGAGGGACCTTGTGCCAGTGCCGTTGCCAAACAGTGTGCCACCTGTCCAGGGCAACGGCACTCGCATGGGTGCGTGCGCCAGATGGTGACCCTGGCCCTGTGGGGGGAGGCAGCCCAGTTAGGGAGCTGGAAAAATTGGCATATGTTGATGTTGGACATTCAGCAGCTGCAAATGGAGTAATTGGAGAAGTCCGCGGAAGAGGAGGACAAAAGCAAGCCATTTATCTGGCAACCTACGTGTCAGCAGGGGAGGGTGGGACAAAATCCTTTGAAACCCATGCATGGTTCATTTTAATGAAGGTTAGATCATCAACATTTTGGGTCAACAGTGTGGTCCTTTTTTCTGTCAGGATTGATCCAGCAGCACTGAAGACTCTTTCGGATAGCACACTAGCAGCAGGGCAAGCGAGCTCCTGTAAGGCATATTGTGCCAATTCAGGCCAGGTGTCAAGTTTACTGGCCCAATAGTCAAAGTGGAATGACCGGTGAGGGAGAACATATATATGGGAGGAGAAGTAGTTTGTTACCATAGTTGACAACTGCTGTCTCCTGTCACTTTTCGATCGATGCAGTATTACCAGTCGTGTGAGGGGTACTTGAAAAATCAGTCCACAACATTGTCATGAGACCCCTGTGTCCAACGCCACTTCGGCTGTGTGCACCACAAACACCTCTTTCATGTTGCCACCTACGGCTTGTTGGAAAAACATCACCGCCGCTGTGTGCTGGGAATGCCTCAAACAAACGGTTTACCAGAGTTGCTTGTTTGTTAGCCAATATTAGCTCTAGGTTCTCCTGTGGCATGATGTTTTGGAATTTGCCTTTATAGCGTGGATCCAGGATGCTGGCCAACCAGTAGTCGTCATCATTCATCATTTTGGCAATGCGGGGGTCCCTTTTTAGGATCTGCAAGGCATAATCAGACATGTGGGCCAATGTTCCATGTGTCAATGATGCACTGCGAGTGCTGGGTGGAGGAGCACTTTCTGGCAAATCCACATCCCTCCAGTCACGCACAAACCCTGTACCTGACTTTGCCACTCCAACATTTTTTCTTGCCCCCTGAGAAGCATCCTCCTCCCCAAAGTAATCATCCCCATTCTCCTCCTCCTCCTCCTCTTCCTCTTCTTCCTCCACCTCGTCCACGAGAGTTCCCTGACCAGAAAATGGCTGACTGTCATCAGGGCTTCCCTCCTCCTCTTCCTCCTTGGCTGCAGACGCCTGCTCCTTAATGTGCGTCAAAGTTTGCATGAGCAGATGCATAAGTGGGATGCTCATGCTTATGATGGCATCGTCTGCGCTTACCAGCCATGTGCATTCCTCAAAACACTGAAGGACTTTACAGAAGGCTTTCAGCTTTGACCACTGCACACCAGACAACTCCATGTCTGCCTGCAAACTGCCTGCCCGTGTATCCTCCTACAAATGAATTACAGCCTGCCTCTGTTCGCACAGCCTCTGAACTATGTGCAGAATGGAGTTCCACCTTGTTGCAACGTCGATAATTAGGCGGTGCTTGGGAAGGTGGAGCAATTGCCACGGCTTCTGCATACGACTGGAGTGTACGGGCGACCGGCGGATGTGTGAGCACAGTCTTCGCACCTTATGGAGCAGGGGTGTTAACTCCAGATAATTATTGAGGAAGCACTGCACCAGGTTCAAGATGTGAGCCAGGCAAGGTATGTGTCTGAGTTTTGAAAGGGCTATGGCTGCCACAAAATTCTGTCCGTTATCACTAACTACCTTGCCTGCCTCAAGATGTAGACTGCCCAGCCATGACTCAGTTTGTCACTGCAAGTAGTCGGCCAGTACCTCCGCGGTGTGTCTGTTGTCTCCCAAACACATCATCTTCAACACAGCCTGCTGACGCTTACCACTAACTGTTCGATAGTGGGACACCTCATGTGCAACACTGGCAGCTCCGGATGGAGTGCTCGTGCGACTGCACTCTGTGGATGAGCGTTCGCTTCTGGAGGAGGAGGAGGGTCGAACACCTACAGCCAACTGTTTCCTATACCGTGGGTTAGGCAGCACTGTCCCACTGCCGCTGTCCCCTGTGGACCCTGCATCCACCATGTTAACCTAGTGCGCAGTGATGGACACGTAATGGCCCTGGCCATGCCTACTGGACCATGCATCTGTTGTGAGGTGCACCTTTCCACTCACTGATTGCTTGAGTGCATGGACAATGCGGTCTTTCACATGCACGTGGAGGGCTGGGATGGCTTTTCGCGAAAAGTAGTGCCGACTGGGTAGGTCATAGCATGGTACTGCGTAGGCCATGAGCTCGCAGAAAGCTTTGCTTTCAACCAACCGGTAGGGCATCAACTCTAACGAGATTAGTTTGGCAATGTGGGCATTCAAAGCCAGTGTACGCGGAGGAGAGGATGAGTACTTTCTAGTCCTACTCAGAGTCTCTGGTAGGGTGAGCTGGACTTGAGAGCTGCATATGGTGGAACTGGCGGTTGACATGGTGGACTGAGAGAGGGTTGCTGATGGTGATGGTGTTGGTGGTGTTGCTGATGACCTAGATTCAGTTTTTCGTAGCAATAACATTGTGATTCCATGACTGCTTTGCCCTTGCGACGACACCTTGACATTTGCTGCTGGTGGTGTGCTAACCGGTGGTCTTACAGTGGGGGAAGCGATGTAGCATTGCTGACTACCTTCATTCGGAGCAGGTGCACATGTGGTACATGAGGTTTGGTAGTCCATCCACGCTTGCAAGTGCATGGTGGTTAAATGTCTAAGCATGCAACTGCTATTCAAATTTCTCAGATTTTTCCCTCGGCGAAAGGTCTTTGCGCACTTCTTACAGATAACCTTTGCCTGATCATTTGGATTTTGTTCAAAAAAGTGCCACACTGCACTTACTACTGTGGAAGACATTTTGAGACCTTGCACGCTGTGCTAATTGGACCGTCTGGCCAAGCTGTCCTGCAACTCTTTTGGTTTTTGTAACACGTTTTTAGACTGCTATGGTCCTTCCAGATAACAGCTGTTGCGATGTCGTTGCCTGCTGCAGATCCTCCTCCTCCTCTTCTGAGCTATTGGCAGCGGCACCCTCTTCCCCCAATGGATGCCAATCTGGGTCAACAACTGGGTCATCCATCACCTCCTCTTCAATTTCATGTGCACCTTCCTCTGTGTCACCGTGTATGGTGGTATAGTATGCGGGAAGGGGCACCTGAGTTTCATCAGGGTCTGATTCTGCCTCAGTACACTGCGAGGACAATGTAGTGCTGTGAGTGAATGTACCAGCAGAAAAATCTAGCAGTGGCTGTGCATCAGTGCACTCCATGTCAGATTCATCTTGGACTGGGGAATTCACGATTTGACTTGCTAACCCAGGCATGGTATGTGAAAAGAGCTCCATGGAGTAATCGGTAGCGTCGCCTGCCACATCCTTCATTTTTGGTAGGGGTGAAGGACACAAGGAAAGGTGTTTTTCCTGACCAGGAGCCTCCAATGACGACTCAGTGCTTTTATTTTTTGAAATTTCAGAAGAGGAGGCGAGAGAGCTGGAGGCTGTGTCAGCAATGTAAGCCAAAACTTGTTCCTGAAGCTCCAGCTTTAAAAGTGCTTTACCTACTCCCAGAAAAGAGAGCCTTCGAGGCCTTGTGGAGCCAGACGATGATGCAGGCTCAACACCTCCTGCATAAGGTACTATTGTGCTTTTTCCACTACCAACAGATGCAACCCCACCACCATCGGGACCAGCTGGCCACCCCCACCCACTTCCATGGCGTCTTCCATCATACTTGCTCATTTTTGTGAAAATGTACCCAAAATACCACCAGCTATATGGTACTGTAAAACAAGGTAGAAGGTGTATCTACTATTGGTGAGAATTTGAATCTCACTATAGATTTGAGGACACAGAACTATTGTCTCTGGCCCAGTAGAGATTACACCTCAATGTAACAGATTGAAATTGGATGGTGTATGACAAGGTGTAGGGTGTCTATAGGATTGGTGAAATTTTGAATCTCACTATAGATTTGAGGACACAGAACTATTGTCTCTGGCCCAGTAGAGATTACACCTCAATGTAACAGATTGAAATTGGATGGTGTATGACAAGGTGTAGGGTGTCTATAGGATTGGAGAGATTTTGAATCTCACTATAGATTTGAGGACGCTGAACTATTGTCTCAGGCCCAGTAGAGATTACACCTCAATGTAACAGGCTGAAATTGGATGGTGTATGACAAGGTGGAGGGTGTCTATAGGACTGGTGAGATTTTGGATCTCACTAGAGATTTGAGGACGCTGACAATGATATTCTCAGTCCAAGTATGGACGCAGGCAGCCTAATAAGCAGGACTGCTGCACAGTGCACACACAAAAGGGTGGAAAAATGAACCCTTGGTAACTGTGCAGAAAAGAGGAAGAAAAGTATTTTTGCTTTTAAAAAAGCTGTTTGCACAGCAGTGTGCAAACAGCAATGCAGCTATCAGGGAGCCTTATAAGGCAGCCTAATAACCAACAAAGCTGATGCACAAAAATATATCCTCCCCTGTCACTGCACACAAAGTGTTGTGTTGTAAGTGGAAATCTCTAACAGCAGAAGCAGTTTTTTGGTTCTTCTTCCCTGCCTAACGCTCTCCCTACAGAACCAGCAGCAGCTCTCCCTAAGCTAAGATCGGCATAAGTAAGATGGCGGTCGGCATGGAGGCCCTTTTACAGCCCCTGTGACGCCACACAAAGCCAGCCAATCACTTGCATGCCCTTCTCAAAGATGGTGGTGACTGATGCCTATGTCATCGCATTGCCCACAGTGTGCGTCCTCCATCATTGGCTTAAAAAGGGCGCTAGAAGCATCTTTTGAAACGTGACTTTGGCGCTCTGGTCACCGACCTCGTGGCCGACCTCACGCTATAGTCGGGTTACGTTTCATGAAACCCGACTTCAGCGAAAGTCGGCGACTTTTGAATAAGACCGATCTGTTTCGCTCAACTCTATGAATCAGCTTTTCTCCAAAGTGTATTCAGTAACACCATCCACATCATGTTACCACATGAGATTTCCCTGCGGATTTACCAGAGATTGCTGTGAAAGGTTTCTACAGCTATTCGTCTATGTGTAAACCATCCTTTACCAGATGCAAAAGAACATTGTTTTTTATTTCACATTTTAATTAAAAAAACTGAACATATATATATGTATATATATTTTTACATATATATATATATATATATATATACAGTGGGGAAAAAAAGTATTTAGTCAGTCAGCAATAGTGCAAGTTCCACCACTTAAAAAGATGAGAGGCGTCTGTAATTTACATCATAGGTAGACCTCAACTATGGGAGACAAACTGAGAAAAAAAAATCCAGAAAATCACATTGTCTGTTTTTTTTTCATTTTATTTGCATATTATGGTGGAAAATAAGTATTTGGTCAGAAACAAAATTTCATCTCAATACTTTGTGATATATCCTTTGTTGGCAATGACAGAGGTCAAACTTTTTCTGTAAGTCTTCACAAGGTTGCCACACACTGTTGTTGGTATGTTGGCCCATTCCTCCATGCAGATCTCCTCTAGAGCAGTGATGTTTTTGGCTTTTCGCTTGGCAACACGGACTTTCAACTCCCTCCAAAGGTTTTCTATAGGGTTGAGATCTGGAGACTGGCTAGGCCACTCCAGGACCTTGAAATGCTTCTTACGAAGCCACTCCTTCATTGCCCTGGCGGTGTGCTTTGGATCATTGTCATGTTGAAAGACCCAGCCACGTTTCATCTTCAATGCCCTTGCTGATGGAAGGAGGTTTGCACTCAAAATCTCACGATACATGGCCCCATTCATTCTTTCATGTACCCGGATCAGTCGTCCTGGCCCCTTTGCAGAGAAACAGCCCCAAAGCATGATGTTTCCACCACCATGCTTTACAGTAGGTATGGTGTTTGATGGATGCAACTCAGTATTCTTTTTCCTCCAAACAAGACAAGTTGTGTTTCTACCAAACAGTTCCAGTTTGGTTTCATCAGACCATAGGACATTCTCCCAAAACTCCTCTGGATCATCCAAATGCTCTCTAGCAAACTTCAGACTGGCCCGGACATGTACAGGCTTAAGCAGTGGGACACGTCTGGCACTGCAGGATCTGAGTCCATGGTGGCGTAGTGTGTTACTTATGGTAGGCCTTGTTACATTGGTCCCAGCTCTCTGCAGTTCATTCACTAGGTCCCCCCACGTGGTTCTGGGATTTTTGCTCACCGTTCTTGTGATCATTCTGACCCCACGGGGTGGGATTTTGCATGGAGCACCAGATCGAGGGAGATTATCAGTGGTCTTGTATGTCTTCCATTTTCTAATTATTGCTCCCACAGTTGATTTCTTCACTCCAAGCTGGTTGGCTATTGCAGATTCAGTCTTCCCAGCCTGGTGCAGGGCTACAATTTTGTTTCTGGTGTCCTTTGACAGCTCTTTGGTCTTCACCATAGTGGAGTTTGGAGTCAGACTGTTTGAGAGTGTGCACAGGTGTCTTTTTATACTGATAACAAGTTTAAACAGGTGCCATTACTACAGGTAATGAGTGGAGGAAAGAGGAGACTCTTAAAGAAGAAGTTACAGGTCTGTGAAAGCCAGAAATCTTGATTGCTTGTTTCTGACCAAATACTTATTTTCCACCATAATATGCAAATAAAATGAAAAAAAAACAGACAATGTGATTTTCTGGATTTTTTTTTCTCAGTTTGTCTCCCATAGTTGAGGTCTACCTATGATGTAAATTACAGACGCCTCTCATCTTTTTAAGTGGTGGAACTTGCACTATTGCTGACTGACTAAATACTTTTTTTCCCCACTGTATATACAGTACAGACCAAAAGTTTGGGCACACCTCATTCAAAGAGTTTTCTTTATCTTCATGACTGTGAAAATTATAGATTCACTCTGAAGGCATCAAAACTATGAATTAACACATGTGGAATTATATAATTAACAAAAAAGTGTGAAACAACTGAAAATATGTCTTACATTCTGGGTTCTTCAAAGTAGCCACCTTTTGCTTTGATTACTGCTTTGCACACTCTTGGCATTAAGTAATAGACATTTTGTCACGATCCATTTTGGGATCTGTGGCAGATTTGGCATTTCATATTAAAACTCTTTTCCTTTCAGGCCATTGGGGGTTCATGTCAGTTTTCCCCTCCTATGGCCAGTGGTGTAATTACCTTGCTGCTGAGTTTGCTGTCGCAGGTGGTGACCACTCCCACCTTCCTTTAAAAGGTCACCTGATGCATCAGCTGACTGTTGATGATACAGGTCCTTTTGGATACCAACCGTGCTGAAGACAGGAGGTTGTTGGTGCAGTGGTGCTTCAGCTGAATGCTGTTATCTGGTGCCTTACTCTTCTGTGCGGTGCTTTGCAGCAGAGAAAGCTAAGTGTTGTTTTGTGTTTCCTATTCCCTGTGGTGTTTGTCTTACCTTACCTTGTGTTGTCTTAGTGCAGCGGTGGGACCAGTGTCTTCACTTGCCAATTCCCTACTTAGGGATAGGAACAGGGCAAGCGAGGACTCAGGTATCCTGCTCAACAACGGGTTGAAAGAACCTGTATAGGGACGATAGTAAGATCAGGGCACTTCTTCAGGTGAGTGCAGGAGGTGTCCATTTTCCCCATTCCCTATCGCAGGGCCCACCATTGTTAAAAGTTTCTCTGGTGTCCCTTGGAGTGTTTTTTGTTTTACCGTCTAGTGACTGACCAATTGGTGGGTCATGTCACACTGGGCTACGCACTCCTTTACACATTTCACTGATGTCTAGTGCAGTAAAAATTATTATTTTTTTTATGTTTTTTATAGATAACTCAAAACATATTGAGTGGCTGAATGGGGCTGATGGAGAAGTATGGGTCTGGATTGTGGGAGAAGCCCAGGGAGATAAACCATACGAGCAAATTTGTGAGGAACTCATGGCAGAACGAGCCAGATATCAAGCTCAGAAGGAAGCAGAGGAACAATGGTGAGAACATACTGATAGTATGACTAATTTATTATACACAGATTGGAAGTTTGGTTTTCATTCATGCAAATACAATTACAATTTCTACCAAACACAAATCGAAAGTTTGTTCACCTTGCAGCGCAATGACTGGTACAATCATGACTATCTCATGTATATTTGATCTCATGGTCCTATTTTTCCTTTAGAGGCAGGAAGTCACTTCAGTAATTTATGTAACATAATGTATAAGGGTGGGTGCCATATAGAAGTGATGATAGACAAGATAATTCTTTTATTCACTATTTTAATTAAATATCAATTAAAGTCTAAAACAGGCTTAAAAAGACAGGGCAAAGAAGCCTCCAAATAGTGGGGATAGTCAACAGCGGGGTAAATAGATGATTTGCATAATTATTACCAAATCCTTATAGCATAATCCTGGTGCAAAAGTAAATCCTACATCCCTGTTACTAAGGTCAGCCTGCCAAAGGGCAACTTGGTGAGCACAACTTGGTTGTCTGCAATAGCCAAGTTTTGCAAAAAAGTAATATTAGGCTGCCTGAAGGAGGGAGAAGTAAAACCAATGCACCAAAAATAAGGAGCACAAAGAGTTGTCACTGGAGTATAAAATCGATAACACCAGTTGTGCAGCGAAAAGTGGGTGTATTAGTGTGCAAGTATTTTTAAAGTTAATCAAATGAAATGAACGATTACCTGCTACAAAATGGATGTTGCCAATGGTGCTGCGATGTGGTGCAATAACGGATAGATGCTGCTGAATGGTCCCACTTGCCCGATGAACGCTGTTTTGCAAGGTTGCTTCTTCCAGGGGCATGTATATCATGACTTACAATTAATAAAAGAGACCAAGCCTTTAAGCTGTTAGGTATCAATGCAATTAATTGTTGGTCTCCACTTAAGTGTGAGATAGTAGACATTCACTGTGAAGTTGAGAAATAAGCCATGGAGATCTGGTCAGAAACTACATGTGTTGGCTTAGCCATATGCCATATGCATGCTCCTCTATTTGAAGTTAAATGAATGTCAAGGCACATACTGTAATATTGATACCAAATACTCTGGACAGTGTGTATGGGGTTTAAAACTGCAGATCAGCTTTTTTCCATTAAATAGAAATTGATCTCCAGTTTTTGAAATAACAAACTAAAAATAGCGGCCTTACAAGTCACAATTCAAATGCCTTAGCAAGGTAACGATGACCCCCATGATAAAGGTGGGGACATCACAGTTGCAACACAATGAGGCACAACCACCCACAATCCTACCAATCATGGAGGGGAACAATGTAAATAAATAAATGAGGCATTGATAAATATTTTGGCCAAAATACACAAGCTCTCAACCCTTGTCAAGGATCCTCATTACTTGCGAGTCCCTAAATTAATTAGATTAACAATTTAACTAGAATTAAAACCAAAAAACAAAAGGACATAAAATCAACAAACAAGCCCTAAAAGTGGCCTTCATTTCTTGGTTTTAATTCTAGTTACATTTTCAATTTAATTAGTTTAGGGACTCACAAGTAATGAGGATCCTTGACGAGGGTTAGCTATTTATTCCTTTTTTCTTTTCCAAACATTTTATTGAAATTTTAAAGTTTTACCTGGGAAGGATAGACCAGGATGGGAAGGAGGGGAAGGGGTGGGATATGAGAGAAGGAAAAATAAACCCTTTGGTAGGGTAGACAGGCAATCATACAATACAATGGTATAAATATCATAACTGAAGCATGAATGTAATACTTAAAAAGGGTTTGCTCGTATCAACTTGCTTATATCGAATTCTGAGAACAAAATGTGGTATGATATGTTTACATGAAGATAATGCTGCTTATAAACTTAATTAGATCAACTTTAAAGCTGCATGGCATGACGAAGTAGGCTATGAATTAACATAAGTGATGCTACAAGTAGGTTTGCTTACATCAGCATCTAAAGCTATATGAAATGGTTTACACAGTAGCGTGATATAAAAATAAAAAAAAAAAAAGTGGTATGATATGTCTACATAAAGATAATGCTGCATATAAGCTTAATTAGAACAACTCTAAAGCTGCATGAAGTGACGTAGTAGGCTATGAAATTAACATAAATGGTGCTACATATAGATTAGCCTAAATCTGCATCTGAAGCTATATAAAATGACTTGCTCGGTAGTGTAAATAAAAATAAAACTGGACGTAACAAGCCCTAAAGAATGTTGATAAAACCATTGTTTGATATAAGTGTAGGGAGTATATGACGGCCTGTCGAGTCCGGATCATTTCCAGATGACCCTCAGACTCTGTTGGGCGGAAAAGTTCGGTTCAATCAAAAGCTGTAACGTGGACCATATGAAGAAGAAAAAAAAAACACCAAAAAAAATGATTTTTCAAGATTCTGAACGAGAATTTGGTTTAAGTTTGGAGATGGGACCAGAAGATGACCCAGGAAGACTTATACCCGCACGATTCAAAAAGACCACTGCCTCTGCTGGAGAAAGAAAGGTATACCATTTTGATGCAAAGTAGAACCTCAGATTAGAGAACTGGTACCAATTATACTGTATTCCAGCCTGTTGCAGTCTATGGGTAGTTTGCTGAAACGATCTTCGTTTTTGTAAGGTGTCCCTACACAAATCCCTGTAGAACGCCAAGTGGCCGTACGGAGAAGAGAGGAACCTTGGCTCCCTTGTAATGTCAAGCAATGAATCTCTTAGCCAGTTGGGATAAAATGAAACAACAACATCTGCCGCTAAATTCGATGGCAGAGAAGACGGTCTGCGTATCCTGAATGATTTTTCAATCAAATTTTTCCCTTGAATATCAGGGAACAGGTGAGAGATCATAGAGGAGACGTAATCTCCCAATTGAGAATTTTTTACCGATTCCGGGATCCCTCGTATTTTCAGGTTATTCTTTCTTTTGAAGTTCTCGAAGTTAGCTAAGCTGTTCTTGAATGAGGCTATATCGTTCTTTAAGTTGACCAGTGGATCCGAAAGTACAGAAACGCCCCCTATATCTTTAGGATACGATGTCTCCTGATGTCTGCTTGAAGGAATTGGTTTTTTTTGGAATGTAGGAAGGTTTATCAGAAGCCAAATTAAAATCAGAGAGTGGGGCAGCAATTATTTGTGAAAAGGTGTCCTTAAAAAGCTTTTTAATGAATTTTTCAGATGCTTTGGCTCCATTTAAGTCCATAGAAATTAGAAGAGCTTTGCATAAATTGACCATAAATCTTTCTGAGGGGAGGTCATCAGAAGCTGAGATATTATCTATTAGTGAGTTATTTAAAGAATGCTGCCCTTTTGACAATTTTTTTATCTAATTTACCGACTTCTTTTTGTGGGAGCGTTTCGGCGGTCACAGACCCATCATGGCTTGTTGTATTATCCAGAGCAGAACCAGAATATGAAGATGCTACCGATGATGATGATGAGGTTTCATCAGGGTCTAAGCCCTCTGAGGGAAAGCCGTCACTGTAACCACATGAATCCATTTCCTCGGAGAACCCCTCAGAATGAATGCTCCCCAGTTGTTCCAGTGAGTTGAAGGACCCAAAAAAACACTCTGTTGTATTGTTTATCAGTTTATCAGGGGAGTTCACAGGCACTGAGAGTGGACTTCTCTCCCCATTCCGAATAGATAGGTGATTCCTAGCGGGAATGAATGGCCATTATGAGGTGCTTTATTTATGACCTGCTGCTGCACTGAGTTCCCGTCCTCTTCCACCACTCTTCCCCGCATTTGGTCTCTCTCTCCTCCCCTGCCACCTGGCACGAACACCGGCGCATCGTACCTCAGGACACCTCCTGCTTCTCGGAGTGCCGGGGAGATCCTTCTGCGGTTCTGCAGCGTTGATTCTGGTGAGCCTTCCTCACCTCTCCCCTGCAGCTCCGCGGCACACTGGGCACCTGGTGGCTTGCGACGCTTCTCCAAGTCTCCGCTGGCAGGCACCGGAGCCCCGGCAGGAGCAGGGATCCTTGTTGCAGGAGTCGCTGAGTCCGTAGGTCTGCTGGAGGTATCCCTCCGCCGCACCACAGCTCCATATTACCCCGCATTCCCCCGGACTCTCACCGGATCTCCAGATACCGACACCGGGGTTAAGGCAGGGGCAGGAATCTTCCCCGCAGCTGTCTGGGTGATCATCTGAGTTTTCTGGGGCTGCGATTCTGTCAGTCTTCGGCTGTTAGCTTTGCAGCCCTGAGTCACGGGACTATTTGTTCTCTCACCAGAGGGAAGCAGTCCTCCATTAGGCTTCTCCCGGGGACTTCTCTGGCCCAGTAAGGGAGATTTCTTCGGTGTGCCAGACTTTTTCTTCTCGAGTCTCATTCCTGGCTTGTTTAAGTATACTGTGAAATCATGTAATCCACGGTTTAGTAAGTTTAAGTAGCTTTAGATAGGGGATTAACAGGAGCCCCACAGAACGTGTCCACTCCTGTCCCCTGGCAAACCACGCCCATTTATTCCTTTTTTCATCATTTTGCAAATTTAGCTATTTTTAGCTGAACTCCATACGTGTTGGCAGGGTAAAGAGGGTTTGTCACAGTGGGATGCACTTATATAGTTTTTGGCAGCCCGCCTGTTTTAAAATTCTGAGTGCTACCAAGTGTGACCAGCTTTTTATTATTGAGGCTGCCTATGAAGCATCAGTGGTAAAAGATAGTAAAAATAATAAAAAAAATAAAAAAATCATGATATTCTCACCTTCCGGTGTCCCCCGTAGCCTTCCTGAGCCTCACGATGCTCCCGGAAAGTCCCATTCCCAGTGATGCCTTGTGACAATGACCTGTGATGACGTAGCGGTCTTGCGTGATGCTATGTCATCACAGGTCATTGTCGCAAGG
This sequence comes from Dendrobates tinctorius, assembly GCF_039654945.1. Lineage (NCBI taxonomy): Eukaryota > Metazoa > Chordata > Amphibia > Anura > Dendrobatidae > Dendrobates > Dendrobates tinctorius. Next base: position 6,021,616 of record NW_027361708.1, read on the forward strand.
CATCACTGGGAATGGGACTTGCAGGGAGCATCACTGAGGTCTGGGAAGGCTGCGGGGAAAGCCAGAAGGTGAGAATATCACGCTTTTTTATTTTAATTCTTTTTTTACAGGTATATGGTACCCAGTGCCTGGAGGAGAGTCTCCTCTCCTCCCTACCCTGGGTACCATCCGCACATGATCCGCTTACTTTGCGCATGGTGGGCATAGCCACATGTGGAAAGTAAGCGGATCAATGCATTCTTATGTGTGCGGAATTCCCACAATTCCGCACAAAGAATGAGCATTCTGCATATTTTTACGAGATGCGATTCCGAAGCGAAAAAATACGCAGCATTAGCACAGCATGTGCAGAATGCCATTGAATTCAATGGGCTGCTTTTTGTATACGTTTTCGCGGCGAAAAAAAGCAGCAAAAATGCATAAAATCCACAACATGTGCTCACAGCCTGAGTTTCAGCTGCCTTAAAAGATTTTCTACTGGGTTCACATCTGGTGACTGGCTAGGCCACTCCAGGACCTTGAAATGCTTCTTACGGAGCCACTCCTTAGTTGCTCTGGCTGTGTTTCGGGTCATTGTCATGCTGGAATACCCAGCCATGACCCATCTTCAATGTTCTTACTGAGGGAAGGAGGTTGCTGGCCAAAATCTCATGATACATGACCCTGTCCATCTTCCCTTCATTACAGCGCAGTCATTCTGTCCCCTTTGCAGAAAAGCAGATGCAAAGTATGATGTTTCCCTCACTATGCTTCATGGTTGGGACAGTGTTCTTGGTGCTGTACTTATCTTTCTTCCTCCAAACACAGTGAGTGAAATTGAAACCAAAAAGTTGTATTTTCATCTCATCTGACAACATGACCTATTCTCATGCCTCCTCTGGATCATCCAGATGATCATTTGAGAGCGTCAAATGGGCCTGAACATGTGCTGGCATGAGCAAAGGGAACTTGTGTGCTCTCTAGGATTTTAATCCATGATGGCGTTCTGTGTTACTAACAATAATGTTTGAGACTGTGGTCCCAGATCTCCTGTGTAGGACTGGGCTGGTTCCTGACCTTTCCCAAAATCATCCTTACCCCATGAGGCGAGATCTTGCATGGAGCCCAGACCAAAGAAGATTGACAGTCATCTTGTGTTTCTTCCATTTTCCAATAATTGCACCAACAGTTGTTGCCTTCTCACCAAGCTGCTTGCCTATTATCCTGTAGTCCATCCCAGTCTTATGCAGGTCTCCAATTTTGTCCCTGGTGTACTGAGACAGCTCTTTTGTCTTGGCCATGGTGGAAGGGTTGGAGTGTGATTGATCGTGTGGACAGATGTCTTTTATACAGGTAATGAGTTCAAACATGTACCATTAATACAGGTAATGATTGCAGAGTAGAGCTTCATAAAGAAACTATAACAGGTCTGAGACAGACAGAATTCTTGTTGGTTGGTAGGTGATCAAATACTTATTTCATGCAATAAAATGCATTTTATTTATTTAAAAATCTCTCACAGTTGAAGCGTACCTACTTTAAAAATTACAGACCTCTCCATTCATTAATGAATATATTCAGCTCACCTTTTTTTACTTGTCACGTTGGAGGCAGTTCTTTGATGAAGGTGCTAAGAAATGTCACAAGCTGACATAAATACAAAGATCCAAATATTCCAGCACATCTTCTTGCTTAAAAATAGAATCTTTATTGAGAAATGACGTCATTATGAGTAAGACTCTGTCGAGTCGAAACGAGTAAATGCCTGTCTTCACCATGGTTTTTTAACCTGTATCCTGCTTTTGGATTTTTAATGAAGATTTCTCAATAAAGATTCTATTTTTAAGCAAGAAAATGTGCTGGAATATTAAGATCTCTCCATTCATTGTAGGTGGTGTCACGGTCACGTGTGTCTGGACGCAGCGAGTACCGCAAGGCGAACCCATGTGACGCACATGACCCGGGATACACCGCCTCCTGTGGGGCAAATTTAAATAATAAACACGTGCAGCTGGATACACCGCCTCCAACTGGCGAATTTAGACATTACACGTATATACAAGTCTGGAAACCCCGCCTCCAGTAAGGCGAATTTAAATAATAAAGGGGGAACCTGGGTAACATTAACAATGGTGGGCCCTGCAATAGGGAATAGGGAAGTGGAGACCTCCTGAACTCCCCTGAGCCAGTGTCCCTGCACTCCTAACGTTCCAAATGCCGGTTCCGCACCGGGCGACACACAGGAACCTAAAAACCCTAGCTCGCCCTGAACCTAAACCCTCACAAGGGAATTGGTCGGTGTGGAAACTAATCCCACCACTGCACTAAACACACATGATGGAAAATGACAATACAGGGGAAACACCACTTAGCTTTGCTCTGTTGCGTACTCTCCAAGCAACAGAGCCCACCACCTGTGTGCATCTTCTCCTCCACCCGGATCCATCACCATAACTGGATCCTTCACCATAGTGCAGCCTTGGAGCAGAGTCCACCACCAGTTGCAGCTTCACAGTAAACAGAGTCCCAAAGATGAGTCCAGCTTCTGCCAAAAAGTCCAGCATGCTTGAGTCCAGTCTTCAGCAACCAAGTCCAGCATGCTGAGTGCAACTTTCACCATCGTCGCCACTCCACCAAGCTATGCAAGCACCTCCTGCTGACACCTTAAACTGCGACTCCACCAAGCCATGCCAGCCCTTCCTGCAGACCACATAGCTGCCACTCGTCCCCTCTGGCTGGGCTGCGCAGGACTCATGTTCAGCTCCTTCTTTCACCCAGGCTTCCTTGTGAATGACTAACACACAATATCACTAACAGTGATTGAACCCACCTGGCTCCCTTTTATAGAGCCTAACACCTGATTTGTAATTATGTGCACATTAAACCAAAGAAACTAAAGTGCACTACCGCTCACCACCACCGGGGCAACTTAGAATGAGCGACACCACGTGTAATAATTCTAATGGCCACCGGGGGCAATCAACCCACTTTGGCACGAAGCCAAAGGAAAAAAAAGTTCACTTTGTACATTTAAACTGTCAGATCCACCTTGGATCATGACAGGTGGGAAAACTTGCAAGATCGGCTGTGTATAAAATATTTATTTACCCCTCTAAAAAAAAAAGGAAAGCAGTTCGTGTCAGCAGCAAACGAGCAGTATCAAAGAAAGAAAAGTATCCAGCAACATCTCCATCTGTGAATAATTATTTAAAAACAAAAATCTTTCGTGTATAGCATGGTTAAAATTATGGTATAAAAACATTACTTTAGAATAAAGGCAAGTAACCCAGGAAACTTATGCGTTGCAAACCGACTGGTTCTTAATCCATACTCAAAGTAGCCTTAAAATAAATAAGGGAGTGGAAGGAAATGAAAAGAGGAATTAACCTCTCTTACCAACCCTATCTCCCTCCCACCCAGACACTCCCACATAAAAATGCTCATTATCCTATAGAATAGTAGTAACCTGATAGAAGTTGTTGCTAAATTCTGTAGAAAAAACTACTTTGTCGTCATCAAGTTACCAGTATTATTAAAAAATATTTTCGTATTTTTTATACTGATAATTCTTTAAAAAAATACTGAAGGGAGGATGTAAATTTGTATCCCGCCGTGGAGCTACTTTTGCTAATCTGGTTGCCTCTAGCGACCACACCAATAAAAATATAAACAAAAATTGAAAACCCAATAATTGGCTCCCCACCAGCGGTTCTTACAAATATGGACAGAGACAATGTGGTCTTTGCAAGCACATGTCTAATGTAAAAACCTGTATTTCCTCAGAAAAAAAGGTTTATCCTATACATGACTTTTTGAATTGCAGCAGCAATTATGTTATATATGTCATCACATGTAATGACTGTGATATACAATATGTTGGGTGCACTACAAGGACTTTGCGCAAGCTTACATCTGAAAATCTTTATGATGCTCAAAATCCCAAAACTCGCAGTCTCTCAGGGGAATCACAACATTTTTTTAATTGCCACAGGGGTGATGTTAGTCCATGCGCTTAAAAAAATACCACAATTGAAACATGGTGGGGACAGATCCAGGACCCTTCACGTGAAAGAAGACCAATGGATACAAAAACTAGATACTAGAGTTCCTATGGGCATGAATAAAAGGACAGACTTGCTATACATTTACTGACATTCTATGAGATAATGAGCATTTTTATGTGGGAGTGTAGGGGGGAGGGAGAGAGGGTTGTAAGAGAGGTTAATTTTTCTCTTCATTTCCTTCCACTCCCTCATTTATTTTAGGGCTACAACGAGTATTGGAACCCTCTGAACTATGATTGAGCCCTTAGTGACAATGCCAATTTTGTACTTAATGGCCAAGCCAATTTTTACAATTCTGGCCACTGTCATTTTATGAGGTCATAGCTCTAGAATGCTTTAATGTATCCCACTTATTCTGAGAGTGTTTTTTGTGACATACTGTACTTCATGTTAGCGGTAACATTTCTTTTATATAACTTGCATTTATTTATTTAAAAAAAATTGGCAAAAATTTTGAAAATTTTGCAATGTTCAAACTTTTAATTTTTGTGCCCTTAAATCAGAGAGTGGTGTCACACAAAATAGTTAATAAATAACATTTCCCACATGTCAACTTAACACCAGCACGTTTGGAAACATAATTTTTTTTTGTTAAGATGTTATAAGGGTTAAAAGTTGACCAGCAATTTCTCATTTTTCCAACAAAATTTGCAAAACCATTTTTTTTAGGGACCACCTCACATTTGAAGTGAGTTTGGGGGGCAAATATAACAAAAGATACCCAAAAGTGACACTATTTTAAAATCTGCACCCTTCAAGGTGCACAAAACCACATTAAAGAAGTTTATTAACCCTTCAGGTGCTTCACGAGAACTAAAGCAATGTGGAAGGAAAAATGAACATTTTACTTTTTTCACCAAAAAAATTCTTTGGAACCAATTTTTTTTATTTTCATAAGGGTATCAATAGACACAAAATTTGTTGTTCAATTACTCCTGAGTATGTCAATATCCCGTATGTGGGAGAAAGCCACTGTTTGGGTGCATGGCAGGGCTCACAAGGGAGGGAGCACCTTTTGACTTTTTTAGAGCAAAATTGGCTGCAATCAATGGTGGCGCCATGTCGCATTTGGAGATCCCCTGATGTACAGAAACAGTGGAACCCCCGAATTCTAACTCCAACCTTAACCCCAACACACCCCTAACCTTAATCCCAACCCTAACCCTAACCTTAATCACAAACCTAACCCTGACACACCCCTAACCCTAATCCCAACACTAACTGTAATTCCAACCATAACCACAACCCTAGCCCAACCCTAACCCTAACTTTAGCCCAAACCTAAATTTATCCCAACTCTAACCCTAATGGAAAAATGGAAATAAATACATTTATTTTATTATTTTTACCTAACTAAGGGTGTGATAAAAATGGGTTTGATTTACTATTTTTTTTTTAATTTTTATCATGGTGATTGGGTCTATCACAGTGATCATAATGAACCAATATTGCAGGGTGCCAGCCGGCAGATCTCAGCAGGAGCACTGCACTTGCGCTCAACATTCTTTTCCCAGAAGAAGACGCAGGGGGACTTTATGTGGCAGAGACTCCGGGAGAAATCGGGGGGACCCAATTTCTCTCTCCTCTGATGTGCGATCACAACAGAGGAGATAAGAAATTAAAGGGAACCTGTCACCAGGTTTGTCTGATAGTTACACCACCGCCTTTCAGGGCTTATCTATACATGTGATGAAAATTGCTGGTGCCCCTCGTTTAATGACAGAAAAACCCACAATGGTCACAGAAATATCTTGAATATGACAAAAGTAATAATAAATCAAAAATCTATGAAAATGAACAAATGAAAGTCAGACATGGGTTTTCAAACATGCTTCCACAGAATTTTTAAAAAATAAAACTCATGAAATAGGCCTGGACAGAAATGATGGTACCCTTAACTTAATATTTTGTTGCACAACCTTTGAGGCAATCACTGCAATCAAATGGTTCTTGTAACTGTCAATGAGACTTCTGCACCTCTCGACAGGTATTTTGACCCATTCCTCAAGAGCAGGCTGCTGCAGTTGTCTCGTGTTTGAATGTTGCCTTTTCCAGATGGCATGTTTGAGCTCTTTCCAAAAATGCTCAATAGGATATAGGTCAGGGCTCACCGAAGACCACTTCAGAAAAGCTCAATGTTTTCCTTTTAGCCATTCTTCGGTGTTTTTAGCTGTGTGTTTTGGGTCATTATTCTATTGCAAGACCCATGACCTGCGACTGAAACCAAGCTTTCTTACACTGGGCAGCACAATTCTCTCTAGAATCCCTTGATAGCTTTGAGATTTCATTGTACCCTGCACAGATTCGGGACAGTGTTCTTTTCTTGATATGTTTCATTTTTCCGTCTGTGAACATAAAGCTTATGTGACTTGCCAAAAAGTTTCACTTTTGTGTCATCTGTTCATAGCACATTCTCCCAGAAGCTTTATGGCTTGTAAACATGTAGTTAGGCAAATTCTAGTCTGGCTTTTTTATGATGTTTTTCAACATTTGTGTCCTTGATCGTCTCCCATGAAATCCACTTTAGCTCATGCAACGATGGATGGTGCAATCTGACACTGATGTTCCTTGAACTTGAAGTTCACCTTTAATCTGTTAAGAAGTTTTTCTGGGCTTTTTTGTTACCATTCGTATTATCCATGTCTTTGATTTGGCATCAATTTTCCTCCTGCTGCCACGTCCATGGATTTTGGCTGCAGTCTCATGGAGCTTACATTTCTGAATAATATGTGCAACTGTAGTCACAGGAGCATCAAACTGCTTGGAGATGGTCTTATAACCAATGTCTGACTTTCATTTGTTCATTTTCATAGATTTTTAATTTATTATTACTTTTATCAGATTCAAGTTATTTCTGTGACCATTGTGGGTTTTTCTGTCATTAAACGAGGGGTACCAACAATTTTGACCACGTGCTTACAGCATTGTATAATGCTGCAGACAAGCCACCAATCTGACCTGTAAGAGAAGAAAAATATGTTTTATTATACACACCAGGGGGGATGGTCGGGCCCGGTGCCTCTCAACCTCTTGCGATGCTGTACTCCTGGTTTCCTCATGGCTCCATGGCATCGTGCTCCTGCACATGTATTCTTATCTGCCCTGTTAAGGCGCTGGGAATTGTCAGAGAGGCCCAGCGCCTGCACACTGCAGTACTTTCCTCTGCCCTCAACAGGGCAGATAAGTACGCCTGCACAGGAGCACGATTTCAGGGAGCCATGAAGCAAGCAGGAGGGCGGCATCGCAAGAAGATGGGAGGCAGCGGACCCAGACCTGCGACACTCATCTGTCGCAGACTGCCCCCTGTTGAGTATAATAAAGCTTATTTTTCATCTCTTGCAGGTTGGATCGAGGGCTTATCTACAGCATTATAGAATGCTGTAGATAAACCCTGAAAGGTGGTGGCTATAACTCCTATCAGCCAACCCGGATGACAGGTTCGCTTTAAATGGGAAATCAGACTTTTTTCTTTTGCGGTTGCCGTTATTCCGTGAATAACGGTGATCGCAACACCGAAGTCAGTAAAAACCAGCCTGAATCATGTTCTCTGGGGTCTCATCTACCCCTAGTATCTGAGACCCCAGAGAAATTCCAACTCTGGGGGCGCTATACACCTATTTCTCAGCGGCATTACAAAGCGACGCTGAGGCATAGGTACCCTTAACTGGTGCCATTAAAAGGCGTATCGTGGTCGTTAAGGGGTTAAGAACCGGTCGGTTTGAAATGCATAAGGCCATGAGTTTACTGGGTTACTTGCCTTTTTTCTAAACTAATGGTTTTATACAATAATTTTAACTATGTTACACATTAAAGTTTTTTGTTTTTATCTAATTATTCACGGATGGATCTGTTGCTGGAGACTTTTCCTTATTTATCCCACTGTATGCTCTTTATAAAAGACATGTTCATTTCCTACAAATTATAAAAAATGAAAGAGACGTAGCTGTGTCATTAAATTTGCCTGTACAAGAGAAGTTAAGGAATATCCAAAATGAAAAAAGTATTAGCTGAGAAAATGGGAGCGATGGTAGAAGATAAGGATCTTGTCCTGGAATGAAGGTCAGAATTGCTGTGCACTGATACTTTTCATTGAATTGGTCGATTATGGTTTGAGTGAAACTCTATCTACTGAACTGAAAAGCTCTGCACATTGGAATAATTTACTATCTACTTGCTTATTTATTGCAAAAGAGAGGGAAAAGAAAAACCCACAGAGTATATATATCCTTAAAAAGTCAATTTTTATTTTAACCAATTAGGACAAATCAGTAGACAGGTAATTAATCACATAGAGGTTGCTGGACAGTGATGGAGGAAAAACACTAGGGAATAAAAGCTATAGTTAACTTAAAGGTTCCATATTCATGTTTCATTAGATCTTCATCTGCTGATGAAGATCTAACGAAACGTGCGTTGGGGTGGTGGAGACTCTACAACAAGCAGCACTACATGTAAGTGTACAACCTTTACCCAAGTTTTCTTTTGTAGTTTATCATTTTCCGGGAAATTTCACCCTTCAGTACTGTAGCACTTTAGGACTGGTACCAGAATCACTTATATGGCACCTTTTTGATTACTACAGCTTGTACTCACTAGTGTTTTTCCTCCATCACTGTCCAGCAGCCCCTATGTGATTAGTTACCTGTTTACTGATTTGTTTTAATTGGCTAAAATAAAATTTGATTTTTAAGGATATATACTCTGAGTTTTTCATTACCCTCTCTTTTGCAATGTACGCTACATGAGGTTTTTTTGTACCCCAAACTTGTTTTGCTCAATATGGGTGCCTTTTGATGTTGACTACTTGTTTATATGTAGTATTTGAATAAAGCCCTTAAAGAGAATCTGTTACCAGGTTTTTGCTGCCTAATCTGAGAGCAGTATCATGTAGAGACATAGTCTCTGATTCCAGCAATGTGTTACTTACTAGGCCGCATGCTGTAATTTAGTTAAAATCAATTTTCTATTAGCAGCAGATTATCACTAGAAGACTAGTAAACGTGCTGCCATATAGTTTTCCATATTCATGAGATCTGTATAACCCTTCATCTACAACTGACTGAAAGCTTTCTGACTATATACAGCGTACTCAGAAAACTGCAAAACTGTGGTGGGAGTGTGGTTTACAGAGTTCAACATTCAGAATACTAGTAGATCTCCAGCAAAAAAAGCAGTGATTTTATCAAAACTGCAGCAAACAACCTACTAAGTGATATATCACTGAAGTCAGGAAATCTGCCTCTATATCATGCTGCTCTCAGTTGAGGTAGCAAAAACCTGGAGACAAATTCCCTTTAAACACTATTTAACAAGAGATTAAAGTATACTTGCTTAGAAATGCAACAATTGCTGCTTCTTATGCTAAGGAGAATATAATTTCAATAATATTGTGTCTATAAAAGAATGCCTAGTACATAACATGTATGAAAAAGGCTATATTTAAAGAAGCACTTCCATCAAAGTTTTTATTAACTTAATATGCTGCGCTCATTGCTAATTTTGCCCTTCTACCCAGTTATTCTTCTGTTTTCCATTAAGTCTATAACTTCACATAAAAAAACTGACTAGCTAAATCCATCTAAACTCTATGTACAAACAAGGCGTTCATTTTCCCTGTATGAGTCATATGTCACTGCTAAAGTCCCGGCAGGGGGGAGGAGCGGAGCAGCTGGTTTAGGAGTTCAAGAGTGGGATGATAAATGCAGGGACACATGACTTTGTGTTTCTATATAGAGAAAAGAAAAGAGAAGAATTTCTGGGTAGAAAGTCAAAACGAGCAATTGTAAGTACACAGTGCTATGTTATATGGTGATTGCAATATATTGAAGGATACAATCTCTGAGTGTTTTTAATTCAAATTTAGCCAATACTTTTGATGCATAACAGTAAAATGTATGCAAACTCATATTGCGACACTGAGATACACGAAGAGGATATCCAAGTTTAGTAGGTTTGCAGCTGGAAACTGTAGCCTGCTATGACATTCACCAAAAGCGATTTTCCATTAGAGGTGCTACTTGAATTTCATAAACCCCAATTTAGTGAATGATCATCGTGCATGAAGCAGCTAGAATTCTGAATATCAGGAACTGATGATGTGTGGTAAATTGGAAAACTGTTGCCTTGTCCACCAATAGAGTTTGTCCAACCTTCCTCACCATCTATCATATGCCATTCACAATACTATTGTATTCTAATGAGACTGAACAGCCATTTTGGGCACTAGAGTCCAGAGGGGCTCTTACTTTGGCATCTCCTAAAGTTACCTGTTTCAAAGCTCATTGAGCATATGGACCCAAACATGGCATGACCGTATGTACATGTTGGCTGACTAGACATTTAGACCTACTGCCAAACATGCAGTAAACAGAACATCTATATAGTTCTATTCATGTGTTTAACAATAATTTACTTTTACAAAGGAAGCAGAAAGAGGCAGAAATTGAAAAAAAGTTTCGCGATGCCATGGCCAAAGAAAAAGCAAGAATAGTTGCTGAAAAATGGAAAGTTGAGATTGAGGATCGGAAAGCAGCAAAACTACTTGAAAAAAAGTTTCAGGAGGAATTAAAGGTAGGAAAAATCTCTATGCTTTGCCAGTGAATAATAAACACAGTCTCATTTAAATCATACTTGATATTTACTAAGTGCATTTCATTTTACTGGACTCATTTATACATTATTATGTAAATCCAACCTATTCTATATACAAGCAATTGAACGCTAAACACATTGTCTGTGGATATGAATGTATGATGGCTGAGTCATGTGCTAAACGCTATAAAAATGGCAAAAGTAGCTTATTATGTTTGAGTTATTCTTTGACCTTTAGTAAATTACATCTAAAGGATATTGTCCTAGCTCAAGAACACTGACCAATCGATGATCCACACTGTGACATGCTGGGATGGAAGTAGAATTCGGGATTTATCACTCTCTAAAATAAGAACTCATTTGTTTCCCTTATACAGATTTTCATAAGCAACCCAGTAGAACGTAAATTCTTAATTAAAATTATGAATGTCAACATTTTGCAGTAATTATTTCTGCAATTGCAATAGGAAAAAAAGTTAAAGCCCTTTTATAAAGTCGAATGGTTAGACATTGTAATTCTTTCCTCTGAGAAATGATTATCGTATTGCTTTAACAAATACCAAAAAGTAACTGTTTAAAGGGTTAGCAATCTGGGCCTAACTATCTTCTCTACTCTAGCCAATCATCCTTGAAGGGAACCAGTCACCAGTTTTTCATGTATGAACCAATACCACCACCTTGCTCAGTGTCTGTATTCCAGAAAGACTTATATTATGTCCTGAGTCCCCTGTATATCTCCCAAAAACCTTGAATCAAGTTTAATTTTGGCAGCAGGGAACAAAATAATAAGGGTCAAATGGTTCCAGTAGCAGGAGCTGGAATGACATCTGCCAATGCATGCACAGTTAGATTTTAGGCTCTGTCTGCAGTAGGGAAAGTGTGCCTGTGTGAGATGCGATGTCCCAGCGGAGATGCAAAATCTCATTCGGCTATGTGGATGATGTAGTACACGTCATCCACATCAATCAGTTGGAGGACGACATACAGCAAGAATAGGGACAGGCACCACTGAAATGATGCCCTTCAGATCATAATAACATAGAAACATAGTTTTGAAGGCTGAAGGAAGACCTTATGTCCATCTAGTTCAGCCTATTTTTAGTGCAGCTGTTCTGCATTGTTGATCCTGGGGAAGGCAAAAAACCCACAGAGTAGAAGCCAATTTTCTCCATAGGGAAAAAAAATTCCTTCCCCTAAGCTGGGTCAACCATCTACCTATAATATTATGCTATTCATAACCTTCTATACTGTTACTCACAAGAAAAGCATCCATTCCTTTCTTAAATTCATTCAGTGAGTTGGCCATCACCACTTCCTCAGGAAGAGAATTCCAGAGCCTCACTGCTCTTACCGTGAAGAACCCTCTTCTATGCTGGTGCAGAAATTGTCTTTCCTCCAAGCGAAGAGACTGCCCCCTTGTTCTTGTCACAGTCCTTGGTACAAACAGTTCATTGGAGAGATCTCTGTATTGCCCTCTGATATACTTGTATATATATATTAGGTCTCCCCTAAGTCTTCTCTTTCCTAGAGTAAATAGACCTAATTTTGATAACCTTTCTGGGTATTGTGGTGAACCAACTCCATTTATCATTTTAGTAGCCCGCCTTTGAACTAGAGTTGAGCGACTTTGGTCAGATCGGGTTTCATGAAACAAAATTTGTTTCAGATTAAACTGGTCCGACTAGGGCAAAAAAAGTCAGAGTTTCGTCTGAAACCCGACCCCAATGCAACTCAATGGGGATTAAAAGTCAGCATTGAGTGGATGAAGGTCATTCGCTCAATGCCGACTTTTATTTCCCATTGACTTGCATTGGGGTCGGGTTTTGGACGAAACACCGCCTTCACTAGACCCGGGTAATGACGCCATCGCAGCATCTGTATTGTGATGCCTATTTCTAGCACCTGCTTTGTAAGAGTCTTTAGGGACTTAGGCAACTGACGCTGCCTTAATGCTGATGATGCTGTCAGGGCGCCTCTTTTGAGCATTTGCTCTACAAATTTCTTCATCATGCCTTGCTAGGGATTTATGGGTAGCAGTGAGGGTTGAGCTTTTAGCCTACATACTGGTGTGTTTATGATGAGTTGTTTAACCCCTTACTAGGGATAGATATTGATCATACACTGGTGTGCCCATGATAAGCTGCTTTTAATCCCTTACCAGGGATATATATTGACCATGTATATATTCTAGGTGAATCCTGGGATTGTGGACACGGTGTGTTCTGATCCTTTGCACCACTGTGCACGTTTTGATATTCCCCCCCCCCATTCCATGTACTGTTGTGTCCTTTTTTATATGTGATTTCAATAAAATTGTTAATTTTATGGATTTTTGACTGCTTTTTTCCTTGGTGCTATTCCTATTTGCTTTGGTGGCAGCTGCCTGACACTGGGCACTCCAATTTAGCTTCTCATTGACTAAGATGCCTAAGTCTTTTTCCGTGTCTGATTTCTCCAGCAGTTTTCCATTTAGTAAGTAATTGTAGCATCTGTTTCTCATTCCCATGTGCATAACCTTACACTTATGTGTTAAATCTCATTTGCCATTTTTCAGCCCAATTCTCCAATTTACTCAAATCTGTCTGTAGTTGCAAACTGTCCTCCTTTGTGTTAACTACCTTACATAGTTTTGTATCATCTGCAAATACTGATATTATACTGTGTAACCCATCCACTAGATCATTAATAAATATATTAAATAGTAGAGGTCCCAATACAGAATCCTGTGGTGCCCCACTAGTAACCCTGGCCCAATCTGAGTATGCCCCATGAATAACCACTCTTTGTTTTCTATCACTAAGCCAGCTACCTACCCATCTACACACATTTTCCCCAAGTCCAAGCTTTCTCATCTTACTTACCAATCTTTTATGTGGGACAGTGTCAAATGCTTTAGAGAAGTCGAGATAAATGACATCCAATGATTCTCCTTGGTCCATTTGAGAGCTTACATCCTCATAAAAGCTGATTAGGTTAGTTTGACAGGAGCGATCCTTCATAAATCCATGTTGATATGGAGTTAAACATTTATTAACATTGAGATATTCCATAATGGTATCCCTTAGAAACTCTTCAAAAATTTTACCCACAACAGATGTTAAGCTTACCGGCCTATAGTTTCCAGGTTCCCTTTTACACCCCTTTTGAATATTGGTACCATATTTGCTTGCCACCAATCAATAGAAACAGACCCTGTTTATATAGAGTCTTTAAATATAAGGAATAGAGGCCTGTCTATCACATTACTTAACTCCCTTAATACCCGAGGGTGAATGCCATCAGGGCCTGGTGATTTGTCAATTTTAATCTTACTAAGGCGGTTCTGCACTTCTTCCTGGGTTAGGCAGTTAATACTTAATGGGGAGTTTACATTATCACTCTGCATTTCCCCTGGCAAATCCTTTTCCTGTGTGAACACTGTTGAGAAAATAATATTTAAATCATTTGCTTTTCCCACATCGCTCTCTATGATTTCACCCTCATTGTTCTTTAAAGGGCTGACACCATCAATTTTACTCATTTTACTGTTTATATAATTAAAGAATAGTTTGGGGTTTGTTTTACTTTCCTTAGCAATGAGTCTCTCAGTTTCCACTTTTGCTAAATGTATTTGTTTTTTACACATTTTATTTTTTCCCTATAACTTTTAAATGCTTCTTCATTGCCTTCTTGTTTTAGCTTCCTAAATGCCTTGTTCTTGCTATTTATTGCCCTTTTTACATCCTTATTTAGCCACATTGGTGTTCTCCTGTTCCTAGCCCTTTTATTTCTGTACGGTATGGCTAGCTCGCAGTGGGTGTGTAAAACTGATTTAAATATTTCCCATTTATTTTCTGTGCTCCTATTTTTAAGGACATTGTTTGAATTTGCCTTCCTCGCTTGAGCACTTCAAAAGATTTTTTTTGGAGATAAACATGGGAATCAGGATATAATATACAACTTTATGGAATGCAGCACTTGTGATGAGAAAAGTGGTGGCATTGGTTTATAAATATATATATACACGTGGTCAAAATTGTTGGTACCCCTCGTTTAATGACAGAAAAACCTACAATGGTCACAGAAATAACTTGAATCTGGCAAAAGTAATAAAACAAAAATCTATGAAAATGAACAAATCAAAGCCAGGCATTGGTTTACAATCTTGGTTCCACAGAATTTAAAAAAAATAAAATTCATGAAATTGGTCTGAATAGAAATGATGGTATAGAGGGCTACAGATACTCACTGTGCTGTTGGTGACATGGTATGTATCACAGTCAGCATGGACCAGAGGAAGAGAAGGAAAGAGCTGTCTCAGGAGATTAGAAAAAAAATTATAGACAAACATGTTAAAGGTAAAAGTTATAAGACCATCTCCAAGCAGCATGATTTTCCTGTGACTACAGTTGCACATGTTATTCAGAAATTTAAGCTTCATGGGACTGTAGGAGGAAAATTATTGACAAATCAAAGAGATAGATAATATGAATGGTAACAAAAGAGCCCAGAAAAAAATTCTAAACAGATTAAAGGTGAACCTCAAGCTTAAGGAACATCAGTGTCAGATCGCAACACCCGTCGTTGTATGAGCCAAAGTGGACTTCATGGGAGATGACCAAGGAGGACACCATTGTTGAAAAAAAATATAAAAAAGCCAGGCAAGAATTGGCCAAACTACATGATGACATGCCACAAAGCTTCAGAGAGAATGAGACAAAAATGGAACTTTTTGGCAAGGCACATCAGCTCTATGATCACAGATGGAAAATGAAGCATATCAAGAAAAGAACACTGTCGCTACTGTGAAACATAGAGGAGGTTCTGTTATTTTCTGGGGCTCCTTTGTTGCATCTGGCACAGGGTGTTTGGAGTCTGTGCAGGGTACAATGAAATCTCAAAACTATCAAGGGATTCTAGAGAGAAATGTGCTGCCATGTGTCCGAAAGCTTGGTCTCAGTCACAGGTCATGGGTCTTGCAACAGGATAATGACTCAAAATACACAGCTAAAAACACCTAAGAATGGCTAAGAGGAAAACATTGGACTATTCTGAAGTGGCCTTCTATGAGCCCTGACCTAAATCCTATTGAGCATCTTTGGAAAGAGCTGAAGCATGCCGTCTGGAAAAGGCAACCTTCAAACACAAGACATCTGGAGCAGTTTGCTCTTGAGGAGTGGGCCAAAAATACCTGTTGAGAGGTGCAGAAGTGTTATTGACAGCTACAGGAATCGTTTGATTGCAGTGATTGCCTCAAAAGGTTGTGCAACAAAATGTTACGTTAAGTGTACCATCATTTCTGTCCAGGCCTATTTCATGAGTTTTATTTTTTTTAAATTCTGTGGAAGCATGGTTGAAAATCAGTGTCTGACTTTCATTTGTTCATTTTCATAGTTTTGATTCATTATTACTTTTGTCATATTCAAGTTATTTCTGTCACCGTTGTGGTTTTTCTGTCATTAAACGAGGGGTACCAGCAATTTTGACCACATGTGTGTGTGTATATATATATAAAAGCTTTCTTCTCACCCCCCAATGGGGGTGGCATTTGTTGTCCTTTCTCATTCTCAGATCCTCTACCAGAGACCTGGGAGTTTGAGAGTTCTGCGCAGGATCTTAGTTGTTCCCAGCATTGCGCTTTTTCTCTACAGAGTTCAGATGTTGGTCCTGGGATCTGTTGTAGCCATTTTTCCAACGTAGCACTCACTGCTCCAAGTGCTCCTATCACCCCTGGAATCACTGTTACCTTCACCTACCACATCTTCTCCAGTTCTCCTTTGAGACCCTGGTATTTCTCCAGCTTCTCATATTCCTTCTTTCTGATGTTGCTTTCACTTGGCACTGCCACATCTACTATCACTGCTGTCTTCTGATCCTTGTCTACTTTCAAAATGTTTGGTTGGTTAGCCAACACCTGCTTTTCCATTTGGATCCTGAAGTCCCACAGGATTTTAGCCCTTTTATTCTCCACCACTTTTTCTGGGGACTTCCACCTGGACATAGAGGGACTTAGCTCATATGCTGTGCAGATGTTCCTGTATACAATTCCCGATACTTTGTTGTGGCATTCAGTATACACTGTACCTGCTTGCATTTTCCATCCTGCCACTATGTGTTGAACTGTTTCTGAGGTTTCTTTGCATTGTCTGCACCTTGGGTTTTGTCTTGTGTGGTAGATTCCTGCTTCTATGGATCTGGTATTTAGTGTTTGCTCTTGTGCTACTATGATTAGTGCCTCTGTGCTGTCTCGGAGTCCAGCTTTCTCCAGCCATGTCAGCCACCTCCATTATCTGTCTGATACATCCCATGCAGTGGCTTGTCTTGCCATTGCGCTTCATGATCCTGTTCTTCCTCCCAGATCTGTTGTTGTTG
Organism: Dendrobates tinctorius; assembly: GCF_039654945.1. NCBI lineage: Eukaryota > Metazoa > Chordata > Amphibia > Anura > Dendrobatidae > Dendrobates > Dendrobates tinctorius. The sequence continues at coordinate 6,038,601 of NW_027361708.1, forward strand.
CCTTAGGCTTTCTCTCAGCATCTCATCTTTTGGTGCCATTTTTCTTATTTATTCCTGGATACTCCTTGTTTCATCCGTGATGGTGACTTGAATGCTTATCATGACTAAGACTCTTTAGTTGAAACGCATTGATCCTCCCCACTGGTGTGCTTGGTGTTTGCTATGGAGAACTAATATATTTTTAAGTTGTCCAATAAAGCTTTGTAAAGTTGCAGCCGCCTCCGTCTCGAGCTGGATCACATTTTTTTTTCTCCTTGTCAAGCCTCAACCACCCTCTTTTCTGTTGGTATAAAATCTTTGGGTGTTAGACTTAGGGTGGAGACCTCCATGCATTGTGAGGAGCTTTCTTGTCTTCACATCTGCAGCTTCCATCTCTTCTTTTGGCCAGCACACTATGTCATCAGTGTATCTGATAACTGGCAGGGCATAAGTATTGATGTTGCAAATTTTATTCTTCCCATTGAGCTGGCTCTTCATGACATGTCTTACCCTTTGATGGTATTTGGATGTTGCTGCTTTCCTTGCCTTGTCATCATGGTTACAGTATCCCTGTGGGATGCCGAGGTACTTGTAGCATATCTGTACATCTGCAATGTGCCCTGCTGATAATTCCACTACATCAGTCTTGACTACGCCTCTCTTTATTACCAACGGCGGCATTTCTCCAGTCCGAAGGACATACCGCTAGATCCTTGACAGGTGGATCAGTAAATTGATGTCTCATTTGTTTTTCACATACAGCTTGATGTCATCCATGTAGAGGAGGTGGCTGATAGTGCTTTCACTCTTGAACTTGTATCCTAGACAGACTCTGTAATTATCTGACTGAGAGGTTTCAAGCCTATGCAGAACAACAATGGGGACAGTGCATCACCTTGGTATATGCAGCATTTGATGGTAACTTGTGCTAGTTGTCTTGAATTGATTTTGTTCTCCATAACCCCATTGAGTTTCTGAGGAAGGTTCTTAATTTCCTGCTGACATTGCAGAGAGCCAAGCATTCACAGATCCATGTGTGTGGCATTGAGTCATAGGCTTTCCTGTACTCAATCTAGACTGTGCTGAGATTGGTCTGTCTGGATCTTGAGTCTTGAGCGACTGCTCTATCCACTAGGAGCTGGGGTTTAGAGCCTCTCGTGTTGGTCCCAATGCTTTTCTGAGGTGGATTCATGTACTGGTTCATATGGTTCTGTAGCTTGGTGGCTATGATGCCTGACAGGAGTTTCCATGTTGTTGTAAGGCAGGTTATTGGGCGGTAGCTGGATGGAAATGTTCCTTTGTGAGGATCCTTTATGATCAGCACTGTTCTTTCTTGTGTTAGCCAAGCTGGGTGGTGGCCTGCTTGTAGCATTTGGTTCATCTTCTTTGCCATGAGTTCATGTACCACTGTTAATTTCTTTAGCCAGTAGGTGTGAATCATGTCTGGGCCAGGTGCTGTCCAGCTCTTCATTTTCTTGACTCGCTGTTGGATATCTGCTTCTGTAATGGTGACTGGTTCTTGCTCTGGTGGTTGCTGTGTTTCATTCTCAGATCTTGCAGCCAAATTGCACTGGTGTTGTGTGTTTTTCCTTCTCCCATATGTTCCTCCAGCATTGTTCAGTCTCTGCTATTGGTGGGGTTGCTGCCTTTGTGCTGTTACTCTGTAGTTCGGAGTACATCTTGGATGGGTCTTTGGAGAACAGGGCATTTACCCTCTTGATCTCAGCTTCTCTAATGTATCTCCCTAGTCTTTCAGCGAGTGCTGTGAGCCTTTATTTAGCAGTCTCCATGGCTTCAGTTGGGGTCAGGCATCTCACAAAATGAAGTATCCACAATAAATGATGGTTTGGGGAGCCATGTCATCTGCTGGAATAGGTACACTGTGTTTTATCAAGACCTAAGTCAGCGAAGCCATCTACCAGGAAATTTTAGCGTACTTCATTCTTCTCTCTGCAGTCAATTTATTGGAGATGGAAATTTCATTCTCCAGCAGGAATTGGCACCTGTCCACACTGCCAAAAGTACCAATTCCTGGATTAAAAACAACAGTATCAGTGAGCTTGATTGTCCAGCAAACTTGCCTGACCTTAACCCCATAGAGAATCGATGGGATATATTGTCAAGAAGACAACAATGCAGGTGAGCTGAAGGTTGCTATCAAAGTAACCTGGGCTTCCATAACACCTCAGCAGTGCCACAGACTGATCACCTCCATGCCATGCTGCATTGATGCAGTAATTGATGCCAAAGGAGCCCTGACAAAGTATTGAGTACATTTACTGAACATACATTTCAGTAGACCTACATTTCGGATTTTAAAATCATTTTTTTAAGCTGGTGTTATAAAGTATTCTAATCTACTGAGATAATGACTTTTGGATTTTCATTGGCTGTAAGCCATCATCATCAACATAAACAGAAATAATCACTTGGAATAGATCACTCTGATTGTACAGTATATAATATGAGTTTCACTTTTTGCATTGAAGAACTGACATAAATTAAAGTTTTGATGATATTCTAATTCTGAGAGATGCATCTGTATGAATATGTACTGTGTATGTGTGTATATATGCTGTGTATGTATATGTATATATATATATATATATATATATATATATATATGTATATATATATTCTAGCTGAAGAGCCCGGCGCTGCCCGGGCATAGTAGCTAACTGTGGTTAGTTATAGCAAATTATAATTATCCTCCATCCCATAGTCGAGTGCCCATATACCCATCATACATATCCACCATCCCATAGGCCCGAGCCCATATACTCATCATACATATCCTCCATCCCATAGTCCCATGCCCATATACCCATCATACATATTCTCCATCCCATTGTCCCATGCCCATATACCCATCATACATATTCGCCATCCCATAGTCGAGTGTCCATATACCCATCACACATCCTTCATCTCATAGTCCCATGCCCATATACCCATCATACATATCCTCCATCCCACAGTCCCGTGCCCATATACCCATCATACATATCTGCCATCCCATAGTCCCGTGCCCATATACCCATCATACATATCCTCCATCCCATAGTCCAGTGCCCATATACCCATCACACATCCTCCATACCATAGGCCCGTGCCCATATACCCATCACACATCCTCCATCCCATGGTCAACCTTCCCCATTATGTAAATAGGGGCATTATGACATCATGAGGGGCGGGGCTTGACACGCACACACTTTTTCCCCATTATGTAGGCAGGGGCAAAATTGTTTGGTGAATTGGAATGCGTGGGGTTAAAATTTCACCTCACAACATAGCCTAGGACGCTCTCGGGGTCCAGACGTGTGACTGTGCCAAATTTTGTGGCTATATCTGCGACGCTGTGGATGCCTATCCCGGACACACACATACATACATACATACATACATACATACATACATACATACATACACACTTTGAGCTTTATATAATATATATATAGTATACATTGTATGTGTTAGAAAAATGTTCAAAGTTTCACATTGGCTTCTTCATTAAAGCATAGCTTCTGTTTGTAGAGAATGAGAGGCATATTATCTGCAGGACTGGCGGGGGGCTGCTATAGGGATCAGCAATGGATTTTGGCACCTATGATTCTAACAAGCCTTTGACTTATGAAATTATAAAAACTCTTTTACATGCAAAATATTTTTATATTTTACCTTTATAAAAAAAAAACTTTATATCTGGCTATGAAATTTTAAAACGAGTGTTACATTGTTTACTATAATGCATATTTTCTGTGCTGGTAATTTTGTGTCTAAAATTGTATCAATATTTTTTTTATATTTTACATTTTGTGTCTGCTAAAATCCGTAATGTACTGAATACAATTCCCAGAGCTTCGCGCCTTCATTAACGATTCAAAGTCTTGAATTATATGCAGAACACTTAACAAGCGCGCTTTAACCATGCTAAAATATTTAACACTCCACAAATCTCCCTCCGAAAATGATGAGTGGACCATATTTAAAGTCGGGAAAGTGTAGTTAAAAAAATGTCTAGTCCATTAAAAGGCATTTACTTTCCAGACTTATGAAAATGATTTCTTCACTATCAACCAAATGAAAACTATTTGTTTCACTTTAGTAATTGTAATGACATAATATTTGACAATATGATTTCAAAGTCCTTTAGCTTATAAAGGAGATTAAATAGAAAATTATTCTATAAATTTATTTTGCGCTACAGTAAAGAAAATCCTAGGGTAATCTGTAAAATGCCAAATCAATATCTCACCATATTTCTCCTGTCAGTGTGGGGTTAGTTTTACTCTGTAAATGGGTATACCACTCATATCATACCACCCCAATCTAGAGTCACCATCAGTATGTCTTTGGAGTGTGGGAGGAAACCGGAGAACCCGGAGGAAACCCACACAAACGTGGGGAGAAGAAACAAACTTTACAATCTTTAGAGGGAATCTGTCTGCAGATTTTTGTAATCTGAGAGCAGCATAATGTAGTAAAAGAAAGCCTGATTACAGTCATGTGTCACTTACTAGGTTGTGTTTTTCCATTTCAACACAATTAGTGTTTTATTAGCAAGAGACTACCACTACAAGACAACTGGCCTCATGCCTCCTAGTCCAACAATGCCCCCAGCAATGATTAGCAGCTTTCTGACACTATACAGTGCACACAGAAAGTTGCCAGTCAGTGGTGTGGATGCGGTTGTACAGGGCTCAGTATTCTGAGTGCTCAACTGTTGCACTAAGTGATACATTGCTGGAATCAGTGTATCTGTCTCTACCTCATTCTACTGCTGACTGATTCCCTTTACGATGAAAATACTCCTTAAATGGCAACTTGACAAAGGCATAGTTGACGCTTTTAAACAGAAAATGATCACTTAAATCACCAAAAAGTAAAAATCAAAAACTGCAATGATAGTTACACACAGTACCTACTACGATCTTGCTCAATGTAGCATCTTGCTTCTATTAAGACAAGTTTAAAAATGCAAAAGTGCTTCTCTATTATTCTAATGAGCGAAGTATGGAAAGTTGAGTTAATGACTCAGCCAGCAACAATCGCTGTTGTCCACCTACAGTTATGTGCAAATAATAGCATTTTGAACACCAAAACAAATGAGAAAAAGCTCAATCCTCAATTAGCATTTATTTCAAAATAGACAAAGGCTCTGGGAGCTTCACATTACATTCCAAGTGAAAACTTGAGCAAAATATCAATTTTTAAACTCAAATATTTACAGCATATACTGAAATGTGTTTACTGACTTAGCTTTTCTGTTAATCACTGAATGCCCATTCCATTGTATTACTTTATTTCTGATAACTGATTTACATCTGTGTGATATGGAGGCAATTAACATCTGACACCTCTGAACAGATATTCCAGCCCAAGCTGGCTGGACCACATTCCACAGTTCTTTTACATTCTTAGGCTTTGTATCAAAAACAGCCGATTTGATGTCATTCCATAAATTCTCAATCTGATTGACGTCTGGAGACTGGGCTGGCCACTTCATAGCATCAATTTTGTTGGTCTGCAACCAGGATGTTGTCCACTTTCTGATGTGTTTTGGGTCATTGTCCTGCTCAAAACATCTATTTCAAGGGCATTTCATACCTTCATACCTTCAAACTGGTCCATGATGCCTGGTATGTGATAAATGGGCCCAACTTCATAGTAGAAGAAACATCCCCAAGACATTATGCTTACACCTCCATATTTTACAGTCTTCACAGTGTACTTTGGCTTGGATTCAGCGTTTATGGGTTGTTTCACAAACTGCGTCCTTTAGGAATGTTGCACCACTTCTCTTTAGGCCAGTCAATGTTCTCTTTGGCAAACTAACCTTTTGAACATGTCTTTTTTTGGCAATGGTATTTTATGATGGTTTCTTGCAAATAGTTTATCTTCACATTAGTTGACACAGACGGCGACAACCATGGCACACCCTGCAAACACGTTTCCTGCAGCGGTGCTCCAGGTGCGCCGAACGTCTGTGGAGAAAATCCAATCTACACGAAGATTTCATCCATTTTAAGTTTATGCTTAGAACATACAACACTGCCCTTCACCTCTCCAAACAAACCTATTTCAACACCCTCATCACCTCACTGTCCAATAACCCGAAACGTCTCTTTGACACTTTTCATTCTCTACTCAATCCAAGAGTACAGGCCCCAACCACGGAGCTCCGAGCTGACGATCTGGCCAATTACTTCAAAGAAAAAATTGACCAGATTCGACAGGAAATTATCTCCCAATCACCTCATACCATGCACTGTCCTCCCTCCCCCACTGCATCTAGCTCACTCTCTGATTTTGAACCAGTCACAGAAGAAGAAGTAAGCAGGCTCCTTGCATCTTCTCGCCCAACTACTTGCACCAGTGACCCATTTCCGTCACATCTCCTCCAGTCCCTTTCCCCTGCTGTCACCCCTCACCTAACTAAAGTATTTAACCTCTCTCTCTCTTCTGGTATTTTTCCCTCCTCATTTAAGCATGCCATCATACATCCACTACTTAAAAAACCATCCCTCGACCAAAACTGTGCCGTTAACTATAGACCTGTCTCTAATCTTCCCTTCATCTCTAAACTCCTGGAACGCCTGGTCCACTCCCGTCTTATCTGCTATCTCTCAGAAAACTCTGTTCTCGACCCTCTCCAATCCGGTTTCCGCTCTTTACACTCCACTGAAACTGCCCTCACTAAAGTCTCTAATGATCTGCTAACAGCTAAATCAAATGGTCATTACTCCATGCTAATTCTCTTGAATCTCTCTGCAGCATTCGACACTGTGGATGATCAGCTCCTACTCACTATGCTCCGTTCCATTGGCCTCAAGGACACCGTTCTCTCCTGGTTCTCCTCCTATCTCTCCGACCGCTCCTTTACTGTATCTTTTGCCGGTTCCTCCTCCTCTCACCTTCCCCTCACTGTTGGGGTCCCCCAAGGATCGGTTCTAGGCCCCCTCCTCTTCTCCTTGTACACTGCCCCTATTGGTCAAACAATCAGTAGATTTGGTTTCCAGTACCATCTCTATGCTGATGACACCCAATTATATGATTCTTCTCCTGACATCACGCCAGCCTTTCTAGAAAACACCGGCGATTGTCTAAACGCTGTGTCTAATATCATGTCCTCACTATATCTGAAACTGAACCTGTCAAAGACTGAACTCCTGGTGTTTCCTCCTATACCCGACATTGCTATTTCTGTGTGTGGCTCCACTATTACTCCCCAGCAACAGGCCCGCTGTCTTGGGGTCATACTTGATTCCGAGCTTTCCTTTGCCCCTCACATTCGATCACTGGCTCGCTCTTGTCATCTGCACCTCAAAAACATTTCTAGAATTCGACCTTTTCTTACTTTTGACTCTGCAAAAACTCTTTCTGTTTCTCTTATTCATTCTCGTCTCAACTATTGTAACTCTCTTCTAATCGGTCTCCCTCTTACCAAACTCTCCCCTCTCCAATCTGTCTTGAATGCTGCAGCCAGGATCATATTCCTCACCAATCGTTACACCGATGCCTCTACCTTGTGCCAGTCATTACACTGGCTACCCATCCACTCCAGAATTCAGTATAAACTTATTACCCTCACCCACAAAGCCCTCCATGGCTCAGCAGCACCCTACATCTCCCCCCTTGTTTCCGTATACCACCCTACCCACGCCCTCCGTTCTGCTGATGACCTGAGGTTAGTATCCTCAATAGTCAGAACCTCCCACTCTCGTCTCCAAGACTTTACACGTGCCGCGCCAATTCTTTGGAATGCACTTGCCAGGTCAATACGATAAGTCCCCAATCCCCACAATTTTAAGCGTGCCCTGAAAACACATTTATTCAGACTGGCCTATCGCCTCAACACATTAACCTAATCTATCCCTGTGTGGCACAGCCAAAAGTTTTACCATAACCAGATTTCCCGCATCATGTTCCCACATGGTTTATGCATCCATTAGCCCTCTGTGTCTGTACTGTCACACACTTAACATTATGGCTGGTCCATACAATCAGGGCAACTGTTACCACCCACCTTTCGTGCCTACCTCTTTCCTCATAGACTGTAAGCTTGCGAGCAGGGCCCTCTTTCCTCTTGGTATTTGTTATAATCTACTGTATGTGATTATTGTTATGCTGTAATGTCTATTGTCTGTACAAATCCCCTCTGAAATGTAAAGTGCTGCGGAATATGTTGGCGCTATAAAAATAAAATTTATTATTATTATTAGTTGTCTTCTGATCATTGCAGGACACCCAGGTAACTGAAGATCTTCTTTAATCTCCCATTTTAAAGCATTGAGCATTTAGCTGAGTAGCCAATTATTTTCTGAACTTCTTTGTGTTTTCCCATCTCCAATCAACTGATCAAAGTTCTTTCTCCTTCGGTACCATGTGTGGAATGACCTATTTTAGTCACTAAACAAAGGCGGAAGCTCGCAAATACAAAATTTGCTGCCTTCCTTCTTCAAATAAGGTCCATAATTGACAGCTGTTTCTTCACAGAAAGAATTACCTCACTAAAGGTACTGTCACACTAAGCAATATCGCTAGCAATATCGCTATAACTTGTGACGATATAGCAATATTGCTAGCGACATCGCTGTGTCTGATACTTACCTACAACCCGCTCCCCCGCTGGTTATCGCTGATCGCGCGAGAACGTCCAGGACTGTTTCTCATCGTCTGCTTCCTGTGGCGCTTCCTGTGGAGAGACGAGTGACGAGCGTGGAGCCGGGCAGGAGGATGCAGGATCGCCTAGAGTGACAGGTAAGTAGCGACCCCCGTCCCCTGCGATGTCGCTGGTGAGATCTGCCTGTGTGGCAGCTCACTAGCGACCACTTAGTGATGTATCAGTGATCCTGACAGAGTCATATCGTTGTTCGGGATCGCTGGTACATCGCTAAGTGTGACAGAACCTTAACTGAACTCCGTAACATCCCCTTTAATTGAATGAGTCAATTACACCCAAGTAGCAGCTTGCTTATCATTACTGTTGATTCCATTACTTGTCTACAGAGTCATGATATTTTTCCCCATGTTGCATGTTCTTTGCTTCCAAAAACAGTAGTGAAACACATTATTTGTGTCCTATTATTTTGCACATATCTGTATATAATACTATCAGTGCTGGTGTTGCTACACTGTTTCCACATCTCCAGCCTTAAAGTCCTTGATGCAAATAGCTTCAGTCTTCCCCTTTCTCTCAATCAAGGTAACAACTAGATGACCATTGGAATTGCTGCTGGGTATAATGGACAAGCACAATCATTATACTTGGGCTGTATTTACAGTCCATGCTGTCCTAGGCACTTTAAATTATCAAGACTCCTGATTGACTTTACATAGCAGTCAGTCAAATGCTTGTTTGCCCAACTTGTACTCTGCTGAATCCTTCATACACATGGACACTTGGCAAGAAGTGCATGGAGTCTCCAAAGTGAAGGAAATTAGCAGCTACCAGTCAATCTGGTGACGGCTAATATAGTTTATTTTATATGTGTTACAGTGGGTATGGAAAGTATTCAGACTCCTTTAACTTTTTCACTCTTTGTTTCATTGCAGCCATTTGGTAAATTCAAAAAAGTTCATTTTTTTTCTCATTAATGTACACTCTGCACCCCATCTTGACTGAAAAAAAGAAATTGCAAATTTATTAAAAAAGAAAAACTGAAATATCACATGGTCATAAGTATTCAGACCCTTTGCTCAGTGCCAAGTAGAAGCACCCTTTTGAGCTAGTACAGCCATGAGTCTTCTTGGGAATAATGAAACAAGTTTTTCACACATGGATTTGGAGATCCTCTGCCAGTCTTCCTTGCAGATCCTCTCCAGTTCTGTCAGGTTGGATGGTGAACGTTGGTGGAAAGCCATTTTCAGGTCTCTTCAGAGATGCTTAATTGGGTTTAGGTCAGGGCTCTGGCTGGGCCAGTCAAGAATGGTCACAGAGTTGTTCTGAAGACACTCCTTTGTTATTATAGCTGTGTGCTTAGGGTCATTGTCTTATTGGAAGGTGAACCTTCAGCCAAGTCTGAGGACCAGAGCACTCTCAAAGAGGTTTTCATTCAGTATATCTCTGTACTTGGTCGCATTTATGTTTTCTTCAATTGCAACCAGTCATCATGTCCGTGCAGCTGAAAAACACCTCTATAGCTTGATGCTGCCACCACCATGTTTCACTGTTGGGATTGTATAGGGCAGGTGATGAGCAGTGCCTGGTTTTCTCCACACATGCTTAGATTTATCACCAAAATGGTCTATCTTCATCTCATCACACCACAGAATCTTATTTCTCATAGACTGAGAGTCATTCATGTGTTTTTAATGTGTTTTTAGCAAACTCTATGCGAGCTTTCATATGTCTTGCACTAAAGAGAGGCTTCCATTGGGCCACTCTGCCATAAAGGCCCGACTGGTGGAGGGCTGCAGTGATAGTTGACTTTGTGGAACTTTCTCACATCTCCCAAATGTATTTCTGGAGCTCAGCCACAGTGATTTTGGGGTTCTTCTTTACCTTTCTCACCAAGGCTCTTCTCCCAGGATTGCTCAGTTTGGCTGGACTCCCAGGTCTGGGAAGACTTCTGGTGGTTACAAACTTCTTCCATTTAAGGATTATGGAGGCCGCTGTGCTCTTAGGATACTTTCACACATCAGTTTTTCGCCGTCAGGCGCAATCCGGCGTTGCCGGATCCGGCAAATGTTATGTAAAACCGGATGTGATGGATCCGGTTTTCTGGCCGGATCCGTCATGCGCATCCGACCAAAAACCGGATCCGTCTCATCCGTTTCAACCGTTTTTCGATGGATACGCCGGATCCGATATTTAAAAAGCCAGCCCCTTGGTGGGCTTCCGAAAGGGATTGGCTACTGAAAACCTATATATACCGTGTTCCTACAGCCCATCTTTGACAGGTTGTAGAGGAGAAAGTGCAGGTTGGAGAGAAGAGCAATTGACTGGCGAAGATGGATGTTGTGATTGGAAATATTTTGAAGAACTTGGTGGATTTTACAGCGGAGGCAAATCGTTTGAGGGTGATTGTTCTGGAGAAGGAGAGAGCAAGACAGCAGCACATCATGCATCGTCAATGCCGTTTGTGGATCCACCCCATCACAGCCAAGAGAATGACGCGTGGGGTCTATTCTACACTCTGCATGGACCTTAGATGAAACCCGGAGAAGTTTTTCGCATATGTTCGGATGAAAATGGAGAATTTTAATTACTTGGTGGAGCGCATAGCACACCGCATAAGAAAATCAGACACATATTGCCGCTTCTCCATTTCACCGACAGAGCGTCTGATGGTGACTCTAAGGTAAGACACATTTATTGTATCTGATTGCATCAGAGCACACTTTCACTGGAATGTTGTTGGTGGTACTTTGTATCTTCAAGTGTTATAGCTGATTTTTGGTATGTATGCTGTGATTTGGAACTAATAATTTTTTTTTTATTTGCCCATAGATTCCTTGCAACTGGAGAATCCCTTTCGTCACTCCATTTCCAGTACAGACTTGGGATTTCCACCATATCTGGAATTGTGAAGTACACATGCCGTGCGCTGTGGGACTGTTAACTTGATGAGTTTTTACCAGAGCCCACAACAGAGAGGTGGATTGAAGTAGCTGACAAGTTTCAACAGATATGTCAGGTTCCCAATTGCTTGGGCGCTGTGGATGGGAAACATATCCGCATTGTTAAGCCATCAGGATCCGGATCGGAATTTTTCAATTACAAGAAATATTTTTCCATTGTCCTCATGGCAATCGCTGACGTGGAGTATAAATTTATTGCAGTGGATATTGGGGCCTATGGCTGCTCAAATGACTCTCAAGTTTTCAAACTGTCTGCCATGGGGCGTAAACTGTATGGAAACACCTTCCAGCTCCCACCCCCTAGACCGCTGCCGCAAACATCTGGCCCACCTATGCCATTTGTCTGTGTAGGGGATGAAGCCTTCCAGCTGTCAGAACACCTTTTGAAACCATACTCTAGCAGAGGATTGTCAAGAACAAAACGCATTTTTAATTACCGCCTCACAAGAGCAAGAAGAATGGTGGAATGTGCCTTTGGTATTCTGACAGCCAAATGGCGGGTCCTATTGCCTGCGATCAACCTCAAGACTGAAACTGTGGACGAGGTGATCAAAGCTTGCGTGGTACTCCACAATTTTGTTCTCTGCAAGGAACCCATTTCCATTGAGGACACCTCTGAAGAAACCACCTTGCAAGATTACCAGAACATTACCACTAGTTCTGTGACGGTTTCAGTAATGAGGGACAATTTTGCACAATACTTTATGTCACCTCAAGGAAGACTACACTGGCAGGATGACAAAGTGTGAAAAATTTCTGCCCTTAACCAAAGTTGTGTACCTTCTGTACCAACAGTATACCTTTGCCAACCAAACTTGGCTATGTTGTCGTGGTTGAACTATTTTTACCTTTTGGCCACAGGTGTGTACCTGGTTGTGTTTTATTCAAAGTATTTCACCTTTTAACAAAAGTTGTGTACATTATTAGTAATTCACCAACAAGATACACAACTTTTTATAAAAGGTGAAATACTTTGCTTAAAACACAACCAGGAACACAACTGTGGCAAAAAGGTAAAATGTTGTTACCTTTTTCCCACAGTTATATACCTGGTTTTGAATACCTTTTTACCTTTAAAATACCCTGTATTATACTTTTTAACCTTTTAAATACCCTGTATTAAACCTTTTGGCATACCATATTTCGCCACAGAAATAAATCACAGACAACCATTTTAAACCAATAATTTAACTTTTATTGATAAAGTTATTTTGTAAAAATTTTTTTTTTAAGAAAATATTTGGAAATTTTATAAAACTTTTAGAATAAAGCTTTGAAACAACAACATTGGTCATTTTTATTGAACACAAAATTATAAGTTTGTGTATTGTGGGGTGGAAATACTGCTGGAGAGGCTGCAGGACACTTCGACACTGGGAGTGTGGAGAGAGGACTGGGATTGTGGTGGGGAAGGAACAGTTAGAGGTGAAGGTGTGGAAAAAAATAGAGAATGGGTGGAGATGTGGGAGGCAGAACAGGTGGTGGGTGGTGGAGTGGAGGGTTGGGCAGGGACTGTAGGAGCAGATGATGTGGATGGAAAGTGGTATGGGCAATGAGTTTGGTACGGGGAAGGAATTTGGTACGGGGCAGGTTGCTGGAAGTGGGGAGATGGCTGGTACTGGGGAGGTTGCTGGTACTGGGGAGGTGGCTGGTATGTAATAGGAGAGGGAAGAGGGACAGTGGCTGGAGGGGGTGCAGGTGGAGCAACTACAGGGGTGGAAGGAGGAGTTTGGGAGGTAACTTGCAGTAGAGCACCATGGCACGAATGCATTACATGCATCTGCTGGCTAGGAGAGCGTTTCCATGCGCTCCACAACAGACCTGAAAAAGGTGTGGTTTGGCGCATTGCGGCTCTCATAGACTTTCATTGTGTGAAAAAGCCAGACGCGCCGGATCCGGGGGGTACGGCTTTTTCGACGGAGACAAAAAACGTTACAGTTGCCTTTTTTCCATACGCCGGATTGCAACACATTGCCGGATCCGGCGAAAACCGAACCAAACGCATGTCCAACCGGAGAGATCCAGCGCAAATGCAAGTCAATGGGGGAAACCGGATCCGACATTGCATTTCGCCGGATCCACTTTTAGTAAAAATAGCAGAATCTCGCCTGACGGCGAAAACCAGATGTGTGAAAGAGGCCTTAGGAACCTTGAGTACTGCAGAAATTCTTTTGTAACCTTGGCCAGATCTGTGCCTTGTCACAATTCTGTTTCTGAGCTCCTTGGCCAGTTCCTTTGACCTCATGATTTTCATTTGGTCTGACATGCACTGTGAGCTGTGAGGTCTTATATAGACAGGTGTGTGTCTTTACAAATCAATTCCTATTACTTTAATTAAACACAACTGGACTTCAATGAAGGCATAGAACCATCTCAAGTAGGATCACAAGGAAATGGACAGCATGTGACTTAAATATGAGTGTCTGAGCAAAGGGTCTGATTACTTATGACCATGTGATATTCCAGGTTTCTTTTTTAATAAATTTGCAAAAATTTCTACATTTGTTTTTTCCAGTCAAGATGGGCTGCATAGTGTACATTAATGAGAAAAAAATGAACTTTTTTGAATTTTCCATATGGCTGCAATGAAACAAAGAGTGAAACATTTAAAGAGGTCTGAATATTTTCTGTACCCAATGTCGCTTTACATTTGTTTTGAAAATTTTTCATTCAGAAGTTTTTCATTTTTCAAATTAATAAGCTGAGAGCTTGTTTTTGATGTATGCTCGAACGTTCATCGATTAAAATGATATTTTAATCAGGTTTTTTTTTTTCAATTTTGGTAAAGTGAGATGAAACGAAATTCAGCAATTCTGGGACAAAGAAGCTTTATAGTATGTTATTTTTGATTCCATGATATAAAAATATGTAGTAATTATAAAAGTGGAAAACAGTTTAAAGGGGTTGTCTTCTTTCAGAAAATCTTGATCCTCAGCTGCTGAGCTCACTGATTGGCTACTGCACTGGGAACGTAATGTCAGTGCTGTAGCTAATACCGGACACTGCTAGGAGCAAAGACTTGGTGCTGGATCAAGGGATGATGAGTAAAAAGTGGTTTTGTTACTCCCAAAGGTGGTGCATGTGGATTTGTGGACCCACTGTGCCACAGGATTAAGCATGCCCAGGAAGGGGCATAGCTGGGTATCTACCTGATGTTCACTGGAGCTTCTGTTAGTGGAGACAGACTTGGCTGCAGGTAGCCACCAGGTACCACTCCTGGGCAGAGCCCTCTACTGCAGGTGCTAATCTCAAGGGTCAGGTAAGCTGACACTGATAAGATCTAGGTCCCTTTTCAGACTAGTAAGTTCTGGCACCTCTACAGAATGGTTACTGACATGGATACTGGGTCCATTCAGAAATGCCAGTCTAAGACACTGGATCAGGATTTGGATGCATACGGACCAGGGGACAATGTTTAAGAACTGGCTTTTCTTGGATCAGGGGATGAGGTTCAGGCACTGGCCTCACCGGAAGCAGGGGACAAGATTCAGGAACTGGCTGCTCCGGCACCAGGGGACTACGGATACAGAACTGGCAACACTGGGAACAGGGTATTATGGATACCGAACTAGCCACACCGGGACCAGAGGACTATGGATATAGGACTGGCCACACCAGGATCAGGGAATTACGGTTACAGCACTAGTCACATCAGGACCAGGGATACAGGTTTAGGACACTGGCCGTATCGGGACTAGGGGACCTCACAATTCATTGGTAGTATGCCTTACTCACCAATGACTCATCCCATTGCTTGATGGCTCCATAAAGGAGAGGCAGTCCTTAATACAAATGCCTCCCAGATATTGGCTGGGAGCCATCTTTCCCGGCAGTGCTCTCACACATACCAGGAAATGAAAGGGAGTAGAAGCACGCCAGGAACCGGTTTCAGGGCCAGGGTAGTGCATAAGCTGGCATCGATGCATGGAGAGAAAAGGAGATACCATGCAGGAGCGCCAGATATAGCGCTACAGTTCTTTTTTTATTAAAAATTGATGCAAAGGACCAAGATTTTCTGAAATGAAATAACCCCTTTAATGTTTTATTTTGCATATATATATATATATATATATATATATATATATATATATATATACACACATACAGTCAAGACTAGTGTTGAGCGATACAATCCGATATTGAGAAAGATCGGATAGGATTGGATCGACCGATATCCAAAAAGTATCGTCGATTCCGATCCCGGAAGTCCCATTCAAGTCAATGGGACTGAAATATCGGAATTAAAAAAACCCTTTCTTTCCTTGTAGGTTAATTCTACATGAAGAAAAACAACTAAGAATAATGTAGAAAGTATTGGGGGAGGTGGAGGAGACATTAAAGGCATAGAGGTTTAGCCCAATCAAATGGAATAACAGGAATTAATTTTTTTTTTTAAGACGTTCGGAGTTACAAAGATATTGACTATGTTTACCTCTTTTATATTTTGTCAGATATGTACGTTTCACTAATTCCATGCTCTTCACCTTCTTTTTTACTTCTCCCACACTTTCTCCTTCATGATCCTCAGCAGCAGCAGCATCTTTCTCATCAACTTCTTCTTCACCTTATTCATCTTCTTCTTCTTCACCTTCTTCCTATTATTCTATTTTTTTTTACATTCTTCATATTCTTCTTATTCAACTATTCTTCTTCTTCATATTCTACTTCTTCATCTTCTTCCTATTCTTCTTCATCATATTCTTATTTGTGACAGTCATTCCTGTAGTTGTTATCTATAAAAGTTTGAAGATTACACCTTCCGTTCTGCCTGTTACAAAAGATTTACAACAGGATTTGTCCATGTTCAGTTTGGCCTGCAGCAGCAGGCATTTTCCAGGGGCACCACGAGGAGGAACGGACTCACCCCCATACACTGCTTAGTCTTCTTCTGCTTATAATTTAGATAATATCTTTTGCTCTGATTTTTAGCTTCTGCTTTTAGTTCTTCTGCTTTTTGTTCTTCTGCTTCTTGGTCTTCTGTCTCTTGTTGTTCTGCATCTTGGTGGTTGTCTTCATGTTCTTTGTCCTCTTGGTCATCTTCTTCAGGGTCATCTTTTTGGTCTTCTTCGGTGTGGTCTTCAGGGTCGTCGTCTTCAGGGTCGCCGTCAGGGAGATCCAGAGTGAGAACCAAAAACCATTTCCACAAGCTTGAACTTGGAAAAGTAGCAGAAGGTACAAGAAGGCTGAGGAACTGCTGAGAACCAGCTGACGGTACTGGAACCCGGATGGTTAGCAGAAGGAACAAGAGCAAATGGAACTAGCGAGGACCAGCTGACGGTGCTGGAACACGGCTACTAAGCAGGAGGTACCTGTGCTACAAAGCACTACCAAGGACCAGCAGACGTTGCTGGAACTCGGATACCGAGAAGGAGGCACCTAAGCCAAAGGCACTACCGAGAACCAGCTGACGGTGCTGGAACCCAGATGGGCAGCAGAAGCTGCAAGAGCCAATGGAACTAGCGAGGATCAGCTGACGGTGCTGGAACCCGGAGGGGCAGCAGAGGGAACAAGAGCCAATGGCACTACCGAGGACCAGCTGACGATGCTGGAACACGGTTACTAAGCAGGAGGTGCCTGTGCAACAAAGCACTACCAAGGACCAGCAGACGTTGCTGGAACTCGGATACCGAGAAGGAGGCACCTAAGCCAAAGGCACTGCTGAGAACCAGCTCACGGTACTGGAACCCGGATAGGTAGCAGAAGGTACCCATGAAAAACAAAGTTGCAAGGCCGCGAGCCGGCCGCTGTTACCAAAACCCACAATCCTACAGGGAATGCTTGTCCTATTGGCACTACAGAACCAGCCTTTATTGCCAGATCCAGCAGCCCACATAGGAAGCACCTAAACTGCAGGCACCATAGAGTCGGCTAACCTGACCGCAACACGACAGGACAACGTATTGCTGGCAAAGTGACTTTGACACTGCCCGGAAACAGCTGGCATGCTGGAACCAGGCTGGGCAGGAGGGAGTACCCATGCCAAAGACACTGCCGGGAACCAGCTGGCAGTGCTGGAACCCAGGGTGAATACTACAAACTGAGTGGAGACAGAGGCCTAATTGGAGCAAGTTTAAAATCTGTAGTTGTGTGAGTGTGGACAGAGCAGGAGAAATTGCCGAACACACAGCTGGGGATCATCTGACATTACTGAACCCCAATAACACTGGAGCATATGTTGACTGTGCAGATGACACTTCTGAGCAGCAACTGGTGGTGCTGGAGCCCAGGGTTAATACTATAAGCATAGTGGAGCCAGAGGCCTAATTGGATCAAGATTGATATCTGTTGTAGACTACAACAGATTTTAAACTTGCTCCAATTAGGTCTCTGGCTCCACTCTGTTTCTAGTATTTACCCTGGGCTCCAACACCGCCAGTTGCTGCTCAGAAGTGCCATCTGCACAGTCAACAATTGCTCCTGTGTTATTGGGGTTCAGTAACGTCAGCTGATCCCCTGCTGTGTGTCCGGCAATTTCTCCTGCTCTGTCCACATTCTAGTGTGAATATCTGATGTAGTTTGAATGTGGAGGGAGCTGGAGATATTGCCGGACACACAGCAGGGGAGCAGCTGGTGTTACTGAACCCCACTAACACAGGAGCTAGTATTTTTCTCTGTGCAGACGTACTTCTGAGCAACAACTGGTGGTGTTGAAGCCCAGGATCAATCAAGGAGTAGACTGAGGCCTACTTGGAGCACATTTAATATCTGATGTAGCTTGAATGTGGAGGGAGCAGGAGATTTTGCCGGACCCACAGCAGGGGAGCAGCTGGCGTTACTGGACCTCCACTAACACAGGAGCTAGTGTTTTTCTCTGTGCAGATGGCACTTCTGAGCAACAACTGGCGGCGTTGGAGCTCAGGATCAATCATGGCGTAGGCTGAGGCCTACTTGGAGCAAGTTTAATATCTGATGTAGTTTGAATGTGGAGGGAGCAGGAGATATTGCCGGACACACAGCAGGGGAGCAGCTGGCGTTACTGAACCCCACTAACACAGGAGCTAGTGTTTTTCTCTGTGCAGACGGCACTTCTGAGCAACAACTGGTGGTGTTGGAGCCCAGGATCATTCATGGAGTAGGCTAAGGCCGAATTGGAGCAAGTTTAATATCTGATGTTGGGATGAATGTGAAGGGAGCAGGAGATATTGCCGGACACATCAGGGGAGCAGCTGGCGTCACTGAACCCGACTAACACTGGAGCATGTGTTTTTCTATGTGCAGATGGCACTTCTGAGCAACAACTGGCGCTGTTGGAGCCCAGGGATTACAGTTCAGGTGGTAGAAACATGAACACAACGGGAGACCTGGATACTGTTGCCAACCAATTATTTATTCTGGAAGAGGGCTGGCAAATTCCGGCGAGATCCAGGCCTTGTTCATTTTCAGAAAAGTAAGCCGGTCAACGTTATCGGAGGATAGTTGCGTGCGACTGTCTGTTAGTATACCACCTGCGGCACTAAAGACGCGTTCCGATAATACACTAGCAGCAGGGCAAGCCAGCACCTCCAATGCATACTGGCTAAGCTCTGGCCATATATCCAGCTTAGAGACCCAAAACTTGAAGGGGCAAGAGCCGTCTTGGAGTACACTGAGAGGGCAAGACATGTAGTCTGTCACCATCTGACGGAAACATTGCCTCCTGCTGACTGGAGCCACATTTGGGCCATACTGGTTTTGCCTTGTGCTGAGGCGCTGCCTCTGCTCCCTCTTTGTGCAGAGCTTCCTACACTGCCTCGACGCACAGAGCTGCTTTGTAAAGCACTAGCAGCACTACTCTCGGGTGGAATGGAGAACATGATGGAATGCACCAGTGTGTCTTGGTACTCCCGCATTTTACGCTCCCGGTTCAACGGTGTTATGAGGCTTTGTAAGTTGTCCCGGTAGCGAGGATCTAGGAGTGTGTACACCCAATAATCAGCCGTGTTGAGAATGTGGGCGATGCGGCGGTCGTTTCTCAGGTACTGCAGCATGAAATCAACCATGTGTTGCAGACTCCCAACTGCCCAAGAAATGCTGTCCCCTGCTTGAGGCGTCATCTCTGCCTGCTCTGCATCACCCCACCCTCGCTCTACATACTGACTACTAGAGCATTGTGTACCTCCCTCCTCTGGAGAGATGTCTTCCTCCTCCATTGACTCCTTCTCATCCTCCTCACAAAGTGTCCCCTGCCTAGGCCTTTGTGAGGAACCACGTTGCGCAGACTGTCCAGAAGAAGATGGCATTTGTGACTCCTCATCCTCCACCTATTCCAAAACCTCCTCTCTTAGTGCTTGCAGTGTTTTTTGAAGCAGGCAGATAAGGGGGACAGTCATGCTGACTAGTGCATCATCTGTACTCGCCATCCGCGTGGAATCACTGAAGGCACGCAAAACGTGGCAGATGTCCTTCATAGAGGCCCACTCAGTGGTGCTGAAGTGTGACCGGCGCACAGTGCGACTTGTTTGCGCCTGATGCAGCTGGTACTCCATTACTGCTGCCTGCTCCTCACTCAACCGCTCCAACATATGTAACGTTGAATTCCACCTGGTGGGTAGGTCACATATGATGCGATGTTCCAGAAGGTGGAATCGGCGCTGCAGAGCTGCAATGCGCGATCTTTCCATGCTGGAACGCCGCAAGTGAGCGCACTCTATGCGGACCTTGTGCAGCAGTGCATCAAGATCCAGATAGTCCCTCAGAAAGCTCTGCATGACCAAGTTGAGCACATGTGCCAGACATGGAATGTGAGTGAAGTTGCCTAAGCCCAGAGATGCCACCAGATTTCGGCCATTGTCACACACTACCAAGCCTGGCTGGAGATTCGCTGGCACAAACCGCAAGTCGCTCTCTTGCTTGATGGCATTCCAGAGCTCCTGTGCTGTGTGGCTTCGATTCCCCAAAGAAATTAATTTCAGTACGGCCTGTTGACGTTTGGCCATGGCTGTGCTCATATCGGGTCAGCGTTCACGGGTCCATGTGGAGGTAGACCGTGACGGCTCCTGCAGCACTGATTCAGAGGAACTGGAGTATGAGGCGTCAATGTGTACAGACTGGATTCCTGCAATCCTTGGAGTTGGCAGAACACGTACAGCGCCACTCTCAAGATCTGTGCCCGGCTCCACAACATTGACCCAATTGGCAGTGAGGGAAAGGTATCGACCTTGTCCATGGTTACTGGTCCATGCATCGGTGGTCAGGTGGACCTTGCTACTGACGGCGTTTAGTAGCGCATGTTTAATTTTTCCCTCCACATGCTTTTGCAGGGCAGGGACGGCTTGCCTGCTGAAATAAAAGCGGCTGCTCACGGTGTATTGTGGGACTGCCAATGCCATGAAGTTACGGAAGGTGTCAGTCTCCACCAGCCTGAATGAGAGCATTTCAAGGGCCAGTAGTTTTGCAATGCCAGCATTCAGAGCCTGTGCTCGGGGATGGTTTGCCGAGTATGGCCGCCTTTTCTCCCATGCCTGGGCTACCGATGGCTGTAGAGTTGCCTGGGAGTGTGAGGATGACAGGGAATGTGGTGCTGTGAGTGGAATGTCACTGGGTCTCTGGACAACAGTGCCAGAGGTTCTTCCATGGCGATCCTGTGAGGAAGCTGAACCAGCTGTGTGTGAGCTGGAGGAAGAGGCTACAACACGAGCTGAAGAGGTGGTAGGTGGCGCTGTAAGTTGGTCTACGTCTTCAGTGTGTCTATGTAACTCCACCACGTGCTTGGTCCTCACATGTTTCCACATATTTGTGGTATTGAGGTTGCTGACACTTTTCCCTCTTTTGACTTTATGATTACACAGCTTGCATTTGACAAAGCAAATGTCATCTGCAACTGTGTCAAAAAAGGACCATGCACTGCAAGACCTGGGAGCGCCCGTTTTAGGTTTTGGAAGAGAAATGCTCCTAACGGGTGCCGAAGTGGAGGCTATAGGCAACCAAGTCTGCCCCCTCCCTCTCCCTCCTGTTTTGGGCATTCGGGGAATCTCTTCCTCAGAGCTGCTCCCACCACCTTCCTGTTCATCACGCCATGATGGGTCAATGACCTCATCATCTACACTCCCCTCTTCAAACACCTGCTTCTCCTGGGTAGTCTCGCCAGCACAGTACGCACCAGAAAGTGGCACCTGAGTCTCATCATCTGATGCGTACTGAGGTGTGCTGACCATAGGCACTGGCCCACCTGCCTCTTCAGATTCAGAGGGACAAAGCAGTTGCGCATCACTGCATACGCCCTCTTCTTCACATTCTAGAATGCTGCTTGGCTGGCCCCCTGTTTCCAAGCCAAGAGATTCAGAGAACAGAAGTAGAGATGGCTCCTGTCCAGGGCTCTCTGACTGCCTGGGCAATTTGGCAGTGGTGAAGAGACCGATGGTTGCTCTTCAGTGCTCTGGCCCTGAGAGGATGTGGAAGTAATTGAAGTCGATGTGTTAGCTGCCATCCATCCGACAACGGCTTCAATTTGTTCGTCCCGCAGCAGTGGGGAACGGCGAGGTCCTACAAAGCTGCGCATAAAGGACTGTCGCCTGGTAAAACTGGGTGATGTTGAGTTACTGGTGCCCACAGCGGGCACAGAATCCCCACGTCCTCTCCCTGCTGAAACTCCATGCCCACGACCACGTGCCTTACTCCCTGCCTTCTTCATCTTGGTAGACTGATAAAGATAGGCAGAAAAGTACTAAGGGGGGGCTTAGTGTGCTTATTCCTGAACAGCTGCTAACAGGTATAAGAAACACTAATTTTATAAAGTGTGTGGACTACACTTTAATATGAGCTAATGTGGCCTACACAACTGTCAAGTGGAGTGTTTGGTGAACTTTATTTACGTGTTTTTTTAAAAAAAAAGCAAAAAAGGATGTGACCAAAGATGTGAAAGCGATAGTATCACAAACTTTTTGGAGCTATTACAATGCCGGAAGGTAACCTACAATGCAATAGATGAGGCTCCAAAAATAGGCTAATACTAATCTGGCTGCGGCTGCAGGGCACAAGCCAGAAAAAAGGCTCCTCTATCTATTCCTATATAGTGTTTGCAACCAACCAATGTAGATGGATACGGATGGAAGCACACTAATAGGAGAAAAGAATCAGGAAAAATGAGCTGCAATAAAACAAAAAAGGACTATGTATGAGGCAGTGACGCACGCTGAGTGGACTACAACCAGAGGTGGCTGCAGAACACACTACAACGTGAGCTGCACTCACACACAGAGACCTCACAGACAGCCGTGAACAGTGCAGAGAACTGGGTACTAGCACTGAAAGGCTGCAGAAAGGCTCCGCTGTCTACTCCTATATCAAGGGGCATGATAGCATGTTTGATGACGGAAGAAGGGTCTCACTCTCATCACAAGTGCCTCCGATGAGAAATATTAATTAACGTAACATTGTTTTTCACTTATTGACCATGAGGTACATGTGTCAGAAGCAGGTTTTGAAAACAAGTGCAAGAAGAAGAAAAGGAGCTTGTATGGGAAGGGAATGGGATGGATGTGATCACCAATTTTAAAAAAAATCGTGTTGGGTGACTTTAGGTTGGGATACTGTCATCTGGAGGGCTTAAATACTGTTGCAAAATCCAGTCCTTTTTAAATTTTATCAGAGTCAGCCTGTCTGCATTCTCTGTAGTCAACCGTGTGCGTGTATCTGTGATTGCCCCAGCGGCACTGAAAACACGCTCTGACATCACACTAGCAGCAGGGCAGGCCAGCACCTCCAAGGCATAGAAGGAGAGGTCGGGCCAACTATGCAGCTTGGATACCCAGTAATTAAATTGTACAGAAGCATCAGGAAGGACACAGGTATGGTCACTTAGATAGTCGTTGACCATCTTGTTCAACTTCTCCCTCCTTGACTTTGCTACTGTTGCAGCTAGTCCTTGGTGATGATCCAGTTTATTGAAAATGGCCCCTTTTGTGGACATTTTACCACCATCACTTTTGGACCT
The DNA here is from genome assembly GCF_039654945.1 of Dendrobates tinctorius. Taxonomy (NCBI): domain Eukaryota; kingdom Metazoa; phylum Chordata; class Amphibia; order Anura; family Dendrobatidae; genus Dendrobates; species Dendrobates tinctorius. Next base: position 6,062,077 of record NW_027361708.1, read on the forward strand.
GCTTGGCATATCTCTCCCCATTAATGCATGCTGTTGCACAGAGCTGGTATCTCTGCTAGCAGTGGAGTCTGAGGGTGCTGTTGCCATCAAATTATCGACAACGGCCTTCTTGAAGGATTCCATCTTGAAACCCCTTGGTGACTGCAACAGTAGCAAAGAAAATTTGTCCTTGTACCGTGGGTCTAGAAAGGTGGCCAACCAGTAAAGGTTGCTATTGAAAATGTGAATTACGCGAGTGTCTTGGCACAGACAGTCAGATATGAAGTGTGCCATGTGTGCCAAGCTGCATAGAGGCAAATTTTCTGTGACTCCTGAAGGAGGAACAATACCCATCCTCTCCTCACACTGACACTCCTCCTCCACCTCTTCCTCTTCAGCCCACCCATGCTGGACAGACATGAAGCTGGGGATTGGAGATTGGATTCCCCTCTGTAGAATGACGTGTCCCCACGGAACCACTGAAAAAGAAGTCCTATCCCTCCTCATTTTCATCATCCTCTTCATCCCCCAATGTTACCTGATGATATTGGCTGGGCTGGGTAGGATCACCCATTGTGAAATCTTGCTCCATACCCAGTGTCACAATGACCCATCCTGTGTAACATGACTCGCAGGCCGGTAACTCAAACAACAAGACGCGGCACGTGAAGCTGTCCTGTGTGACACGGCCCGCAGGCCGGTAACTAAAGCAACAAGACACGGGGAAAGGGGAAACAGTTACAATGGTGGGCCCTGCGATAGGGAAAGGGGATGTGGAGACCTTCTGCACTCCCCTGAGTTAGTGTGCCAAACGCTCCTAACATTCCCTATGCCGCTTCCGCACCGGGCGCCGATCAGGAACCTGTCACCCTAGCACACCCTACACCTATCCCTTGCTAGGGAGCTGGGTGACACAGGCACTGGCCCCACCACTGTACTAATACACAATAAGGAAAAACACAAACAGGGAAACACCACTTAGCTTTACTCTGTTGCTCTTGCTCCTGGCAACAGAGTCCACCACCAGAATGCAGCTCTCCTCCTGAAAAGCTGCCACCAAGCTTTGTCAGAGCTACAAGGAAATCCCCTCAGACTCCTTCCACACCAGGGCTAGCACAGTGCTGCATGGAACGCTCTCCAGCTCCTTCCTTCACCAAGGATGGTTGAAATGAACACTATCACCAACCCTGATTGCAACACCTGTGACTCTTTCATAGCAGAGCCAGAGCAATCACACCTGCATTATAATCATGTGCACTTAACTAAAGAAACCTGAGTGCAATGATGCTCACCACCACCGGGGGCAGACATGACCAGTCTGCCCACAGTACAAACATGCCGACACCACTCCCCAAACTGTAGGCAGCTCCGAATACAAACTAGCTCCTCCTACTTGCATGGGTTGATCTGGAGACTTGGAATGGACTGGGCAGGCTCTCATAAAATGGCCTGGCTTCCCACAGGAAAAGCATACCCCCCACCATGACGAGCCACAGACACCCCCTTTTTGGTATCAATAACACCGGGCTTTCTGGGTTCCTCCGTCCACACTGGTGGGTCCTCCTCCCTAGTGAGGACATCAGGGGGCACTTTTTGTATATGTCTTTCCCTAAGGCATCTATCCACCCAGATGGCAAGGGACATGGCGGCCTCCTGCAACCTGGGGGCGGCGTACTGCACCAGAGTATCCTGCAACTTTGGAGACAAACCCTGCACAAATTGACTCCTAAGTGCAGGGTCATTCCACTGAGTGTTAGTGGCCCGCCTCCTAAACTCTGAGCAGTACTCCTCAGCAACCCAGGCTTCCTGTTTACACCTACGGAGTTGGGATTCCGCCAGGGCGATGCCATCATGATCCCCATACACAAGCACCAAAGCCGCAAAAAACTCGTCCACGGACTCTAATGATGGAGAATCGTCCGGTAGGGAGAAGGCCCAGGATTGGGGATCCCCTTTAAGAAGGGACATAACGATTCCGACCCGTTGCTCTACACTACCTAATGAACGAGGGCGCAGCCTGAAATACAATTTACAGGCTTGCTGGAATACCAAGAATTGATCCCTCCCTCCAGAAAACCTGTCAGGGAGTGATATCTTGGGTTCTGACTGAGCCTGTCTCTGAACCAAGCCCCCAAAGCCCACCAACTGCTGCAGTTGCTGCACCAACTCACCACGTAGCCCCCTAATCTCATCAGTAAGGGTCTGCAGCATTTGGGCAAAGGTTTGAACTGGGTCCATGGCTCAGCAGGGAAAAAGTTATGGTTGGTGATAATGCCACGATGACCCGTCCTGTGTGACGCGACCCGCAGGCCGGTAACTGAAACAGCAAGACGCGGCACGTGAAGCTGTCCTGTGTGACACGGCCCATAGGCCAGTAACTAAAACAACAAGACATGGGGAAAAGGGAAACAGTTACAATGGTGGGCCCTGCGATAGGAAAAGGGGACTTGGAGACCCCTGCACTCTCCTGAGTCAGTGTCCCTAACGCTCCCTATGCTGGTTCCGCACTGGGTGCCGATCAGGAACCTGTCACCCTGGCACACCCTACACCTATCCCTTGCTAGGGAGCTGGGTGGCGCAGGCACTGGCCACACCGCTGTACTAATACACAATAAGGAAAAACACAAACAGGGAAACACCACTTAGCTTTGCTCTGTTGCTCTTGCTCCTGGCAACAGAGTCCACCACCAGAATGCAGCTCTGCCTCCTGAAACACTGCCACCAAGCTCTGTCAGAGCTACAAGGAAATCCCCTCAGACTCCTTCCACACCAGGGCTAACACAGTGCTGCAAGGAACACTCTCCAGCTCCTTCCTTCACCAAGGATGGTTGAAATGAATACTGTCACCAACCCTGATTGCAAATACCTGTGACTCTTTTATAGCAGAGCCAGAGCAATCACACCTGCATTATAATCATCTGCACTTAACTAAAGAAACCAGAGTGCAATGACGCTCACAACCACCGGGGGCAAACTTAGAGCAAAAGACACCACTGTGTAATAATCCTAATGGCCACCAGGGGCAAAAACCAAACTTAAGCACAGCTTAAGAAAAAAAAAGGTTATCTGGGCTTTTTATCAGTCATGATCCAGCATGGATCATGACACCCAGCTGCTGGGCATGCAAAGATTCCATTTTTTGATTCTGCAGCGATTTTTTTCAGCAGACATAGCATAGGGATGGTTAAGCTGATAATAGCCTGATCACCGCTCACAAGCTTGGTGCAGTACTCAAAGTTATCAAGCACCTCACAAATATCAGCGATCCACACCCACTCGACAGTTGTTATGTGTCTTGGCTGAGTGTCAGTGTGATGGGTATGTTTAAGCTTGTTTTCAGAAAGTGCACTCTGCTGCTCACTTACCCTTGCCAATATATGATATGCTGAGTTCCACCGTGTTGGCAGGTCACAAATCAGTCTGTGGTTTGGCAAATTAAATTGCTTTTGAAGCGCTGCAAGACCGACAATAGCGCTTTAGGAGTGGTGGAGATGGGCGCAAATACGGCGCACTTTCTCAAGTAGGTACAGCAAGTCAGGGTATGTTTTTATAAATTTCTGCACCACCAGGTTCAGCACATGAGCCATGCATGGCACGTGTACCAGCTTCCCGAGCTTTAAAGCCGCCATCAGGTTACGCCCATTGTCGTAGACAACCAGACCAGGTTGGAGTTGCAGTGGGGAGAGCCACTGATTGGTCTGTTTTATTCCTTGCCAAAGCTCTGCTGCAGTGTGCGGTGTGTTACCTAAGCAGATCAGCTTCAGCAGAGCGTTTTGCCGCTTTGCCAATGCGCTGTTGCACAGCTCCCAACTTGGGAGTGATGTGGAGGGTAATTCAGCATAGGATGATCAGGCGGAGGAGGAGGAAGAGGGAAGACTGGATGTATATGATGAGGTGGAAACCCTGATTGAGGTTGGGCCCGCTATTTGTGGCGTGGGTAGGATATGTGTTGAAGATCCAGTTTGAGACTTTGTCCCACCCTCCACCAGGTTCAGCCAGTGTGCCATGACAGAGATGTATCATCCCTGGCCACAAGTAAAGTACTTGTCCACGTGTCTGTTGCAAGATGGACCTTCCCGGTTGCAGCGTTAGTGAGAGCACGCTTTAGATTAAGACGTGCTGGTGTAACATGGGGAGAGCACAGCGGGAAAAATAGTGCCGGCTGGGAACCGAGTATCGTGGGGCAGCCACAGCCAAAAGATCATGGAAAGACTTTGTCCCCACAAGCCTAAATGGCAACATCTCCCCGGCTAGCAACTTGGCAATGTGCGCGCTCTGTATTTGTGCTTGTGGGTGCGTGGCTTGGTATTTATGCCTCCTTTCATACATCTGGGGCACGGACAATTGGATGCTTTCCTGGGACAAACAAGTGGATGAGCTTGTTGTGGCTTGTGTCTGTGCAACTGCAGCTTGTGAGCAAGAGGTATGATGATCACCTGCTTCCTGCCCAGCAGATTGGAGAAGCCGTATCACAGGCGACATGGCAGTGGTTTGACCCGCAGTCGCAGACACCTATTTGGTACCCTGTTGTTCAGCCCACTTACTAGGGTGCTTGGCTGCCATGTGTTTCCGCATACTGGTGGTGCATTGGTGCCTTTGCCCTGGCCTCTTCTCAGCTTCCTATGGCAGATGCTACAGATGACAACATTTGGTTCAGAAGGATTATGGGAAAAAAATTTTCAGACAGCGGCTGCATGCACCCTTGCCTTGACTTGGGGCACAGAGGGATTGCTCTTGGCAACAGTTGACACACTTTGCACTCTGCTCAAACCAGTAGCCCTTGGTGCCTTTGTTGGTGCTACGTATCCACCTTCATCCTCTGTGCTGCTGTGCTGGCAATGCGTGCCAACGACCCAGGTCTGATGGATGGTCTCATCATCGACCACCTCATCGTCCATGTCATCCTCCTTCCGTGTTGATATTGGTGACGGGACAGATGGCAACTGTGTGTCATCACCATCAGCCTCCACCTCTTCACCCGGTATATCACGTGGATGAAAGTGGCTTTCTTCTGGACGTGGGGTTTCAAATATTTGGCCATCTTCAACAGACGATACCCCCTCACGTTCCTCTTCAATGTCGCGTGGTGAGAGGCCAGAGGCAATGAAAGAAAATGGACTAAACAGATCCTCTGAGTGACCAAGGTTAGGGTCAAATGTTTCCTGTGACTCCTGACCGGGTGATGAACTAGGAACAGGTTGAGAATAGGATGACCCAGCGTTATCTGTATGGACAGAAGACTGCTTTTTCATGGACGATTGGGTGCTGCTAGAACATTTCGTGGAGGCCTTGTCAGCCATCCAAGACAGTATCTGCTCTTGTTCTTCTGGCTTCCAGGTCCGTTTATGTTCCAGACCGGGAAATTTCGCCAGGAAACTAGATGCATCAACCTTCTTCAATCTACCAGACTCTGTGCCTTGTTGGGCATCAACGACGCCACATCCACGTCCCTGTCCCTTCACAACAGCCTTTTTAGTAATTTTGGATTTTTCTGCCATAGTTGCAGATGTTCAGATGCAAATATTGGGGAACAAGGAGCAGTTAGTGCATTGTGGAAGGTAGCACTACAGCCTAGTACTGCTTTGTGTTTTGCAAACAGCACCGCAGCAGCAGAAAAAAATTGCCCTGAGGTTTAAGGTGAGATTATGCACCCCAGGAACCACACAAGACAGCGGTGCTGCCATTAAAATATTGCCCTGAGGTTTAAGGCTAGAATACGCACCTCAGACACCACACAAGACAGCGGTGCTGGCTGCGTGTCAGTTGTGCAGTACCGTGTGTGCTATTCGCTGTGAACGCAGCACGGCAGCAGCACAAAAAAACTGCCAAGCAGGGGTAAATGTGACCTAAAAAAAGCTGGGAAAATGGTCACTACTCAGTCCCTGACCTTTTACTTTCAGCTCTGAAAAGAGCTTTTGGGTTTCACAGAGGATTTCCGGCTGATTTGAACCAAAAAACACAACTCTCCCTAGCAGCTGCTCACACTCTCCCTACACTAGCTGTGTTCTGCATGCAATGTGCTGAAAATGGCGGCGGCAGGGCTTAGTGCCAGGCTATGATGACTCATAGGACGCTGGGCGGCCAGCCAATCATAGTAATGCCGCCCACAACCAAGAAGGGTGCGGCATTACTGTGATTGGCAGCCGAATAGCGAGGTGAGTAGTGAAATACTCGCTATGGTTCGAGTACCGCGAGTACCGCATTACTCGCCGAGTACCGAATACCCACGAATATGCTCGCTCATCCCTAGAAAAAAATTATCAGAAGAGTTGTCCAAGAGCCAAGGACCCCATGGAATCAGCAGGTACAATTGTTTCAAAGAAAACTATAGGTACTGCGCTCAACCTCCATGACGTGAATACACACTTACCAAGCAAAACTCCATTTCTGAACTAAAAATGTAACGCTGTTACCCTTTGCAAGGATGCCATCAAACACGATGCCCCGGCCACGCTATGTGGTTCCTAGCGTGCTCTTTGCCTTCTGCTGTAGTGATAGAAAAATATCTTATCATGAATGAGGTGAAAAGCACCATGACAAAGACAAATACCTGAAGTTGGTGCTTGGTATAACATTTATCTATGTTAGGGGCTAACTCAAAAGTATGGCAATAACAAAATCCTAAGAGACATAGGATTATAGTGTAGTTTAGTGTAGGCTAAATCTCACACTACTCCGCATTATCGGCTCCTAGAGGTCTGAATAGCAGAGAAGCTCTTATGCAGAACATTTGCACCTCATTAGTGGCTCACTGGGTCAAGAGATCTATGATACAACATGTCCACTGTACTGTATATTGCACAGGGAATGGAACCTCCATATTTTATTCATTTCAGTAATACAAGCTGAATAACAAGTGTTTTCTTTGTGTTAGCAATAGTTGTGTTTTTTATCTGATATCATCTCTTTTCCTTCACTCCCTGTCTTTTCTGCCTGCGACGTATTATATTGCTGGTGGAGTACACCTTGATGTACAGTAATAACTCCATAGGTACAATGGACAGTGGATCATTCTGGTGACTCAAAATGTCGGCTCACATTATGCTGTACAGTTTATGGGCCATTCTTCCTGCAGCCTTGTCATTAAGCACATTGCTTCATTATTTAACTCCTTTTAGAATAGTGAAGTGATCTTCTTCATCATTATTACTATAGCGTATATCCTCAAAAATAGGACAAAATTTGGACCAAAGCCCCCACAATCATGTTGCTCAGATACATGGTTCCCAGTGGCATGGACAGACAAAAATCTACAGGGTGGGCCATTTATATGGATACACCTGGGTGGGCCATGTATATGGATGTGCCTAAATAAAATGGGAATGGTTGGTGATATCAACTTCCTGTTTGTGGCACATTAGTATATGGGAGGGGGAAAACTTTTCAAGATGGGTGGTGGTGACCATGGCGGCCATTTTTAAGTTGGCCATTTTGGATGCAACTTTATACCCACCTAGGTATATCCATATAACTGGCCCACCCTGTATAAGTCTCACATAACATGCAGCAATAAAATGATTTTTTTACTGATACTTATAAATAATTACGTCTTACATACAGTTACAAAATAAATATTATCTCTATACTGGTATTGAGCAAAATCCATAATACCAAGACCAATGGTATCAATAATGCCAGTATGCAAGGAAAAAGTAATGCCTCCTCACCATGACTATATATTGCATCCACATAGCGTCTAAACATAACCTCCACTATATCAAGACAAATAATATCACATAGGCTATGTTCACACGTTGCATTTTTGCATATTTTTATGCATATTTTAAACTGTGTTTCACAGTACCAGCAAAGTCTGAGATTTTAGAAATCTCATGCACACACATTGGGTTTATTTTCCTGACTGATTTGTAAAATTGCTGCTTTTTTGCAAACTGCAGCATTTCACTTCTTTCACGCATAGGAAACAAGGGTGAGTTTCAAAAACGCAGCAAAAGTGCAACAAGAAGCACTGGAAAAACACAATGTGTTAACATAGCCATACAAAGAACAAATTCTGCCAAGTAACACCATAACCACATACAGTATTTGCAGCATATTCAGTGGTGACCGAATATTACTACCATATTGATCTTTAACAAAAACTTATCTACTGATATTATCACTGGTGACATTATACACAGAATATAACACAGGTAAATCCAATGACTAACCTTCAACATTTCTAAATGAAGTTGTCCTGTCTTTAGCTAAATGAATGGGATTCATATAGCTTAACAAGCAGCTAAACCCCTATACCGGGGTCCAATAAGGGAGACTGTAGTTGAATCTGTGGTTTATTGAACATAGGTATATAGATGGTGAAACTACAATTCAAGACAGATACATAGAATCAGTGCTGTGTCCAAAGGAATACACAATATACATAGGTATACACAATCTGAACTACTAGCTGAATGGGGGAACTAACTAAGCTGACTTATATGAGAGATAGGGATGTATAGAGGGAACATGTCACAAACCAGCTATGCTAATGCAGGGGGAGATGAGGGATGAGGTGCTTCCAGTATGCAGACTTGATGGAAAATGGCAGACTGAAGAGAAAAAGGGGGCTGGGATAGACCATGGTACTTTGCAAACTTACCCAGGATACATTGTGGATTGGAGGAAAAATCAAGAACGAAAATGAAACTAACACTGTAGTTATTGTTTTTGGCCACTAGATGGAGCTGGAAACAATAAACATTAAAATGTATGGCAAGCTGAGCATTATAACTGAATTTATGTTATGAGAATAAACAGTTAAGAGTCATTAATTATGTAGGAGACAGAACACTCCCCGTCTGGAATTGAACAGATGCCACCATTCTTATCCTCTGAACATAACTACAGAACCAGCTCAGTCACTAGTCTGGAGAATGGTCTTAGCTCCATCTCCTTTGGCTATCCTAAGATTAGGCCTGGTAGATTGGCACTTCCTCTGTGGCTGCAGGGTAGACAAGCGTTGTTTGCGCCACCTGTCCCAGAATGCAGTGGCAAGACTTTGCACCTGCCTACATTGGCGCTTGTGGAGGGCCTTAACATCGAATCCTCCTGGAGGGGCACTGGATAGTCCTGTTTTCTGTGTTAGAAGAGTAGCTGGAGTCTTTGTATGACGTGTAGACACCTGAGGGTGGATTTCAGCACCTGAGTCCTCTCTCACAAGTTCAAAGGTGTCTGGACAACGTTCCTCAGTGTACAATGGTTGTGGTCCTGAGAGCCATGTTGTGCTCTCTAGTCGACTTGCGTCAACTGCTCTAGTTGCATGCTCTGCATGGTTTTGGTCCGTGGGGATGTAATGCCACTGTTTTGGATGAACTGATCTCCTAATTCGTACAACAACTCTGTTGTTGATATAAACGTAGAATCGCCTGGTTTCATTGTAGATGTATCCCAGGACTACTTTGTTGTCAGAGTAGAACTTGGCTTGTGTCAGGTTGATATCCATCTCGGATGCAGTGAACTTTGCTAACTCGATGGCTAAGACTGCAGCACAAAGTTCTAACCTCGGTATGGTGTGCTCTGGTTGTGGAGCAAGTTTGGCCTTCCCCATAACGAATCCAATGTGGCTCTGACATTTGGAGTCCACAGTTTTGAGATAGGCAACAGCAGCAATTGCTTTGACAGAAGCATCTGTAAATACGTACAGTCTTTGGCTCTGTATCTCTGTAGACGGCACAGGGGTGTATGGCCTTGACACCTTCAGGTTGGAGAGAGCTGCTAAAGAGTTCTTCCATGCTTCCCACTGGGTTCTCTTATCGGGTGGCAGAGGTGCATCCCAGTCAGAAGTCTCCTTAGTTAAGGCTCATAGTATGGCTTTGCCTTGTATAGTAACAGGAGCTGTAAATCCTAAGGGATCGTACAGGCTGTTGATGGTAGACAGGACACCTCTGCGTGTGAAAGGCTTTTCTTCCTGGCTGACCTGAAAGGTAAAAGTGTCTGACTGTAGATTCCAGAGAAGCCTGAGGCTGCGTTGCATTGGTGTGGGGTCTGATCCCAGGTCCAGGTCTCTGAGACCATTAAACAAGTCTTGTGAATGCTTTCATGAGTTCTTGGCTGTTTGAGGCTATTTTGTGAAGCCTGAGGTTGGAGTAAGCAAGCATCTTCTTGGGCTCTCCTGAGAAGAATGATGGCAGTCTCATTTGAAGGCATGGCTTTCAGACAGTCATCAACATAAAAGTCTTTTTCTATGAATTGTCTGACATCTGATCCGTATTCTGTTTCTCCTTCTAGAGCTGACCTTTTGAGTCCATAGATGGCGACTGCAGAAGAAGGGCTATTGCCAAAGATATGCACTCTCATGCGGTACTCTGTGACCTCTTTAGTAGGATCATTGTCTCTGTACCAGAAGAATCTTAGGAAGTTCCTGTCTCTCTCTCTTACAAGGAAAAAATGAAACATTTGCTGGATGTCAGCGATGAAGGCAATGGAATCCTTACGGAAGTGCATAAGTACTCCCAGCAGTTTGTTATTGAGGTCTGGTCCTGTCAGTAGATCATCATTCAGGGAGACATCATCAAACTTAGCACTGGAGTTGAACACCACTCTAATCTGGCCCGGTTTCTTAGGGTGGTATACTCCAAACATGGGTAGGAACCAGCATTCTTCAGAGTCTTTGAGAGTGGGAGCTATTTCTGCATGGCAGTTCTCAAATATCTTTGACATGAAGGAGAAGAAGTGATCTCTCATCTCTGGCTTCTTTTGCAGATTATGTTTGAGAGAGGAGAAACATTTTCATGCCTGATCTCTGTTGTTTGGTAGACATGGTCTGTAGGTTCTGAAGGGAAGAGGAGCGACCCAGCTGTTGGTCTCATCTTTTACAAGTCCCTTGTCCATTACCTCTAAGAATAACTTATCCTCTACCGACATTGCTACTTGGTTGTCTTGCTTAGTTCTCTGGAAGACTGTGCACCCCAACTGATCCTCATAGCTTCCCGATACCATACTTCTATCATGAATAAGGTCTGTTAAGTGATTGGGTAGTTGGATGCTGTGTGGTAGTTCCTTGACATGGAACTCGTTGTTGCAAGGTTGAAACAGAGATGGGCATCCTTTCTCCAATGTATTTGTTAGCATACTTGTCACAGAAGATGGGGCGTGCATGTGTCCCAAACATACGTTTCCTATTATGACCCATCCTAGGTCGAGCCTTTGGGCATAAGGTGCATTGTAGAGTCCACTGATATGACTTCTCACTTTATGAACCTGTAGGATATCTCTTCCCAACAGCAGCATTATCTGTGCCTGATGGTCGAGCTCCGGTGTAAGGTGAGCTATGCGTTTTAAGTGATGGATTGCCACATCTGGCATAGGGATTTCAGATCTATTGTTTGGGATCTGGTTACACTTGATGATTGTAGGTAGTGGCAGGCAGAATTGTCCATCTAAGGACTCAATTTGGTAGTCAGTGGCTTTCCTACCTGCTGTTGTCACGGTACCTGCACATGTCTTTAATGAGTAAGGAGTGCTTGGTCCTTTGATGTTGAATAGGTCAAAGAATGTTGATCTAGCCAGGGATCGATTACTTTGATCATTCAAATAGTATACAGTCTCACAGCTTTGTCTCTATGGCCCTCTGGGTACACTCTGACAAGGCATATTTTTGAACAAGACCTACTGTCTATTGTCCCTTTACAGACTTCAGTACATTGTGAAGTGATTTCTGGCATAGCTGCATCAGTGCTAGTTTCCTCCCCACCATGCTCACTGTCAGCTGGCGTGTTCTGTGCACTCCATGGAGCTGGGCCAGGGTGTAGGGCAGTGTTGTGATCTGTGGTACCACATTCTGTGCATTTTATGCTGACCTTACAATCCTTGGCGAGATGAGTGGTGGATGAGGAGCACTTGTAGCAGATAACGTTCTCTTTCAGGAAGCTTTTGCGATCCAGCATAGATTTTCCTCTGAAGGCTCTGCAGTTCAGGAGAGGATGAGGCTTCTGATGGAGCGGGCACTGCTTGTCATGTTCTTGTACCTTTGTCTCTGATTGAGAGTGGCCAGCAGACCTGTAATTGGAACTTGGAGAAGAAACATTAGCCTTGTGCACTGCCACAGATGTTCTGCGTGGGTTTGCAGCTAGTAGTGGTGCGGCATATGACATTGCAAAGTCAAAGCTGGGATAATTTCTGATTGTCGCTTGTTCATTTATAAAGTCTACAAAAACAGAGAAGGGAGGTAATGAAACACTGTGTTTGTATTTGTACGTGGAATCTCCTGTAGATTGTAGGGCAACTTTTGGACTATAGGGTTAACACCTTTGGCTGTGTCGAGGTATGCAAGTCCTGGTAGGTCACCTTCACATTTGGTAACTAGGACCTCTTGTAGCAGGTCACCTAGCTCTATAAATTTTGGGAGACCTTTGTTAGATATTTTAGGAAAGTCATCGATTCTTTTGAACAAGGCTCTCTCTATGACCTCTGCTGAGCCGTAACACTCATCCAGCCTCTTCCAGATCTCTTTGAGACTGATTTGAGGGTAATTTATGATAATGTTTCTGATTCTTACTGCATGTTTGACTGACTCTTCTCCTAGGTATTTGACTAAGAGGTCTATCTCTTCCCTGTGTTGCAGCCCCAAGTCTCTAGTAACATTTTGGAAGGAAGCTTTCCAAGCTCTGTAACCTTCAGTGTGGTCAGTGAATTTCATGAGACCCTTAGTAACCAGATCACGTTGTGTGAAGATCCTAGCAAGTTCTGATATGAACCGGTTGTCAGCAGAGTATACTTGTGATGGGTCACCCTGATAGTGATGTGAGGTGCGTTCATAGATGTTAGTATCCTCAGGGTGGCGCCAGCCGGTGTCATATTGCTTCAGTCTGACGTGTGGTGTGTCAGCAAGGTTTACGTTGGTTACCTGGTGAGGGGCAAGGTAGACAGCCGAGTTGCTTTTTTCCACGTTTTTCTGGAGCTGAGCTTCATGATGACTCTCACTCGTTTCACTGGATGTGTCGTGCTCTTGGTTATAGTTTGGATCAGGAAGTTCATTAACATATTGAGATGTGCGTTGTTGTGAATCTTGTAGCAGCAACTTCAGGCATGATGTACTGCTACGGCTATGCAGCCCAGGGTTGTGCATGGCTTCTAGTGCTTCTGCCTCTGCCAGTGCTGCAGCAGCCTCTCTTTTTACCACTAGGCTCTCTAAGGCAGCATCCACACATGCCTTCTCTAACTGTATCTTTCTCTCTTGCTCATCTCTTTCTAGGCATAACCTTCTCTCCTGCTCCTCTCTTTCTAAGCGTGACCTCTCTGTCTCTATGTGTGACTTTCTCTCTTGGTCTTCTGTTGTGAGTTCAATTTCCCCTTCACAATTGAGGTCTGATGAACTCCCTCTTCTGGTGAAGGAAGGTAGTGAGGCTGATTACCAAGCACCTGAGCAGAATGATGATGTCTGGGTGAGCTGAATTCCTTTTTGCTCTGTCTTCAGAAAATACCTGAGTACTGATATAGTCTTTTTGAAGCCTAGCGTCTTCAGGGCTTTTTTCCCTATCAGTCTGTTGGCTCTTGTTTTGATAGGGTTTTTGGTGGATTGCAGACAGCAGCTTTTCTATCCTGTCCTATTTAGTTACCTTGGGCCCCATCATTTGCTCAGCCTATCTTTCTATCTGTGTGAGTGTTTTTTCATCTTGCTTCACCGTCATTATATGTTGGGGGCTGCCTATTGCTTTGGGGTCTGCTCTGGGGCAGTTTAGATTTCCCTTTCTGTCTTTAGGCTATTTAGTTCTCCGGCTGTGATCGAGGGGTCTAGGGCACCGTAGGAACCCCCCACGGCTACTGCTAGTTGTTGATAGGTTCAGGGGTCTGCAATCCAATAGCTGCCAACTTCTCTGGTTTTCTGGACTTAGCTAGTATTTCTGTTTTTGCCTCCTATGATGACTGATTCATAACAGAATCACCCGCCATACCGCCGATCCTAGGGTACTCAATAGCAAGAAAGAATTGTAAAAAAAAAAAAAAGTGTGTATATTTTTTCCTCTATATCTCTGAGGCTGTAGGGGGAATTTTTTTTCTCTCAATGGAGATAAAGCAATTGTCTGATCGTGTGGAGCAGCTCACTGCGGAAGTGTGGGGAATTTCCGCCTACCTTGCTCATTCACATGCTGCTGAACCAAACTCCTGATGTGTTTTTTGGGGATCGGTCTAAATTTTTGAATTTCAAAAATAATTGTAAATTATTTTTTGCCTTGAAGCCTAACTCGTCAGGGAGCTCCGCAAAGCAGGTTAAAATTGTCATCTCTTTGCTGCGTGGCGATCCCCAGGATTGGGCGTTTCTTTGAAACCAGATGATCCTATTCTGACTAATGTGAACGCATTTTTTCAAGCCTTGGGGTTGTTGTATGACGAAGCTAATGCTATTGATCAGGCTGAAAAGACCCTGTTGGCATTGAGCCAGGGTCGAGATTCTGCAGAATTGTACTGTCAAAAATTCCGAAAGTGGGCAGTCCTAACTACCTGGAATGATAATGCCTTGGCAGCTCTCTTTCGAAAGGGTTTGTCAGAAGCCGTAAAAGATACTATGGTGGGATTTCCTGTTCCCTCTGGTGTTGACGATTCTATGTCATTAGCCATTCAGGTTGATCGGCGTTTACGTGAATGCAGGACTGCACAAGAGGTGTTGCCACCTGTTGAACAAGTGTCTGAACCTATGCAATGTGATAGAGTTTTGTCCAGGGAGCAACGTCAGGAGTTCAGAAGGCGTAATAAGCTGTGTTTTTTTTGTGGAGATGCCTCACATATTATTTCTGTCTGTCCTAAACGAGAGAAACGTTTTGCACACACGTTTTCTGTGGGTGGTGTTCAACCTAAGTTTCTTCTGGCAATTACTCTGATCTGCTCCCTGTCCACATTTTCCGCCAAGGCTTTTGTGGATTCGGGAGCAGCCCTGAACCTAATGGACTTGGATTTTGCTAAACGTTGTGGATTTCCAATGACACCTCTGCGGACGCCTATCCCTTTGAGAAGGATTGATGCTACTCCTTTGGCGAAAAATAAACCTCAGTTTTGGACCCAGGTGGTAATGCGGGTCACCCCAGACCATCAAGAAAATTGCAGATTTTTGGTGTTGCATAATTTGCATGATACCATTGTTCTGGGGTTTCACTGGTTGCAAATTCATAATCCAGTTTTGGATTGGAAATCTGTGTCTGTGGTGAGTTGGGGTTGTCGGTGTGCCCTTAGTGAGGCTCCGGTTTTTTCCACCTCTCCTCAGTCGCATGATGTTCCTGACTATTTGGAGGACTTTTATGATGTATTTAGTGAGAATGAGTCTGCGTCTTTGCCTCCTCATAGGAGTTATGACTGTGCAATTGAACTGAGCCCGGGGTGTAAATTTCTCAAGGGTCAGCTCTTCAATTTATCTGTACCCGAGCACGAGGCTATGCGATCCTATATTAAGGAGGCGTTGGAGAAGGGTCATATTAGACCATCCTCTTCACCCTTAGGTGCCGGGTTTTTTTTCGTGGCCATAAAGGATGGTTCATTAAGGCCTTGTATTGATTATCGTGCCCTCAACAAAATTAATATTAAATATCAGTATCCGTTACCCCTGATTTCGGATCTATTCTCCAGAGTTAAAGGTGCTTGCTGGTTTACCAAGCTTGACCTCAGGGGGGCGTATAATCTTATCCGTGTTAAGCATGGGGATGAATGGAAGACGGCGTTTAATACTCCGGAGGGACATTTTGAGTACCTGGTGATGCCTTTTGTGCTCACTAATGCCCCTTCTGTCTTCCAGTGCTTCAAGAACGACATTTTCCGAGACTTTGTGGATAAATTTTTGATTATCTATCTGGATGATATTTTGATCTTCTCCAAGGATTGGGATTCTCATGTGGAACATGTTCAGACTGTGTTCCGGATCTTGAGGGAGAATTCCCTGTATGTCAAAGGATCGAAATGCCTTTTTGGGGTACAGAGGATTTCATTTTTGGGATTTATTTTGTCTCCGTCAACTATTGAAATGGACCCGGCCAAGGTACAGGCCATTTATGATTGCGTTCAGCCCACTTCTTTGAAGGCCCTCCAGAAGTTTTTGGGTTTTGCTAATTTTTATTGGAAATTTATAGCAAAATTTTCTCGTATTGCCAAGCCATTGACTGATCTTACTAAGAAGGGTGCTGATGTGTTGAATTGGTCTCCGGAGGCTGTTTCTTCCTTTCAGGAGCTGAAGCGAAGATTCACTTCTGCCCCGGTTTTGCGGCAACCTGATGTCTCACTCCCGTTTCAGGTAGAGGTGGACGCTTCTGAGATTGGTGCAGGAGCTGTTTTGTCCCAGAAGGATCCTGTAACATCTAAAATGAATCCCTGTGCTTTCTTTTCCTGAAAGTTCTCTCCATCTGAACGTAACTATGATGTGGGGAATTGGGAACTGTTAGCCATGAAATGGGCATTTGAGGAGTGGAGACATTGGTTGGAGGGAGCTAAACATCAAGTCGTGGTCCTCACTGACCACAAGAATTTGGTTTACCTGGAGTCGGCCAAACGCTTGAACCCTAGACAGGCTAGGTGGGCCTTGTTTTTTACACGTTTTGATTTTGTGGTCTATTTTCTTCCTGGCACTAAGAATGTTAAGGCAGACGCCCTCTCTAGGAGCTTCTTTGCTGATTCTCCTGTGGTGACCAAGCCTGCTACCATCTTAGGTGAAGGGGTAGTTCTTTCTGCCATCTCGCCCGATTTGAGACGTGCTCTGGAAGAGTTCCAGGAGGACAAACCTGAGCGTTGTCCCAGTGGAAAGTTGTATGTTCCTGACCAGTGGAAGAAGAGAGTGATGTCTGAAGTTCATTGCTCTGCATTGGCTGGTCATCCAGGTATTTTTGGTACTAGAGATCTGGTGAGTCAGTCTTTTTGGTGGCCCGCCTTGTCTCGTGATGTCAGTAATTTTGTGCAGTCCTGTGGGATTTGCTCCCGGTCTAAACCTTGTTCTCGCTCTAGTGGGTTGTTGATGCCTTTGCCGGTCCCCAGGAGGCCATGGATCCATATTTCAATGGATTTCATCTCTGATATGCCTGTCTCTCAGAGAATGACTGTTATTTGGGTGATTTGTGATAGGTTCTCTAAGATGGTTCATCTTTTACCACTCCCTAAGTTGCCATCTTCCTCTGAGTTGGTGCCCCTGTTTTTGCAACAGGTGGTTTGCTTGCACGGGATTCCTGAGAACATTGTATCTGACAGAGGAGTTCAGTTTGTGTCTAGATTTTGGAGGACTTTCTGTTCCAAGCTTGTAATTCAGTTGTCCTTCTCCTCTGCTTTTCACCCTCAGACCAATGGGCAGACGGAGAGAACAAACCAGACCTTGGAGTCGTATTTGAGATGTTTTATTTCCGCTGATCAGGATGATTGGGTTCATTTTTGCCCTTGGCCGAATTTGCTTTAAATAATAGAGCTAGTTCTGCCACTTTGATGTCACCTTTTTTTTGTAACTTTGGGTTTCATCCTCGATTTTCTTCAGGGCAGGTGGAGCCTTCTGCCTGCTCAGGTGTTGACACTGTAGTGGAGAGAATGCATCAGATCTGGGACCAAGTGGTGGATAAGTTATCTCTCTCCCAGGAGAAGGCCCAGCGGTTTTCCAACCAACATAGGACCATTGGTCCCCAGTTTAAGGTTGGTGATATGGTTTGGTTATCATGAAAAAATATCTCTATGAAGGTGGCTTCTCCTAAGTTTAAGCCTAGATTTATTGGACCTTACAAGATTCTGGAGATTATTAATCCGGTCTCTTTTCGTTTGGCTCTTCCGGTCACATTTAAAATCCATAATGTGTTTCATAAGTCCTTGTTGAAGAGGTTTGTTGAACCAGTTGTTCCTGGGGTGGCACCTCCGGACCCTGTATTGGTTGAAGGTAACATGGAATATGAGGTAGA
The DNA here is from genome assembly GCF_039654945.1 of Dendrobates tinctorius. Lineage (NCBI taxonomy): Eukaryota > Metazoa > Chordata > Amphibia > Anura > Dendrobatidae > Dendrobates > Dendrobates tinctorius. The sequence goes on from NW_027361708.1 coordinate 6,079,905, forward strand.
GAAGATACTGGATTCCCGTCTGGTTAGATGGAGACTACAGTATTTGGTTAAGTGGAAGGGTTATGGTCAGGAGGATAATTCCTGGGTCTCTGCCTCTGATATTCATGCCAAAAGATTGGTGCGTGCCTTTCATCGGGCTCACCCTGATCGCCCTGGTGGCGTGGATGAGGGTTCGGTGACCCCTCCTCAAGGGGGAGGTACTGTTGTGAGTTCATTTTCCCCTTCACCATGGAGGTCTGATGAACTCGCTCTTCTGGTGAAGGAAGGTAGTGAGGCTGATTACCAAGCACCTGAGCATAATGATGATGTCTGGGTGAGCTGAATTCCTTTTTGCTCTGTCTTCAGAAAATACCTGAGTACTGATATAGTCTTTTTGAAGCCTAACGTCTTCAGGGCTTTTTTCCCTATCAGTCTGTTGGCTCTTGTTTTGATAGGGTTTTTGGTGGATTGCAGACAGCAGCTTTTCTATCCTGTCCTATTTAGTTAGCTTGGGCCCCATCATTTGCTCAGCCTATCTTTCTATCTGTGTGAGTGTTTTTTCATCTTGCTTCACCGTCATTATATGTAGGGGGCTGACTATTGCTTTGGGGTCTGCTCTGGGGCAGTTTAGATTTCCCTTTCTGTCTTTAGGCTATTTAGTTCTCCGGCTGTGATCGAGGGGACTAGGGCACCGTAGGAACCCCCCACGGCTACTGCTAGTTGTTGTTGATAGGTTCAGGGGTCTGCAATCCGATAGCTGCCAACTTCTCTGGTTTTCTGGACTTAGCTAGTATTTCTGTTTTTGCCTCCTACGGTGACTCATTCATAACAGTCCTCTCTCTCTGCGTGACCTTCTCTCTTGGTCTTCTAGGCGGGCTTTCTCTAATTTAAGTTGCATCTCTTCTTCAGCATAGCGTGCTCGCATTTTGGCAGCTTCCGCATTTGCGCGAGCAATGGCGACTGCGCTGCTGATGGATACAGTCTTTGAGGAGACGGATGTAGCAGATTTTGTCCTGTGTGATTTGTGGGACATGGTGTCTTAGAGGGATGCTTGGCTGTGCAGAGATTGCTGTAGCTGTATTAGTCTCTGTGTAGCCAGTGACTTGAATCTCACTAAATGGATTTCTGCAGTTTACTAGTTCCTGCAGAATGGATGAAGGCTCTTCCATCTCTGAGTTGAACTAGATGGAGAGCCACTGTTCACTGCGGTCCTGCAAGATGGAAAGTGCTTCACACTGTATTCCCACTAGCTGGAGAGTCGCTGTTTCACTGTCCTGTCTTCAGCTAAATGAACGGGATTCATATAGCTTAACACGCCCCTTGAGAAAGGCTTTCAAGCCGAAACGCGCATCGGGGTGGACGCTCCCGGATCAAGCTCCTGCCCCTGTCAGTATATTAGGTAATTTGCTGCTTTATACTATTACTTTGGGTGCGGTGGCTTTAATACCATAACTACACGCATTTAGCGGGAATGTGCAATAGTAATGATTATACAATTGCTGTATGTAGCCTTATTGAATATTGGTGACTATAGGCCACTCTTTTTAGCACTGTACTATATGTGGCTCATTCTATACATTTGCGATATGTGGCCATATTGATTGTTGGTGAATATATGCCCATTTTTTTCAGCAGTGTAGTATTAACTTTTTATATAATCTATTCTATATATTCCCTATGCCATATACTATGAAGATATTGATCTGTTGTGTGTCCTTTTGCACACGTGCCAATAGGTGTAACTCCTCCCCTCTATGTATCTGTATATTCAAATAAATATTTTTTCAGTGTTTTTGTTTGTTTGTTTTATATAGTTTAACAAGCAGCTAAACCGCTATACCGGGGTCCAATAAGGGAGACTGTAGTTGAATCTGTGGTTTATTGAACATAGGTATATAGATGGTGAAACTACAATACAAGACAGATACATAGAATCAGTGCTGTGTCCAAAGGAATACACAATATACATAGGCATACACAATCTGAACTACTAGCTAAACGGGGGAACTAACTAAGCTGACTTATATGAGAGATAGGGATGTATAGAGGGAACATGTCACGTACCAGCTATGCTAACGCAGGGGGAGAAGAGGGATGAGATGCTTCCAGTATGCAGACTTGATGGAAAATGGCAGACTGAAGAGAAAAAGGGGGCTGGGATAGACCATGGTACTTTGCAAACTTACTCAGGATACATTGTTGATTGGAGGGAAAATCAAGAACGAAAATGAAACTAACACTGTAGTTATTGGTTTTGGCCACTAGATGGAGCTGGAAACAATAAACATTAAAATGTATGGCAAGCTGAGCCTTATAACTGAATTTATGTTATGAGAATAAACAGTTAAGAATCATTAATTATGTCGGAGACAGGACAGAAGTAATTCATTTTCTTCCTCATCCAGCACAAACCGGCTATGACTTCATTTACCTGGGACTCATGTCTGCAAAATGAAACACAGACATCTATGGCTGATCAATTCTAGACCACCCTCCCTACTTTTTCCTCTATTTCTACACTGTTTATGGATTTCCTCCATTTCTTCTGTGGATTAGGACGAAAAGTGCCATAGTGTCACCCTGGTACTCTAGAATATAACAGTATCCCCTAAAATTAAAACATATTACTAGTAATGTTCTCCTTTGTGATTTTCTCACAGTAGAAATGTCCCTATGTGTGGCGTCCCTATAGTATAGTATGAAAATGAACAAATGAAAGTCAGACAATGCTTTTCAACAATGCTTCCACAGAATTTAAAAAAAAAAAATAAAACTCATGAAATAGGCCTGGACAGAAATGATGGTAACCTTAACTTAATCTTTTGTTGCACAACCTTTTGAGGCAATCACTGAAATCAAAGGATTCCTGTAACTCTAAATGAGACTTCTGCACCTTTCGACAAGTATTTTGGCCCACTCCTCAAGAGCAAACTGCTCCAGTTGTCTCGTGTTTGAAGGTTGCCTTTTCCAGATGGCATGTTTCAGCTCTTTCCAAAGATGCTCAATAGGATTTAGGTCAGGGCTCATAGAAGGCCACTTCAGAATCGTCCAATGTTTTCCTCTTAGCCATTCTTGGGTGTTTTTAGCTGTGTGTTTTGGTTCATTATCCTGTTGCAAGACCCATGATCTGTGACTGAGACCAAGCTTTCTAACACTGGGCAGTACATTTTTTTCTAGAATCCCTTGATAGTCTTGAGCTTACATTGTACCCTGCACAGATTCTAGACAACCTGTGCCCGATGCAACAAAGCAGCCCCAGAACATAACAAAGCCTCCTCCATGTTTCACAGTAGGGACATTGTTCTTTTCTTGATATGCTTCATTTTTCCGTCTGTGAACTTAGAGCTTATGTGCCTTGCTAAAAAGTTCAATTTTTGTCTCATCTGTCCATAGGACAATCTCCCAGAAGCTTTGTGGCTTGTCAACATGTAGTTTGGCAAATTCCAGTCTGTCTTTTTTATGATTTTTTTCAACAATGGTGTCCTCCTTGGTTGTCTCCCACGAAGCCCACTTTGGCTCATACAACGATGGATGGTGCGATCTGACACTGTTGTTCCTTGAGCTTGAAGTTCACCTTTAATCTGTTTAGAAGTTTTTCTGGGCTCTTTTGTTACCATTTGTATTATCTGTCTCTTTGCTTTTACATCAATTTTCTTTCTCCAGACATGTCCAGGAAGGTTGGCTACAGTCCCATTGAGCTTAAATTTCTGAATTATATCTGCAAATGTAGTCACAGCAACATCAAGCTGCTTGAAGGTGGTCTTATAATTTTTACCGTTAACATGTTTGTCTATAATTTTCTTTCTAATCTCCTGGGACAACTCTTTCCTTCGCTTCCTCTGGTCCATTTTGAGTGTGATACACACTATGTCACCAAACAGCACAGTGAGTATCTGTAGTCCTCTATACAGACCCACTCACTGATTCCAAAATTATAGACACCTGTTATGCTAATTATTGGACACACCTTGATTTAGCATGTCCCTTTTGTCACATTATTTTCAGGTGTACCATCATTTCTGTCCAGGCCTATTTCCATGAGTTTTATTTTTTTTTAGTTCTGTGGAAGCATGGTTGAAAAGCAATGTCTGACTTTCATTTGTTCATTATCAAAGATTTTTGATTTATTATTACTTTTGTCAGATTCAAGTTATTTCTGTCACCATTGTGATTTTTTTCTGTAATTAAACGAGGGGTGCCAACAATTTTGACCATGTGTATATCCCATTTTGTAGCAACAGTGCATTAGTAAAATTCTTATTTTGTGCCTTCATGTGCTCATTTACATCTGTAATGTCCCCCTTCCTAGTGGTACAGTAATTGGTGTTATCACCATAGAAAAATAAATGTCAAAATTTTTCATCATACTGATGCAAAAAAATGGAATTTAAAAGAAATAGAAAAATTGCTTGAAAAAAACGTCATGTTTCCCCGCAAAAAACAAGCAATCTTACGCTTCTGTTGATAGAAAAATTAAAAATTATAGTGTGCAAATGTCACAACACACATATATATATATATATATATATATATGTATATATATATTTATATATATACAGTATGGGAGTGGGGAAACTTTTCAAGATGGGTAGTGACCATGGTGACCATTTTGAAGTTGGCCATTTTGGATCCAACTTTATTTTTTTCAATGGGAAAAGGGTCATGTGACACGTCAAACTTATTGAGAATTTCACAAGAAAAACAATGATGTGCTTGGTTTTAATGCAACCTTATTCTTTCTGTTATTTACAAGTTTATGACCACTTATAAAATGTGTTCAAAGTGCTGCCCATTGTGTTGGATTGTCAATGCAACCCTCTTCTCCCACTCTTGCCACACTGATAGCAACACCGCAGAAGAAATGCTAGCACAGGATTCCAGTATCCGTTGTTTCAAATGCTGCACATCTCGTATCTTCACAGCATAGACAACTTCCTTCAGAGGACCCCAAAGATAAGAGTCAAAGGGGGTCTGATTGGGAGACCTTGGTGGTCATTCAACTGGCTCACGATGACCAATCCACTTTCCAGGAAACTGTTCATGTAGGAATGCTTGGACCTGACACCCATAATTTATGGTATGGTGTGGTATATGGGGTACAAAGATAGTGAGGCCATTCTTCATCAATGGACACCTCAATGCCACTGGATAGCTGAAATTTCTACATGATGATGTGTTGCCCTCTTTATGCACTGAAAATGGCACATTCCCTGAGTTTTTCCAGCAAGATGATGCACCACCACATTTTGGGTGTCAGGTTCAAACATTCCTACAAGGAATCTGCCCCCTTAAATTAGCATTTTTTCTGCGTTGTTGCTATCAGTGTGTCAAGAGTGGGAGAAAAGGGTCTCAACCTCCCATATGAACCCAAAGCCTCCGTCCACTTCTGTATACACTAGTTGGCCATATGTGCGGCGGTCAGCCATAGCACCACCTCCTCGCCGACGTAACTCGGCTCATACCTTCTTTTCTCTCTGATTTTTCTTCTCAACTATATCGGCTATCCAGGCCGACTGGTGTGCGGACAGGTGGGGACCCTCAGTGGTATGAGCAAAGTGAGGGGCCCCGAGAGATGCTCCGGTATTCCCAGAAGATCTCTATTCCGGCAACCAAGGAGCAGGTGTAGATCCCAGGGCCCCCAACCCCACATTCAAGGACAGATCACCTGAGGCGGATGATAATGGCATGGACCGGGCTCCAGGGACGAGAGGCGGAAGGGGAGTCCAGCCCTCTGGGGTAAAGGACTGAAGTGTACTCACCACCTCTGGCTGTTGTCTTCTGACCGCGCCCGTCCCACAGTCACTGTACCCCTCCGTGGATGTTGTGTGGATGGGTCCCCCTGGAAGCAGATCCACTCTTGGCCTTGCTTCAGGTTCGGGCTCCTCTGAGACGGTTATTACTTCCTTCCCCACCAGCTTTTGGTTCCCACTGTAAAGGTTCCAGCTCACGGCGATACGATGACTCTGGTTTTGTAGGGGAAGATGATGGTCCTGACAGCTTCAGGTTTGAATCCTGGGACTCTCGCTGATGTGGACTCTGCTCCGTGGGGCTTTGCCGCTTTAAGTCTTCCGGACGCTGATAGGTCTCCAGCAGCCGCCGGGGTCCTCCGCTTCAGGTGAGAATGCCGCTGCCAGTGTCTTGCTGCTCTGCTGCACAGATCAGGTTTGCTCTTCCTCCTGCCACCACTTCTACTCTATGCGCCCTACTCCTCCGCAGCGCAGCGTGCAGGAGTGATGCATCACCGCAAAGTGCCGGGTCGCATAATAACAGCGCACAACTGCACCCATGATTTTTCTTCTGGGCCCCACCCATTCCAGGGTGGGGTCACTTCTGGCCGCACCACCCATTTTCTGGCAATTTGCTTTAGGAAGCGAGCGGCCAATGGCACTCGCTGCGACCTCCGAGGTTGAAACCATGGACGTCGTCTGGCAGATTTTTGCGCCATCTCAGCACTGTCACGCCCATGAAGGATGATGTCACATTGGTTGTCTTCTTCACCACCATTTCCCAGCATTTCTAAAGCCACCACCTTAGTCATCACAATGTCAGTCACTTTCAGGTTGTTAGACAAGTCCAAGTTATAAGTCAAGTCCGATATTTCCACAGTGCCCACAAAATTCTTTTCCTTCAATTTCCTGAAGACAGCAATCACTTGCATACTTTCCTCGTCATTCTTCCGGGGCATATCAACTGCACATACAACATCTTTCTTCCTGAGTTCTTTGCATTGCGAGGTAGTCGCATCCTGGTGACTACGCTAAGTGTAAGGTTCATCCAGGACTGTACTCATAGCTGAGGACACCGGGGCTCTGTTGTCCTGGCCTCCCCTGACAGAAAAATCTGTGCCTTCAGGTCCAGCTACTTCGGATTCCCCTTTCCGCTGTGGGAGATCCTCTCCAAATTGGTCAGAAGAAACTGAGACACAGTCCAATTCAACTTCAACAGTAATATCTGTACTGGTTACTTTGCACAGTGCATCCACAGACTTCACATTCTTTATAATAGACTTCATCAAACAATGTTCCTTTTCTTTTCCTGCACTACTTTCATGGTCACAAAGTGTGGGCCTGGATCGGACCATCCCTGACGGTTCCTCAATGGATTCTCTGTGCAGCTTTACTACGGGTTTGCTTCCCTCTGTCTTTTTTGCCCCAGACACAAAATCATTAATCTCCAGAGTATAAAATCGCTGTAAGAGACTTCTGCCCTTCCGTGCTGCCTGCTGACTTTGCACCACGTCTATACTGTATGCACTCACTGCTTCTGTGGGGTCCCTAGACCATTTTGTGCTGGCTCCCAGGGTTTCTGCCCAAGCAATGAGGTGCCACATCCTGGATCTTCTCCAACTGTTCTAGCCCCCTGATTTTCCTTTACCGTAGCTGTGGATGGCTGGGGTTCTCTTCAATATAGGTTGCGTGACTGCTGTGGCTTCCTGGGCCTATAGGCCATGTGGACGGTTCAGGCATCCCTAGCCCTCTGATCCTAACCTTTCCTGTGTCTAGCCTTACCACACAGCAGCCCCTCCTATGTTAACCACTTCCTATACTATTCACTACACACTAGCTGAAAGTCTTGAACACTAGAATGCCCCCATCTAGTGGCCAACCCAAGATCTGCACTTTCCCTATTATAACAACACATAAATATATACAATACATATAATACAGTAAAGGTAATACATCAAATGATGCAGCAGTATCAAGGTGGCATAGATATTGGTAATACACATTATTGTGAAGCACTACCAAAAAACATATGCATTATTATAAGATAAAAGACAAACAGTGTAATAACGACATTTCTCTATCCCCTTATAACTTCTTGTGAGAATGAGAACTTTGAGGCTTAAGAAACATGGTAGTGGAAAAATCATAATTTTTCAATTTCACAGCCCAATCTTATAAAATTCTTTGAAGCATCTAATCGATAAGAGTGCACACATCCACCCTAGATGCATGTCTTGAAGTGTTTAATTTCCATAATATTGTCACTTTTGGGGGATTTTTGCGGCTTGGGGACCTCAGTAGCTCAACAAATGGGAAATGGCATCCGCAATCTGTTCCAACCAAATTTGCACTCCTTTATGAACCCTGCATTTTGCCTAAACAGCAATTTTTGGCTACTCATTGTGGAAGGTTGGCTCACTTAGCTTCTCCCCGAGGTAGACACAGGAACACTTTACGTTAAAGTCTCTGGGTGGTTTATTACTTCATAAACCATAAAGCCCAAAATAGTAACAAAAACAGCCTTTCTGGCACAATTGAAAATACAAAGTCCATACAAAGTCCATTCCTGTATGGCGCCCGACTTCTGGGACATACATGCATGGCAGCTGTCACTGGAGCTTCATCCAAAGTGCTTATGGGTTCAAAATAGTTTGTACATCTCTAGATGAATTCCTTGAAGGGTGTAGATTCCCGATGGGATTACTTATTGGGAGTTTATTCTGTCTTAGCCCCTCAAGGGTTCAGAAAATGTGACATGGCATCCGCAATTTATTTTAGCCAAAATTTAAACATCAAATGGTACTCTTTCTTGTCTGAGCCCTGCTACATGCTAAAACAGTAGTTTATTACCATATAAGAGATATTACCATTTTTTATACAAATTGCATAATAAATTGTGGGATTCACTTTCTTTTATTACCCCTAATGAAAATTAATAATTTATGGCTAAATAACCAAACTTTCTTAATGATGATTATGTAAAGTAGACATGTGATAAATGTTATTTATTAACCATTTTATGTGCTATAACTATCTGATTTAAGGAAATGAAAATTCAAAATGGGAAAATTGCTAAATGTTTACATGCTTTGTCAAATTTTTGATATTTTCATAAATAAACACAAATCATATCAACCAAAGGTTACCACTAAAATGAAGTACAACATGTCATGAAAAAAAAGTCTCAAAATCACTGGGATACGTTGAAGCGTTCCAGTGTTATCTCATAAAATGACGCTCGTCAGATTTTAAAAATGAGGCTCAGTCATTAATATGCAAAGTGGCTCGTCCTTAAGATGTAAAGCCCTTGGATGGGCCTAAAGTTGTTTGACATAGGCTGAAGATTAATTAGAATAAATTAATACATTTATATATTAAACTGCTGATAAAAGTTATAAATAAGATATTGGCTTCATAATCACCTACAATATACAAAAAGAAAATTGCAAGCAGATATCATAACACAGATTTTAACTTTCAAAGTCAATCACAATCTCTGCCCTCATATCAGCATCCTGTATTTCCTACCACTTGGACCAGAAGTATTTGAGCAATGACCGCATGAGACAGTGACTGACTTGGCCATTGAAGAATATTCCATTTACTTTACTTTAAAGGCCATGTACACTTGAGATGGAAAAAAATATTTTTATGTATGTTAGTGATTACCTTCAGTTATGAAAATTGCATTAAATTTCAGTCTGCAGTCTTCATTCCTTCTTTGATTTTCAGACCCCCTAATATGCAGTTTACAGTTTTATCCTTTTATCTACAGTAAGTTTCAGATACATACAGTCATCTAAATTTCAGATGACTGTATGTATCCAAGCGTCTCCTGTCCTACTTAGATTATACATTAGCACAGCCTATATTTGAATCTCCTTTCTTCCTTTTCTTCTTATTTTCTCCCCTCTACTTGAGACTGAACAATGAAAGGTTATGTTGGTGTGCTGGCACTGGAGGTAGTGAGAATGTTATTATTATTATTATTATTATTATTATTATTTATTGTTATAGCGCCATTTATTCCATGGCGCTTTACATGTGAGGGGGGTATACATAAAAACAAGTACAATAATCTTAAACAATACAAGTCATAACTGGTACAGGAGGAGAGAGGACCCTGCCCGCGAGGGCTCACAATCTTCAAGGGATGGGTGATAATACAGTAGGCGAGGGTAGAGCTGGTCGTGCAGCGGTTTGGTCGATCGGTGGTTACTGCAGGTTATAGGCTTGTCGGAAGAGGTGGGTCTTCAGGCTCTTTTTGAAGGTTTCGATGGTAGGTGAGAGTCTGATATGTTGTGGTAGAGAGTTCCAGAGTAGGGGTGATGCGCGAGAGAAATCTTGTATGCGATTGTGGGAAGAGGAGATAAGAGGGGAGTAGAGAAGGAGATCTTGTGAGGATCGGAGGTTGCGTGCAGGAAAGTACCGGGAGACGAGGTCACAGATGTATGGAGGAGACAAGTTGTGGATGGCTTTGTATGTCATGGTTAGGGTTTTGTAATGGAGTCTCTGGGCAATTGGGAGCCAGTGAAGGGATTGACAGAGGGGAGAAGCTGGGGAATAGCGGGGGGACAGGTGGATTAGCCGGGCAGCAGAGTTTAGAATAGATTGGAGGGGTGCGAGAGTGTTTGAGGGGAGGCCGCAGAGCATGAGGTTGCAGTAGTCAAGGCGAGAGATGATGAGGGCATGGACTAGGGTTTTTGCAGATTCTTGGGTGAGGAATGAACGGATGCGTGAAATATTTTTGAGTTGAAGTCGGCAGGAAGTGGAAAGGGTTTGGATATGTGGTTTGAAGGAGAGATCAGCATCAAGGATTACTCCGAGGCAGCGAGCTTGTGGGACTGGGGAGAGTGGGCAGTCATTTACTGTAATTGATAGGTTCGTAGGGGGGGTCACGTGAGATGGGGGAAAGATGATGAATTCTGTTTTGTCCATGTTGAGTTTCAGATATCTAGTGGAGAAGAAGGATGAAATAGTGGACAGACATTGAGGGATTCTGGTTAGTAGGGAGGTGATATCTGGTCCAGAGATGTAGATCTGTGTGTCATCAGCATAAAGATGATATTGAAAGCCATGAGATTCTATGAGCTGTCCCAGGCCAAAGGTGTAAATAGAGAACAGCAGGGGCCCTAGGACTGAACCTTGTGGGACTCCGACAGATAGGGGGCGAGGTGAGGAGGTGGTGTGTGAGTGGGAGACGCTGAATGTCCGGTCTGTTAGGTATGATGAGATCCAGGAGAGGGCCAAGTCTGTGATGCCGAGGGATGAGAGGGTCTGTAATAATAGGGAATGGTCCACTGTGTCAAAGGCAGCCGACAGGTCCAGGAGGAGGAGGACAGAGTAGTGTCGCTTGCTCTTGGCAGTTAAGAGGTCATTGGTGACCTTAGTAAGGGCAGTTTCAGTGGAGTGGTGTGACCGGAAGCCAGATTGTAAGCGGTCGAAGAGGGAGCAAGAAGAGAGATGGGAGGACAGTTCAAGGTAGACGTGTTGTTCCAGTAGCTTGGAGGCGTATGGGAGAAGTGATATAGGGCGATAGCTAGATGCAGAGGATGGGTCAAGAGAGGGCTTTTTGAGGATAGGTGTGATGGAGGCATGTTTAAAGCTTGAGGGGAAAACACCAGTTGTTAGTGATAGGTTGAAGAGATGGGTTAGGGTTGGGATGAAGACTGTGGTGAGGTTTGGGATGAAGTGGGATGGGATCGGGTCGAGTGCACAGGTGGTGAGATGTGATCTTGAGAGTAGAGTGGAGAGTCGATCTTCTGTAATGGTGGAGAAGTTGGTTTTGAAGGTGGAGGGCTGGGAAGTCGGGAGGAAGGGCTCTGGGGGTTGTTGACCAAAACTGTCCCTGATGTTATCAATTTTCTGCTTGAAAAATGAGGCAAAGTCTTCAGCTGAGATGAGTGGGGAGGGAGGAGGTGCTGGGGGGCGGAGGAGAGAATTGAAGGTGTTGAATAACTGTTTAGGGTTGTGAGACAGGGAGGATATGAGAGATGAGAAGTAGGTTTGTTTAGCTGTGGCGAGTGTGGTCTTGAAAGTAGTGAGGGACTGTTTGAATGCGATGAAATGCTCGTTGGAGTGGGATCTTTTCCATCTGCGCTCAGCAGCCCTGGAAGCTCGCCTCAGCTCTTTGGTCAGGCTGGTGTGCCAGGGCTGTCTGTTGATTTTGCGAGTTTTGGTATGTGTAAGTGGGGCAGCGGATTCCAAAGCTACAGCTATTGTGGTGTTATATAGAGCGGCAGCGTCATCCGCATTGTGTAAGGAACTTATATCTGTAAGAGGGAGGAGGGATTCGGAGAATGAGTGTAGGTCAAGGTGTTTAAGATTCCTGCGAGGGTGTGAAAGTTTGTGGGGTGAGGATTGTAGACATGGAGTGAAGAGGGAAGAGAATGTGAGCAGGTTGTGGTCAGAGAGAGGAAGAGGTGAGTTAGAGAGGTTAGATAGGGAGCAGAGGCGGGTGAAGATGAGGTCCAGTGTGTGGCCATCTTTGTGGGTGGCTGTAGAAGACCATTGAGTGAGGCCGAAGGAGGAAGTGAGAGATAGAAGTTTAGTGGCAGCTGAGAGGGAAGTGTCAATGGGGATGTTGAAGTCGCCCATGATGATAGTAGGGATGTCCGTGGAAAGGAAATGAAGTAACCAGGTGGTGAAGTGGTCAAAGAAGGTGGTGGCTGGCCCTGGGGGGCGGTAGATGACAGCCAGTTGGAGGTTGGAGGGGGAGTAGATGCGCACAGAGTGCACCTCAAAGGAAGGGAGGGTAACAGAGGGTGGCAGTGGGATTGGGGTGAAGGAGCAGGTATCTGACAGGAGAAAACCAACTCCTCCACCATGTTTGCTGCTGGGGCGGGGGGTGTGAGAAAGGTGGAAGCCGCCATACGAAAGTGCAGCAGGAGAGGCTGTGTCAGAAGGGGTGAGCCAGGTTTCGGTGATGGCGAGGAAGGAGAGTTTGGTAGTAACAAAAAGATCATGGATGTAGGAAAGCTTGTTGCAGACAGAGCGAGCGTTCCACAGAGCTCCTGTTAGTGGGACTGGGGAAGCGGGGGCTGGGTGAATGGGTATAAGGTTGGAGAGGTTACGGAAGGTTGTGATAGAGCGTGGATGGGAGGTAGAAATGACTGTGGGAATGTGGTGAGGAGGACCAGGATTTGGAGAGATATCACCAGCAGTGAGAAGGAGCAGAGAAAGTGTTAGCAGGTGGGAGCAGGAGAGGGCATGAGGGGGCTGTCTGTGTTTGGAGACAGAGGATTGTATGTTAAGGAACAGTTTTGAGGCGGAGGTGAGGTGGATGGGGAGGATTGAAGAAGAGATGAACAGTTCCTTACTAGGAGTAGGGATTAGGGGAATTAGCAGAAAGTGAAGGATTATTGGGGTGAAAGTGAAAACAAACAGAAACATTGTTTACAGTGACTGTGTCCAGTTACCTTCAGTTCCCTTCTGGTTCAATTCTGGTTTTAATTCTTAAATTAATCTTCACACTTCTAGCACACACTTATAGCAATCACAATGCAGACTGAAGTCTATGCAGACTTGTACTCTGCAATATATGTACAACTAAGTGCAGTCAGGTGTGAAGCAGAGAGGAGTGGTCTCTGCTCATCTTGGCCAGACAATTAAGAGTGGACCAGATGTATATGATCAAGCCAGAGTAAACAAGGTCATAAATAACACTGGGGTAAGCTGGGGTTAGCTGAAAGGCATACCATGTGAATGCTAGGTGCAGAGGCAAGTCTATGTGCAAAGCTGGGTGACGCACTGTGTGTCCTTCATAGACAGACAGCAGGAGAGCAGGAGAGCTGGGTGGATGGACATACCATGTGAATGCTAGGTGCAGAGGCAAGTCTATGTGCAAAGCTGGGTGACGCACTGTGTGTCCTTCATAGACAGACAGCAGGAGAGCAGGAGAGCTGGGTGGATGGACATACCATGTGAATGCTAGGTGCAGAGGCAAGTCTATGTGCAAAGCTGGGTGACGCACTGTGTGTCCTTCATAGACAGACAGCAGGAGAGCAGGAGAGCTGGGTGGATGGACATACCATGTGAATGCTAGGTGCAGAGGCAAGTCTATGTGCAAAGCTGGGTGACGCACTGTGTGTCCTTCATAGACAGACAGCAGGAGAGCAGGAGAGCTGGGTGGATGGACATACCATGTGAATGCTAGGTGCAGAGGCAAGTCTATGTGCAAAGCTGGGTGACGCTGTGGTAACTGGGTGACGCTGTGGTAGAATGTGGTAACTAAAGGAAAATACCTTTTATTTCGGATTTTCAAAATCCTAAACTGGTTTTCGGCTCCGGACCAGAGTCTTCATCAGCTCATATCCAGTGCCAAAAAACGGTTTAGGATTCTGAAAACCCTAAATAAAATGTATTTACTTTTAATTACCACATGCTCACTACAATGGCAGTGCACAAACATAACCTTTCATGGATTCATGTCCCACTGGTCAATCCTGTTGTACCTCAGACTCCGTTCGGTTCTGCTCCTCACTTCATCACTGCCAAGTGCTATATACCATACAATTAGACTTACCACCTTAGTGTTAGGGACGGCGGAACGCACTAAATATTAACTAATAGAAAGTGCATTCGCCGCCCGGGGTCCACCGTGCAGTAGGTGTTAAAACAGCTGCTAGACAATGGCAGACACGCTATATGGCGGTATATTGCGCATGGGTTCAACGTCACCCAGTGTGTGCAGAGCAGACTCTGTTAACTCACAGAGGCACTGTAACATAAACATAAACACCAAGCCTGTTAGACTCACAGGTCTCAGCGAAATTGAATGCACGGTATCAGGTCACAGGACACGGGTCCAAGATAGGGAGCAGTGTCCGTCTATACCTACCATGCGTGCGGCGTCACTACTGCGGACGCTGGTAAGTGTTGCTGAATGCAATGCGGCGGCAGACACAGCCGCTATGTGATAGTGCCGTGAGAGACGTGACACCACCAGATGCTAGTGTAGAGGTGCGCTGTGCACAGTGGCCTAAGGTTTGCCACTCACTGGAGCTGACTCTTTCTATAGTTCCCTATCCACATGCGTAATATCAGAGGGAGGGGAATCTTAATAAGTCAGTCACCAGAATCATACATCCATCACCATTCACACATCTAGCAAGAAGAGTCTATACTAGCGCATGGCCGAGCGGCCATGCAGGCCTTTTATAGCCATGCACTGCAGGGACCTTCCAGATCTCTGAGATGGACCAATCAGATCAGGAGAAGGATCTGAACACGTGACTCCCGATCTCCAATGGGGGATCATCTCATGAGCATGCCCAGTAGCGGGAAGAGAGGACATAGCCTCTGGAGTGGCTTGCTGCAGGACAGCCTGCACTTATATTGCTGACCCAGAGGTGGCAGCAACAACCAGTCCTACAGAGCTGGTCTGAGCAGAGCATCTGGGATGCAGAGATTGCTGTGCAGGCTCCTGAGTGGTCGGTGGAGAATGGGAGACCACTGGATGCAAGGCTCTGGGTTCCTGCTGTGCAGCTGCAGGAACCCGACGCCTAGCATTACCCCCCTCCTAGGGCCCCCTCTGAGCCTCGCTACGCTCAAAGGCTGTGATCAGGAGCGGAGCGTGGATATTCTCCACTGACTCCCAGGTCTGGGCCTCTGGACCATGACTCTTCCAGTCCATCAAATAAATTTTTTTGCCACGCACAATCCTGCGTCCCACAATGGCGTTAACCTCAAACTCATCCGAAGATAAGTCTGATGACCCGGCAGATGACTCGGAGAACCGGGCCATGTGAACAGATTTGAGAAGGGACACGTGGAAGACGTCAGAGATGGCTAAATGTGGTGGAAGAGCCAGGCCGTAGACCACCGAGCTGATTAGCTCGAGAACCTTTAAAGGTCCGATGTATCGCGGCGCGAACTTGGTGGACTCGGCCCGCAGCTTGATATTTCGAGCAGAGAGCCACACCAAGTCGCCGGGGGAAAAGGTTGGAATGGGGCGCCGATGTGTGTCGGCGGACGCCCTCATTCTTTCTTTAGAGGCTCGAATAGGATCCTGGGTGTGATCCGAAATGTCGCGAACCAGTTCGTCTTGGGATGATAAGCGGAGGACAGATTTAGCTCAATACTGAGTAGACTGCAGAGCTCCCTCCAAAACCGAGACACGAATTGGGGACCTCGGTCACTAACAATTTTGTCTGGCATGCCATGCAAATGAAATACATGTTTTATGAACAGTGTGGCAATACCACGAGCGGAAGGCAGCCGCGCGAGTGGCACCAGATGCACCATTTTAGAAAAATGGATGCAAGGGGAGCAGGTGCAGTGGAGGATGACGGCCAACCATCTTCCAAGGTCTGTCTGAAACCGGCAGAGGATATAGTAACCCAGCCGGCCTCTGTCTAGAGGACTTATTCTGTGCACATGAGACGCATGCCTGTATGTATTCCTTCGTGTCCCGGGCCATGTGCGGCCACCAATAATACCTTGCCAGGAGTTCTGTGGTCCGCTTATTGCCAAAGTGACCACTCACCCTGGACGTGTGTGTCCACGCAAGAACCTCCGGCCGTAGCTGAGGAGGGACAAAGGTCTTGCCCGGCGGCACTGACTCGAGAGCAACTGGGGCCACGGTCCCGAAACTCTCAGTAGGGAGAATTAGCCAAGGTTCAGCCTACTCTTCCTCCGCTGAAACCACCGAGCGGGAGAGAGCATCTGCATGGATGTTCTTCTCTCCAGACAGACAGTGCAAGGTGAATCAGAAGCGGGAGAAGAAGAGCGACCACCTAGCTTGACCAGAGTTCAAGCGCTGGGCCGTTTGTAAATAGACCAGGTTTTTATGGTCCTTGTACACCTGGAAGGGAATCCGGGCTCCCTCCAGGAGATGTCTCCACTCGGAAAAGGCCAACTTCATTGCCAGCAGCTCCCTGTCCCCGATGGAGTAGTTTTTCTCCGCCGGTGAGAAGGTCTTTGAGAAGAAAAAGCAGGGATGCTTCCGACCTTGAGCATCCTTCTGAAAAAGGACTGCTCCTGCACTGACAGAAGAAGCATCCACCACTAGGATAAAAGGTTTATCCACATCGGGACGGTTTAAGATGGGAGCACCGGCAAAATAGGTCTTTAGAGACGAGAAGGCCTTGGAGATCTGTTCTGACCAAGCCTTGGGATTAGCTCCTTTCTTAGTGAGAGCAACCAGAAGAGCTACCAGTGTGGAGAAGTGAGGAATGAACTGGCGGTAATAGTTGACGAACCCCAAAAAGCGCTGAACCGCTTTGAGCGAATGGGGCTCCTGCCAGTCCATTACTGCTTGCAATTTGGCAGGATCCATAGCCAACCCCTGGGCCGAGATGATGCAGCCCAGGAACGACAAGGACTCCTGCTCAAACTGGCACTTCTCCAGCTTGGCGAAGAGAGAGTTCGCCCGCAGATGGTCGAAGACCCTGCAGACGTCTCTCCGGTGGGAGGTCAAATCTGGCGAAACGATGAGGATGTCATCCAGATAGACCACCACCGAGGTAGAGAGCATATCACGGAAGACGTCATTAACAAAATCCTGGAAGACAGCAGGCGCATTACAGAGGCCGAAGGGCATGACCAGATATTCATAGTGGCCATCCCTGGTATTAAAGGCTCTCTTCCACTCGTTTCCTTCGCGAATGCGAATCGGGTTGTACGCCCCCTGTAGATCTAATTTTGTAAAGATCCGGGCCCCTCGCAACCTGTCAAATAACTCGGAGATCAACGGAAGAGGGTACTTGTTTTTAACTGTTATGGCATTGTGACCTCTGTAGTCAATGCAGGCATGTAACTCTCCACTCTTCTTCTGCGCAAAGAAGAACCCTGCCCCAGCCGGCGACACAGACTTTCTGATAAAACCTCCTGCCAGGTTCTCCCAGATATATTGAGACATAGCCTCCATCTCGGGGAGTGATAGCGGATACACGCAGCTTTTAGGAGGTTCCGTGCCTGGCAATAGATCTATCAGACAATCAAAAGGACGGTGCGTCGGAAACGTCTCCGCAGATTTTTTAGAGAAGACATCCGCGTACTGGTGGTATGGTTTGGGAAGCGTGGAGAGATCCGCGGGCACTTCAGTGGAGGCTACCAGAACACTGCCCCTCAGGCACCTTCCCTCACAGTCCTTGCTCCAACCCAGTATATTCCCTGAAGCCTAATCAATATGAGGGGAATGGCAACAAAGCCAGGGAACTCCGAGAAGCACCTGGTCGATGCCATGTGGCAAAATCTCACGGTGGGATGGTGAGATTGAGAGCCTGAGTGGTGCTGTCTGGTAGGTAACCTGAGATGGTAAAGGTGCACCATTAACTACCCTGATGGTCAAGGGTTGGGGCAGTAACACCAGCGGAATTGCATGCTTTTGGGCGAAATACGAGGACATAAAGTTCCCTTCTGCCCCGGAATCCATGGTGACCTCTGCTTCCCAGGTTGAAGCTCCTCTATCTATGGTCCCACGGAATACCTGTTTGGGAGAGAAAGGTTTCATATCTGATAGACCCCCACCTACGACCACTGGACGTGATCGTTTTTTTCAACCACAGTGAACATGTGTTAGCCGAGTGACCAAACTGCCGGCACTGGTAACAATGTGCGGAGCTTCGCACTGGACGTGGCTTGGGACTGGCGCAGGACACCTCCATAGGTTCAGAAGGTATCAGCTCCCGAGCGGGAAATTTTAGCGGCTCGGAGGAGGTGGGAGCCAACATAACCCTTCACCTGGATTGCGCATGCTCCAGCCCGCGCTCCGTAAACCGGAGATCAATGCAGGTGGAAATGGCAATCAACTCCTCCAGAGTTGTGGGGACCTCTCTGGTTGCTAGAGCATCCTTCACATGCTCCGCTAACCCTCTCCAAAACACAGGGACGAGTGTCTTATCAGGCCACTCCAGCTCGGAAGCCAATGTCCAGAATCGGACGGCGTAATGGCTGACCGAGAGGGACCCCTGTGTTAGGGCTAATAGTTGGAGAGAGGTGTCGTGAGTGACCTGTGGTCCCAAAAAGACCTGCTTAGTGGATGTGAGAAACTGAGCGGCGCTCAGAACCACAGGGTCATCACGCTCCCATAATGGCGTAGCCCACTCTAACGCCCTGCCCGACAGGAGAGAGACAATAAACCCCACCTTAGCCTGCTCTGTAGGGAACTGTGCAGCCAGTAGCTCAAGCTGAATAGAGCACTGGCTCACTAATCCCCTACAGGTGGCGCTGTTACCCAAAAACTTGTCAGGCAGCGGGAGGCGGGATAATGTCAGTGCCGGTGTGAGCGTGGGCATACGTGAGCCAGCCTGTGCGACTGCTTGAACAGCGGCCGCAGTAGCATTCGCAGCTGAGGTGGGAGTCTCGAGAGCTGCCAACCTGCCCTCCAGCTGCCGAATGTACTGCCACAGCTGCTGTTGGTCCGCCATTACTAGCCAGACCCTGGCGCTAGTATAATGTTAGGGACGGCGGAATGCACTAAATATTAATTAATAGAAAGTGCATCCGCCGCCCGGGGTCCACCGTGCAGTAGGTGTTAAAACCGCTGCTAGACAACGGCAGACACGCTATATGGCGGTATAATGCGCATGGGTTCAACGTCACCTGATGTGTGCAGAGCGGACTCTGTTAACTCACAGAGCCACTGTGACATAAACATAAACACCGAGCCTGTTAGACTCACAGGTCTCAGCGAAATTGCACACACGGTATCAGGTCACAGGACACGGAAACCTGAGCGGTCAGTGGAAAATGGGAGACCACTGGATGCAAGGCTCTGGATTCCTGCTGTGCAGCTGCAGGAACCCGACGCCTAACACTTAGTGCCACTACTCTACTAATTTCTCTTTGAGACTGCATGTGCTTTCTCCTTTGTACAATCTTGAGACCTGTGTACATATTCCCCTATCTATTGCTATCTCTGACACCGAGAGAAGTGAGGAAAAGAGGAGAGAAGAGAGAGTCATCCGAACCAGGAACAAGAACTCTGATGGACGTGTAATATTTCTTCAAAGCACTAAACTAGATGAGGAACTTACAGTATGTACACTCTGTCACAGCAAAATGTTTTTACTTTCTTTTAATGAAACTTTGGAAAGAAAAATGAACGTTTAAAACAATCCATAGAAAACTATTGGGTTGCTCTTTCACTATGTTATGGTCATTACTGATGGTACTGGAAGGCACCATCCTATCATTTTTGTAATAACTGAATCTCAGCAGAAAGTGCAGTTCTATATATTTCAGAATTCATTCTGCTACAGTCACATCAACATTAAATCCATTGTCATTCATACATGCCCATTCCATACCACCATGTTTGACAGATAATGTGTATGCCTTATAGTATGAACCCTTCCTTTCCTCCTTCATACTATTCTTCCATCATTCTACCACAAGTTAAAGTTGGTTTCATCTAGTTATAAAATATTTTACAAAATTGAGTTGCTTTTTTAAACTTTTTTTTAGCACTCTACTTTGGCCTTCATGTTCTTAATTGTTACCAGTGGTTTGCATATTAAGACAAACGGTAACACATTCACATTCATAGCATTTGAGGCAATGATATAGCCATCTCTGGAGTGTGTATGACTTATTTAGATGTTCTGAATAGGTATTTTTTACCAAGGAAAAAATCTGTGATCATACCCTTGATTTGCCTTCCAAGCTTTAACATTTTGGTGTTAGTGAGCTTTTCGTTCCATTCCCTATTACAAAAAATGTATCTAAAGTTTCTGTTGCTTCTTTCTATATGTTAATTTCCCAGCCTAATTATGGCTATCTTCCCTTGCACTGACATCTCTGCAAAACTTGAGATTTTACATGAACATCTACCAAATGCAAATTCAACACTTGAAATCAACTCCAGACCCTTTATCTTCTAAACGTGTCAGGAGATAATTATGTAATAGGCCATATCAGACTCTGAGATGTTTTATCAGTCAATTGTCCAGTACTTTCTAGCTTATGAAATGCTGTATTTTGTTAATATTAAAAAAAAAACTTGAATTAATGCTGAAGGTCTATGCTTCAATCACATCCTTGTGTACAAAAACTAAGTGCTAAAGGTTCTGTTAATGCTAAAATTCTTTTTGAGCTAACTGTAAAAGTTGTATACCTGGTTGATTGCATAGCATTTAATGGATATTTGGGGTGCTGATGTGCCCATTTAGAAAAACTGTAGAGTAATGTAGAAGATTTGACCTGGACCTGTTGAAGCATCTGATTGACGCAAAATGGCCTTCGTCCTCCACTGCACCTGCTCCCCTTGCATCCATGTACTATTTGTATTAAATTAAGAAAGGATTGTTTTACTGCATCACTGAGTGCCTCCTATATTTTTTTCCTTTTTGGCCTGGATAATGTAGAATAATAAACCTCTTAACTCCTCCTTGATGTGGCTAAACCTGGTGTCTATGGCAGCCAATCTGACAGATTTGTTTTTTGCACACAAAAATAGGCTGTGTTCCAGTTCCTTTCTTTGGTGTTGCTTAAGTTTTTTGCACTTTGTATGGCTTCCTTTTTGAGTTTAGTTTGTATAGCTTTCTACAGTCAGACCTGGATCTTGCACTGCCTACTTCTATTGAGGTCTGCCGACATATAGAGCAGTTTTACTTTAGATATAGAACTATCCTGAGTTTACATACCTTGTCTAGGTCAGATGGCTTTTGTGTTTTTTTGGATCAAAATATTGTCAGCTAAGTACCCTAAGTCATTTACATTACTATTTACTTACTGCAGGGTATTTATTCATTGTGTTCCTATTCTAGGTTGCATTATATAGTTTGCTACTCACCCTCACTTCTAGTCAGCTATGAGGAAGGCAACTTTTCCTGAGCTCCACAGCTCTATAGTCTTCTGCCAGACTGTGTGTCTGCAGGCATCTGACCTCTACTGGTGGCAAATAGGACACTATATACCTTAAAACCTAGGGTGCATACGGGCCTTCTAAGCTTGCTGCTCTCTGACTCAGTCATGTAAAAGTAATTCACTACATTAACTCCTTAAGCTCACAGTTCAAATCTTGCTCCAAATGATAGACTCTACAGACCTCTACTTCACTATCACATGCATCCTTTAGAGCATAATCTCACCCAAAGCATTTCTTCCATTAATTGTCATTCACTTTTATTCATTTGCATTACACGTGCCACAATGTGTCACACTTCAGCCACAGCACAACATATTATACTATGCATTAGCACAACATATTATACTATGCAATACAGGTGTAGCTAAGTGGAACAGGCAACACAATGAGCAGGAAAAGGCAAAACACTGAGCGGCAATAAGGTCTGGCTATGGTTATGCAGCCAGGAATTTTGGACATAACTTGGAATAAATAAGGTGTTTACATAATAATAAGACAATTTTGGGTAGCTATGTAGGATCTCTGGGGCAGTAGGGTCAAAAATAACCCTATTTTAGGTCCTGTGTGCAAAGCAGGTACCACATACAACATTCTGGACCAATGTCACAATGATGTAGTCAAGACAGACTGACAGCAAGAATTCTTTCAATTCTGCAACTCATTTTAAAATATTTAGAGTTTAATGGCAGAATCTCATGGGTGGGCAGAGCGGCCCTCTCTTTACCTACAGGAATGACCCACCAGGATGTTGCTTAGTAAGAAAGATTGTCAGTCCGTGTTTGCTATGAGGTTTAAATAGCGCACATTCCAGATTTTGTGTAATGGTGTCGGACTCATTTTCAATCTTATTACAAGCAGATTTGTCTCCTTTCTCTGTAATATTGCAAAAACTGGTGCCTGATTAAATTGCGTCAAAATGTCCCTTGTAGACATTTGAGACGTTGTACAGCCAATGCCGTATTATACATCGGAATATACCAGTTGCTCGTATTTAGCATAAATAAAAGAGTTGATTTACATAAGGGACTGCATTTACCTACATGTGTGCCTCCCTGTGAATGATAATACGTTTATGGCTGAGAGTGCAAGGTTTTTATGTCAGACTGCGGGTAGAAAGGGAAAAAAATGGATTAATGAGGCATAAAGCTAAAACATAGCACTTGTCAACACTAATATTACATGATTAAAAAGAGACAGTGAAGATAATTTATGTTGCATCCGAGCGTTTATTTATCGTTACGTGCCCACTCGCTCGTATCTGACCTGTAAAGGTGCGCCTGCCTTTTGAACCTCATTGCTTACATTCTAGTTTTCATAATTGAGCATTTTGCTGAGTTGCTCCTTTGTGCGCCAAGCTGCAGTCAGCCCAGCCCTGCTTTAGCAACTTCTGCACGTCTTGTCTTGTACAGTTGCTCGGGAATTGAAAGCTTGCTACAGCAGATCAATTAGATTTGCAATTCTCAAAGTGAAGCCTGGCCCATTTTCCTCTATGCCAATATTAACCCCAACATCAATACTACTTTTCTAACTTGCACATTTATGACGCCTGGAGAAACAAATTTGCTCGTGTCATTGTCTCATAAAAAGGGTTGTTTACGATGCAGTCCAAAACTCGGTTTTATGGGCTTTGCATTCGGGATCATTTTGATTTAAGCTCAGCCAGTGCATTTACCAACCGGCATCTTTACTGGAGGCTTTTAGTTACAAGTCTGAAACACAACCAGGTCACACAAGACTACTATATTGATTTGTGCAAATAGATAAAAATAGATAAAAAGGATACACTGAGCCTCACAGTGTTGTATGCTGCTAACACAATACTAATGCTGTCGTGTGTTGTCAAATATTACAGTGCCGTTCATTTCTGCATTTTTATTTTAATAGCACCCAAATATCCATCCTTGTATGCCAGGGTAAAGCTAGCAAAGGGCCTGTGAGGACGAACAGTATCCAGAAACTAGAATCAGCAAGGGATCTTCATTTGTGCCTCCATATATTAACTTTACTGGGCACAAAAATGCAATACGAAGCAGCTGTCACCTGAAAGATACTTCATTGGCTATGAAAAGTGACAGCTGTCAATTAGAGAATCAAAGTGGGCTTTCTTTCAATCAAGCCCTCTGTAGAAAGACACACATAAAATATACAGTCATGGCCAAAAGTGTTGGCACCCTTGAAATTGCTCCACGAAATGAAGTATTGCTCCCAGACAGTAAATGCAAATACACATGTTTTGTTGTACACATATTTATTTCCTTTATGTGTATTGGAGCAACAGAAACAAACAGAGATAAAAAGGCAAATTGGCCGTAATTTCATACAAAACCCCAAAATGGGCCGTGCAAAATTGTTGGCACCTTTCCAAAATTGTGAGTAAACAACTTTGTTTCAAGAATATGATGCCTGTTGAAACTCACCTTTGGCAAGTAACAGGTGTGAGCAATATGAAACCAGATAAAAAAAGGGAGACGTTGACTCAACCTTTGCATTGAGAACAGAGAGGAGAAGAAAACTGTCTGAGGAATTTAAAACCAAAATTGTTCAAAAATATCAAGATTACAAGTCCATCTCCAGATATCTTGATTGTCCACTATGCACCACATAATCAAGAAGCTTACAAACCATGGCATTGTAGCTAATCTTTCTGGATGTGGACGGCAAAGAAAAATTGATGAAAGGCTGCAACACAGGATAGTCTGAATGGTGGACAAGCAGCCCCAATCAAGTTCTAAAGAAATCCAAGCTGTCCTGCAGGCTCAGGGGCAGGTACAGACTGGTACTGAAATTCAGCCCTGGCATTTGAAATCACACAGGCCCATGCTGTCACTGTCCCCAAGCTCCAGGTGGGATATATTACTAATATTACCCTGGATGGAGGAAAGCAAGATTTACTACCAGACAAATATTTCTAATATTACCCGTGGCCTGCGGGGATAAGCGACAGAGTCAGCTACTTTGTGCTCCGTCAAAACTCTTAACAGTATTGGCATCTTGAGAACACCGATTCTTCTAGCAATGTAGCAGACAAGGCAGCCCATGACCAGACAGGCCCTTCATTTGCCAGATGGCCAGTCCATCCCTGCTCAGGTGGCATCAGTGTCAGTGTGAAGTTAAATGAAACACTGTGGCAGGGGACCCAGAAGGATCCCACTGTTGACATAGACATAAAAAAGCTAGACTGCAGTTTGACAATATGTAAGTGACTAAGCCAAAATCCTTCTGGGAAAGCATCTTTTAGACAGATGAGATCAAGTTAGAGTGTTAGGTAAAGCCCACCATTCTACTCTTTATCGAAAATGTAATGTGACCTACAAAAAAGAACACAACACCTACAGTCAAATATTGAGGAGGTTCAAAGATTTTTAGGGATTGTCTTTTTGTCTCTGGCGCTAGGTGCCCTGACTGTGTGCAAAGTATCATCATGAAAACTGAAGATTACCAAAGAATTTTGGGTCGCAATGTAGTGCATAGTGTCAGAAAGCTGGGTTTGGGTCTTAGATCATGTCTAGTCCCGCGGGACAATGACCTCAAACACACTTCAAGAATCACCCAAAAATGGATGAAAACAAAGTGCTGGAGAGTTCTGAAGTGACCATCAATGAGTCCGGATCCAAATCAAATTCACTCCTGTGGAGTGATCTTAAACTTGCTGCAGGGAGATGGCATATATACGAGACCTGGAGCAATTTGCAAAAGAAGAGTGGCCCAAAATTCCAGTTGAGAAGTGTAAGAAGCTTGTTGATCGTTATAGGTAGTATTTAATTGCAGTTATTTATCCCAAAGGATGTGCAAACATGTTTTAAGTTGAGTGTGCTAACAATTTTATCCAGCCCATTTTTGGAGTTTTGTGTGAAATTATGCTCAATTTACCCTTTTTTCTGTTTTTTTTGTGTTGTTCCAACACAAAGAAAATAAACATGTGTATAACAAAACATATGCAATTGACTTACATTTCTAAAAGAAATGCTTCATTTTTTGGAACAATTTCAAGGGTGCCATAACTTTTGGCCATGACTGTATACGCACACATGATTACTGTTGCCAAACTGCCTGTATCTATAACAAATCACTGTAGTGTTAAGATATTTCTACCAGCTCATGTCAAGGCACCTATTCACATGATATTGCAGTGATCTCTGGTTACAGGCAGTCCCCGTCTACTAACTTTTGAATAATATACAGACTATAGTTCCAAGCATCAGATGTTAAGTTAAAAAACCTACTAAACACCTCACCACTGACCTTTCTGGCTGTTGTCAGGTTGTCTTCTTTCTGCTTTCTTGTGCCACATCTCTAGTCTCTTCAGTACAGACCAGGACACATGGATGCGTCCAGGTTGGAGCTCACTGCACGTTACAAGGTTGTATTGTCATTGCAACCTTAAGACGTGCAGTAAGCTCCGGCCAGGAAGCAGCCGAAAGTCGTGGCCTATAGTAAAGAAGCTGGAGATGCGGCGCCCCTGACAACAGAAAAAGAGGACAAGACATCAAGCAGTCGGGTGGCTGGAAAAAATAGAATTGACAAAAAAAATAGTGTCACCCTTCATTATTCACCTTTTTGGCCAACCTGCTGCTTGACGTTCGATTCTCTTCTTTCTGCTGTCGCATACCACATCTTCAAGACTTCCAGGTGTATCTAGGCCCCAGAGTTCACTGCCATGTCATAAAGTCATAATGTTGACGTTGTGACCTTAAGACATGTTGTAAGCGCTAAGGCCTGGACTTCACCCTGAAGTCCTGGTCTGTAGTGAAGAATTTAGAGAGCCATTAAAAGAAAGCTGACGCATTTCTGATGCGACAGTGGCGCCCTTAATCATAGGATGTTGAAACAAATATGAACACTGACATTTAAATATCAGTGAACCAATCTCTAATGATTGAGGCTAATAACACTTAAAGCACAAAAGCTGAGAAGGTCAAGACAGAAACTCAAAACCACAGAGATGGCAGAAAAAACAAATAAGGAAATTATAATACAAATGGAATAAACTTCTCATAGATATAAAATAAATCATTTTTATAATTCACTCCATTAGGATATTTGGAATCTAATTCTAAAATCTAATATGCCTTGCTCGAAGTAAACCGTTTCTGCTAGTTGTCGCCATGCCTAGGACATGTAACTCTTTCAATGCCAAAAAAACACAAAAACGTGCGAGATCTCCCTTGTGAATTGAGACAAAATGTTTTGTGGCACCTGAATATGTGATATTGTTAAATTGGATCAGTTTTGTCTCAATTCACAAGGGAGATCTCACACATTTTGCGCTTTTTGGCATTTAAAGAATTCCATGTCCTAGGAGTGGCAGCAACAGCTAGAAGCAGCTTACTTTGAGGGAAGTATATTGGATTTTTCTATTAGACACCAAATACCCTAGAAACCTGAAATGTGTCAGTTTCTTTTAATCTGGTTTTAATGGTTCAAGTAAATTTGCTTTAACAGAATGATTGTACCGGATAAGATCCTCCTATTTTCTACACTGGCTGTGCACACCAGTGGGATCGTCACCCACCAGTGGCATTTCTACCTCAACTGATTCAGGATGCAGTGTGAAGAGCTCTCAACTAACCCCCCTTTCCCTTCTGTGTACATACCACTCAAATATAGCAAACAGCATTCAGACACAACAGTAAATTTATGGCACATTCAGATGTTTAGTAACTAGAGTTGAGCGATACCAGCCGATACTTGAAAATATCGGATCGGAATGGATCGGCCGATCTTTAAAAAAAGTATCGGTATCGCCGATTCCGATACCGGGAACCAATGCAAGTCAATGGGGCCAAAATATCGGAATTAAAAAAAACCCTTTCTTTCCTTGTAGGTTAATTCTACATGAAGAAAAACAACTAAGAATAATGTAGAATGTATTGTGGGAGGTGGAGGAGACATTAAAGCCATAGAGGTTTAGCCCAATCAAATGGAATAGCAGGAATTAAACTTTTTTTTTAAAGATGTTAGGAGTTACAAAGATATTGACTATGTTAGCCTCATTTATATTTTGCCAGACATGTATGTCTTCTTCTTCTACTTCCTTTTTTTACATTCTTCTTCTTCTTCTTCTACTTCCTTTTTTTACATTCTTCTTCTTCTTCTACTTCCTTTTTTTACATTCTTCTTCTTCTTCTTCTACTTCCTTTTTTTACATTCTTCTTCTTATTCCTTTTTTTACATTCTTCTTCTTCTTCTTCTACTTCCTTTTTTTACATTCTTCTTCTTCTTCTTCTACTTCCTTTTTTTACATTCTTCTTCTTGTTCTTCTACTTCCTTTTTTTACATTCTTCTTCTTCTTCTTCTACTTCCTTTTTTTACATTCTTCTTCTTCTTCTTCTACTTCCTTTTTTTACATTCTTCTTCTTATTCCTTTTTTTACATTCTTCTTCTTCTTCTTCTACTTCCTTTTTTTACATTCTTCTTCTTCTTCTTCTTCTTCTTCTTCTTCTTCTTCTTCTTCTTCTTCTTCTTCCTTTTCTTACATTCTTCATATTCTTCTTATTCAACAATTATTATTCTACATATTCAGCTTCTTCATCTTCTTCCTATTCTTCTTCATCATATTCTTGTTTGTGTCAGGCATTCCTGTAGTTGTTATCTAGAAAAGTTAGAAGTTTACACCTTCCGTTCTGCCTGTCACAAAAGATTTACAACAGGATTTGTCCGCGTTCAGTTTGGCCTGCAGAAGCAGGCCTTTTCCAGGGGCACCACGAGGAGGAACGGACTCACCCCCATACACTGCTTAGTCTTCTTCTGCTTATAAATAAGATAATATCATTTGCTCAGAGTATTAGTCTTATGCTTAATGTTCTTCTGCTTTGTTTTTTTTATGCTTCTTTGTCTTCTCTCTCTTGTTGTTCTGCATCTTGGTGGTTGTCTTCCTGTTCTTTGTCCTCTTGAACCAGCTGACGGTACTGGCACCCGGAGGGGCAGCAGAAGGAACAAGAGCCAATGGCACTACCGAGGACCAGCTGACGGTGCTGGAACCCGGTTACTAAGCAGGAGGTACCTGTGCTACAAAGCACTACCAAGGACCAGCAGACGTTGCCGGAACTCGGATACTGAGATGGAGGCACCTAGGCCAAAGGCTCTGACGAGAACCAGCTGACGGTGCTGGAACCCGGAGGGGTAGCATAAGCTGCAAGAGCAAATGGAAATAGCGAGGACCAGCTGACAGTGCTGGCACCCGGAGGGGCAGCAGAAGGAATAAGAGCCAATGGCACAACCGAGGACCAGCTGACGGTGCTGGAACCCGGTTACTAAGCAGGAGGTACCTGTGCTACAAAGCACTACCAAGGACCAGCAGACGTTGCCGGAACTCGGATACCGAGATGGAGGCACCTAGGCCAAAGGCTCTGACGAGAACCAGCTGACGGTGCTGGAACCCGGAGGGGTAGCATAAGCTGCAAGAGCAAATGGAAATAGCGAGGACCAGCTGACAGTGCTGGCACCCGGAGGGGCAGCAGAAGGAATAAGAGCCAATGGCACAACCGAGGACCAGCTGACGGTGCTGGAACCCGGTTACTAAGCAGGAGGTACCTGTGCTACAAAGCACTACCAAGGACCAGCAGACGTTGCCGGAACTCGGATACCGAGATGGAGGCACCTAGGCCAAAGGCTCTGATGAGAACCAGCTGACGGTGCTGGAACCCGGAGGGGTATCAGAAGTTACCCCTGAAAAGCAAAGTTGGCATGCCGCAAGCTGGCCGCAGTTACCGAATCACACAGTCCTACAGGGGGTGCTTGTCCTACTGGCACTATGGAACAAACCTTTCTTACCAGAACCCGCAGTCCACATAGGAAGCACCTAAACTGCTGGCACCCTAGCCTCGGCTAACCCAACCGCAACACGACATGGCAACTTGGGGTGGCAAACTGACATTGACACTTCCCGGAAACAGCAGGCAGGGCTGGAACCAAGCTGGGCAGGAGGGAGTACCCGTGCCAAAGTCAGTTATGAGCAGCAACTGGCGATGTTGGAGCCCAGGACAAGCACTTAGCAGGCTGAGGCCTGATGTGCTGTCAATTGGGAGGCAGCAGGACAGATTGCCATCAAAACAGCAGGGGAACAGCTGACGTTACTGAACCCCACAAACACAGGAGCTAGTGTTTTACTCTGTGAAGACGGCACTTCCGAGCAACAACTGGCTGTGTTGAAGCCCAGGGACAAGCACGGAGCAGGCTTAGGCTGCATTGAAGAAATTTTAAGATCGGTTGTAGACTACTAATTTGAACCAAGCTCCACTTAGGCCTGTGGCTTCACTGATTTTCGTATTTCCCCTGTCCTCCAACCCCGCCAGTTACAGCTCCGAAGTGGCGTCTGCACAATCCACACTTGTTCCTGTGTTACAGGTGTTCAGTCCGGTCAGTTAATCCCCTGATGTGTGTCCGGCAATGTCGCCTGCTCTGTCCACATTCCGATAATGGGAATGTGGACAGAGCAGGCGACATTGCCGGACACACATCAGGGGATTAACTGACCGGACTGAACACCTGTAACACAGGAACAAGTGTGGATTGTGCAGACGCCACTTCGGAGCTGTAACTGGCGGGGTTGGAGGACAGGGGAAATACGAGAGACAGTGGAGCCACAGGCCTAATTGGAGCACGGTTAAAAATCAGTAGTGGTACAACTGTGTAGGCAGCAGGAGACTTTGCCATCCACACAGCAGGGGATCAGCTGACATTACTGAACCCCACTGAGACACGGGAGCAAGTGTCTCTTTCCGTGTGGACGGCACTTCCGAACTACAACTGGCTGTGTTGAAGCCCAGGAAATAGGAGGGTGTAGGCAGAGGCCTACTGTATTTTGAAAGAGGTGACAGCAGGAGAGACTGCCATCCACAAAGCAGGGGATCAGCTGACGTTACTGAACCCCACTGAGACACGGGAGCAAGTGTCTCTTTCCGTGTGGACGGCACTTCCGAACTACAACTGGCTGTGTTGAAGCCCAGGAAATAGGAGGGTGTAGGCAGAGGCCTACTGTATTTTGAATGAGGTGACAGCAGGAGAGACTGCCATCCACACAGCAGGGGATCAGCTGACGTTACTGAACCCCACTGAGACACGGGAGCAAGTATCTCTTTCCGTGTGGACGGCACTTCCGAACTACAACTGGCTGTGTTGAAGCCCAGGAAATAGGAGGGTGTAGGCAGAGGCCTACTGTATTTTGAATGAGGTGACAGCAGGAGAGACTGCCATCCACACAGCAGGGGATCAGCTGACGTTACTGAACCCCACTGAGACACGGGAGCAAGTATCTCTTTCCGTGTGGACGGCACTTCCGAACTACAACTGGCTGTGTTGAAGCCCAGGAAATAGGAGGGTGTAGGCAGAGGCCTACTGTATTTTGAATGAGGTGACAGCAGGAGAGACTGCCATCCACACAGCAGGGGATCAGCTGACGTTACTGAACCCCACTGAGACACGGGAGCAAGTATCTCTTTCCGTGTGGACGGCACTTCCGAACTACAACTGGCTGTGTTGAAGCCCAGGAAATAGGAGGGTGTAGGCAGAGGCCTACTGAATTTTGAATGAGGTGACAGCAGGAGAGACTGCCATCCACACAGCAGGGGATCAGCTGACATTACTGAACCCCACTGAGACACGGGAGCAAGTATCTCTTTCCGTGTGGACGGCACTTCCGAACTACAACTGGCTGTGTTGAAGCCCAGGAAATAGGAGGGTGTAGGCAGAGGCCTACTGTATTTTGAATGAGTTTACAGCAGGAGAGACTGCCATCCACACAGCAGGGGATCAGCTGACGTTACTGAACCCCACTGAGACACGGGAGCAAGTATCTCTTTCCGTGTGGACGGCACTTCCGAACTACAACTGGCTGTGTTGAAGCCCAGGAAATAGGAGGGTGTAGGCAGAGGCCTACTGTATTTTGAATGAGGTGACAGCAGGAGAGACTGCCATCCACACAGCAGGGGATCAGCTGACGTTACTGAACCCCACTGAGACACGGGAGCAAGTATCTCTTTCCGTGTGGACGGCACTTCCGAACTACAACTGGCTGTGTTGAAGCCCAGGAAATAGGAGGGTGTAGGCAGAGGCCTACTGTATTTTGAATGAGGTGACAGCAGGAGAGACTGCCATCCACACAGCAGGGGATCAGCTGACGTTACTGAACCCCACTGAGACACGGGAGCAAGTATCTCTTTCCGTGTGGACGGCACTTCCGAACTACAACTGGCTGTGTTGAAGCCCAGGAAATAGGAGGGTGTAGGCAGAGGCCTACTGTATTTTGAATGAGGTGACAGCAGGAGAGACTGCCATCCACACAGCAGGGGATCAGCTGACGTTACTGAACCCCACTGAGACACGGGAGCAAGTATCTCTTTCCGTGTGGACGGCACTTCCGAACTACAACTGGCTGTGTTGAAGCCCAGGAAATAGGAGGGTGTAGGCAGAGGCCTACTGTATTTTGAATGAGGTGACAGCAGGAGAGACTGCCATCCACACAGCAGGGGATCAGCTGACGTTACTGAACCCCACTGAGACACGGGAGCAAGTATCTCTTTCCGTGTGGACGGCACTTCCGAACTACAACTGGCTGTGTTGAAGCCCAGGAAATAGGAGGGTGTAGGCAGAGGCCTACTGTATTTTGAATGAGGTGACAGCAGGAGAGACTGCCATCCACACAGCAGGGGATCAGCTGACGTTACTGAACCCCACTGAGACACGGGAGCAAGTATCTCTTTCCGTGTGGACGGCACTTCCGAACTACAACTGGCTGTGTTGAAGCCCAGGAAATAGGAGGGTGTAGGCAGAGGCCTACTGTATTTTGAATGAGGTGACAGCAGGAGAGACTGCCATCCACACAGCAGGGGATCAGCTGACGTTACTGAACCCCACTGAGACACGGGAGCAAGTATCTCTTTCCGTGTGGACGGCACTTCCGAACTACAACTGGCTGTGTTGAAGCCCAGGAAATAGGAGGGTGTAGGCAGAGGCCTACTGTCTTTGTAATGCGGAGACAGCAGGAGAGACTGCCATCTCCACAGCAGGGGAACAGCTGGCAGTGCTGAACCCCACTAACACTTGAACGAATGTGTTTGGCTCTGTGGAGACGACACTTCTGAACACCAACTGACGTTGTTGGAGCCCAGGATTAGGCGAGGAGCAGGCTGGGGCCTACTGGATTTTGGCAGGTGAATGCAGCAGGAGACTTGCCATCTCCACAGCAGGGGAACAGCTGACAGTGCTGAACCCCACTAACACTTGAACGAATGTGTTTGGCTCTGTGGAGACGACACTTCTGAACACCAACTGACGTTGTTGGAGCCCAGGATTAGGCGAGGAGCAGGCTGGGGCCTACTGGATTTTGGCAGGTGAATGCAGCAGGAGACTTGCCATCTCCACAGCAGGGGAACAGCTGGCAGTGCTGAACCCCACTAACACTTGAACGAATGTGTTTGGCTCTGTGGAGACGACACTTCTGAACACCAACTGACGTTGTTGGAGCCCAGGATTAGGCGAGGAGCAGGCTGGGGCCTACTGGATTTTGGCAGGTGAATGCAGCAGGAGACTTGCCATCTCCACAGCAGGGGAACAGCTGGCAGTGCTGAACCCCACTAACACTTGAACGAATGTGTTTGGCTCTGTGGAGACGACACTTCTGAACACCAACTGACATTGTTGGAGCTCAGGATTAGGCGAGGAGCAGGCTGGGGCCTACTGGATTTTGGCAGGTGAATGCAGCAGGAGACTTGCCATCTCCACAGCAGGGGAACAGCTGACAGTGCTGAACCCCACTAACACTTGAACGAATGTGTTTGGCTCTGTGGAGACGACACTTCTGAACACCAACTGACGTTGTTGGAGCCCAGGATTAGGCGAGGAGCAGGCTGGGGCCTACTGGATTTTGGCAGGTGAATGCAGCAGGAGACTTGCCATCTCCACAGCAGGGGAACAGCTGGCAGTGCTGAACCCCACTAACACTTGAACGAATGTGTTTGGCTCTGTGGAGACGACACTTCTGAACACCAACTGACGTTGTTGGAGCCCAGGATTAGGCGAGGAGCAGGCTGGGGCCTACTGGATTTTGGCAGGTGAATGCAGCAGGAGACTTGCCATCTCCACAGCAGGGGAACAGCTGGCAGTGCTGAACCCCACTAACACTTGAACGAATGTGTTTGGCTCTGTGGAGACGACACTTCTGAACACCAACTGACGTTGTTGGATCCCAGGATTAGGCGAGGAGCAGGCTGGGGCCTACTGGATTTTGGCAGGTGAATGCAGCAGGAGACTTGCCATCTCCACAGCAGGGGAACAGCTGGCAGTGCTGAACCCCACTAACACTTGAACGAATGTGTTTGGCTCTGTGGAGACGACACTTCTGAACACCAACTGACGTTGTTGGAGCTCAGGATTAGGCGAGGAGCAGGCTGGGGCCTACTGGATTTTGGCAGGTGAATGCAGCAGGAGACTTGCCATCTCCACAGCAGGGGAACAGCTGACAGTGCTGAACCCCACTAACACTTGAACGAATGTGTTTGGCTCTGTGGAGACGACACTTCTGAACACCAACTGACGTTGTTGGAGCCCAGGATTAGGCGAGGAGCAGGCTGGGGCCTACTGGATTTTGGCAGGTGAATGCAGCAGGAGACTTGCCATCTCCACAGCAGGGGAACAGCTGGCAGTGCTGAACCCCACTAACACTTGAACGAATGTGTTTGGCTCTGTGGAGACGACACTTCTGAACACCAACTGACGTTGTTGGAGCCCAGGATTAGGCGAGGAGCAGGCTGGGGCCTACTGGATTTTGGCAGGTGAATGCAGCAGGAGACTTGCCATCTCCACAGCAGGGGAACAGCTGGCAGTGCTGAACCCCACTAACACTTGAACGAATGTGTTTGGCTCTGTGGAGACGACACTTCTGAACACCAACTGACGTTGTTGGAGCTCAGGATTAGGCGAGGAGCAGGCTGGGGCCTACTGGATTTTGGCAGGTGAATGCAGCAGGAGACTTGCCATCTCCACAGCAGGGGAACAGCTGACAGTGCTGAACCCCACTAACACTTGAACGAATGTGTTTGGCTCTGTGGAGACGACACTTCTGAACACCAACTGACGCTGTTGGAGCCCAGGATTACGCATGCCGCATGCAGAGGCCAATGGGCATCGGTTTTTATGGAGGTTGTGGACTACTACTGATTCTAACCATGCTCCACTTAGGCCTCTGGCTCCACTGTCTCTACTATTTACCCTGGCCTCCAACCCCGCCAGCTACATCTCTGAAGTGGCGTCAGCACAATCTACACTTGTTCCTGTGTTACTGGTGCTCAGTCCCATCAGTTGATCCCCTGATGTTTGTCCGGCAAGTTCGCCAGCTCTGTCCTCATTCCCACTACTGGTTATGGGAATGTGGACAGAGCAGGAGACCTTGCCGGACACACATCAGGGGATAAACTGATGGGACTGAGCCACAGGAACACAGGAACAAGTGTAGATTGTGCTGACGCCACTTCAGAGATGTAGATGGCGGGGTTGGAGGTCAGGGGAAATAGTAGAGACAGTGGAGCCAGAGACCTAAGTTGGGCACGGTTAAAAATCAGTAGTGGTTTGAATGTTGATGGAGCTGGTGACTCTGCCGTCCACACAGCAGGGGATCAGCTGGCATTACTGAACCCCAGTAACACAGGAGCTAGTGTGTTTCTCTGTGCAGACGACACATCTGAGCGACAACTGGCTGTGTTGAAGCACAGGGATTATAGTTCAGGTGGTAGAAAAATGAACACACCAGCAGACCTGGATACAGTTGCCAACCACTAATTTAGTCTGTAAGAGGAATGGCAAAGTCTTTGGAGATCCAGGCCTTGTTCATTTTCAGAAAAGTCAGCCGGTCAACATTATCGGAAGATAGTCGCGTGCGACGGTCTGTTAGTACACCACCTGCGGCACTAAAGACACGTTCCGATAATACACTGGCAGCAGGGCAAGCCAGCACCTCCAATGCATACTGGCTAAGCTCTGGCCATGTATCCAGCTTAGAGACCCAAAACTTGAAGGGGGAAGAGCCATCTGGGAGTACAGCGACAGGGCAAGACATGTAGTCTGACACCATCTGACGGAAGCGTTGCCTCCTGCTGACTCGAGGCGTCGCTGATGGTGTAGACAATTGTGGTGGACACACAAAACTTTGCCACATTTGGGCCATAGTGGTCTTGCCTTGTGCTGCGGCACTGCCTCTGCTCCCTCTTTGTGCAGAGTTTCCTCCACTGCCTCGACGCACAGAGCTGCTTTGTAAAGCACTAGCAACAATGCTGTCGGGTGGAATGGAAAACATTATGGACTGCACCAGTGACTCTTCGTACTCCCGCATTTTACGCTCCCGGTTCAACGTTGGTATGAGCCTTTGTACGCTGTCCCGGTAGCGAGGATCTAGGAGGGTGTACACCCAATAATCAGCCGAGACGAGAATGTGGGCGATGCGGCGGTCGTTTCTCAGGCACTGCAGCATGAAATCAACCATGTGCTGCAGACTCCCAACTGCCAAAGAACCGCTGTCCCCTGTTTGAGGCGTGACCTCGACCTGCTCTGCATCACCCCACCCTCGCTGTACATACTGAGTAGAGGTTTGTGTACCTCCCTCCTCTGGAGAGATGTCTTCCTCCTCCATCGACTCCTCCTCATCCTCCTCACAAAGTGTCCCCTGCCTAGGCCTTTGTGAGGAAACACGTAGCGCAGACTGTCCAGAAGCAGATGGCATTTGGGACTCCTCATCCTCCACCTCTTCTGAAACCTCATCCCTTAGTGCTTGCAGTGTTTGTTGAAGCAGGCAGATAAGGGGGACAGTCATGCTGACTAGTGCATCGTCTGCACTCGCCATCCGCGTGGATTCATCGAAGGCACGCAAAACGAGGCAGATGTCCTTCATAGAGGCCCACTCAATGGTGCTGAAGTGTGAACGGCGCACAGTGCGACTTGTTTGCGCCTGATGCAGCTGGTACTCCATGACTGCTGCCTGCTGCTCACACAACCGCTCCAACATATGTAACGTTGAATTCCACCGGGTGGGTAGGTCACATATGATGCGATGTTCCGGAAGGCCAAATCGTCGCTGCAGAGCAGCGAGGCGCGATCTTGCCGTGCTGGAACGTCGCAAGTGAGCGCACTCTATGCGGACCTTGTGCAACAGTGCATCAAGATCCGGATAGTCCCTCAGAAAGCTCTGCACGACCAAGTTAAGAACATGTGCCAGACATGGGATGTGTGTGAGGTTGCCTAGGCCAAGAGCTGCCACCAGATTTCGGCCATTGTCACACACTACCAAGCCCGGCTGGAGATTCGCTGGCCCAAACCACACATCGCTCTCCAGCTTGATAGCATTCCAGAGCTCCTGCGCTGTGTGGCTTCGATTCCCCAAAGAAATTAATTTGAGTACAGCCTGTTGACGTTTGGCCACGGCTGTGCTCATATCGGTCGTAACAGGCTCCTGCTCTGCTGTTTCTGAGGAACTTGAGTAGGAGGAGGAGTCTATGTGTACAGACTGGAGTCCTGCAATCCGTGGCGTTGGAAGAACACGTACAGCGCCACTCTCCAGATCCGTACCCGGCTCCACAACATTGACCCAGTGGGCAGTGAGGGAAAGGTATCGTCCCTGTCCATGGTTACTGGTCCACGCATCGGTGGTCAGGTGGACCTTGCTACTAACGGCGTTTAGTAGCGCATGTTTTATTTTGCCCTCAACATGTTTCTGCAGGGCAGGGACGGCTCGCCTGCTGAAATAAAAGCGGCTGGGCACGTTGTATTGGGGGACTGCCAATGCCATTAAGTCCCGGAAGGTGTCAGTGTCCACCAGCCTGAATGACAGCATTTCAACTGCCAGAAGTTTGGCAATGCCAGCATTCAGAGACTGTGCTCGGGGATGGTTTGCCGAGTAAGGGCGCCTTTTATCCCATGCCTGTGCTACCGATGGCTGTGATGGATGGGAACGTGCTGTTATGGGTGGAATCTGACAGGGTCTCCGGACAACAGTGGCAGAGGTTCTTCCTTGGCGATCCTGTGAGGAAGCCGAACCAGCAGTGTGTGAGCTGGAGGAAGAGGGCCCAACACGAACTGAAGAGGTGGTAGGTGGTGCTGTACGTTGGCCTACGTCTTCAGGGTGTCTCTGCAACTCCAACTCGTGCTTGGTGCGCACATGTTTCCACATATTTGTGGTATTGAGGTTGCTGACATTTCTCCCTCTTTTGACTCTCTGATGACACAGCTTGCATTTGACAAAGCAAATGTCATCTGCAACTGTGTCAAAAAAGGACCACGCACTGCAACTCTTGTGAGCGCCCGGTTTGCCTTTGGAAGGAGGAATGCTCCTAACGGGTGCTGAAGTAGAGGGTACAGGCAACCAAGTCTTCCCCCTCCCTCTGCCTCCTGTTTTGGCCGGTAGGGGAATCTCTTCCTCCGAGCTGCTCCCACCACCTTCCTGTTGCTCACGCCATGATGGGTCAAGGACCTCATCATCTTCCCTCCCCTCTTCAAACAGCTGCTTCTCCGGGGTTGTCTCGCCAGCACCGTACGCACCAGAAAGTGGCAACTGAGTCTCGTCATCATCTGATGCGTACTGAGGTGTGCTGACCATAGGCACTGGCCCACTCGCCTCTTCAGATTCAGAGGGACAAAGAAGTTGCGCATCACTGCATACTCCCTCTTCTTCACATTCAGGAATGCTGCTTGGCTGGCCCCCTCTTTCCAAGCCAACAGATTCCGAGAACAGAAGTAGAGACTGTGATGGCTCCTGTCCATGTCTCTCTGACTGCCTGGGCACTTTGGCAGGTGGTGAAGAGACAGATGGTTGCTCTTCGGTGCTCTGACCCTGAGAGGATGCGGAAGTAATTGAAGTCGATGCGTTAGCTGCCATCCATCCGACAACGGCTTCAATTTGTTCCTCCCGCAGCAGTGGGGTACGTTGAGGTCCTACAAAGCTGCGCATAAAGGACTGTTGCCTGCTAAAACTGGGGGATGCTGATCCACTGGTGCCCGCAGCAGGCCCAGAATCCCCACGTCCTCTACCTGTAGAATCCCCACGTCCTCTCCCTGCAGAATCCCCACGTCTTCTCCCTGCTGAAACTCCACGCCCACGCCCACGCCCCCGCGCCTTACTCCCTGCCTTCTTCATCTTGCAAGACTGCTTAAGATAGGCAAAAAAGTACAAAGGGGGGCCTTAGTGTGCTTATTCCTGAACAGCTGGTTACAGGTACAAGAAACACTAATTTTATGAAGTGTGTGTGTGTGGACTAGACTTTAATAGGAGCTGATGTGGCCTACACAAGTTCAAAATGTAGTGTTTGGTGAACTTTTTATGTGGTTTCTTTGTTTGAAACAAACTCAAAGTATGAGAACAAAGAATTGAAACTGATAGTATCACCAACTTTTTGGAGCTATTACAATGCAGGCAGGTAACCTACAATGCAAAAGATGAGGCTCCAAAAAAATTGGGTAATACTAATCTGGCTGCGCCGGCAGGGCACAAGCCAGAAAAAAAGGCTCCTCTATCTACTCCTATATAGTGTTTGCAACCAACCAATGATGATGGATACGGATGGATGCACACTAATAGGAGAAGAAAAAATGAGCTGCACTCAGAGACAAATATGTGTGAGGCAGTGACGCACGTTGAGCGTCCTACAACCAGACGTAGCTGCAGGACACTCTACTCAGCGTGAGCTGCACTCACACACAGTCAGAGACCTCTCAGACAGCCGTCAACAGTGCAGCTAAGTGGGCACTGGCACTGACAGGCTGCAGAAAGGCTCCGCTGTGTACTCCTATATAGTGTTTGCAACCACCGTAGATGGAGACGGATGGATGCACACTAATAGAAGAAAAAATGAGCTGCACTCAAATAAAAATATGTGTGAGGCAGTGACGCACGCTGAGCGTCCTACAGCCAGACGTAGCTGCAGGACACACTACTCAGCGTGAGCTGCACTCACACACAGTCAGAGACCTCTCAGACAGCCGTGAACAGTGCAGCAAAGTGGACACTAGCACTGAAAGGCTGCAGAAAGGCTCCGCTGTCTACTACTAGTGTTTGCAACCAACGTATATGGATACGGATGGAAGCACACTAGATTGAAATTATTTAAAAAATGCAGCTCAAAAAATAAAAGATGTATGAGGCAGCAGTGATCACACTGGGTGGCCTACAGCCTGACGTGGCTGCAGGACCCACTCCACAGCGTGAGCTGCACTCACACAGCCCTTGCAGACAGCTGTGAACACTGCTGCTAGGGCAAAGAAGGCTACAGTGGTGGTTTATGTAGCCTGGGTAAAGCACTAGATGTTTGGTGGAATCGCTATTTCTAACTGTCCCTCACAGTCTTCTACAGCAGCCTGTCCCTAACTGAATTCACAGCAGAGTGACCAGAAATGGCGGCTGCGGTGGCTTTTATAGTGCATCATGACATCATTTCGGCAGCCAATCACAGCCATGCCAATAGTTAACATGCCTACATGCCTAACAGGATGTGCCCACACTTCGGAGGATTCCCATTGGCTTAATCAAAGCAAGCAGGCTCATAGCATGATGGGAACTTCCTATTCCGATTCCGATCCCGGAATCCGATATGAAAAAAGTATCGGAATTAAGTATCGGAATTCCGATACCGCTAATATCGGCCGATACCCGATACTTGCGGTATCGGAATGCTCAACACTATTAGTAACTACAGATGGGCAGATTGATTCACCAGACTCTGATCCTTTGATCATGCCAGTATTCTCTTGCCACTGGATGGGGGGCTCACAAATCTCTTATCTTCTGGGATCCCTGGTTGTGATTTTGATTAGCCAGTTTGGAGTGACGACATCTGTGCATCTCGTTGAAATGATGATGTTGCCCCAGCCTTGCTAATCAAAAGCCTTACCTAGGATCCCCAGAGATAAGAAATTTGTGAGCCTACTGTTCAATAGCCAGAGACTGTTGACCTGGTCTATATACCAGATTCCTACATATCAATGTGCCCAGCTCTAACAATAACAAAAGAAATTCACATTTTTTTTTATAACAGCAATACATACTGTACCTCTTTAAATCTGTCCCCCATTTTTGAACCTTATTTTCTTTGTTTGCGTGTCTTAGCCTGCATTATTATTTTTTCCTTTTTTAGTTTATTTTTCTCCTTGCATAGTTTATTACATAATTTTGAATTGTAACTTGTTCATTTGTTTGGTAATTTCTTTTTTGTTGTTACCAGATTTAGTGCTACCTGGGCTTATTCTCTACATTTTTCCACATTGAGTTCATCTGACAGTATCTCAGTCAGGTCCTTGAGTTTTGCATTTTTAATTGGTTTTAAATGTAGCGTGTCTTTGTGTAGAAATTTTGTAGTGATCCAATAACATTTTGATATCATCTTTTTTACATCTGGGTGTGCCTCCATTTACTAGTATGCTTGGTTGCTGATAATTTATTTAGAATAACCTAGGCAACCTATATATTTCCAGAAAAAAATATGATCTATGTGAATCTCTACAGACTTTGCAATTGCCTATCTGCAAGCAGATCTCAGTGGCACCCTATCTTCACCCCTTCACTTCTTTGGTATCTTGCTTATGCTGCATTGCCTTCCAAGTTCTGTCCGTACCAGAGAGATGGGAATCATGACAAAAATCAAAAGCTTAGTCAAGAGAAGTTTTTCATGTCTATGAGGTCAGTAAATAAGAGTAGGCATAGAAAGATAAGTCAGGTGGTCCAAAGGTCATATGAATGGGTATTAAGGGGTTAAAAAGAAGAATTGTAAGGCTACATCGGAAATACCAAACTTGTTAGAGTACTATAGAGTGCAATAATTAGCAAAAGCAAGGGACTTACCATACTTCTGAGCATTGTAAACCCACATTAGCCACTAATCTTACCTTGGGTTCCAATGACCACAATTACTGTAGTAATTCTCCTTCCAGAAGTCTCAACTCTGACCTTTAAGGAAGCACTGGCTATATTTTTTTATTCCCTAAACCCATGTAAATGAGTGTCTAATGTAGTGTAAGTACACTAATACACTCACTGATCACCATTTTTCCCGTTTCCAGCACTCACCTGGTCCTCTTCCCACTTATGTGTCGGCTAACACTGGGGTATATGTGTGAGCCAGAACAGCACAAGTCTATAAAGCCTCGTTCAGACACTCCATAGACCTACATTGCTAAAAGCCACTTCTGGCTCAGATGTAAACCCCAGTTTGGTCCTACAAGACAAGTCAGAATAAAAGTCACTTGAGTGAGAAGAGGAGCCGGCCAGTGCTGAAAACCGGGGAGACGGTGATCATTATCTTACACTACATTGCATACACATTTACACAGGTTTAGAGAATGAAAAAAATATTGACAGTGCTAACGCCACTTTCATTTATTGCAGTTGGATGGCACATGCACTGCCTGGTGTCAGTGGGTGCCCCACCCCAACGCAGATGTTATGCTGAAAGAAACTTAATTTGAAAATAGAAAATTGATGACTTCTTTTTTATTATGAGTGCAAAATGCTAGATATACTGCAGACAGTTGGCTAGTCATAACCTGTGGCACACTGCATATGGGAGGGCAGAACTCAGAAGATATTTGCAATGCTATTTTTATGTGGATATATATTTGCTATTTATGAAGATAATAATTCTATTGAGAGCTCATTAAAACATCACACCAGGTTATTTACATGGTAATTTATTGACCACATTTCTCATCAACCAGCCAGGTACAAAGATAAGAGTCTTAATGACATGTTCCAGGAC
Organism: Dendrobates tinctorius; assembly: GCF_039654945.1. Lineage (NCBI taxonomy): Eukaryota > Metazoa > Chordata > Amphibia > Anura > Dendrobatidae > Dendrobates > Dendrobates tinctorius. Next base: position 6,122,147 of record NW_027361708.1, read on the forward strand.
ATGAGCATTTATTATTCATCTTCTCTCTATGCTATCAGACTCATAACTATGCTTACTCTTCCTACATAACAGCAAATTGTGCAGAGCTCCTTTTTCCAGGAGTGACATGTAGAAATAGAATAGAAACACTTAGTGGATCACAGGCAAAACCCACACAAACACTGTAATGTCTGCACAATTGTGCTACAGCCTGACTCCATATTTTTGCAATGAAAATATATCAATGTCCAATATACATGATTACATACAGTCATGACCAAAAAATGTTAGCACCCTTGAAATTGTTCCTGAAAATTAAATATTTTGCTGAGGGGTTCAGACCTGCGGCCAGCTAGCAGAGGTGAGTATTTGATTTTTTTTACATGTATGGAGAAAAATATGGGCCCATTCTGTATGGAGCATTATATTCGGCCCATATTCTATGAAGCAATATATGGGGCCAATTCTATATGGAGCATTACATGTGGCTCATATTGTATGAAGCAATATATGGGTCTCATTCTGTATAAAGCAATATATTAGGTCCATTCTGTATGGAGCCTTATATGGGGCCCATTGTGTATGGATCATTATAAGGGGCTTATTCTGTTTGGAGCAATATATGGGGCCCATTCTATATGGAGCATTATATGGGACCCATTATTCTGTATGGAGCAATATATAGGGTTCACTATTCTGTATGCAGCAATATATGGGGTCCATTACTATGTATGGTGCATTTTATAAGGTCCATTATTCTGTATGGAGCATTATATGGGGTCCCTTATTCTATATGGAGCACTATATGGGGCCCATTTTGTATGGGGCATTATGTGGGGCCCATTCTGTATGGAGTATTATATGGGAACGATTCTTTAAAGAACATTATATGTGGTCTGTTTTTCTGTACGGAGCATCATATGTGGTCTGTTTTACTGTATGGAACATTATATGAATCCATTATACTGTATGGAGCATTATATTGTGGCATTGGGGTTCATTATTGTGTATAGACTGTTTGACATTTTTGTAGTATTTACAGATGAAGTAGTCTATAGTACTCTAAAATGCGTTTAATAAAACCACAATTATTAATACATCTGGACTTTTAGTGATTCAGCAGCACAGAACAGTAACATGCTTTCTACCATCTTTGATATTTAACAGCCGGTCATGTTGGACTCGTAGTTGTGCTGCAGCAAATCTTTTTTATGCTTTATTACAGCTACATCTGGTGAGGGCAATCATAATATATTGGCCACCTGTATCTCAGATATGACTCTATTTTGCGATTTTCTCCAACAGCTTTTTCATATTTTTCTGTATGGAGCATTATATGGAGTCCATTATTCTGTATGGAGCATTATATGGAGTATTATATGTAGTCTGTTTTTCTGTATGGAGCATTATATGGGTCCATTATACTGTATGGAGCATTATATGAGTGCATTATTCTGTATTGAGCATTATATGGGTTTCATTATTCTGTATGGAGCAGTATATGGGGTCCATTTTTCTGTATGGACATTCTATTGGGTCCTTTATACTGTGTGGAGCATTATATGGGATACATTATACTGCATGGAGCATTGTATGTAGTCTGTTTTTCTGTATGGAGCATTATATGTGTTAGGGTTGGCGGAATGCACCAAATAAAATATAATAGTAAGATGCGTTCGCAACTCGGGGTCCACCATGCAGAGATGGAACCTGCTGCTAAGTAATGACAGAACAGATGGCAGTAGAGTACCGAAAACATGCGGGTTAAATGTCACCCGGTGAGATCAGCGGCGTACTCTGTTGCTCCACAGAGCCTCACCAACAACGTAATAGAATGCTGTTCCCTGTTGAACTTCACAGGGCACAGCAGATATGGCGCGAGTGAGGTCTCTAGACTCAAACCCTAGAACGCTGGGGCTAGAGTCTGGCCGGGCCCACTATGCGCACGGTGTCGCAGAGGCGATGCCACTACTTGGCGCTGATACTAGGCACTGACTCTACCTCCGACCTGCACTATCAGCCTAGGCACTAACTGGCAGGGCTGAACAGGACATGCATACCAAGGGTAGGGGTTTCATAATGAGTCAGTCACCAGAGACAATCATACATGCATACAACACACACACACCACATGGTCTATACTAGAGCACGGCTGTGCGGCCATGAGATCCTTTTGTAGATCCCAGTCTGCCAGGAACTTCCACCAATGAGAGGTTGCCACCTCACGAGTATGCTCAGTAGAGCGACACCCAGACTTAGTCTCAGGAATGACTGCACGCTGCTGTTTGCTGTTGATTGCTATAGCTGAACCTGAAGAGGCAGCAGCAATCAATCTGTCAAACACTGAACTCCTTGTGTTTCCTCCCTCTACTAATATACCTATGCCCCACATTGCCATTTCGGTGCGTGGTTCCACTATTACTCCTCAGCAACATGCACACTGTCTTGGGGTCATACTTGACTCCAAGCTTTCATTCACCCCCCACATCCGATCACTGGCTCGCTCTTGTTATCTGCATCTCAAAAATATTTCCAGAATTCGATCTTTTCTTACATTTGATTCTGCAAAAACTCTTACTGTTTCTCTTATTCATCCTCGTCTGGACTATTGGAACTCTCTACTAATCGGTCTCCCTCTTACCAAACTCTCCCCCCTCCAATCTGTCTTAAATGCTGCAGCCAGGATCATATTCCTCACCAATTGTTACACCGATGCCTCTACCTTTTGCCAGTCATTATACTGGTTACCCATCCACTCCAGAATCCAGTACAAACTTATTACCCTCACCCACAAAGCACTCCATGGCTCAGCCCCAGCCTATATCTCCTCCCTCATCTTAGTCTACCACCCTACCCCTGCCCTCCATTCTGCTGATGACCTGAGGTTAGCATCCTCAATAATCAGAACCTCCCAATCCCGTCTCCAAGACTTTACACATGCTGCGCCAATTCTTTTGAATGCACTACCAAGGTCAATACGACTAGTCCCCAATCCCTACAATTTTAAGTGTGCCCTAAAAACGTAATTCTTCAGACTGGCCTACCGCCTCAACACATTAACCTAACTATCCCTGTGTGGCCCAGTCAAAAGTTTTACCATAACCAGGTTCCCAGCATCATGTTCCCACATGCTTTATGCATCTATTAGCCCTCTGTGTCCGCACTGTTACATACTCAACAATATGGCTGGTCTGAACAATGAAGGCAACTGTTACCACCCACCTTTCGTGTCTCCCTTTTTTCCTCATAGATTGTAAGCTTGTGAGCAGGGCCCTCATTCCTCTTGGTATCTGTTATGATCTATGTGGTTTTTGTTATGCTGTTATGTCTATCATCTGTACAAGTCCCCTCTAAAATGTAAAGTGCTGCGGAATATGTCGGCGCTATATTAATAAAATTATTATTACTATTATTAATTGCACAGCATGGGTCTGAGCAATACGCTGAAACCGACGTCTCTGCTGAGCAGGATTCGCTGCGGCCAAGACTGAATGGGAAGCCGCAGGAGAAGACATGGCTTGGGATTGCTCCTGTGCAGAGGGAGAATCCGGGTGCCTAACAATATGGGTCCATCATTCTGTATGGAGCACTATATGAGGGCATTGTTCTGTATTGAGCTGTATTGAGCATTATATGGGTTTCATTTTTCTGTATGGAGCAAAATATGGGGTCTATTATCCTGTATGAAGCATTATATGGGGTCTGTTTTTCTGTATGGAGAATTATATTTGGTCCATTATACTGTATGGAGCATTGTATGAGGTCTGTTTTTCTGTATGTAGAATTATATGGCGTCCATTATTTTGCATGAATAATTATATGAGGGCATTATTCTGTTTTGAAATATTATATATTATTATTATTATTATTATTTATTGTTATAGCGCCATTTATTCCATGGCGCTTTACATGTGAGGAGGGGTATACATAAAAACAAGTACAATAATCTTAAACAATACAAGTCATAACTGGTACAGGAGGAGAGAGGACCCTGCCCGCGAGGGCTCACAATCTTCAAGGGATGGGTGGTAATACAGTAGGCGAGGGTAGAGTGCCCATATAGTGCCCATTATTCTGTATGGAACATTATATGCTGTCCATTATTCTGTATGGAGCATTATATGGAGTCCATTATTCTGTATGGAGCATTACATGTAGTCTATTATTCTGTATCAAGCACTATATGGGATCCAATAATCTGTATAGAGCATTATATGGGGTCCACTATTCTGTAAGAGCATTATATGGGGTCCATTATACTGTATGGAGCATTATATGAAGTCCAATATTCTTTATGAAGCATTATAGTCATGGCCAGAGACACTAAAGCATCAGTGTCAAGGCCTTCCCTCACAGAAAAATACAATCCACTGTGCGGTGTACGTGCATCTCCAGATTCGGGTCCCCCTGGGCACTTCCCAGGCAGTGATGGTCCCTCTCCGAGGTGACTCCCAGTAATTGAGACACAGTCCATGTTAACTTGAATGGTTTCTTTACAGACAACTTCACACAATATATTCACAGTTGGCGCATCATAGATTACACATTCATGTTTACTTGCTTCCTCAACTTTCCCTTCTTTGCTGACGCTTCTATATGGCCTGGACCGGATTGTCTTAGGCCTCTTTCACACATCAGTTTTTTGCCATCAGTCACAATCCATCATTTTTTCTCATATACTTGTATTAGCGACAGATTGCGATGGATGGCCGCACGTTTCATCCGTCGTTTGAAGTTCTTTGTCCATCGGCCGAAGACGAAGGACAAAGTAATGTTTTTTGTCTATGTCGAAAAGTCGGACAGCAACAGATCCAGAGCCGTCCGTCGTTGGCTATAATGGAATCCTATGGGTGCAGGATCCGTCATTGTCCATCAAAAGACGGAATCCGGTGACAGGCTCTGTTTTTTAAAATGGAGCATGCCCAGAATAATTTCTATTCCTTTAATTTAACCCCTACAGCTGCTGCGATGGATTCGTCAAAAAAACGGATCCATCGCATCAGTTTTTCACAATCTGCACAGGATCTGTTTTTTCAAACTTTGCCGGATTGTGACGGATTGTAAAAAACTGATGTGTGAAAGAGGCCTTAGACTGCTTCCCAGCATTTTCCTGGCCTAACCTCGACATGATGACAATTTCTTCTGCCTGTTTCGCCCCAGACATGAAATTATCCATCACCTGGTTCAGTTGCATCTGGAAAAGCATCCGACCTGTCTGTGCTGCTCCCTATGAAGCTACAGCACCCTTCTGTTCCTCACTCCATCTGACTCCCACCCTAAAAGTGTCTGTGCAGGCTGCGAGTCGCCACATCTTCTCTACTGCTCTGGTCCAATAAATTGATGTCCAATGACCATGGATTGGTATGAATGGGTCACCGAGGAGGATAGCAAGCCCAGGCTAAGCCACAGAAAACCAGAGAGGTTGGTAACTAAGCGGAATGCAGACCCCTGATCCTGTCCACACAACTAGCAGTAGCCGTGGAGCGTACCTACGATGATCCTAGATGCCTCGGCACAGCCGGAGAGCTAACTAAGCCTAAGGCAAGAAAGTGGAAATCTAAACTGCCCCGGAGCAGACCCGAAAGGAATAGATAGCCCCCAAACATATATTGTCGGTGAGACAAGATGAAAACACAAACGCAGGCAGAACAATAGACTGAGCAAACGATGGGGCCCACACTGACTAGACAGGACAGGAAAGGAAAGACACTGTCTGCAATCACACAAAAAACCCTGCAAAAAGTCCAACACGACTGTTGCACAAAAACACTGAAGTCTCACGACTTCGCCCCCACTATATCAGCACTCTGGTATATTCTGAAAGCAAAGCAAAAAGAGACCAATATAAAAGGGGACAAAACAAACTGGCACATGCAGTAACATATGGGCGGTGATTCAGCACAGCCCCAGCCGGAGCTGGCTGACCCGCATAAAGCAGAGATAAACAAAACCAGATCAAATGCAAACAGAATAGCAAATGAACCACTTAGCTGAACATGCAGGGAAAGAGCAGGAGACATCAGACCTCAGGAGGCACAGGAAGAAAATCACCAGCAGGGATAGAGGGAGTCGGCTGTCTTAAATCCCAATCTGAAACCCCAGATCTCCAAACGTCTTCCTCATTATCAGGTGGCAAGCCTCTGTCAATCTGACCAGCTCCACTACCTTCAGTAATCACCAGAGGTAAGCCAGATAGAGAATTCACAACAGTACCCCCCTTGAGGAGGCATCACCGAACCCTCATCCACGCCACCAGGCCGGTCAGGATGGGCCCAGTGAAAAGCACAAACCAATCTTTCAGCATGAATGTCAGAAGCAGAGACCCAAGAATTATCCTCCTGGCCATATCCCTTCCATTTGACCAAGTACTGGAGTCTCCGTCTAGCCAAACGAGAATCCAATATTTTCTCTACCTCATACTCCAAATTACCCTTAACCAATACAGGGTCAGGAGGCACCGCCATGGGAACTACTGGCTCTACAAATCTCTTCAACAAGGATTTATGGAACACGTTATGAATCTTAAACCTAACTGGAAGAGCCAAACGGAAAGAATCGGGATTAAGGATTTCCAAAATCTTATAAGGTCAAATGAATCATGGCTTGAATTTTGGAGATGCAACCATCATAGAAATATTCTTTGAAGACAAACAAACCATATCACCCACTTTAAACTGGGGACCAATGGTCCTATGCCGGTTGGAAAACCGTTGGGCTTTTTCCTGAGATTGGGACAACTTATCCACCACTTAGTCCCAAATCTGCTGCATTCTCTCTACCACAGAATCCACACTTGGGCAGGTAGAATATTCCACCTGCCCTGAAGAAAATCGAGGATGAAACCCAAAGTTACAGAAAAAGGGCGACATCAAAGTGGCAGAACTAGCTCTATTGTTTAGCGCGAATTCGGCCAAGGGCAAAAATGTGACCCAATCATCCTGATCAGCAGATATGAAACATCTCAAATAGGACTAAAAGGCTGGTTTGTTCTCTCAGTCTGCCCATTTGTCTGAGGATGAAATGCAGAGGAGAAAGATAACTGAATTCCCAGTTTGGAACAAAAAGCTCTCCAAAATCTGGAAACAAACTGGACTCCTCTGTCCGACACAATGTTCTCAGGAATCCCATGCAACCGAACCACCTGTTGTAGAAACAAGGGCACCAACTCAGAAGAAGATGGCAACTTTAAAATCTATCACAAATCATCCAGATAACAGTCATTCTCTAAGAGACAGGAAGATCAGAAATAAAATCCATTGAGATATGGGTCCATGGCCTCCTGGGCACCGGCAGGGGCCTCAACAACTCAGTAGAACGAGAACAGGGCTTAGATGGGGAGAATTTTCGAGAAAAGAAGGCACAGGGATTCATCTTAGAAGTCACCGGATCTCTTTGGGACAAAATGGCTCCTGCACCAATCTCAGAAGCATCTACCTGCTCCTGAAAAGGGAGTGAGGCATCAGGTTGCCATAGAACTGGAGCAGAAGTGAATCTCCGCTTAAGCTCCTGAAATGCCGAGACTGCCTCTGGAGACCAATTCACCACATCAGCGCCCTTTTTGGTCAAATCAGTCAGTGGTTTAACAATACCAGAAAAATTACTTATAAATTTATGGTAGAAATTAGCAAAACCCAAAAACTTCTGGAGAGCCTTCAAAGAAGTGGGCTGAACCCAATCATAAATGGCCTGTATCTTGGCCGGGTCCATTTCAATAGCAGACGGGGACAAAATGAATCCCAAAAATGAAATCCTCTGTACACCAAAGAGGCACTACGATCCCTTAACATACAGATAATTTTCCCTCAAAATCCGGAAAACAGTCCAGACATGTTCTACATGAGAATCCCAATAATTGGAAAAGATCAAAATATCATCCAGATAATTGATCAAAAACTTATCCACAAGGTCCCGGAAAATATGATTCATGAAAGACTGGAAGACAGAAGGGGCATTAGTGAGCCCAAAAGGCATCACCAGGTACTCAAAATGTCCCTCCGGAGTATTAAACGCCATCTCCCATTCATCCTCGTGCTTGATGCGAATAAGATTATATGCCCCCTGAGGTCAAGCTTGGTAAACCAACAGGCACTTTTAACTCTGGAAAATAAATCAGAAATCAGGGGCAACAGGTACTGATATTTAACAGTGATTTTGTTAAGGGAATGATAGTCAATATATGGCCTTAATGAACCATCTTTCTTGCCCACAAAAAAAAACAGCACTAAAGGTGAAGAGGATGGTCTAATATGACCCTTCTCCAACGACTCCTTGATATAAGATCGCATAGCATCATGTTCGGGTACCGATAAGTTGAAAAGCCGACCCTTGGGAAATTTACACCTGGACATTAACTCAATTGCACAGTCATAACTCCTATGAGGAGGCAAAGACACAGACTTACTCTCACTGAATACATCAGAAAAATCAGCCAAATTGTCATGAATATCATGAGACTGGGGAGAGGTGGAGAAAACAGGAGGAGTGTCACTAAGAACACATTGACAACCCCAACTTACCACAGACACAGATTTCCAATCTAAAACAGGATTATGAATTTGCAACCAAGGGAAACCCAGAACAATAGTATCATGCAGATTATGCAACACCAAAAATTTACAATTTTCTTGGTGGTCCGGGGCGACCCGCATTATCGCCTGGGTCCAAAACTGGGGTTTATTCTCTGCCAAAGGAGTAGCATCAATACCCCTCAAAGGGATAGGAGTCCACAGGGGTATCATGGGAAAACCACAACGTTTAGCAAAGTCCAAATCCATCAGATTCAAAGCTGCTCCTGAATCAACAAAAGCCTTAGCGGAAAATGTAGACAAGGAGCAGATGAGGGTAATCGCCAAAAGGAACTTCTAAACTCGTGATGTTGCGCCCTAGACAAAACCCTATCACATTGTATGAGTTCAGAAGTTCGTTCGAAAGGCGGCAACGCCTCTCATGTAGTTTTACGTTCACATAAACGCCGATCATTTTGAATGGCCAATGACAGAGTCGTCAAGAAGGGACCGGAAATCCCACCATAACATCTTTTACTATTTCTGTCAAACCCTTCTGAAAGAGAGCTGCTAGGGCATCGTCATTCCATTTAGTAAGGACCGCCCACTTTCGGAATTTTTGACAATATAACTCTGCAGAATCCTGACCCTGGTTCAATGCCAATAAGGTTTTCTCAGCTTGATCAATAGCATTAGGTTCATCATACAACAACCCCAAGGCTTGAAAAAACACATCCACATTAGCCAGAATAGGATCTCCGGGTGTCAAAGAAAAGGCCCAATCCTGGGGATCGCCTCGCAGCAAGGAGATGACAATTTTAACCTGCTGCACAGAGTTCCCCGATGAGTTAGGTTTCAAAGCAAAAAAAGGTTTACAATTATTCTTAACATTCAAAAATTTAGGCTGATCCCCAAAAAACACATCAGGAGTAGGGATTTTTGGTTCAACAGCAAATGATTGAGCGACATAGGCAGAAATTCCCCACAATTCAGCAGCGAGCTGCTCAACATGATCAGATAATTGCTTAGTTTCCATTTAGACAAAAAATATCCTCCTACAGCCCCAGAGAAAAAAAAAAGAGGTAAAAATATACAAAAAAAATTCTGACACTTTTGCATGGCCTCCCGATGAAACTTACACTAGAAAAGGGGAAACATGTAGGGGTGCATCATGTGGACAGCTAAGTTTATCTTGAGCACATGTCTTGCAAACTTTATAAAGGAGTGGTGATTGCAGCCTATACAGATGGATCTCTTCAAAGGACAGTTGTAAAATAGTTGTTTATGTTAATTGCTTAATTGCTAGGGGAATTTAGAGCCTTTGATAATTATCTCTGCTGCTTAAAGGTACTGTCACACTAAGCGATATCGCTAGCAATATCGCTATAACTTGTGACATTATAGCGATATTGCTAGCGACATCGCTGTGTCTGATACTTACCTATGACCCGCTCCCCCGCTGGTTATCGCTGATGGCGCGAGAACGTCCTGGACCGCTTCTCATCGTCAGCTTCCTGCGGCGCTTCCTGTGGAGAGACAAGCAACGAGCGTGGACGCGGGAGGGAGGACGTCAGGATCGCCTAGTGTGACAGGTAAGTAGTGACCCCCGTTCCCAGCGATGTCAATGGTGAGATCTGCCTGTGTGGCAGCTCACTAGCGACCACTTAGCGATGTACCAGCGATCCTGACCGCATCATATCGCTGGTCGGGATCGCTGGTACATCGTTAAGTGGGACAGTACCTTAAGGATGGTCCAGACTACCTAATCACATAATATACTGTACCTTATTGTAGACCTTGTATAAATATTACAACAGATGTTACACCAGCTTTTTCTTATAAGTTTAATACATTGGTTGTTTCGGTTTGACATACTAGATGGTATATTTACATTATATCAGCAGCTGCACTTTGTAAAATAGTTTCTTTTTTCCTTATAAGTTTGATGTACCTGTTGTTAGGTAAATTAGGGTTTATCAGGGACAGCTGACAATGAGTACCTAAGCCACTGTCGTGATCCCAGGGTTCCAACCTCCGCAGCTTATGTAGGTGTCACATTTAAGGGAAGACCATCAAAATCTAGGTACTTCTAAGCCCTAATCCCCAATATAGCTGTGCTGATTGTCTCTTGAATTTACTTCTCTATAGCATCTATTGATTAATAGTTGAAGGGAGTTGAATTTATTACCTTGTGTGGAGAAACAAGGGGTCGGCAGGCACCCCGGTCCGCTAGCCGCAATCACATGGTCCTGGGATCGTCCCGTCGAATATCCGCGCTCTCTTTAACGTGGGCATAACGCTACTCACACAGCACAGTGTGAGGGTAAAATAATGTGACAATACTTTATTGAACCATAAAACAGGCAGATAGCACTTAGAACAGTCCCAGCAAACATGCCAAAATGGTGCACATTACAGAATCTCACCCTTCTGCTGACTCACCAGGATAATGGCAGCTGTTACTTCAGAACTTCCAGGTTCAACTACTGCACCTGTGCACACATAGAGATGAGGTAATGACAAGCATAGGAAGATGACAATCCTTTCAGATACAAGACCAGTTGACCGGAGGATCACAACCTGGCTTCATTTTCCAGTGTCGATTACCCCACCTGTGGCACAAACACAGAGAGGAGGTAACAACAAGCTTAGGAAGATGACAGTCCATTGAGATTCAAGTCCAGTTGACCCAAGGATCACATCCTGTCTTCTCCAAACATATCCATGGTTCAGTGATTCTCAATAGAGCAGATCAGTATTCTTCTAACCGGGGCCGAGGTCCCCTAGGTTGCTTCCTGTAGAATTATAGATCCATGTCCCTCGTGATGGAGTCATGATGTGTAGGCTTCTCTCCTGTCTCTGGTCCTTTCAATGTTTTGATGCCTTGGCTGAATCTCTGTCTGTCTCTATCTCTCTCTCACTCTCTGTCTATCTCTCTGTCTCTCTATCTCTTTGTCTCTCTCTGTCTCATACAGGCATTATGACCTCTTTTTATATTTAACAAGTGTCCTTGAATTCAGCTTCACAGATAAAGTTGTGGCCAAAAGTATTGACACCCCTGCAATTCTGTCAGATAATACTCAGTTTCTTCCTGAAAATGATTGCAAACACAAATTCTTTGGTATTATTATCTTCATTTAATTTGTCTTAAATGAAAAAACACAAAAGAGAATGAAGCAAAAAGCAAAACATTGATCATTTCACACAAAACTCCAAAAATGGGCCAGACAAAAGTATTGGCACCCTCAGCCTAATACTTGGTTGCACAACCTTTAGTCAAAATAACTGCGACCAACTGCTTCCGGTAACCATCAATGAGTTTCTTACAATGCTCTGCTGGAATTTTAGACCATTCTTCTTTGGCAAACTGCTCCAGGTCCCTGATATTTGAAGGGTGCCTTTTCCAAACTGCCATTGTTAGATCTCTCCACAGGTGTTCTATGGAATTCAGGTCTGGATTCATTGCTGGCCACCTTAGAAGTCTCCAGTGCTTTCTCTCAAACCATTTTCTAGTGCTTTTTGAAGTGTGTTTTGGGTCATTGTCCTGCTGGAAGACCCATGACCTCTGAGGGAGACCCAGCTTTCTCACACTGGGCCCTACATTATGCTGCAAAATTTGTTGGTAGTCTTCTGACTTCATAATGCCATGCACACGGTCAAGCAGTCCAGTGCCAGAGGCAGCAAAGCAACCCCAAAACATCAGGGAACCTCCGCCATATTTGACTGTAGGGACCGTGTTCTTTTCTTTGAATGCCTCTTTTTTTCTCCTGTAAACTCTATGTTGATGCCTTTGCCCAAAAAGCTCTACTTTTGTCTCATCTGACCAGAGAACATTCTTCCAAAACGTTTTAGACTTTTTCAGGTAAGTTTTGGCAAACTCCAGCCTGGCTTTTTTATGTCTCGGGGTAAGAAGTGGGGTCTTCCTGGGTCTCCTACCATACAGTCCCTTTTCATTCAGACGCCGACGGATAGTACGGGTTGACATTGTCGTACCCTCGGACTGCAGGGCAGCTTGAACTTGTTTGGATGTTAGTCGAGGTTCTTTATCCAACATCCGCACAATCTTGCGTTGAAATCTCTTGTCAATTTGTCTTTTCTGTCCACATCTAGGGAGGTTAGCCACAGTGCCATGGGCTTTAAACTTCTTGATGACACTGCGCACGGTAGACACAGGAACATTCAGGTCTTTGGAGATGGACTTGTAGCCTTGAGATTGCTCTTGCTTCCTCACAATTTGGTTTCTCAAGTCCTCAGACAGTTCTTTGGTCTTCTTTCTTTTCTCCATGCTCAATGTGGTACACACAAGGACACAGGACAGAGGTTGAGTCAACTTTAATCCATGTCAACTGGCTGCAAGTGTGATTTAGTTATTGCCAACACCTGTTAGGTGCCGCAGGTAAGTTACAGGTGCTGTTAATTATGCAAATTAGAGAAGCATCACAAGATTTTTCGAACAGTGCCAATACTTTTGTCCACCCTCTTTTTTATGTTTGGTGTGGAATTATATCCAATTTAGCTTTAGGACAATTCTTTTTGTGTTTTTTCATTTAAGACAAATTAAATGAAGATAATAATACCAAAGAATTTGTGTTTGCAATCATTTTCAGGAAGAAACTGAGTATTGTCTGACAGAATTGCAGGGGTGTCAATACTTTTGGCCACAACTGTAAAGTGAAGAATGGTGATGACCCTGTAGCCTTGTTTGATTATGTAATCTATTTGCATAGATTTTCCTCCTCTGTATTAAAAATTCACAAACTATCTGTAGAACATTGCCTCCAGTAGGCATATTATTTAAATAGATTGACAGCCACATCTACTGTAGATGGCTGAACCGATGTGATAGGAGGTAATTTGGATCTCCCATTATATTTCACCATACAAACTGCATACGAAATTAAATAGATCCATTAGATCTAATGGCTGTATAATCCTACATTTAAATTCATTCTGCATAAACCAAACCTGATTCACAGCTCCTCATGGTCTGTCCAATCTGATGCTGCTGTACTGCTCAACGCAAGTTGTAGCTGTCAGTCAGGTTGGGTGGGTAGAGACTGAATTCACTTGGAATCTACTTCTATAGCTGGGTTCATGCAAAGCTCATCTTAATATTAGAATTATAGAGCTATACTAGTTTTCAAACAAAATACACCAGTCTCATCAGGTTTAAGATATCAATTTAATAATGTATGAAGTTTACATTGTGATTTCTGATGAAAGATTCACTTTAAAAATACAATTTGTGCTACCAAAAAATCAGGCTTATACCAAAATTTGATTCAACTGAATTTTTCTTCATTGACTTACTTTTCCTGGAGAAATAAGATTGTTGTGATAAAGCAGAGCACTTTGGCAGATGATGCATTTCAAGATTTGATGTCTCTCCTCTGAAGCTGTCACAAGTGGGTCACGTCCTCCTGGGAGATCTGGGGTTAGAACTTGAGATCACTGCATACTGTGAATTGCAAATCTTCCATTTAACCTATGTGTTTGTGTTTCACATTAAATGGATTTGTGGATTTCATTTCCTTTGGTGCTGAAGTGGTTAATAACCCTTTCTATGCTTGTAAGAAACTTTCAACTCCATCTCACAGCTATTCCTGACCTGGTCATTTTCTCTTGCGATAAAATCTGGACAGACCTTCTCTTTCTTGCCAGTGAAAGTTATTCTTCCTAGCTCCTTGGAGTCGCCATGTTGAGTTAGTAATCGTTGTCATTGCTGAAGATTGTTGCATGCTGTTTTTGGGTAAACGCTTTCCTCATTGTCCTATTTCCATTTGGTTTGTACTTTCTTCCCCTTCCTTATTTACCTCTCTACCTTTGGTGAGTGTTTTGCATGTTAGTTGCATTTTGTTATCTCTGTTTGTCTTACATGTTTGCTAGTAGTTCACCTGTATACTCAGGGGGACTATTGTTTTGTTGATGGTCTGCCAAGCAAGGGTTGAGTTGTATTTTTGCTTGGACATAAAGGCTTTGTATTTATTTTAATGTATTATTATTTTATTGCCACTTCTGTGTTATTTTCTATGACTTCATTTGATCTTGTTTTGTCTTCAGCATGCAGCTAAAGTTCCCCACAATGAAAAACACCATATGACTTCTCGACCTTTGTAGAAAGCCCTGTTTTACCTTGTTTTCCTATGGTCTTTTCAATAATTGTATTTTTGCATTTTCTGAAACAGCATTAAGCCCGGTCAACGGAGACTTAAAACTGTTGTAACAATGACTGTTTGAAGTGTCTTTTTCTGTCTAGATGTGATACACATTGTTCATAGAGAGCAGTATAGGAGTTAAACCTGTAAATGAAATACTGTGGTCTCACAGGGACCTTACTGTAATTTCAGGGTTTAAGCACCTGCTAGCGCAATATTACAGGTCACGTTATCTCTGTCCTTTTATTACTCCGACAATGCAGTCAATGTTCTTCTGCTCATATGAACTATTCTCATAAAACTGCCAAGCCGCCCTCTCCTTTTCTTTCTCAGTGACTCCTTACTCCTTCACATCATTAGAATCTCATTTAGTGTTCATTATAACTATGTTAATCATGTTGAACTAATGTGCTGCTAAAGTAGCACTTTCCCCAGAACCCCGTTATAATTTACCTATTCATTAATGTGCCTTCCATTATTTTAAACCGTTACCATAAAAACCAGGAGAGCTTTAACTCTTAGCTTCATTTTTTAGATTCTGAGGTTAGATTCTGAGGTTTGTTAAATCTGCAGACAGGAGGAGGATGAAATGAACAGATGCAAATAAAAACCTGTTAATATACTGTAAGAAGGAAACAGATGAGACGTTAATAACATTTTAGCCTGTATAATAAACGACTCACGGTTTTCTTCTTTCCACTGAGGTCTGAGTTATATCACTTACAGAAAGTAAAGATGAACTCCTCACTATCGCACATAATGTGAGGCCACTTTATGCTCATTGACTGAAAAATGAATATTTTGCTTGTATTCTTAAATTCTGTTCTGTAAAATGAAAGTACTCCCACTTGTGCAGAAAACCAATCTATATCAGGGTGAATTTGGCCAAGACACGGGCCAAAGATCCCACTGTGTAGCTGCTACATGGTAGCATAATGCAGATGAGTGACATTTTAATGCAGCACGGTGGCTCAGTGGTTAGCTCTGCAGCCTTGCAACGCTGGGGTCCTGGGTTTGAATCCCACCAAGGACAACATCTGCAAGAAGTTTGTATGTTCTCCCTGTGTTTGTGTGGGTTTCCTCCGGGTACTCTGGTTTCCTCCCACATTCCAAAGACATACTGATAGGGAATTTAGATTGTGAGCCCCATCAGGGACCGTGATGATGTGTGCAAACGCATGCAAACGTGTGCAAATGATGTATGTAAAGCGCTGCGGAATATGTTAGCGCAATATAAAAAAAAATGATTATTAATGCAAATTGTACAGTACTGTGATGAATAAATCTCAAGAATTCGGGACCAACGGGATTTTTTGTGACTTGCTTGTCAAGGTTGCAGTGCCCTGGCAGTCACAATTTGACACTATTCACTTGATGTCATGGGTTTACTTCGACAAAGTGGAGCCAGAAGACCACAGCATCTGATTTCTCCTAATCCTGCAAGTAAAAGAAGCACTTCACCTTCTTATTAAATGGTGCAGGGGTTAATCTGCTTTGTTGAGAGCTCCTGAAGCTAAGGCTCAGCTGTGCACTGTTAGGTTATATAAGAGATGGGAGTGGCTAAGTCCTGGCTTGCAATCATTGTCAAAACTGACTTTTGTTGCATGGCTGGAGGTTGTTGCTGGTGGTTATTGGAGAAAAAGCATTTGGGGGATTTATCTTTGACTGTTGCTAGGTTTTGAGTATGTGATAATTCCCTTTCTTCTCCTACTTAGGTTTTACTCCATTCTCTCCCAGTGCAACCCTCTGTTGTTTATGTGTGCACATTTGTCTGTTTGGTATTTTTCGCTATCCCTGTTTGTATTAACTTGTTAGTCTGGTTGGTGTATTACTGCACACTACTAGTCCCCTCTTCCCTGGGTCTGGGAAGGGTACAGACTGAGGGCAGATTCAGGAGCTAAGGCAAGGTACGTGGCCCCGGCATCTTCACCATCAGAAGTAACCCAGGGAACAAGGTAACCTAAGGTGCTCCATAGCATTAGGGACAGAGAAGAAGCCCCTGGTCCTGGGACACCCAACAACAGATTCGTGACACTTGATTTACGCTGCAATGTAGCAGCAGCATAAAGTGATTTTTTCCACCAAGTAAGCTGCGTCATGGCCAAAAATACATTGGAAACTGTCTCACACAAGTCTTGATCAAAAGGGAATAGTCATTACACCAGACATCCATCTTCTAAGTTAGTTAGGTGGAGCTTACAGGAGGCCATAGATAGCCCTCAGTTTTCTGAGCTGGCCCTAGACCCCATACATAGCTCCCACCATGACAACGGCTGTCCATAGCTGGCAGTTGCACACTAATTTCCCTGCTAATGGAGTTCCCAGTGTTACTGACAATTGATCATGCTATGCTAACTTGATCAATTGTCAGTAAAACTGGGAACTCTGTTAGCAAGGAATTTAGTGAGCGATTATATCCCCTGAAGAACCCGAAAGGAAGAAACACGTTGAGAGGCACATGTTTTTTGAAGACTAGTTCACTGCAAGGGCCAGCTGGAGACAGCCTTTGTCAGGGCAGGAGCTATGGTGTCTAAGGTCAGCTCAGGATACTGAGGACTATCCAGGGCCTCCTGAAAGCTCGATCTGACTAACTGGGCTACAAGACAGATGTCTGGTGTAATGACTATTCCCTTTGGAGCAAGACTTAGGTGAGACTGTATTTTCCTGCCATTTAATATGTATGTTTGAAAATATTGACACTGCACACAGCATATTGACATTGGGACCTGATATATACTGTATGTGAGCTGAAACATTGCCAGTCTCACATAGAGGAACTGAATGACTATCAGGTTCACGATTTGTGTCAAACTGTGTTATCAAACCTTGTCTTTCACAAGTGTTATGCATATGTGGACACTGACATGTTACCTCAACTCATTAATACTGATATAAGAGATGTGTATGGATTAAGGTACTTGTCAGGTTCACATGATATATGTGAACTCAATTGCTGCCAATGCAGTGTTAAAGCGTATTACTGGTGATTCCATTGTTTGCCTATATCACTTTTACCACAAATTGAACTATGGACAGCTAGTCTGGTCTTTTGTACTTCTAGTGAAAATGGACTACTGCCAGTTCTATTTTGTCCGATAGAACCTACAGTGGACATTTAACCACTGTCAGTCTAATTCAGGTCTACAGTATTTCCAGTGAAAACTGAACCACTGTCAGTCACATTGTGGTCTATAGTACTTCTATTTGAAACTGAACTAATGTCAGTATCAGTCTTGTCTATAGTACTTCTGGAATAAACTGAATCACTACAGTTTTTATCCCATTTTTGTGTGTATCATTCCCCTAAGTGGTGATATTTTATATATTCAGCTTCGTTGTCTTCCCATTGTTCAGTATCCTATACTACTGGATACAATTCCTGGACTGCACATCTACTGCTACTATTCACTTATGTTGATTGGCTGATAGATTGTTTCAAACAATTTAATCATAATTCTTTTAAGATGCCATCTAAAATAGTTTTGGGTGAAATCAGGTGATTAAGATCTCACCTTTTCTCACCTTTGAAGCTGCTAAGACTCTTACTGTCGCTCTTATTCATTCTCGCCTGGACTACTGCAACTCTCTTCTGATCGGTCTCCCTCTTACCAAACTTTCTCCTCTCCAATCCATCTTGAATGCGGCAGCCAGGGTCATATTTCTGTCCAGCCGCTTCACCGATGCCTCCATCTTGTGCCAGTCATTACACTGGCTACCTATTCGCTACAGGGTCCAGTATAAACTCATCTCTCTCACCCACAAAGCTCTCCACTGTTCTGCACCGCCTTATATCTCCTCTCTCATCTCTGTCTATCGCCCTACACGTGCCCTCCGTTCTACAAATGACCTAAGACTAACATCCCCCGTAATCCGAACCTCGCACCTCCGCCTCCAAGACTTCTCTCGTGCTGCTCCAGCTCTCTGGAATGCACTTCCCCAGGCGATCAGACTGATACCTAGCCCTGACCTATTCAAGCGCGCTTTGAAAACCCATCTCTTCAAACAAGCCTACCACATCAACTACCCAGCAAGCTAACTTTGCCCTGTTCCCTCCTTCCAAATATTATTCTGAATCTGCACCCTACTATTCATCTGTCTCCACACCCTTCATGCACAGGATAACTGCACTTGATACTTGTCTATTGCACTTAAACACACGGGCTGATGACCGGATCATGCAGCTTTATATGAAAATCCCTATTATAATTGCCAGACCTGAATTAACAAGCATTTTTCACCTACTGTGTCCCCCCATTTCCTTGTAGATTGTAAGCTTGCGAGCAGGGACCTCACTCCTAATGTCACTGTTTGAATTGTCTTAACTTGTATTGAATTTATTGTCTGTACATGTCCCCGCTTAATTGTAAAGTGCTGCGGAATATGTTGGCGCTATATAAATAAAAATTATTATTATTATTATTATTATTAAGATATTTTGGAGAAAAATATACGGTATTTACTTAGAAAGCAGATGAGCAATTTAAAAGGCAGTCCTTAACCCCTAAAATTCATTTTAAATAGGCTGTATACAGTGTTGTAGGAGACTTAGCCCCTATAACAACCAAATTAGCACTGTACCTCTACTAGTGCAGTGTCTGTGAAAATAACTTTTAATTGACATGGAAATGAGGAAGTTTTGATGCCCCCTTGGCATGGCTGAAGGTTTAGTGCGCCATTTAGCATCCCCATTTGCATATTGAGATAAGAAGCAGGGGAAGAGCCCTAATATGCAAATGAAAGCCCTCTCATTTGCATATGAATTAAAAGTTATTTTCTCAGACTTTGTACCTGTAACAGGCTATGATCACATGTTTCCTTTTTGCAGCATTTTTTATGCGTTTATAAAGAAATTGTGGTTAAAAGTATTACAGCTACATAAGTAATATTCAAGAGATACAAGAATACAGAACTCTAGTGGATTTTTATCATTGATTAGAAACGAGAAGATGAGGAACGGAGAAGGGGTGAAGAACAAATTCGCCAGAGAGAAGAACTACGGGCAAAAGAACTCTACCTGAGTCTAAAGAGAGCACAACTGCAGAGTCAACGTAATGAAAATGATGAGCAAGAGTGGCAAGAACAATGTAAGTAGGAGCAAAAAGTTATTTTTTTCTATTATGATTTATTTTTACATTTTTTTTTTTATTTACGAGATCATCAAAAAACAAAAGGGTCCAAAAATTGTGGAATCACAAACACATGAAAAAAATCAAATGGTATGACCTGAGGCAAGACAATACCCAGGACATACAAAGATAACCACACGCACAAATAGAGTGCTTAAAAATATAACAATACTTTATTATGCAGCCTTAAAATCAAAGAAAGTAATCATACATATATTTATTATATTTTTGACAGTAATATCAAGATGCGTCTTGTGTGAAGAGAGCACGTCAGATAAACCTGCGTTTTTTATATCATGCTAATATTTTAAAAACGGATCAGCTTAAAAGAATCCTATTAACATCTCAATAGGATGGTGTATAAAATATACGTGTCCTGAACTTGTTACAATGCACCGCTGCGGGCATTCTTTTCCCAAAACATCCAAGGTGCAAATGCATAAATATGTGTGGAGTATATACCCAGTGGCTGTTTAACTAGCATAGTATATGGATGTAAGGCTGGTTTCACATTTGCGTTAAAACAACGCTGCGCCCTGCGTCGTTAAGCCCCGCCCCGAGCCGGCTCCCTGCCCGCCCCATCCGGGATCACCGCCTACTTTCGCATTTGCACGCATGCGATCGGCGCACCCTATCTTTAGCATAGGGTGCGCAGATCATGCGCTGCCAGTGTGAAAGTAGCGTGTTGCGCAATTTTGACGGTGCGCCGTGCGCGCCGAAATGCAACATGCTACATTTTGGCGCGCACGGCGCACCGTCAAAAGTGTGCAACATGCTACTTTCACACTGGCAGCGCATGATCTGCGCACCCTATGCTAAAGATAGGGTGCGCCGATCGCATGCGTGCAAATGCGAAAGTAGGCGGTGATCCCGGATGGGGCGGGCAGGGAGCCGGCTCGGGGCGGGGCTTAACGACGCAGTGCGCAGCGTTGTTTTAACGCAAATGTGAAACCAGCCTAACGCATGGCTGGACAAGAAAAGGAAGGAGATTTTTATTACCTATTCATGTGAAGAGTCGTAAGAGATCCACCATGCTACTGCGGGCTCCGGCAGTGCTTCCTTCCACCCCAACGCACGTTTCATATTAACTTCCTCAGGGGGCGTCATCTTGATATTACAGTCAAAAATATAATAAATATATGTATGATTACTTTCTTTGATTTTAAGATTGCATAATAAAATATTGTTATATTTTTAAGAACTATATTTGTTCGAGTGGTTATCTTTGTATGTCCTGGGTATTGTATTGCCTCAGGTCATACCATTTGATTTTTTTTATTTACACAGTTTTAACTTGATGCAGTATATTGAAATCATTGTAGCATCATAGATGTCCCATTAGATTTTTTCATAAAAGACTGACCAGTTATTGTTCGAGGTCCCTACAGCATGTGTATGTTCCAGACAATACTCCCGACTCATCCACAGACTAAAACAAGCCCATGTCCACGTATGCCAAAGTGTTGTATTTTAGCTGTTCGTTTAGTGGTGCATATCATTGTATGTACTGTATGGCATGCAGTTGCATATGTTCAGAAAAAAAAAACAAGAGCCCGTTATACGACCTGGTGAAGGCGCCTGTTTAGTGCTGAAACGGGTAGCCTTATATATCTACCTTTGGGCCGTCATCCTTTACAGGAGCACCCAGTGGCTCCTTGTTTTTCCTTTACTGAACTTTTTAAGGACTTGAATAAACATTTATTCTTTACAGTAGCGCCTGGTGGAGGTTTTTTTTCCATCTACACTCTACTACATGTTTAAGAATTAAAAAAAAACATTTTTTTAAATTACTTTTTATTTTGATTTTTCACAAACTTTCAGTATGCTATTGTAAATATTACATTGCTAGGAATGTGCTTAAATAGTTTCCACTGCTGACAATGGTTTATCATAGTGAAAGCTGAACAACAAAACAGGAATATAATTACATGTCGTGTACCACCCATATCTCAGCCCCCAAAAAGCAGGTTCACCAACAAAACTTGGTACTTTAACTATGGAATCCAAGAAGAACAGAATGTTGGCTGTGAAAGCGCTGCTACAAAGCACTTTATCTCCAATTCTGGATATTTAGTTTTTAAGTACTTTAACCCCTTAATAACCTGTGACAAAACATTTTTTGTCAGATCGCGTGCAGGGTGTATTGAGCAGCATAAGAGGTGAGCCAGCTCCATACTCAATAGATATCAGCAGTGTTTCATAGCCACCATTTGTTTCTGATCACTGTTGTTAAATCCTTTAAATAACGCTGATAATAATTGACAATGTCACTTAGATGATCTTCTTACCGGTGCATACCAATCCCCATTATCCCCCTCCATGATGTGATCACAGGGAGCCTGATGGATTACCATGGTGGTCGTGGGCCTGCGGTAGACACCTGTGAATACCATCTTAGTCCTCTTCTGAAGGGCAACCGAATTAGGGGACTTCATAAAAAAAAATCAGTCACACTAAATATCACAATGTACTGCAGTTTATAGTACAATACAATCAATCAAACCATTGCACAACCATGTCCCTAAGGGAGGGATCAAATACTTATATCCCCCACTGTATGTATATATATGTCCTGCCTCTTGATGGGGTCTGGCGCTGAGCTCACATCTTTCCCCCACTTGATGGCTAATTTAATCAGCTATCAAGTACCTCTAACAGCTGCAGGTGATTCCAACATTCACCCGCAGCTGTAAACCAGTTAAATGGCACTGACAATCACTGACAGAGGCATTTAAAATGCATCGGGAGGATGTGTGTTACAAACCTTCCCCGTTGTCATCCCATTCACTTTATCGTGGGGCGCTGATAGGTTGTCATGATAGCTGGTGGTCTGCAGAAGATCCCTGTGCTTGTCATCACAATGCTTCTGTGAACGCCAACTCCTTGTGATTTTTGCTATGCAGTACATAACAGGGCTGAAGCCCCACTATGTATAACACTGGTGATTTTATGATCCCTGCTTTAAGTCTCCTAAGGGCACTATTAAGTAACGTAAAAAAAAAAATATGAAAAATAGTGTAAAAACTGAAAAGTTCAAAGCACCACCATTTTGTCACATTGCACCACAGTAAAAAAGACACATATTTGGTATTGCTCCATTCATAAATATTGGATCTATCAAAATATTTAATTATTTAACAATTTAATCAGGTAAAAAACATCTAAACTCCATAATTATGTTTTTTTGGTCACCGCAACATTGCAATAAAATGCAATAAGAGTCGAGCAAAACATCATATCTGCTACAAAATGGTATTAATAAAAATGACAGTTCAAGGTCCAAAAATAAGCCCTTGCAAAGCCCCAGATACTAAAAAATGGAAATGCTACAGGTCTCGGAAAATGGTGACAAATGCAAAAACTTTTTTTCAGACAAACTTCGGAATTTTTTTCATCACTTTTCAAAACTGTACAATTTTGGTATCTGCAGAATCATAATAGCGGGTCGGTTTTAGCATTTAGTGAACATGGTAAAAACAAAAAACATTTGTGGAATTGCACTTTTTTGCAATTTCACCACACTTGGACTTTTTTTCCCATTTTCCAGTACACTATGTGGTAAAATCAATGATGTCATTCAAAAAGAACAACTTGTCCTGCAAAAAACAAGCCCTCAGACTGCCATATTGATAGAAAAATGAAAAAGTTGAGGCTCTGGGAAGAAGGTGAGCAAAAAATAATAAAATGGAAAGTCACCCGGAGGTGAAGGGGATTAAAAATAAATAAATAAATAAGTAAATATATAAAATTTAAATCATCAACAATTTTTGATGATATAGTTTTTTTTCTAAACATATTTGTTATCATTCTGTTCATAAAAGTTTGAGGTATCAAAGTATAAAATTATTTAAGTGCCAAATAATATCTTTTTTTTGGTTGCAACACTTCCCCTCAAAAATGCAATAAAAAGCAATGAAAACAATGTATGCTTCCCAAAATGGAGTCAATAAAATCTACTGCTCAGCGTGCAAAAAGAAAAAGCCCTCACACTGCTCCATTGATTGAAAAAAGAGTTATAGCTAGTGAAAAAATAGGAGGAAAAAAGTGAAAGTGCAATAATAAAAATCGCTAGGTCGCTAGATAATGAAATGTCTATCATGTTTTTCCTCTCAATATAAGCTGTAAGTTGCATCATGCTGTGCACGCTGCTACCTTTCGCAATACATTATAGCCTGGAACTTCAGCATCAAAAGTCCACTGCCACGAAGGATCAAGAGCAAATGACGGTACTTCTTACTGTCTTTGCTAATTGGTGTTCAAAATTTTATTTGGGCAATCTTAAACAATAAAACTCCTCTGAAGGGAGACATGTACAAACTGTTTATTAAAAAGCTGGTTTCACAATTATCTTGACACTAGATGGAGGCCTGATGCTATCGCATCAGGAGGGCGGTAATGCCACGATGGGAACAGGCTTTGCAGCGTTGAGAATCTCTCCCCCCATGTGCTCAACCACCTGTCCACTTGTAGGGTCAGTGGGCCGGACTGGGGGGTGGTCCCTCTCTTACCGCGCAGAGACGTAACAGAGACACGATGGAGGCAAGTGTTGGGTACAACAGGTCCAAGTTTATTCTCTTGCCGTCCACCTGACGGCCTCCGAAGTATACCGCACTTCAATTCACTTCACTTATCGGCCCTCCGTTTCCAGGGCCGCTTCACGCACACCGTACTTTACACCGGGAACGTACATATACACACAGTCCCCTCTTCACTCTTCTACGCTCCTGTCAGATACGTCACTGTGGCCGCCTTAGGCCTGTAAACCAACAGTACTTTTACTGATCAGTCGTCTCTCTCAATACGGCATGCTTTACCTCGGTGCCTTGTCTATACTGCGGTACATTTGTGTCAGGACCACCCCCCTGACTTTCTCTCTCCTCAGTCCCCCTGGTTTAGTTTTCCTCACAGTGCATAAACTGTCTTCGTCCTCCTGTCACTGGAGCTCCCCCTGGGGACTGGAACTTTCTGAAACCCTCCTGTCAAATTTATATCTTTCCCGGTTCCCTGTAACTCCGCCCCCATGACCAATGGTTTCCTAAGCCCTAAGCTGATGTCAAGTCCTTTGCTCACACTCCTCCCTGCCCTCTAATGGTCAACCCAAGGTACTGCACGTCCACTACACTTTCTCAGCTGTTTCCCCACTGTAGTAACTGACACCTGTTTAAATTGTGCAAACCTTCCTTTCTCTATTCTGACAAGTCTGTCCGTCCGTCAGGTCACCTTCCCTACACACTCTCTCTTTCCCCATGTGCTGACTTCTCCCATCTGTGCTCTCTTCTTTGACCGGTCTACCCCATGTGCTATCCCCATTGTCTGCTGTCTCTCTCCTTCCTGTGCTGTGCTCTCCCCTCATGTGCTGTCCCATTTGAACTGTCTCCCCCCTGTGCTCTGTCTGTCTCACCCCTGTGCACTTTCTCTCTCCCCATCTGCTGTCTTCTCCTCTCATGTCATCTATTGTTTGATCTGTGTACCCCATCACTAAACAGTCAGTGCACAGCATGTCTGGAGGAATTTCTTTTTAAACGGGCTTTCCCATGAACAAAAGTTTATTTTAAAAATTGTTTGTGTCTGACTTTGTATAGAACATACCACAGCTCCTGGGCCAGGGAGGAAGCAAAAGACAATACTGACATTACAGCAGGAGATCGCAAAGGATACATTTTGTGAAGTAAAATCTTGTTTAAAAACAGTCAGTGAATTATTTTACTTCACAAAATGAATCCTCTGTGATCCCCTGCTGTAATGTCAGTATTGTCTTTTGCTTCCTCCCCTGCCCAGGAGATGTGGTATGCTCCATACACGATCAGACACAGACAATTTTTAAAATGAACTTTCGTTCGTGGGAAAACCCCTTTAATGTGACGACTTCCTCTGCCTGTAGACACGTGGCGCATCTGCCGCCGGGATCAGCCGAATGATTCACTGCGCCTGCGTGGAATTCGCTCAGGCGCAGTGCGACGGTGTTCCGCTGGTAAGGCCAGTAAGCTTAACATCTGTTGTGGGTAAAATTTTTGAAGGGTTTCTAAGGGATACCATTATGGAATATCTCAATGTTAATAAATGTTTAACTCCATATCAACATGGATTTATGAAGGATCGCTCCTGTCAAACTAACCTGATCAACTTCTATGAGGATGTAAGCTCTCAAATGGACCAAGGAGAATCATTGGATGTTATTTATCTCAACTTCTCTAAAGCATTTGACACTGTCCCACATAAAAGATTGGTAAGTAAGATGAGAAAGCTTGGGCTAGGGGAAAATGTGTGTAGATGGGTACGTAGCTGGCTTAGTGATAGAAAACAAAGAGTGGTTATTAATGGGGCATACTCAGATTGGGCCAGGGTTACTAGTGGGGCACCACAGGGTTCTGTATTGGGCCCCCTACTATTTAATATATTTATTAATGATCTAGTGGATGGCTTACACAGTAAAATATCAGTATTTGCAGATGATACAAAACTATGTGAGGTAGTTAACACAAAGGAGGACAGTTTGCAACTACAGACAGATTTGAGTAAATTGGAGAATTGGGCTGAAAAATGGCAAATGAGGTTTAACACAGATAAGTGTAAGGTTATGCACATGGGAAGGAGAAACAGATGCTATAATTACTTACTAAGGCCGGTTTCACATTAGCGCTTTTTAAGCGCACGCACGGCCGGGGGTAGCTCCGCCCCCGAGCCGGCTCTCTGCCCGGCGTGCCCGCCCCTTGCTTGTAGCGCCGCCTCCTATCGCACAGCGGCGCCTGCGATCGGCGCACCCTATCTTTAGCATAGGGTGCGCAGATCGTGCGCAGGCCGTGCGCTAGTTGCGCTTTGACCTGCGCTGCGCACTTTTGACGGTGCGCCGTGCGCGCCAAAATCAAACTTTTCGGATTTTGGCACGCACGGCGCACCGTCAAAAGTGCGCAGCGCAGGTCAAAGCGCAACTAGCGCACGGCCTGCGCACGATCTGCGCACCCTATGCTAAAGATAGGGTGCGCCGATCGCAGGCGCCGCTGTGCGATAGGAGGCGGCGCTACAAGCAAGGGGCGGGCACGCCGGGCAGAGAGCCGGCTCGGGGGCGGAGCTACCCCCGGCCATGCGTGCGCTTAAAAAGCGCTAATGTGAAACCGGCCTAAATGGGAAACTGCTGGGGAAATCAGACATGGAAAAAGACTTAGGCATCTTAGTCAATAAGAAGCTAAATTGGAGTGCCCAGTGTCAGGCAGCTGCCACCAAAGCAAATAGGGTCATGGGATGCATTAGAAGAGGTCTGGGGACACGAGATGAAAACATAATTCTCCCTCTGTACAAATCACTCGTCAGACCACACTTGGAGTATTGTGTGCAATTTTGGACGTCGATGCTTAAGAAAGACGTTACTGAACTTGAAAGGTTAAAAGGCGGGCTACTAAAATGATAAATGGAGTTGGTTCACTACAATACCCAGAAAGGTTATCAAAATTAGGTCTATTTACTCTAGAAAAGAGAAGACTTAGGGAAGACTATATATATGTACAAGTATATCAGAGGGCAATACAGAGATCTCTCCAGTGAACTGTTTGTACCAAGGACTGTGACAAGAACAAGGGGGCATTCTCTTTGTTTGGAGGAAAGACAATTTCTGCACCAGCATAGAAGAGGGTTCTTCACGGTAAGAGCAGTGAGGCTCTGGAATTCTCTTCCTGAGAAAGTCGTGATGGCCAACTCACTGAATGAATTTAAGAAAGGAATGGATGCTTTTCTTGTGAGTAACAGTATAGAAGGTTACAAATAACAGAATATTATAGGTAGATGGTTGACCCAGCTTAGGGGAAGGATTTCTTTTCCCTATGGAGAAAATTGGCTTCTACTCTGTGGGTTTTTTGCCTTCCCCAAGATCAACAATGCAGAACAGCTGCACTAAAAATAGGCTGAACTAGATGGACATAAGGTCTTCCTTCAGCCTTCAAAACTATGTTACTATATTACTATGTTGCCATGCAAGAGGCTGCGTGATTGTGTGAAGTGTGAGTGTGTGTGTGTGAGTGTGAGGCGTATAGAGTGTGTGTGTGGTGCGACGGTGTTCCGCTGGTGGTACCGTGCAATAGGTTGGTACCAGCAACAGTTTCCATATTGAGACACCCATCACATGGGTGTCCCAATATGGCGGCCGGTGAATTTCCTCCGCTTGGAATTCCGTGATACGGTGACATCTGGACAGAACAGGAAGTGAAAACATTACAAGGCAATTATATAAATAGATGTAATCAGACTGCCCATAAGCAAAGCGCTCATTCATGACATGAAATGATATTTTACAGTTTATAGCTGTAAGGTAGCGCTCACTGAGTGCGTTGTGGGACACTCACTTGGCTGCGATATTGATGCACACAGGAACACTTTCCACTTAAACAGTCCATGCGGTTTATTATGCCATCATAAACTGCACCGTAAGCCCTGTAAACTTCACAGGCTTACACATAACCCATCACATTTCTTAGTACACGGCTTTAACACACTGTCATTAAACACGCTGGACCTCTTTGTCCAGATACCGTGGGCGATCGCTTGCCAAACAATTCATTAGTGTCCATAGAACATCACGGGCACCAACAGTTATATCTGTTATATATGTCCGGGGTTACCTCGCAGGAGCTCCTGCTCCAGATGCCAACTCTTTGGTAGTCCTCTCTCAGGGAAGCTGCCGAACTGGGTTCACCATCCCGGACAACGCCTTGCTCACCAGGCCACCTGACAGTCCAGATCCACAGGTGGACAGTAGCTCGCCCAATGCAGTGCCGTCACTGAGTCTGCAAACACACGTGGCCTGTCTGTGTGCTATTCAGGACATCCGTCCCCACTTTGGAACCGTCCAACACACAGGCCTCACCGGGTGCTATTCAGGGATCCAACCCTCCTCCCAGGGTCTCCCAACACACCGACCACCAGGTCCAGGGCCTCAGCAGGTGCTATTCAGGACGTCCGTCGCCTCCTGAGTCCGTCCAACACTCACGCCTCACCAGGTCCAAGGTCGCAGCACGTGCTCCAGGGATCCGATTCTTCTCCCAGAATCTCTCAACACTGACCCTCCAGGACCTTGCACCCTGAACCATTCAGGTACACACTCTGTCTCCATGTGACCAGACCTCAGGCACATTATATGGTACATAACCACACCCACAGGTGAGGTATGGATCACATGGTCATGATCTCACTACAGGTCCTATTCCACACACAGCCACACACATCCAGGCTTTACATTGGGCATTCAGACACATGCCCCTGGGTGGATTTGTAGATGACTGGTTCCACCCATCTCACCAAGTCACCTGGAAGCTTTCCCTTATACACAGTAACAAACTCTCAGCAGTACCTCTGCTGATCAACACATGTTCCAGCTTCCATCACAAGGCATCCACCCTTGTGATACATATCGGCCATTTACAATCCTGCCACTCACCATTTCCCCATCACAATAAAGGAAACGCCTGCATGCATGTCCTGGGAAGCCTTTACAGTGCCCCCTAGCTGTCACAGGGGTCACTGCATCACATACCCCCTTCTGTTCAAACTTGTGGGGTTGAACACTTGTCACAAATGAGGGCCTCGAGACCGGGCACCAATGTCCCCTTGCCCTACCAGTCGAGAGGGCCCTCTTAGTCGTCTTTGAGCGTCAGCTCCCGAGATGTAGTCCAACTCTGTCACTGTATCCCTCTCTGTGACCAACACATTATCGGATTTTATCCTTTCACGTTTCAGAGTCCGTCTGTTAGGCCTCCCCCGCCCCCAGCAGTCCTTATGTCGGCCTTGAGCTTGGGCCTTTAAGTCACAGTCCAACTGTGTTACCAGACCCTTGTTAGTCTCCACATTTCTGCCATACGCCCAGTCACCCAACCTTTCTCTCCATGGCTGGCTCTCCTGGTTGGTATGGTCAGAAGTCCCACGTCCAGTCGAGCTAGCTTGCTGGTCTGAGTCTGACCCATTGTCGCTACGTCCACTACCGGGTCTCCTGCCTATGCTACCAAGCCCTGAGTTAACAGAGGAGTCACCACCTATAACCCTCTTAGCTTCAGACCGCGTACTGCCAGTTTTCAGAGAAGCCCCTCGTTCCTCCATCTCTTGGGCTGGAAGCAGTCGCCCTCTTCTTTCCAACACCTGTAGCTGTACTTTAATTTGCATTTTTTCCCGGATCAGCTGCTCTACCTCTCGTAGGTACGTCACTCGATATTCCAGGAGCATTCGGATGTTCCTAAGGCTTTCCACAGAGCCAACAACAATGAATGGAGCCATGTCATCTTCAACAGCTACTTGGATTTCACCAGCAGGTGGGATCCTCACTCTCTTCACACCGGATCTATTTACCATCTCCTGCATCACCTTTCCAAGTCTTCCAACGACTTTCCCAACCAGATTTCTGGGTACGGGAATTAGGTCTTAGACAAAGACCAGCCGACTTTGAGCTTCCCTCGCAAGCTCCAGACGTCGAGCAGCTTTCTTATTACGCAACACTAGTATCTGTTTCATGCGGAGATATTGTAGGTGTATCTCCTTCAGGACAGACACCCTCTTCTCTGTGTATTCTGTTTCTGCCAGTATCACCAACTGGTCCATCTCTGGTGCCCGGTTCACACTGTTAGCGTTGGTGGTCAGGAGCCGGAATCTCCAGGAGTGGACCTTCTGTACCGTGGCACTGAGGGGCCCCGGGTGAGCTGCCAGGTGGAACCAACCCCTAAACAGAGACCGTTAGGAGCAGGCCCAGGGGTTCAAGTACAACGGTAGCCGGTACCGAGAGGGGCGGTTCAGGATGGACTGGAGTAGGACAGTGGGACTGAAGTGTAGATGACAGAACAGGGCTAGAACACAGGATACAGAAATGGAGTAAGACTATAGACTGGAACTTGGAGGAACTGAAGTGTAGATGACAGGACAGAGTTGGAACACAGGAGACAGGAATAAAAGAGGACAGAAGGACTGGAGCAGAATGGAACTGGAACACGGGAGGCAGGACTGGAGGAGGACGGCTGGACTGGAACAGGAACACCGGAGGCAGGACTGGAGTAGGATGGCGGGACTGGAGCAGGATGGAACAGGAACACCGGAGGCCGGACTGGAGTAGGACGGCAGGACTGGTGCAGGAATTAACAGGAACACCGGAGACAGGACTGGAGTAGGATGGAACAGGAACACCGGAGGCAGGAGACGGAGGAAACAGGAACACTGGAGCAGGACTGAGAATAACTGTTAGCGAACACGGAAGACAGGCTGCGAGGCTGCTGCAGGAAACACTGAGGACGGCACCGAGAGACTGCAGAGAGCCCAGGAGGAAGCAGGGCCCAGTGTGCAAGGTAACACAACGATCAGGTGCCTCCCTCAGGGGGAAGTGGCCTGATATGGCCCCTTCTTGTCTGCCATTGGTCCAAAGGTGCTTCCGGGTCAGGGCACAGCCGGAGCACAAGAAGCAGAAGGGAGGCGCGGCCTATGGCGCATGCGGATTGCATGCAGAGATTGCGTCAGCCGCGAGCCTGTCAGAGGTGACCGCCGTGGTCGTCGGTTGGCGAGAGGCTGCGGCGTGGGAGCGGAGGCCGGATGAGTATGCAAAGACGGCGTGGGAGCGGAGGCCGGGTGAGTATGTTGGAGCGGTGTAACACACACTATAGGCCTTTAATGACTTTTTAAAGGCCTCATGCACACCCTCACTGGCACATGCTTCTTGCACGTCTTCGGGTACCTCCATCATGCATTTAAAGCACAAAGCCTCACTCTCTTCATAAACAGACAGCTCCTGGTTTACCATGGCAACTTCCCTCAAGACATCTGCCCCGACTGGGTGACTGTCTTGTTCAGCTTTTGGCTCACAATCCATTGTCAACTCTTTAGTAGTCCTCTCTCTCAGGGAAGCTGCCGAACTGGGATCACCATCCAAGACAATGCCTTGCTCCCCAGGCCACCTGACAGTCCAGATCCACAGGCGGACAGTAGCTCCCCCAATGCAGTGCCGTCACTGAGTCTGCAAACACACTTGGTCTGTCTGGGTGCTATTCAGGACGTCCGTCCCCACTTTGGAACCGTCCAACACACAGGCCTCACCAGGTGCTATTCAGGGATCCAACCCTCCTCCCAGGGTCTCCAAACACACCGGCCACCAGGTCAAGGGCCTCAGCGGGTGCTATTCAGGATGTCCGTCCCCTCCTGAGACCATCCGACACTCATGCCTCACCAGGTCCAAGGTCCAGCACGTGCACCAGGGATCTGATTCTTCTCCCAGAATCTCCCTACACTGACCCTCCAGGACCTTGCACCCTGAACCATTCAGGTACACACTCTCTCGCCATGTGACCAGACCTCAGGCACATTATATGGTACATAACCACACCCACAGGTGAGGTATGGATCACATGGTCATGACCTCACTACAGGTCCTATTCCACACACAGCCACACACATACAGGCTTTACATTGGGCATTCAGACACATGCCCCTGGGTGGATTTGTAGATGTCTGGTCCCATCCATCTCACCAAGTCACCTGGAGGCTTTCCCTTATACACAGTAACAAATCCTCAGCAGTACCTCTGCTGATCAATACACGTTCCAGCTTCCATCACAAGGCACCCACCCTTGTGATACATATCGGCCATTTACAATCCTGCCGCTCACCATTTCCCCATCACAATAAAGGAAACACCTGCATGCATGTCCTGGGAAGCCCATACAGTGCCCCCTAGCTGTCACAGTGGTCACTGCATCACATAGCATAATAGATCATCCTTCTCCTCCTGTGTAAACAGGAGTCACACTACTGAGAACAATGACCGGCTATAGGCTCTGACTAATTACAGATTCCTCAGTGACCACTGATCGGTGAAAGTTTATCAATCAGGGGTTGTTTAGTGCCCCCAGTCTGTGCATATAAATGTATCCTAACGCTTTATTCACACATCAGTATTATGTGTTTTTCCCATCCATCAGTATGAGTGACATCTGCAGTAAAAATGTTGAAAGAATTGGCATGTTGCAAATTAAGTTCTGCTCATTCACTATGCTCGTATTAGGAAATTCTTCCTTTTTTGTGACAAATGTGCACAAAGAAAGCAAAACAAAAATCGCGACATTCGTATCCGCAATATGTATAATTTAAAAAGGAAAAAAAGTTTAAAAAAATTACTGTATTGCAGGGAAGCATCTATCATATCTGATGAAAAATTGCAAAAGTCTCCCTACACAAAGAAGTAAAGACCCTCATACATTGCCAAGCTCTCCTATGTCCTCTATTGGAATAATAGGGAGAATAAAAGAAAATCGGGAGGCTACACCACACAGATTAGACTGTTGGTCAATCCTACTGATACTGGCAGGTTTGGCTGATTTTGATCTAATGTGTATTGAGCTTCGATAATAGCAAGGTATGGTTGTGAGTAAATAGTGATAGTGGTCCACCGTTTGGATAGGTCATGAAACACCAAAACCTACTGCCCAACCACCCAATGTCAATGTTGGCCAAATGGTTATTCAGCTGACAGTTCTCTCCCCTTTCCACCCCGTACAAATGCAGGCTCGGCTGAAAGAGAGCTGTGATCTGTTTCCACACACCTCTGGTGACAGAGTATTTCCTACTAGAAATAAATTGGATGTTTAAAATCAATATTGCACAATTATTTTATGTTGTCAAGCTTTGCAAAACAATTACATTGTCATCAGTGGTGGTCTACCTAAAACTACTTATTAGAACATGCAGAAGAGTACAGAAAATAGAGGGGGTTCTTAGACCAAGATCAAAATTGGCCCTCTAATACAGTCAATGCTTTTATCAGTGCCGGTCAGATAGTTTTATTCCTTTAATTTTTTTTTTAGTACGCAAGTCAAAGGCAGCAGATGAAGATCGCAAACACAAAGCTCGTAGAGCAAGGGCTGAATATCATCGTCAATCTCTGAGAGCCATTCAGAAAGGAAAGGTAGCTGGACTAAGCAATTTATTCCAAAACACCAACCTCAGCAATGGGCAAGAATCGAGTCAGGAGAACTGCTGTTCGCCTCCAGCTAAACTTCACGTGCCAGTTCAGTAAGTTCTCTTTGATATTTCTAAATTATATTTTATAGAGATTATCGTATTTTATGCATGTGTTTTGTAATATAATTACTTATCCTTAAATTGGTGATCCATATTCTTCTAAACATTTGTATCAAATGTGGCACCACCAGTAGATCAAGAATGATAGCCAAATTCTATATTGAAGGGAGCCCAACAGGAAGCTCCCTCTTTTATTCCATGTTTCCTGTAGTGTCTGTCTCCACATTTGTTACTGAGGGTTATAATGGACCTCCTTCAGCTCCAGGCCTAGGTGCAACTACACTTTTTACACCCCAATAAGTGTGCCACTTGCCACTAACAGGCATGACTTAATATGGCCATAGGATGTTGAAGGGGTTCAATATTTTTAAATATTTGTGGTATGTACATAGCCATCAGCATATTATATATACAAATTCAGTTCCCGCAATAGCAGCTGAACATTACAACAAAGAGACTTCAGACACTCCATCAAACTCACGTGTAAGAAAATGTCACAGCTGAAAAACAGAAAATAATTACTCTACTTTACAGTTTAAAAACATAACAGAACTTAAACAAACAAATGAAAGTGTAAAGTGCAAATTTAATCCAATGCTCTTTTTCCTAGAAAAGTATGGGAACGTCCCGCTCGTCCTATCTCCAAGGATGTTATTGTTCGTTGGTTTAAGGAAGAACAGATTCCTCGATGTGCTGGTTTGGAAAAGGATACTGGGCAAATTGCAACTTGGTTTCATGGTAATACATTTGTCTTTAAAATATTTAAGGTTATTGACAATGTTTTCCTATTTTATCCAAAAATGCAAATGTTTAGTTACATATCCAATTAACATTAACCAGACAATTATAATTATCTTTATTAGGATAATAGTGAAACTTTGGGAATATAAATGTTAAATGTTCCCATTATTATAATGATACCACTCACAAGTTGATCATGGAATATTTAGGAGGGAAAAAATTGGTATCATCTTACAGTACCATGCTTGAATTTCGAGAGCTCCTTAGAACAATCCATTATTTCACAAATCTATGTAATCAGTATGTTCAAAATCCAGTTGACTTAATTTCAAGTTATTTTTATTGTAGATTTTTAGCGGAAAACATTGCATTGAAAATACCTGACTTACCGCCATTCCTAAACTTGTCCTCAATAGTACACATCACAAATCATAATATCTTGCTGTTGAGCTTTAATTAAATATGTTTTTGTCCTTTGACTCTATTCTGTTTAGGACAATTCCTATATAATTGTGAAGTCTGTTCAAAGGCTTATTTGATTATCCTTACATATAGCATATATTATGATCACACCTGGTAGAGATGAGATGTTAGTGGATTGTAAGGGCAACTTCACACTGGGCTTTTTTGCTTTATCTTTTTTCTGCAGCAAAACCTGTTTTTTTGGCAGGAAAGAAGCTGTGGCAAAAACGCATGTTTTGGTGTGTTTTTTCATGCGTTTTTGGAGCTAACTTATGTCTTTTTGTTCATGCTAATAAAGTTGAGTGCCCCCAGAGGGAAAAAAAAAATTACTTCCTGTAGAACCATACCTCTAGATCCTTTGAAAAGCCGGCAATCCATCTGCCACATACAGTAAAATCACACTGAAATGTTAGAATAGAATGGATAGAATAGATATATATGTATAAATATATAGATGTCAGTGACACACACACATATATATATATATATATATATATACTAGCTGAAGAGCCCGGCACCGCCCGGGCATAGTAACTAACTACAGTTAGTTATAGCAAATTATAATGATTATATCTATATATAAAGCTGAGTGTATAGCCCCGCCCACTCAGCATAGCCACATTCACTATAATATCCCACATCATCCCGTCAGCAAGAGCTACCGGACTACTACCCCTAATAACCCACATCGTCACATCAGCCAGAGCCACCGGACTACTAATATCACACATCATCCCATCAAAGCCTCCGGACTACTACCCCTAATACATCATCTCATCAGCCAGAGCCACTGGACAACTACCACTAATATCCCACATCATCCCGTCACAGCCGCCGGACTACTACCCTTAACATCCCACATCATCCCGTCAGCCAGAGCCACCGGACAACTACCACTAATATCCCACATCATCCCGTCACAGTCGACGGACTACTACCCCTAATATCCTGCATCATCCCATCAGCCAGAGCCACCGGACTACTACCCCTAATATCCCACATCATCCCGTCAGCCAGAGCCTCCAGACTACTACCCCTAATATCCCACATCATCCCATCAGCCAGAGCCACCAGACTACTACCCCTAATGCCACCGGACTACTCCCCCTAATATCCCACATCATCCCACCAGCCTGGGGTCAGAACCAGAGTGCTGAGTGGAACGGTCCTAACTTCCATACCAGGGATCCCTTTAAGAGAGGCCTGGGGTGAGAATCAGAGCGCTGAGGGATTTACCCTAACTTTCATACTGGAGATCCCTTTAAGAGAGGCCTGGGGTCAGTACCAAAGCGCAGAGTGGATTTGCCCCGACTTTCATACCGGGGATCCCTTTGTGAAAGACTGGTATCAGAACCAGAGCGCTGAGTGGATTTGCCTTGATTTGCATACAGGAGATCCCTTTAAGAGAGCCTGGGGGCAGTACCAGAGCATTTGAAGGAAATTGCCCTGACTTTCATACCAGGGATCCCTTTAAGAGAGGTCTGTGGTCAGAACCAAAGCGCTGGATGGATTTGTCTTGACTTCCATAGTGGAGATCCCTTTAAGAAAGGCCTGGGGTCAGTACCAAAGCGCAGAGCGGATTTGCCCTAACTTCCATACCAATGATCCCTTTAAGACACCCTGGGGTCAGAACCACAAAGCTGAGTGGAACGGTTTTAACTTCCATTTCGGGGATCCCTTTAAGAGATGCCTGGGGTCAAAACCAAAGTGCTCTGTGCTCCTTTCTGGGGGCGGACAATGGCTGGGAGCTTATGTTCCCAGGGATGCTAGATTTCTCCCACCCAGTCAGTGTCTGCTGAGGTGTTGTCAAGTGGGAAAACTTGCTCATAGCAACCAATCACAGCTCAGCTTCTTTTAACCAGTTCTGGTGAAATGAGAGATGCTTAGTGATTGGTTGCAAGGAAAACTGTTGCTCATAGCAACCAATTACAGCTCAGCTTCTTTTGATCAGCTCTGTTGAAATGAAAGATGCTTCATGATTGGTTGGTGATACACACATACATACAATCAGTTTTATATATATATAGATGTATATATATTACATAGATAGAAGAAAAGCCAGCAATTCATCTGCCCTGTACTGTAAAATCACTGCAAGAGCCAAAAGGATAGAAGAGATGCATTACATACAGTAAATACAAATAGAATAGGTAGATATATACATGTCTGTGATAAATACAATTACTACAGTGTGTGTGCAGCTTACTGTACATGTATTTAATTAATAAAAGATTATTTTTCTGAAAAAAATGGCGTGGGCTCCAGTGCAATTTTCTTAACCAGCAGAGGGAAAGCCAATGGCTGGGGGCCAAGATTTATAGCCTGTGAAGGGGGTAATACCCAATGAGCTTCCCAAGCTATTAACATTCGCTCACAGCTGTATACATAGCCTTTATTGGCTATTAAAATGGGGGACCCTAGAAAAATGATGTAAGGTTACCTATAGTTAATAACCAGTAAAGGCTATGCAGACAGCTGTGGGCTGATATTAATAGCTTAGGAAGGAGCCATGGATACTGGCTCCCTCAGGCTAAAAATATCAGTTCTCAGCCACCCCAGAAAAGGCGCAGCACTTAACCTCGCTCTTCCCACTTGCCCTGTAGCGGTGGCAAGTGGGTTGATAGTTGGGGGGTTGATGTCACCTTTGTATTGTCAGGTGACATCAAGCCCAGAGGTTAGTAATGGAGAGGCGTCAATAAGACGCCCCCATTACTAACCCCATAGTCACATTGTATAAAAACACACACACTAAAAATAAAGTTCTTTAACTGAAAGAATGACACAGACTCCTTTAATAGTCTTAATCAAACCATACGACTGTGCTTAAATCCACCAAAGCCCTCATTCTCCTGTAATAAACCAAAAATAAAAAACAACCATTTCCCTCACCTATCTGTCTTTCTGTCCCTTGCTGTATGTCATATTTGGAGGATAAATGGTTGTCAACCTGGATGGTGCCAAGATGCAACCATCCAGGCTGAGAACCACTGTTGAATGAGTTGTGAATGCAGCCTCAGTGACAAGCAGCGACGTCACTGAGGCTGTGTTCCCAGCCAGGCTGAATTGCAGTGACCTTGGTAAGATCGCCACTAGCACAGTGAGAAAGTCACATGGTGCAGAAGCAAGTTCACAGGGAGAATTTCACTGTGGTGCATTTCAACTGCATTGAACTCACCTCTGCACCATGCGACTTTCTCATGGTGCTAGCGGGGATCTCACCAAGGTCACCACAGTTCAGTCCGGTAGGAAACACAGCTTCAGTGACGTCACTGCTGGTCACTGAGGCTGCACTCATAGCAGTTCAGTCATTAGTGGTTCTCAGCCTGGACAGTCACATCTTGGCACCATCCAGGTGGAAAACTATTTATTCCCCAGACGTGGATTACAGCGTGGAACACAACGATGGAGATTTGAGTGATATGGTTGTTTTTTTTATTTTTGGTTTATTACAGGAGAGCAAGGGATAAAAATGGAAGTGTGTTTTGCTTTTTTTCTAATAAAAGGCTTTATTTTGGCTGTATCTTTATTTACAATACAACTATAGGATTAGCAGTGGATAGGTGTTTTATAGATGCCTCTCCATTACTAAGCTGTGGGCTTGATGTCATCGGACAATACAAAGGTGACATCAACCCTACAAATATTAACCCCACTTGCCACCACTACAGGGCAAGTGAGTGGGAAGAGCCAGGCAAAGTGCCAGAATTGGTACATCTAAAAGATGGGCAGCGGCAGCAGGCTGCTATTTTTAGGCTGGGAGTGGCCAATATACATGGCCCCTTACAGCCTGAGAATACCAGCCCCCAGCTGTCTGCTTAAGCAAGGCTGGTTGTCAAAAATGGGGGGAACCACACACTGTTTTTTAAAATTATTTATTTAAATAATTAAAAATCAGCTTGGGCACCCATCTAATCTTGATAACCAACCTTGCTATTGCTAAAAGCTGAGTTGCAGCCCCCAGCTATTAGTTTTGCTTGGCTGGTTCTTAGAAATAGGGGGTAACCCATGCAGGTTTTTTTTAAAAACATTTATTTACAGCTTAGGAGCCAGCTATTGAATACTCCCATCATCAACTTCTACTCTCACTGTTATTAGCGGCAACAGGTTTTGGATGATGGGAGCGGTTGTCCCATCAGCTGACACCAGTGACTGGAGGTAAATTTTATACCGCCGATCATAGCTGAGCGTTCACTCTGTGTTTTGATTGTGTGGGAACCACAGCTCTCTGACCGGCGGGGATGGTTTCACCACCAAACAGAAGCGGTGTTTGCTGCACTGTCCTTCATTTGTATGGTTAGAAATATGTACAGTATGGCTGTGACTTTGGCAACGGCTGTTTGTAACTGAAAAATTTCACTTGGTCCATGCTGTAGAGTGTACATCAGAAAGTCACTCTATTGATGATAATGTGTGACCAGAGCTGTTGTCATCCTAACCACCTTACAATGCTCCATCTGCTGCTATTACATTTTACTATACACGATGTTAGGGCAGGTCAGTTTCTTAGTACATGGTGTAGGAAACATGGTCGATGTGAGAAGCAGGTCCTCCACATTACTACATCCCCAAAGAAGACACTATTTTAATGTATAAACATAGTCACAGCAAGACTTTAACATTCATGAGTAAGTAGCCGATACTGCTAGATTGGTCGTTTTATTTATTTATTTGTATATTCATCTTTTTTTTATCAAGTATTGATCCCACGTTTTTCAAAATTCCTCTTTATATAATTCAGATATAATATTGATTTGTAAGCTTTGCTATGGCATTGAAGTAATGTGTCTGCACACAGTCTAAGTTGTTTGTGAATTATGTTCCTTTGTATTTAAGCCATACTAAACAAATTATGCACAAATGTCCGTCGCGTTTTTCATTACATTATATAGCAAAATAAATGGTGTCCTACAGTAAATCTTATGTAAGACAACAACTTTGTTCAGTTTCCAAAAGCAACAAGGAGAATTGAGAAAATTGTTCTGCAATGAATTACAAGCTGTAAGAGAACTACAATGGCTCAGTGATTGTCACTGGGGTCCTAGCTCAATTCTCACCAAGGACATTATCTACAAGAAGTTTGTATGTTCTCCCTGTGTCTGCATGCCTTTCCTCCGGTCTCCTCCTACACGCTAAAGACATACCACTAAGAAATTAAGATTGTCAGACTCAATGGGGACAGATATCTGTAAAGTTTTGCAGAATATGATGGCGATATGTAATTTAAAAAATAAATATTTATTATAACATAAGTGCCTAATTTTCTTTTACATGCTGAATAAGAGGTGTGAGCTTGACAACAAAGCCTCATTGTTAGCGAAAGATTTGACGCAGTGGTATAACTAGAGTCTGATGGGCCCTGGTGCAAAATTTGTACCTGGGCCGCCACCTGCATGCTCGTCAGCTGTATAGGCTGTGAAGACATACGTGTTCACCCCCTCGTGTAACAATATTGCCAATCCTGTAATAATGCCTTTGGTTCTTGACCCTTCCTGCAATAATGTCCCCCATCCTGTTCCCTTTTCCTGTAATAATATTCCCCCATCATAAGTCCCTTTCAGGTATAATGTCCTCCATCCTGGGCCCCTTCTAGTAATAATGTTCCCATAGTGGTGTAATGTCTCCATCCTAGGCCCCTTCTTGGTATAAGGTCTCCCCTTCCTGGTATAATGTCTCCCACCCTGGGCCCCTTCCAGTATTATATGTCCCCCCTCATGGTTTCATGCCCCCCATCCTGGGCCCCTTCCATTAATATATGTGCCTATCCTGAAATAATGTGTCCCATTCCACGCTTCTTCCAGTAATTATGTTCCTGTTTTGTGGCACGTCTTCAACAAATATAAAAAAATAATGATTCTACTCACTATCTGCCACTCT
The DNA here is from genome assembly GCF_039654945.1 of Dendrobates tinctorius. Taxonomy (NCBI): domain Eukaryota; kingdom Metazoa; phylum Chordata; class Amphibia; order Anura; family Dendrobatidae; genus Dendrobates; species Dendrobates tinctorius. The sequence goes on from NW_027361708.1 coordinate 6,163,019, forward strand.
CAAAACATGCAAAGACCCTACAACTATATGCACCATGATACATTTTAGTTGAATGTGCATCTTTGGACACTCATCCAGCTGAAATAGCTGCTAGTATTGGCGGGCTCACCTCCAGCACTCCCCTGCTTTGACTTTTGTTTCTCCTTCTGCATAGATTTATCAGAAAGTCTTGTACCAGCATTTTTTAGCTACCTCCCCACAGTCAACTCCAGTGTTTTCCAACTTTCTTACCTAAAGTGCCACATGCAACTCAGAGAGAGGGTCACAAGCCACCTCCCCAGACCCCCTTCCTTAATAATGACAACAAACTCCCACCTCTCCCATGCTAGCAGCACACAAAGCCCCAATTATTGGCATATTGAAAACCAAAACTCTGACACAGAAATCATACTGGAGCAGTATTCTTCCAGAGTTTCCCATCTTACCCTCATTCTGTATTCTCATATCAAGCACTCCCACCACACTATCACATATAGCCTCAGTTACTGTCCCTATCTGGCATTACCATTCTCCAGCTTAAAGGGAACCTGTCACCAGGTTTCCCAATATAGAGTATGGCCACCACCTTTTGGCTGCGTTCACACGTTCAGGTTTTTTTGCGCTTTTGCGGCTGTTTTAACCACGCGATTTTGCCGCGAAAACGCAAAAAAAAGCATCCCATGCAATCCTATGGTACAGTATTCCGCAATGCTGTGCTAATGCTGCGGATTTTCTCGCAGCAGAATCGCATCACGGAAAAATCCGCAGCATGCTTATTAATTTGCGAAATCATGGCAATTCCGCACACATAAGAATGCATTGTTCTGCTTACTTTCCGCATGATGCTGCGCCCACCATGCGAAAAGTAAGCAGAACATTTGCGGATGGTACCCACGATTCGGAGGAGAGAAGACTGTCCTCCGGGCTCTGGGTACCATATACCTGTAAAAAATAGAATTAAAATAAAAAAATCGGGTTATATTCACATTCCGACGTACTGCGCCGCGTCCCCAGGCTTCAGCGATACACGCGGCAGCTCCCGTTCCCAGTAATGCATTGCGATGACCTTTGCTGACGTCACTACTCGCGATGTTGTAGCGGACTCGCGAGACCGCGATGTCATCAAAGGTCATTGCCGCAATGCATCACTGGGAACGGGACCTGTCGGAGCATCACGGAGGCCTGGGGACGCTACGCGGGACGTCAGAAGGTGAATATAACCCGATTTTTTATTTTTTAATTATTTTTAACATTAGGTCCTTTTACTACTGATGCCGCATAGGCAGCCTCAATAGTAAAAAGTTGGTCACACTCGTCAAACACTATGTTTGACGAGTGTGACCAACTTGTCAATCAGTTCTCCAAGCGATGCTACAGATCGCTTGGAAAACGCTAGCATTCTGCAAGCTAATTACGCTTGTAAAATGCTTTTTTTTTCACGGGAAAATCGCGGGAATTTAAAATGCGATTTTCCCTCGGAATGGAATTCCAAAATTCTTGCGGTAACTTCCGCGGGAATTCCGCTACGTGTGAACCCAGCCTTAGGCCTTTTTTACAGGAATTTAGTAAGCTATAGGTAAGTTCCCAATCCCTTCTACACAGCACAAAAATAGCTTTTAAAATCCTTGCATATGGCAAGGTGTAGTCTGATGGATGTCTCTGGTCTTCCTTTGGTGCCTCCTCTATCCTTATCAATGCCATCTTCCAGCCCTGATTAATGTGGATGATGCCTTTTCTCCCTATGTTTACTCAATAACCCAAGCAGTTTACTTTTTGCACTATTTTTGAACTTTATTCACTACTGTATTTCTGTATAGCACATAGGATTAGTAGTCATGTAACCTTTCAGGTATTTTTCTCATTATAAGGATAGGGTGTTGTTTATATGATATGACTATTTTTGACCTACTAAATATAACCATACCTATATGTACCATATTTTTCAGATTATAAGTTGCACTTTTTACCCCCAAATTTGTGTGAAAATGGGGGTGCATCTTATAATGCGGATATACCTTACCGGCTGTGGTTTGAGCAGGGTCTCAGGGTGGCTGCTGGAGGAGGCAAGAGTGGTGCATTGTTGCATGCTGCAGGCTGGGATGAGGGGGTGTTCCGATGTGGGCCGCTGTGGATGAAAATGGCAGCGGGGGGGCTCCGCCAGCATTTTGTGAAAGCCTGCAGCCATTTTCACTCGCAGCGGAACACCCCCTCATCCCAGCCTGCGGCATGCAGCATTGCTCCACTCTTGCCTCCTCCCGCAGTAACCCTAGGACCCCACTTCACCGCAGCCACCACCCCCGGTAAGCAATAAGATGCATGGAGTATAAGAGGCACCACCATTTTATTAAAAAAAGTTTTTTTTTCCAATTTTTGTCCTCAAAATTTGGAGTGCGTCTTATAATCTGCAAAATAAGGTATTTGATATTTGTGGGGGTGCTTTGAGTCCTTTTAAACTTATTAATAAAATATTATTTTTAAGGGTCTTTTTTCTCTGGTTTTCCATATGATCATAAGGCCTTAAAGAGAACCTATCAAGAGATGCTCCATTATTAAATGAATGCCACTGGCCATTACAGCCAAGATCATCCTTACAACTGTGACTGCCGCAGCACCGTCAAGATGAGTTTTGGAGAGTGACTGTCTGTCATGTTTTAACCCAACCTTCTCTCTGGTAGTAAAGTTGCTAATTTCTGCAGGGGCTCATATGGAAAAGTATTTACAAGCCATGTAATACCACAACATTAATTTAATAACAAAACATCTGCTGACAGGTTCCCTTTCAGCTGTGTGATCCCCAAGAGCAATAAAGATACAGTATCATTAAAGATATGAAGTGAAATATAGTAACCTATATTTTTCTGGGTCAGAGAATGGTCAGTTGTATATCGTGGAAAATATCTCATAATATTTTAAGTTCAATACATTGTTAAATAAAATAAATATATGTTTCCAATGGAACATTGGAATAATGCTGCAACAAAATGTAAACCTATCCCCAGGAATGTTTGCATTGGAGACTGTAATTATTTAATAGCTGTTTTACCTAGGAAAAACAATGTGGTCTTTATGGGTATTTCAATCATTCAGGTTATCTCCTAACATTACGTTTGCAGCAGCAGGAAAACAATCTTAGATTGTCAATTGCTCCTAGAATTATAGGCTATAAAGACATCCACTACAAATGTCCTTTTTTGTACCTCAGTATTGTTTCTATACAATAGCTGCACACTGGAAGCTAAACTAAGTCTATATTCTATAATTAGTATATTGGACTGTATAGTGTACTATGCGATATATTAAAGGGGTTGTGTGCTGTGAGGATTCTCCGGTAGCGGCACTGGAAGCAACGGGTACGTGATTGAAAGTATGTGAATTGCATACTGTACATGTTGTCACATACCAGTAAGACATGTGTAGCCTCACTCAATGCAAGTGAATTGTGAAGGGCTGACCACGTCTAGTCAGAATCAGGCCGGAAGCAGGCAAATTTCATACTTCCGCTCACGAGACCGCCTGCTTTAGCCACCAACACTGGAGAATCCTCACAGCATGCAGTGCACAAGATATGAGCATTCACAAGTCTGCAGTCACATAGAGTGACTGCAGACTTTTGCCCCAAGGCCGGACAACACCTTTAAATGCAGGTGAGTTAGAGGGAAGGATGACAACATATTAAAGAAGAAAGCTTTAGCAAATGTTCTATCAATTCATTTTAGAGTTGAGCAAAAATATTCTCTATTGCCCTTGTTCAGTGTTTAGTTAGTTACAGAGGAGTTACAGGGGAAGTAGACATTGTATTAAAGCACAAAGCTTCATCAAAATGCTATCAATTCACACAGCCTTGATCTGTCATTGAGTCCGGGCCTCCAGGGCAGCACATTCAGGGCAATCTTTACTTCCGCATCTATAAATTTTGGCCTTTGTGCTTTCTAGGTCCTATGACATTGCAGAGCTAAGTAAGTGCAAGAGGCATTCCTAGACTAACTGCCATGGAGGACTACACTGAACATGTTAAGGTACCGTTACATTTAGCGATGCACCAGCGATCCCGACAACGATACGACCCAGTCAGGATCGCTGGTGCATCGCTAAATGGTCGCCAGTGAGCTGCCAAACAGGCAGAACTCACCAGCAACGTAGCAGCGGTCTGCGGTTGTTACTTACCTGTCAGACGGCAGCTCTGATGAAGACTTCCTCCCGCGTCCATGAGTCGCTCGTCGGCGCCAGCAGGAAGCTGACGACGAGAAATGGACCAGGACGATCTCATGCGATCAGCGATATCCAGTGGGGAGACGGGTCGGAGGTAAGTGTCACATTTAGCGATATCGCTAGCGATATCGCTGCTGCATCACAAAATCGGTGACGATTTAGCGATATCGCTAGCGATCTCACTATGTGTGAAGGGGGCTTTACCTGGCAGAAGGAATTTTTGGCCCAACTCAATTATTTATTTTAAGATTCCATCATTTTTAAATCTATAGTATTAGTACTATTATTATTAGAAGTAGTACGAATAGTAGTAGTATCAATAAATTAGTAGTAATTATACATAAAATAGTGTTATTCTTTATTCATAAACTTCCAATATATTGAAAAAAGTGGCATCTTATAGTTTGTGCATCCCTGGTCAAAATTAATGCTATTGTGAACAGTTAAGCAAATTGACGATTAAATGATCTCTAAGAGGCTTAAAGTTAAACATGACACATTTCCATTGTATTTTCGGCAAAAAAAATAATTATATATATATATATATATATACACACACACACACACACACACACACACATACTGTATATACAGTGGCTCTTTAGTCACAAGCCATCAAACAAAGAAGAACTGCTAAATTTTTGCACCAGAAGCAGTGTGAAAGACTCGTGGCAAGCATGCCAAGAAGCATGAAAGCTGTTTTTAAAAATCATGGTTATTCCACAATGTATTGATTTCAGAACTCTTCCTGAGTTAAAACATTAGTATTGTTGTTTCTAAATGATTATTAACTTGTTTTCTTTGTATTATTTGAGGTCTAAAAGTTTAAGGGAGGGCCAGGATCATAGTCGTGACCTGTACTCTGGTGGCAGCTGCGCCCAGCCCTTCCCCCCTACATGAAACAATACTATGCTCCTCGGCATACCTGTATCTCCAGTCCCATCTTCACCCAAGCACTTCCCAGGCCATAACAGTCCCTCTTCCAGGCAAGTCACATCAAGACACAGCCCGAGACAACTTTAACATTTTCTTTACTCAGGATTTCACACTTTACTTCCATAGTTGGTATATTATCACATTTGCTTGCATCCTGATCTTTCCCTTGCTTGCTGTCACTTCCGTGCAGTACATGCCCGGACCAGACCATACTAGACTGCTTCCCAGTTCCTTCCAGGCTTGACCTCACTACAATGACATTTCCTTCAGCCTGTTTTGCCCCAGTACTGAATTAATCAATAACCATGCTTGGTGACCCCCAGTGAAGCATCCAGCCCATCTGTACCGATCTCGTTGAAGTGCCAACTCCTTTCATCTCTTTAGTCCAGCCAACTTCTGCCCTAAAAGCATTGGCCCAGGCAGTAAGATGCCACATTTTCCTATTCCTGTTCTGACCCACTGCTAAGACCTGCAGTGGCCATGGGTAACATGGGCAATAACGGCTTAAATTTACATGACTGCCAAGCTGCCCGGGCTTAAAGCCCATGTGGACTCTTGGGTGCCCTGACCCCTTCTGACTTAACTTTCTACAAGCTTCCCTCTTACTAACTGGCAGCCCCTCCTAAAATTAACCCTCTATGAACCTCCTACCTGGCCCCACTAGTATACCCTAACTTAGTGGCCTGCAACATAATTACAACAGCCCAGTCTATGGGGAAACTATAAACTAAGAGTGCCCTCCTCTAATGTTCCAAGAAATGATGCACTAGCTTTCCCTTGCTATACATATACAAATGGCATACAAAATATAAGAACATGAAGCAATATATACACTTGTCATACAATGGTAACACATTCAAGTGGCAGTATTATAAATAATGGGCAGTAATACATAATTATTCATGTAGCAGTACCGTAGGCAATAATTATAAAAACATGTTTGTAAACGTTAACCCCTAAACAACTGTCGATACGTCTTTTAACGGCGGTAGTTAAGGATAATTAAACCACAGTGCCACAAATCCACGGCACTGTGGAGAAAGTAAATAGCACCTCCAGCGTTGGATTTTCTCTGGGCTCTCAGCTGCCGGGGGTAGCCGAGACCCCAGAGAACATGATTCAGGTCGGTTTTTACCGACCCCGCTTTTGCAATCGCCGTTATTAAACCTATTAAACCTCGCAAAAAAAGCTGCAATTTTGCATTTAATTTCTCACTCTTCTGATGTGATCGCATATCAGAGGAGAGAGAACTAGGGTCCCCGATCCCCCCGGTCCTCATGGTCCACGGGCCCTCCTGCCTCCTCCGGTGGGTGCCGTCATCTTGTTCCCAAAAAAAATGGTGGGTGCATGTGCAGTGTGCCTGCCAGAATCTTCCGGCTGGTAGATGCCATTCATTTTGATCACTGTGATAAACTATCACAGTGATCAAAATAAAAAAATGTAAAAAAAAACGCTGTTTATCACCACCTTAGCTAGGCAAATATAATAAAATGCAGAAATTGTATTTCTTTCAAATTTTCCGTTAGGGTTAGAATTAGGGTTAGAATTAGGGTTAGGGTTGGAATTAGGGTTAGGTTTAGACTTAGGGTTACGATTAGGGTTAGGGTTAGAATTGGGGTTAGAATTAAGGTTAGGGTTAGAATTAGGGTTAGGGTTAGAATTAGGGTTAGGGTTAGAATTAGGGTTAGGGTTAGAATTAGGGTTAAGGTTAGGGATTAGCGTTAGGGTTAGGGTTGGGATTAGGGTTAGGGGTGTGTTGGGGTTAGGGTGGGAGCAAGAATTGAGGGGTTTCCACTATTTACTAACTTTGGGTCTAATTTCTCCTGTTACCCTTGGGAAAATCAAAAAAAATTGGGGGCTAAAATAATCACTGTTGTGGAAAAAATGTTTTTCTTATTTTCACGGCTTTGTGTTATAAACTTCTGTGAAGCACTTGGGGGTTCAGAGTGCTCACAACACATCTAGATAAGTTCCTTAAGGGGTCCAGTTTTCAAAATGGGGTCACTTGTGGGTTTTTTCACTGTTTAGGCACATCAGGGGCTCTCCAAATGCGACATGGTTTCCAATTTCAATTGCAAGAGAAAAAAAAAAGTGTTCAGCTCACCCTTTGTACTTCCATGTTGCAATCAAGCACGGGCCACAGCTCTGTCAGGCAGTAGACAGCATATGAAAAAGATGGTCCAGCTCAAAAGGGACCGTCTTTTCCATATGTCCAATCTCAATGTCTGCCAATTCGGCATTGAAAAAGTCAAACGGTGCTCCTTCCCTTCTGAGCTCTGCCGTACACCCAAACAATGGTTTACTCCCACATATGGGGTATGGGCATACTCAGGATAAATTGCACAACAACTTTGGGGATCTAATTTCTCCTCTTACCCTTGGGAAAATACAAATTTGGGGGCAAAAAGGTCATTTTTGTGGAAAAGAAATTATTTTTTATTTTCACTGCTCTACGTTATAAACTTCTGTGAAGCATTTGGAGGTTCAAAGTGCTCACCACACATCTAGATAAGTTCCTTAAGGGGTCTAGTTTCCAAAATGGGTCACTTGTTGGGGGTTTCCACTGTTTAGGCACATCAGGGGGTCTCCGAACACAACATGGCTTCCAATCTCAATTCCAGCCAATTCTCAATTCTTTTTCTTTGAAAAAGTAAAACGGCGCTTCTTCCCTTGAGAGCTCTGCTGTGTGCCCAAAAAATGGTCTACTCCCACATATGGGGTATTGGCGTATTCAGGAGAGATTGCACAACAGATTTTGTGGTTCATTTTTTCTTTTAACACTTGTGAAAATAAAAAAAATTGGTTCTGAAGTAAATTTTTTGCTTAAAAAAGTTAAATGTTAAGTTTTTCCTTCCACATTGCTTCAGTTTCTGTGAAGCACGTAAAGAGTTAATAAACTTCTTGAATGTAATCTTGAACACCTTGAGGGGTCTAGTTTTTAGAATGGTGTCACTTTTGGGTATTTTCTGTCATGTACACCCCTCAAAATGACTTTAAATATGATGTGGTCCCAAAACAAAATGTTTTTTTAAATTTTGTTGTAAAAATGAGAAATCGCTGGTCAACTTTTAACCCCTATAACTTCCTAAAGAAAAAAAAATTGTTTTCAAAATTGTGCTGATGTAACGTAGGCATGTGGGAAATGTTATTTATTAAGAAATTTGCCTGACATATCTCTGATTTAAGGGCACAAAAATTAAATTTTCAACATTTTCGCCATATTTCCGTTTTTTTCATAAATAAATGCAAGTCATATCAACGAAATTTTACCACTATCATGACGTAAAATATGTCTCGAAAAAACCTTCTCAGAATCAATGGGATCAGTTAAAGCCTTCCAGAGTTATAACCTCATAAAAGGACAGTGGTCAGAATTGTAAAAATTGGCCTGGTCATTAAGCTGAAAAATGGTTCTGTCACTAAGGGGTTAAAGACAGGCAACAAACAGAGGGAAGGTAGGTATAAGAGACATCATACCCCACTCACTTACAAAAGCACTATTTTTTTTTAATTTTGACCATTTTTCTTTGTCAGAAAAAAAAATACAATATTTTTTGCTTGTAAATTCGGAGACGTTGTCTGAAGTTTATAGACTAAAAGAACAATTTACATTTTACTCAAAAATATACCTATAAAGAGAAAATTCAGACAAACTGAACATTTTTGAAGTGGTCTCTTAATTTTTGCAAGAGCTGTATATATACTGTATGTATTCATCTTTTACATTTTAAAAATTACAAAAAGGAAAGTGGGCAGATACAAAAGTTAGTACCTAGTAAACTGGTAAACTCCTTTTAGCAGCCAGGCAACAGTCTTTCAATTCTTGCTTGAGCGATTTTCATCCATTCTTGCTTAGGAAATTTTTCCAGTTCTGTGAGATTCCTTGGTCATCTTGCAGGCACTGCCATTTTAAAAGTCGAGCCACAATAATGTTCAAATCAGGGGACTGTGAAGGCCATTGTAAAACCTTCAGCTTGTACCTTTTGAAGTAGTCTATTGTGGATTATGACGTCTGTTTAGGATCATTCATTATCCATTGTAGCAGCCATTCTCTTTTCAACTTCAGCTTTATTACAGATGTCTTATGTTTGCATTAAGAATTTGTTGAAATTTCATTGAATCCACTCTTCCCTCTACTCATGAAATGTTCCCTGTGCCATTGGCTGCAACACAACCCCAATGCATGATTGACCGACTCCCATGCTTAATTGTTGACGTGATGTTCTTTTCCCGAAATTCAGTGCCTTTTTTTCTCCACACATTCCTTTAATCATTATGGCCAAAGAGTTTTATTTTAACCTCATCAGTCCACATGACTTGTTTCCAAAATGCATCAGCCTTGCTTAGAAGTTCTTTTGTGTACTTCTGAAACTAAATTTTATGGTGAGGACGCAGGAGAGGTTTTCTTCAGATGACTCTTCCATGAAGGCCATATTTGTGCGGGTAGAACAATGTACCACAACCCCATAGTCTGCTATCTTTTTCTGAAGGTCTTTTGCAGTTAAGCGTGGGGTTCTGATTTGCCTCTCTAGCAATCCTATGAGCAGCTCTCACTAAAATTAAACTAAGGAAAGGGCAACTTAAAATGCTTTGTTATCGTATAGCTTTCTCCTGCTTTGTCAGCCTCCACCATTCTTATTTTCAGAGTGCTAGGCAGCTGCTTAGAAGAACCCATTGCTGCTGTTTTTTGGCACAAGGTTAGAGGGGGCTGGGTTTTTATAAACCTGGTAAATTTGCATCATATGGCCTTTCAAAATGATGATAGTGAACAAGCCATAAACCTAACATGCTAAATAAGGTCTGAATCCTTTGTGAAAGTTATCTGAGCACACAAATCTCCATGGGTGCCCAAACTCTTGCATCAGCCCATTTTCCTTTTTGTAATTTTGAAAGAATGAAGAAAAAAACTAATTTATATACAGTATTTTTACGACTATAAGACGCACCGGAACAGAAGACGCACCCGAAATTTTCAGAAGGAACATAGGGAAAAAAATGTAATGCGTCACATGGCGGTCTGTCTTAGTCTGAATTCAGCTTACTGGGGGAGATCAGTAGCGCTGGTGGAGCATGGTCACAGGTGGTGTTCGGTGGTCTAGCGATGATGTGACTTCCATCCCAGACTGATGTGGCAGGTTCTGTGGTGCTTGTTTTGCCGGTGCTCCACTGACATTTTCTGAAAGCCCGGAGCCTCTGCACATCCATTGCTGTGAAGCAGTGGCCTCCGGGAAATCCCATCCCAGGCTGGTGCAACAGGTTCGTCAGTGCTCAGAGGTGCGGGGCTCTGCCAATATTTTCTGAAAGTTAGTAGCCCCACACATCCCTACTGCTATGATACGTGGCCTCTGGGAAAATGGCCTCCATGAAAAAGGCCACTGGGTCAGCGCATGCGCAGATTGAGATCTCGGTAACATCCCGGCAGCCATTTTCCCGGAGGCCACCACATCGCAGCAGTGAGGATGTGCAGGGCTTTCATAAAACGTCAGCCGAGCCCCACACCACTGTGGAATGCCGAATACTGCTGCACCAGCCTTGGAAGGGAGTCTGATCATCGCCCTGCAGCATTGGACCGCCGCAGAATCGCCCGACTCCTGCTGCCGCCACACTACTTGTAAGTCTTTTCCGTCTATAAGATGCACCCCCATTTTCCCCAAAAAATTTTTGGGAAAAAAGTGGATCTTAGAGTCTAAAAAATACGGTAATTATAAAAAAAATGAAATTGGCACTCCATCAAGAGTTTAGGAGAAACTGTGATTTAATAGCACATTGGGGCTCAGCAACATTTTGGTTCTGTTGAGAATCTTTACAATAACAGTAATTTTGACAAGGGGTGCCTAAACTTTTACATAGATATTACACTATATATTCAGCATATACAATGAATATTGAAACAGATGATGAAATGCAAACAAACCATGAAAAAATGTGTCCAGGGACCTGATGACTGAGGAAAAATAGGCTTAATCAATTGTAGTTCCAATTTAAAAGAATTTAATTTAAAGCAATATTTGGCAAAAGCTTTTGATAGCAGGTTTAAAGGGAATTTATGAGACTAGAAAAACATGACTCCCTACTGCTTCCTGCCAGGTAAAAGGGATGTACGATTAAATGCAGCTCTACATTCTATCATGGTTATTGTAATGGGGCTTGTCCTTTATTCTGTATCATCATTACTTGTGTTATTCCTCTGCTGCATCATCATCGCAGCATCCTTGTACGGTGTAATTTTTAAAAAAAATTTTTTACTTTTTATTACAGCTTACTCAGAAATTATGATAGATTTTGTGTTTGCATATATATTGGTCTCTACAGAGTGCTGCTGTGTTCCTCCTTTTTGCAAGTTATGGTTCCATTAATATGTTGTCCCATGCAGTGATGTCACTCTTCCAGAACTAAAGGAAACGATCCACTTAGTGGAGTTGGCCACAATATAAATCAGTGTCCAACCTTTCAGCATGATCAGGGATGGCTAATATCTCCGATTATGTTGCAAGGTTCGTTAAGTTTGATAACATTGACTTATAGTGTAGCTCTCTCCACTTGGAGGTTTTTTGCTTGGTTCTAGTAAATAGCTGTATATATTGCATTAGTTACCGTGACAGAGTGTTACGTTATTAGTGTACTGTCTATGTTATTTGTGTAGCTTGACCATACACATTCATTTTGTATCAGCAACTACATCTGTTAGCTGTAATATGCATTGAATAAATTGGAAGAACTCTTGGCAATTATGGTCGGAGAACCAGAAAATATGTCCCTAATGATTCCAACAAGCTATAACTGTCATGTCTATTAGATCTAAAGATTTTTCAAAGACAGGACAAACGACAGATGAAAAAAAATTCAAGACTAGAAAATAATTGTTTTAGTTGTTTTTTTAGTTGCATTCTTCAGCATGCAGAAGAAATACCAAATCTCTGCAGAAAGAAAACTGTGCGCTCGGTGAGCCTACAAGATATTTTATCCGGTCTTAAAAATAAACCGTCATTTTGCATTTTATCACTTTGATATGGCTGAGAGGATTTTAGAACCATGTGGTACAAGGGAAGAAGCTATGTCACAAGGAGGCAATTTTTATGTGACATGCAAAAACATTTCATCGCACAGGCAAAAGATTACTTTGAAATATCTAATTTTATAATCAGAAAATCACATTAGCGCAGAAAAAGTCCATCTAAAGGAGAACACAGATAAAACATAGTTAATCATAACTAAATATGATATAAAATGTGCACTTTTTCCACTTTTTGTATTCTCCATAATATATTTGGACCCTCAGCTTTATGTTAAAGGTTTTAATTCTAGATGTAAAATGCTGCTTAAAAATTTGTGAGCCCTTCAGAATTTTACATATTTCTGCATAAAGTTGGCTGACAACTTCAGTACTGTGCAAATGGTTTAGGCAGGTGCTGAAAAAACTAATAGTTCATAGTTTAATGAAGTGAATGAAACCAAAGTCAATGAACAAAAGAGAAATCTAAAGTAAACCAAATATTTGGTTTGACACCCCCCCTTTGTATTCACATCAACATTATTTCTTCAAGTTACAATTACGCACCTTTTTTTAGTCTAAGAAAAATAAGGAGTCTGGAAGTGATGATATGGCCCAACAGAACACGAATCTCAACATCATATTGACTCTGTGATTTCATGAAAAGATAAAAAGATTTATTCAAGCAACATCCACAGAATATATGTGGTTGTTCTCCAAGCTGTTTGGAACAACCTCCCTGCTGTGGTCCTTCAAACACTGTGTGCAAGTGTAATTAGAAGAATTGATGCTCTGAATATGTTTTAAAGTCAAAAGGAGGTCACACCAAATATTAATGTGATTTTGTGTTCTCTTTTTTACATTCACTTTGCATTTTGCTAATTGGTAAATGTCATAGAGAAAAATTAAAATCCATGAGACATCTCCAAAGAGGAGACATATCACCATCCCATTGAACATATGGGATTAATCATAATGGAGAAAGTGAGAGAGAACTAACACTTCAACCTCCATTGAAATATGACAAAGTATGACTCCATATTCAATATTTGCGATTAATTATAGGTGGGGAAGAGAGAAACTAATTATAACTAGTGAAGTGAGAGAGCTGAAACTTTCACCTCCATTGAAGCAGGGGCCTCATGCAGTGAACAGGTAATGACCACAGGAAATTTGCTCTAGGGAAAAGGCACCAAGACTGGAATTAGTTTATGCAGAATAGAGGAAGGACACTTTCCAGGGTTAGAGCTTCCTCTAATCAAAGCACTATTCTGAAATGTTTTGGAACCAGTGGTCAGTGATGAATGTTGGGGTCTGCAGCCATCCAATAATTATTAGAGATATGTTTTCAGCATCGTAGCAAAGGGACCAACATAGTGCATTCACTCAGATCACCGTAAGGCTGACACAACTGTTACAAATTAATATTGGTCAGATAGATGATGCTATCCATGCCATTTTTCATCTCTATAGATAGGTGTGGAGGCAGTGGGTATCTTTGTACGCTTGCCCAAGACAGCATGGACTAGCGCTCATACCACTGAACGCCTGCTTTCCTTTTTCGAGGGTATAATACTGCTCACACAACACAGGGTAAGTGTAAAACAGTGTGGCAATACTTTATTGAACCAACAACAGGCAATAACATACAGCACAGTCCCAACAAATACGCAACATGAGGCAAAATAGTCTCACCTTTCTGCTGGCTCGCTGGAATTAGAGCAGGTGCGGCTTCGAGGCTTCCAAGGCTGACTACCCTCATCAGTGACGCCCCATTTTTTGGTGGGCACCCACAGAGAGGAGGTAACAAGCTTTGGAATCTGACAATCCATTGGGGCACGAGGCCAGGTGACTTGATTGTACCAACCTGGATTCTCCAAACATCTTTGAGGGTTCAATGATGGTCAATGGAGCAGATCTGTATTTTTCCAGCCAAGGCCATGGTCCCTTAAGCTGATATCCTGTAGAATTGACAAGGGAACAGAGGCATATCCTCCTTTTATAATTCACAGCTGTCCTTCACACATCATTCACAGGTCAGTGGGGAGGTGATATGAGAATTACTCTCATTGTTTGAGTATTTAATCATTCTGCATAGTATGTTCTTCATTGTTTGCAGATCAACAAACCCAGCTGGCTTGGTAAAATGTGTAATCAAAATATTAACAAATATCTGTTGTTCAATTACTCTATGTCCCGATCCCTCAAAGATAGCATACAATGCCCCAAACAGCAAGTCAAAAAGTTATTATCTAGGCTCATACAAACAATAGTGTGTGTTTCTTGACCAACCAAAGAAAAACACAAATTCAATAGTCAACATAAAGTTAATAGCCTATGTCTCCTGATAGACTGAAAATAGATGTCTGGATAATTAAGAGTAAATGCTGTGTTGTCACAACAGGTAAAGTTGTGATAAGAAACATGGAGACAACATCTAGCATCTGGGACATCTAGGAGTAAAGATATCCTGCAAATTGAGGATCTTATGAAATTCTAACAAATCAAGCACGTTCCACAACCAGCCCCCACATGAGCTCACCAAGGAGAATTTTATGTGTGTAACCTTGATCTAATAAAAAACACAGTTTGAGTTTCTGTCATATGTCAGTCCTGGAAGGTATAACTTGCTGTGGTTCTGTCCGTTTTCCTAAGGAATATCCTCCTCCACTAAGCTCTCAGTTATTTCCATGACACAGGTTTAGTAAGTTTCTTTTAAGTATATGTATATACCAAATTGCTTTGTTTCCTTTTTGTATCATCTTTGTATTTTTTTTTATAAAAAATGCCTATCTTTCCGTATTAAATATATAAAATTTAATAGCTGTATTCCTCTTGGCTCTGAAAACACACACCCCTGAAGCCATACACTATCTGTAACATGTTTATTCCGCCTGTATAAATGATTGGTGATGGCAGTTATTAGTTCTTTTTGTCATTGTGGAGCTGGCAGTTATTGTACCAGGGTGTGTGTCTGTATATATATATCCAAGAAGTATCATTTCTCCTTGCGGAGAATGACATGCTAAGCATGTCGAGGTGAGGAGACTTAAAGCCGCAATGATCCTCTGGGAAATATGCTAATTATGTAAATTGTCTCTTCAGAGAGGAAGAGGACTAGAACTATAGTGCCACCTATTGGAGGTAGCAATCCTAAAAGTCAATGTTGACCCTTTAACGAGCCTAGTTACATGACTTAGGATAAAAGCCAAACCAGAATCTCCATTTGCAGACACTGTGTTTCGGGGTACTGCCCCTCATCAGTGCAAAGTGGGAGATCTGGTTTGGCTGTGAGAGAGGCGTCTGACCGATATATATATATATATATATATATATATATTTATACAGTTGTGCTCAAAAGTTTACATACCACCGCAGAATTTTTGCATTCTTGGCCTTTTTTTCAGAAAATATGAATGATAACACCAAAACTTTTTCTCCACAGATGGTTAGTGGTTGGGTGAAGCCATTTATTGTCAAACTACTGTATTTTGTCTTTTAATCCTAAGGAAAACTCAAAACATCCAAATGACCTTGATCAAAAGTTTACATACTCTGGTGATTTTGGTGTGATAACATGCACAGAAGTTGACACAAATAGGTTTGAATGGCTATGAAAGTTAACATCCTCACCTGTGACATGTTTGCTTGTAATCAGTGTGTGTGCAAAAAAGCGGAGTGACTTTCTGGGATCCATACAGACTCTTGCATCTTTCTTCCAACCACTGATGCTTCTGGATTGTGAGTCATGGAGAAATCAAAACAATTGTCAATGGATCTATGGGAAAATGTAGTTGAACTATATAAAACAGGAAAGGGATACAAAAAGATTTCCAATGAATTGATAATGTCATTTTTCCAATTGTTATTAACAAATGGAAATTCAAGGGCTCTGTAAAACCAAAACCATGGTCATCCATAACTACCAGGAAAATTGTTTGGGATGCAAAGAAAAATCAACAAATAACATCAGCTGAAATACTTGACTCTTTGAAAACTAGCGGTGTGGCTGTTTCAAGATGCACAATAAGAAGGCACTTAAAGAAAAATGGGCTGCATGGTTGAGTCGCCAGAAGAAAGCCATTACTGTGCAAATGCCACAAAATATATTGCCTACAATGCGCAAAAGAGCACAGAAACAAGCCGCAAAACTTCTGGAATAAAGTAATTTGGAGTGATGAGACCAAAATTGAACTTTTTGGCCACAATCATAAACGTTACATTTGGAGAGAGGTCATCAAGCCCTATGATGAAAGGAACACCCTTTTACTCTAAAGAACGGAGGTGGACCCCCAATGTATTGGGGATGTGTGAGCTACAAAGGCACAGGAAACTTGGTCAAAGTTGAAGAAAAGATGAATGCAGCATGTTATTAGCAAATACTGGAGGCAAATTTGCAATCATCAGCCTTGAAGCTGCGCATGGGAAGTATTTGGACGCTCCAATATGACTACAATCTAAAACACAAGGCCAAGTCAACCTGTCATTGGCTACAGCATAACAAAGCGAAGGTTCTGGAGTGTCCATCTTAGTCTCCTGACCTCAACATCATTGAGCCACTCTGGGGAGATCTCAAGCATGCAGTTGATGCTAGACAGCCAATTTACAGGAACTGGAGGCTTTTTACCAAGAATAGTGGCAGCTTTGCCATCTGAGAAAATAAAGAACCTCATCCACAACTATTACAAAAGACTTCAAGATGTCATTGATGTTAGAGGTGACAGAACAGGGTATTAAAAAATGGGGTATGTAAACTTTTGATCAGGGTGGTTTTGTTGCTTTGGGTTGTCATTATGACTTAAAAAGAGAAAAAAACAGTACAGTAGCTTGACAATAAATGTCTTCACCCAAACAACATATTCTCTGAAAAAAGGCAAAGAAAGCAAATATTCTGCCGGGGTATGTAAACTTTTGAGTACAATAGTATATACCGTATATACTAGTGTATAAGCTGACCCATGTGTAAGCCGACCCCACTACATTTGCCATAAAAAACTGGGAAAACTTATTGACTCGCGTATAAGCCTAGGGTGGAAAATGCAGCAGCTACTGGTAAATTTCAAAAATAAAAATAGATACCAATAAAAGTAAAATTAATTGAGACATCAGTAGGTTAAATGTTTTTGAATATCCATATTGAATCAGGAGCCCCATATAATGCTCCATACAGTCCATGATGGCCCCATTAGATGCTCCGTACAAAATACACCCCATATAATGCTCCATACAGTTCATGATGGCCCCATAAGATGCTCCATACAAAATACGCCACATATAATGCTGCACAAAGGTTAATAATGCCCCATATGCTGCCCCATAAAGGTTATAGCCCCATAAGATATTCCATAGATTATGCTCCATAAGATGCTCCATAGATTATGCCCCAAAAAGAATCTCCATAGATTATGCCCCATAAGATGCT
Organism: Dendrobates tinctorius; assembly: GCF_039654945.1. Lineage (NCBI taxonomy): Eukaryota > Metazoa > Chordata > Amphibia > Anura > Dendrobatidae > Dendrobates > Dendrobates tinctorius. Next base: position 6,180,556 of record NW_027361708.1, read on the forward strand.
CCATAGATTATGCCCCAAAAAGAATCTCCATAGATTATGCCCCAATAAGATGCTCTATAGATTATGCCCCCATCAGATGCTCTATAGATTATGCCCCCATATGCTGCTCCATAATCATGCCCCCATATGCTGCTCCATAGTTTATGCACCAATATGCTGCTCCATAGTTTATGCCACCATATGTTACTCCATAATTATGCCCCCATATGCTGCTTCATAATTATGCTCCCATATGCTGCTCCATAATTATGCCCCATATGCTGTTCCATAATTATGCCCCCATATATTGCTGCTCCATAATTATGCCCCCATATATTGCTGCTGTTGCTGAAAATAAAAAAAAATTACATACTCACCTCTCATCACTGGGGGCCCGATGCCGATGTCCTGAGCAGGCGGTGACAGGTTCTGTTGTCACCGCTGCTGTTGTCACCGCTGGCTCAGAACCCAGGCACTGGCGATACTTACCAATTGCTGCTCACCGCTGTGTCTGCCGGGTCCCTCTGTCAGTGACGTTCAGGCAGAGGGTGCGGCGCGCACTAACTACATCACCGCGTCCTCTGACCTGAACAACACAGACAGAGGACGTGGAGGAGAAGACAGAGCAGCTTGCAGCGATGGACCAGGGACAGTTGAATATAGCTTATACTTACCCCCTCCTTGCACGGTCTCTGCAGCCCCCCTGCTTCTCCTGGTCTCAGGCTCCTGCCTTCAGTGGTCACGTGGTACCGCTCATTAAAGTCATAAATATGCGCATATTCATGACTTTAATGAGTGGTACCATGTGACCGCTGAAGGAAGGAGCCTGAGACCGGGAGAAGCAGGTAGGGGGGCTGCAGAGACCGTGCCAGGAGGGAGTAAGTAGGACCTGACACACCCGCTCCCGCTCCCCTGCCGACCCCCTGGTATATGACTCGCATATAAACCAAGAGGGGGACTTTCAGCCCAAAAAAATGGGCTGAAAATCTTGGCTTATACGTGAGTATATACGGTATATATTAATGTGTTGAAACCAAAGCTGTATATGCCATACGTTCACTGCAGCCACAAACTCATCTATTACTCAGTCATCAGTCAATTGCATACTTGTCCTGACGATTGGAGATTAGAGACAGCGGAGTTGTTTCTCCTGACAAACCAATCACAATACATTAGGAGACCCCAATCAGAGGACAATAAAACATCCGGACTCTTTATCTATGAACTGGTCCAATATTTATGTTTCTCCCTCTCCCATAATCATAATTCTGCTTCACGTCACTTGTCTCATCTATTGCATTTTTTCTGTGCTGTATTGTGCATAAATATGTGACTCTTCAGATTTTGTTTTAGTCTATGCCTGATGAAGAGACCTGAGCAGTCTCGAAAGCTTTCAATGTGTTGCCATCTTTTCAGTTAGCCATTAAAAGGCTGTGCAGGACTATGCTGGGCTGTGCGGGACTGTGACAAGCTGTGCGGGACTATGCCAGACTGTGCGGGACTGTGACAGGCTGTGTGGGACTGTGACAGGCTGTGCGGGACTGTGACAGACTGTGTGGGACTATGCCGGACTGTGCGGGGACTGTGCGGGCTGTGCCAAATATTGCGAGGCGAGTAGTGAAATACTCTCCAGGATTCGAGAACCGCATTACTTGCCGAGTACCGAATCCTAACGAGTATACTCGCTCATCCCTATTGAATGCCCTACCATAAAAGCTAGTGATGGCAGATACTCTAAAAGCACTTAGAGAAGGGCAGTATAATTTTTTCACGACCAAATTAATTTTAGGTTATAGATGATCTAGTGATAGAGAAGAAAGTGGAGAAAGTTTGAACTTTGAAAAATTGAACTTTGAATTACTGAATTGCTGGTTTTTGCTCATTCTGCCTCCTAAAAATAGAAGTAGAAAGCTATCAAAAAATGTTATGAGTAGTGTTGAGCATTCCGATACCGCAAGTATCGGGTATCGGCCGATACTTGCTGTATCGGAATTCCGATACCGACTTCCGATATTTTTTCAATATCGGAATTCGGCATCGGAATCGGAAGTTCAGTTGATTGACGGCCTGACGTCATCATGATGCGCGGTGTGTGCGCATCATGATGCGCCGTCATTTCGGGCCTTCCGGGGGTCTCTGCCGGCCTGCCGGGGGGCTGTGCCGGCCTGCCGGGGGGCTGTGTGGACTGCCCGGGATCTGTACCGGCCTGCCGGGGGGCTGTGCCGGCCTGCCGGTGGTCTGTGCACCCTGTGGGGGTCTGTACCGGCCTGCCGGGGGGCTGTGCCGGCCTGCCGGGGGGCTGTGCTGATGTCCGGGGGTCTGTGCAAGCATCGTCCGATGGGACTACAAGTCCCATCGGGCGATGCCTGCTACCATGACAGTGATTGACACATTAGCCAATGATGGGACAGTAGTAGTCCCATCATCCGGCTAATGTGTTAAATGTTAAAAAAAAAAAAAAAAAAAAAAAATACTACATACATACTACATGCATGCTACATACATACTACATATATACTACATACATACTACATACATGCTACATACATACTGCATGCTACATACATACTACATACATACTACATGCATGCTACATACATACTACATACATACTACATACATACATACTACATACATGCTACATACATACTGCATGCTACATACATACTACATACATACTACATACATACTACATGCATGCTACATACATACTACATGCTACATACATACTACATATATACTACATACATACTACATACATGCTACATACATACTGCATGCTACATACATACTACATACATACATACTACATACATGCTACATACATACTGCATGCTACATACATACTACATACATACTACATACATACTACATGCATGCTACATACATACTACATGCTACATACATACTACATATATACTACATACATACTACATACATGCTACATACATACTGCATGCTACATACATACTACATACATACTACATACATACTACATACATACTACATGCATACCACATATATACTACATACATACAATACATTCATACAATACATACATAGACATACAGTACATATAACATAGAGTAACATACTTACCAATACTTGTCACATTGTTCCCCGAAGCCATTGTCTTTTCCGGGATAAATATTAACATAACAAACCACAAAAATACTCACCCACGATCCGAAGCAGTCCACGAGTGTGTCCCACGACGATCTTGGGTAGAGAACTGCAGCATCAGATGATGCTGCCGTTCTCTACGGGCTGCAGGAATCCAATGACGGAAGGTAGGTATCCTTCCGCACTGTATTCCTCCGCCACTTAAAAAAAAAAAAGTCCCTAGTCTCACTTTATGCCATTGCTGTGTGGGAATTTCCCACACAGCAATGGCATAAAGTGAGACTAGGGACTTTTTTTTTTTTAAGTGGCGGAGGAATACAGTGCGGAAGGATACCTACCTTCCGTCATTGGATTCCTGCAGCCCGTAGAGAACGGCAGCATCATCTGATGCTGCAGTTCTCTACCCAAGATCGTCGTGGGACACACTCGTGGACTGCTTCGGATCGTGGGTGAGTATTTTTGTGGTTTGTTATGTTAATATTTATCCCGGAAAAGACAATGGCTTCGGGGAACAATGTGACAAGTATTGGTAAGTATGTTACTCTATGTTATATGTACTGTATGTCTATGTATGTATTGTATGAATGTATTGTATGTATGTAGTATATATGTGGTATGCATGTAGTATGTATGTAGTATGTATGTAGCATGCATGTAGTATGTATGTAGCATGCATGTAGTATGTATGTAGTATGTATGTAGTATGTATGTAGTATATATGTAGTATGTATGTAGCATGTAGTATGTAGCATGCATGTAGTATATATGTAGTATGTATGTAGCATGTAGTATGTAGCATGCATGTAGTATATATGTAGTATGTATGTAGCATGTAGTATGTATGTAGCATGCATGTAGTATATATGTAGTATGTATGTAGCATGTAGTATGTAGCATGCATGTAGTATATATGTAGTATGTATGTAGCATGTAGTATGTATGTAGCATGCATGTAGTATATATGTAGTATGTAGCATGTAGTATGTATGTAGCATGCATGTAGTATGTAGCATGTAGTATGTATGTAGCATGCATGTAGTATATATGTGTTATGTATGTAGCATGTAGCATGCATGTAGCATGCATGTAGTATGTATGTAGTATATATGTGGTATGTATGTAGCATGCAGTATGTATGTAGCATGCATGTAGTATATATGTAGTATGTATGTTGCATGTAGTATTTATGTAGTATGAATGTAGCATGTATGTAGTATGTAGTATGAATGTAGTATGTATGTAGTATGCATGTAGTATGTAGCATGTAGTATGTATGTAGCATGCATGTAGTATGTAGCATGTAGTATGTATGTAGCATGCATGTAGTATATATGTGTTATGTATGTAGCATGTAGCATGCATGTAGCATGCATGTAGTATGTATGTAGTATATATGTGGTATGTATGTAGCATGCAGTATGTATGTAGCATGCATGTAGTATATATGTAGTATGTATGTTGCATGTAGTATTTATGTAGTATGAATGTAGCATGTATGTAGTATGTAGTATGAATGTAGTATGTATGTAGTATGCATGTAGTATGTATGTAGTATTTTTTTTTTTTTTTTTTACATTTAACACATTAGCCGGATGATGGGACTACTACTGTCCCATCATTGGCTAATGTGTCAATCACTGTCATGGTAGCAGGCATCGCCCGATGGGACTTGTAGTCCCATCGGACGATGCCTGCACAGCCCCCCGGCAGGCCGGCACAGCCCCCCGGCAGGCCGGCACAGCCCCCCGGCAGGCCGGCACAGCCCCCCGGAGCCTGCACAGCCCCCCGGCAGGCCAGCACAGCCCCCCGGCAGGCCGGCACAGCCCCCCGGAGCCTGCACAGACCACCGGCAGGCCGGCACAGACCACCGGAGCCTGCACAGACCCCCTGGCAGGCCGGCACAGACCCCAGAGAGGCTGTACAAGGGCAGGAAAGGGTTTTTCTTATTCCGATACCGGAAGTCCCATAGACTTGAATGGGACTTCCGGTATCGGAATCGGCGATACCGATACTTTTTTTAAAGATCGGCCGATACCATCCGATACGATACTTTGAAGTATCGGACGGTATCGCTCAACTCTAGTTATGAGGTCAAAAAGGAAACCAATAAAAATGTCAATTCAAAACAAACCCTCATATGACTCTGTCGACAGAAATATGGTGATGGAAAAACTTGTTTATACAAAAAAACATCTTTTACTGCGTGACAGCAGCCAAACATAAAAACAGATATAAATCTGTTACCACTGTAATCAAAATGAAGAAAAGAATAAAGCTTGACATGCTGTTTTGTTTTTCTGTCTCAGAAACATCACAGTTACGCTCAGTTCACATTTATCCTGTGTGCTACACTGAACGCTTACATCGGGTTTTCCAAGTAAACCTCTTAAATACGCTCTCACAAATCACTTAACCATCTGCTCACTCTTTATATCCTCCTTCTCCTAGTCGCAGGAGACATTGCTCCCAACCCTGGTCCCCCATGTTATAGAAAGTCAAACCCCCCGACTGCTACACTTAGAAACCCCTCTAATCTGATTAATATTCCCTGCCTGCCATCTGTCTCTCTTAATTGTGCACTTTGGAATTCTCGCTCAGTGTGTAACAAACTCTCCTTCATCCATGACTTCTTCCTTTCTAATTCTCTTAACCTCCTGGCTCTTACTGAAACCTGGATCCAGCAGTCAGACACTACCGCTGCTGCTGCTCTTTCATACGGGGGGGCTACACTTCTCTCATACCCCAAGATCAGACAGTAGAGCTGGTGGAGGCGTTGGTCTGCTCCTATCACCAAAATGTACCTTTCAGGTTATCCCTCAAGTACCCTCACTAGTCTTCCCTTCTTTTGAGGTCCATGCCGTCAGACTCTACACCCCCTTCTCCATGCGAGTGGCGGTGGTGTATCGTCCTCCCGGCCCCTCCCATCAGTTCCTGGATCATTTTGCCACTTGGCTTCCACATTTTCTCTCCTGTGACATCCCTACCCTCATCATGGGAAATTTCAACATCCCCATTGCTCTTCCCCTCTCACCATCTGCTACTCACCTTTTATCTCTAACCTCCTTATTTGGCCTTTCGCAGCTTACCAATTCTCCAATGCATGAAGACGGAAACTCCCTCGACTTGGTCTTCTCTCGGCTTTGTGCAGTGGATGATTTTGCAAACTCCCCTCTCCCGCTCTCTGACCACAATCTTCTTTCATTCTCTATAAAGAACTGCCAGGCTGCTCAGGTCAACCCCACTGTCCAGACTTATAGAAACATACAGGCCATTAACACCCAGAAACTTATGAAGAACTTGCAGTCTTCATTGGCCCCTATCTCCTCCCTCTCATGTCCTGATTCTGCATTGAAGCATTACAATGAAACACTTCAAAGTGCCCTGGATGAATTTGCACCCCCTATAAATAGAACACCACAACGCAGACGGCGACAACCCTGGCACATGGTGCAAACACGTTTCCTGCAGCGGTGCTCCAGGTGCGCCGAACATCTGTGGAGAAAATCCAATCTACACGAAGATTTCATCCATTTTAAGTTTATGCTTAGAACATACAACACTGCCCTTCACCTCTCCAAACAAACCTATTTCAACACCCTCATCACCTCACTGTCCAATAACCTGAAATGTCTCTTTGACACTTTTCATTCTCTACTCAATCCAAGAGTACAGGCCCCAACCACGGAGCTCCGAGCTGACGATCTGGCCAATTACTTCAAAAAAAAATTGACCAGATTCGACAGGAAATTATCTCCCAATCACCTCATACCATGCACTGTCCTCCCTCCCCCACTGCATCTAGCTCACTCTCTGATTTTGAACCAGTCACAGAAGAAGAAGTAAGCAGGCTCCTTGCATCTTCTCGCCCAACTACTTGCACCAGAGACCCATTTCCATCACATCTCCTCCAGTCCCTTTCCCCTGCTGTCACCCCTCACCTAACTAAAATATTTAACCTCTCTTTCTCTTCTGGTATTTTTCCCTCCTCATTTAATCATGCTGTCATGCTGTCATCCACTACTTAAAAAACCATCCCTCGACCAAAACTGTGCCGCTAACTATAGACCTGTCTCTAATCTTCCCTTCATCTCTATACTCCTGGAACGCCTGGTCCACTCCCGTCTTATCCGCTATCTCTCAGAAAACACTGTTCTCGACCCTCTCCAATCCGGTTTCCGCTCTTTACACTCCACTGAAACTGCCCTCACTAAAGTCTCTAATGATCTGCTAACAGCTAAATGAAATGGTCATTACTCCATGCTAATTCTCTTGGATCTCTCTGCAGCATTCAACACTGTGGATCATCAGCTCCTCCTCACTATGCTCCGTTCCATTGGCCTCAAGGACACTGTTCTCTCCTGGTTCTCCTCCTATCTCTCCGACCGCTCCTTTACTGTATCTTTTGCCGGTTCCTCCTCCTCTCACCTTCCCCTTACTGTTGGGGTCCCCCAAGGATCGGTTCTAGGCCCCCTCCTCTTTTCCTTGTACACTGCCCCTATTGGTCAAACAATCAGTAGATTTGGTTTCCAGTACCATCTCTATGCTGATGACACCCAATTATACGCTTCTTCTCCTGACATCACGCCAGCCTTTCTAGAAAACACCGGCGATTGTCTAAACGCTGTGTCTAATATCATTCATGTCCTCACTATATCTGAAACTGAACCTGTCAAAGACTGAACTCCTGGTGTTTCCTCCCTCTACTAATGTACCTATAGCCGACATTGCTATTTCTGTGTGTGGTTCCACTATTACTCCCCAGCAACAGGCCCGCTGTCTTGGGGTCATACTTGATTCCGAGCTTTCCTTTGCCCCCACATTCGATCACTGGCTCGCTCTTGTCATCTGCACCTCAAAAACATTTCTAGAATTCGACCTTTTCTTACTTTTGACTCTGCAAAAACTCTTACTGTTTCTCTTATTCATTCTCGTCTCGACTATTGTAAATCTCTTCTAATCGGTCTCCCTCTTACCAAACTCTCCCCTCTCCAATCTGTCTTGAATGCTGCAGCCAGGATCATATTCCTCACCAATCATTACACCGATGCCTCTACCTTGTGCCAGTCATTACACTGGCTACCCATCCACTCCAGAATTCAGTATAAACTTATTACCCTCACCCACAAAGCCCTCCGTGGCTCAGCACCACCCTACATCTCCTCCCTTGTTTCAGTCTACCACCCTACCCGCGCCCTCCGTTCTGCTGATGACCTGAGGTTAGTATCCTCAATAGTCAGAAACTCCCACTCCCGTCTCCAAGACTTTACATGTGCCGCGCCAATTCTTTGGAATGCACTTCCCAGGTCAATATGATTAGTCCCCAATCCCCACAAGTTTAAGCGTGCCCTGAAAACGCATTTATTCAGACTGGCCTATCGCCTCAACACATTAACCTAATCTATCCCTGTGTGGCACAGCCAAAAGTTTTACCATAACCAGATTTTCCGCATCATGCTCCCACATGCTTTATGCATCCATTAGCCCTCTGTGTCTGTACTGTCACACACTTAACATTATGGCTGGTCCATACAATCAGGGCAACTGTTACCACCCACCTTTCGTGTCTATCTCTTTCCTCATAGACTGTAAGCTTGCGAGCAGGGCCCTCTTTCCTCTTGGTATTTGTTATAATCTATGTGATTATTGTTATGCTGTAATGTCTATTGTCTGTACAAATCCCCTCTGAAATGTAAAGTGCTGCGGAATATGTCGGCGCTATAAAAATAAAATTTATTATTATTATAAATACGTAATTCAGACAAAACCTCAGGCAAAAGATTCCCTATGAGGCAGATGGAGACACTGTGGATGCTGTCTGGCCTATGATCTGGAGATGTCTTACTTTTTATGCATGCATCAAAGCACAGCTCACCACAGTTTTATGTACCTCTTGAAAGAAGGACACCACTGAATAGAGTACAAAGTAACTCTGCTGCCTCATTATATTGAATGGATGCCTCGAGGATTTCATCTCAATCACATCATTCAGAGATTTAGATGGAAACGTTGATGCAAGTGCTAAATGTGGAGCACAGGATAAATGTGATGCAAAATATTATGTAAAATGTTCCCAAAGAAAAGCTTCAACTCAATCCACAAAAAGATACGTCTCCACCCAGGCCTATCATCTTTCAATGGAAATATAAGGGACTTCCACATTACTGGTAGTACAAAGGCTCTGGAAAAGCATTATGGATCTTTGCCTCAAGAGAAATACAGCAAATTTTGAGCTCCTAAGTTCAAATGTCTCCTGCCTTCTGAGCCTCAGTGTGCCGAAACCATATTTAGTGTCAACATATTTGGGATATCTGCAGTGATGAGAGCTAGCTTAATTTACGAGCTCATGTCTCCAGAAGTAAAATCTATGCATAATGAACTCACATCTTTTGGACATATTGTTGGTCTTGAGGTATCATGATGTGGATCTATTTTGGCTTTTATAATTTGATTATCATTATTTTCGTCATCAAAGGGTTAAAACAGCTGTAAAGGAAGATTTTGCATGTGTTGAAACTGCATTTAATGCCAGTATAAGCCCATCTGCAAAGCATATATGGTGTGTAGATTCTAGTGCAAACAGCCATGTGACAAACAACAAGGATTTCTTCACTGATCTTAATGAAAGCAAGTCAGAAAAGGTCATCTTAGCTAATGGTCACTCTATGACTTCAGAAGAAATAGGAGATGGCTGCCTCCACTGTCCAGTTTCATCAGCACAAAGCATGTTCCCAGCTTTGAAAGCAATCTTCTGTCAGTAAAGAAGCTCATGTAAAAGGGGAATGTAGTTACTTTTTTAGATAACAGCTTCATCATCTCAAAGAAGGGTCCCACTCTTGCAGAAGAAAAAATCCAAGATGAACTTTATCAGCTAAAATGCAAAGAAAGAGTGTACAGTGCTAGACAAGATCTACGTAAGAACTGTATCCATGTATGGCACAGACGTCTTAGGCACAGAGATCCAGAAGCAGTAAGGAAGCTAGCTCAACTTGCAAATGGTATTCAAATCAACCAGTGTAGTCAAATGGTGAAGTGCACTAGCTGTCTTAAAGGGAAAATGTCCAGAAAATCCTTTGCTAAAATAAGTACCACTAGATCTGCACAGCCACTGGATCTGATACATACAGATGTATGCAGTCCAATGAGTGTTCAAACTCCTAGCAAGAAGAGATATTTTCTCACATTTATTGATGACTACTCAACAGTCCCCTACAAGCTTCACAGTAAGGATGAAGTTCCACAGCAACTTGAAGAATATCTTGCTGTAGTGTTTATCAAATTTGGAAGAATGCCAAAAGCCCTGCACACAGATAATGGAACCAAATATACAAGTGATAAGATGCAATCCATTTTGAAAAAGGATGGAATTGTGTTCTAAACTATCATTCCATACAACCCAGCACAAAATAGCATTGCAGAGAGAAAGAAACCTACTCTCTGTGAAAGTGGAAGAAATATGTTGTTTGATGTGAATCTACCTACAACATATTGGGGAGAAGCCATCATGACAGCTTGCTATCTTCAAAATAGTGCCAGGTAAAGCCACAAATAAAACTCCATGTGAACTATGGAACTGCCTAACCTGAAGCACCTCAGGATATTTGGAAGCAAAACATTTGTGTATGTTCCCAAAGAAAAACATTCCAAGTGGAAATCACACACAAAGCAAGGAGTCCTGGTGAGCTACAGTGAAACACAAAAGGGATACAGAATCCTGAACCCAGAGACCAACAGTAGAAAATCAGCAGAGATGAAGTAATTGATAAACTTTATATTGCTCAAATTCAATGAAGTTACGCCAGTTATTCAACCTAAGAAACAAGAACAAGAATCTCAAATCACCAAACCCAGATGCTGAAAAAGAAAACACTGAAGAATAGCTAAGCTCTGAAGCCACCAAGGAAGACAAAAGAATCAAGTCAACCTCTAGTAAAGAGATCAGAAAGGACAAAAAGGGTATCCCAGCTAGATGTCTTTCTTATATTGCCAGAACACTTCCTGAACCATAGCCACAGTCATGCAAGAGAGGCAAAATCTGCCCATCCACGAGAAGCAGAAGTACATCAATGCCACAAATGGAGATAAAGTCCCTTCACCAACTCCAGACATACGAGCTTACTGAGCTCCCACAATGAAAAAGAAATTGCAAAGCTAGGTGAAATTCTCAACCAGCACTTTGAGACTAAGGACCTTGGAAATGCGACATATTATTTGGGAATCCAAATCCAGAGAGAGGAAGATGGGAGTTTTCTTCTCAACTAAAGTTTTAAAATTTCTGCAATACTAAACCAGTTTGGAATGTCAGAAACCAAAGGTGTGTCAACACCAATGCACCTGTCCTCCTTAAAGTTGGAAGGAGAAGATCTGCTACCCAGCAATGAGAGTTACAGACAATCAGTGGGGGCACTTCTGTACATAACAATCACAACTCATCCGGATATCACAGCCACAGTCAGAATTGTCTGCCAACGTGTAAGCAAGCCATGCCGAAGAGACTGGAATTGAATTAGGAGAATTATTCAATATCTTAAAGAAACTCAAAGGCTAAATCTTAAGATATTTTCTTCAGGAGATCACAGAGGTTATGTGGATGCAGATTGGGCTGGAGATTCAAGTGATCGGAAATCAGCAAGTGGTTACTTGTTCAAGTTAGGAAAAAATTCAATTTCTTGGCCCAGCAGAAAACAAGTATCAGTCTCATTATCTTCTACAGAAGCAGAATATATGTCTGCTGCTTATGCAAGTCAAGAAGTAATTTGGTTGAAACAACTTTTGGATGATTTTGGCAAAGCCATTAGCTCAACCAACAGTTATCTATGAGGGCAGCCAAGGATGCATTAAACGTGTCAGCACTAAGAAGATTAGTGCAAGGACTAAGCACATTGATGTGAAATATCACCACTTGCATAACTTAGTGGAACGTGGTGTACTCGAGTTTGTTTATTGCGAGTCTGACAAGATGATAGCTGATGGAATGACGAAGCCATTATCAAGAGTCAAGGTTGTGGACTTCATAACCACAATGGGAATGACATGATAAGTAGTTGTTGAGTGAAGGGTGTTGGAATATGTTTGGTGCAACAACTCCATTCCTGTCTGAGTGTTTAGTTGCTAGATTTGTATGCTGTTTATAAAGTTAAAAAACTCCCAGAGGCTCACACAGGGAGAGCATGTGACTGTATTTCCTGTGTCTGTGTATGAGAGAAGCAGCCTGCTGTAGATGATGCACACATAGAGACACACACATGATTTATTACTGATCTATTAAGCTTATCATATATTTTTCCTGGTTGTTCCTGAAAAAAGATGCTCTGTTGTCACAAGCCATGAGTTTTATGGCAGCTGCTTTGAAGTTTTTTTTACAGATTGGGGGATGCTTGGGCGACTTGCACTGACAGACATCAAACTGTTTAAAAGTTCAAGCAGCCGCCATAAATTTACTGTGCCTCAGATAAAGACTGCAGATACAGCACAAGAAGCCGGCGGGTCTCATCAGGAGGGGAGCAGCATCCTGCCATCTCTTTCCTACAAGATGCAGACACCTTCATCCGGTACCGACAGAAGTGTAAGCTGCTGTTACTTACAGCACCACTGTGTGCTACTTCTCTCTGGACGGAAGAATTAGCACCTTCATGACTGCCCTGCAGCAGACACAACCACTCAGTGTGCAATGTGGGCGTGTCTGCTGTATACTGGAGGCAGCAAACAGATACAATGCCAGCACGCAGCATCCCGGGGGGGCATATGCTCATCTTCCTCTCCCAGGCCACTGCCCGCAGTAGTGCACGGAGATCGGAGCTTAACTATATTGGCAGGCTGTGCATGGTGATAAAGTTAAGGGTAGTGTAGCTCCGGGTGGGCCCCTGTGAGAGCTGGGCCCAGGGCGACCCCACCCTCTGCCCTCTTGGTGGCTATGCTACTGACTGGCAACCATTTTGGATGCATCTCTTCTTTCCTGAAAAAAAGATACAATTTTTTTTTGTCAAAATGAGAAAATAACGTACATATCACTTTTCCTCATTCTACTTTGTGGGTCAGAACATTTAGCTTCTTTAGATGTTCTTAGGACCTACACATTTATAACATTTATTTTAAGGTGGCAACATGAATGGCTGCTGATTTGATCTTCTTGGTTTGACCTCAGTCTCCTACAGAGGAGTTATGGTGAACATGGAAGAGCTGCATTTTCATGTGTTGAGATTTTCCTACTTGTCACTTGTGATTGTGAATATGCAGGTCCATTAAGAGTTGATTAGATTGACAGGATGTTCCAATAGATTAATGGGTTGTGAATAAGGCAAGGTTTGCTCCATGATGTAATTTCAGGCACAGTAGCTGTTAGTAATTGCTACAGTTCATCAGTTTTTATTAGTGATGAGAAGGTTTTCCCATTACCTGCCACTGTACAAGTGGCTGCGAAAAGTTTATTAGCAAACAAATTAAATGGTTTAGAAACCCATCCTGATGCTGAGGAGAGTGAAATATCGAAGAGTGGTAACGCGAACTTGTCTATAGAGAAGAGAACAAAAACACCAGGCACCCATGGCATCCAGGCTTAGTAATTGGATAGCACGTTGGCCTGAATAATTCATGCAAATGGGCTAATTACCAAGGTGGAAACAGTCTTCTTTGTAATTCTTCATGGTACGTCATATGCTGCGCCTTTTGTTTAGCTGACAATAGCTGTCATGTAGAATGTTCATTTTAGTTGCACTGAAAGACTTATTTCTTTTGTCATAACTTTGGAGAATTACTTAGATGTGCTGGAAACCTGGCAGAGCTGCGGTAACTCTACCCAAGCCTCTGACATCTTAATTAATGCCATTCAACATCATTAACTATGAACTGCTCTTTTGTACTTTAGGTTAACTGAATGTGTTACCAATAGATTTTAGGTGCACAAATAGGTTAATTTGTTCATCTTGCAACCAGTGCACTGTTTGGAGCTCTGAGAATTGCTTCCATGAATCATAATATGCAAAACATTATCTTTTACATGTAGGTTATTGTTGATTGTTTCTACATGCATTGAAGTCAAACAATAAGGATTCTGCGGTTTTGTGTCTTATTGTGTTTTAAAGAGCATTTAAACTTAAATGAGTTGTACAGGAATATAAAAGAAAACATTTCATGTAGGGGTGGGGACAAAGGAATAGCATCCCCTTGTGTCTGGAGGGCTCTTGAGCCCTTAACAAGATAGCATGAGAAAGGATCCAGCTTCATGGAATTAAATCTTCTTTATTGATGAAAGAATTAGGTTACATGGTGAGATTGTTTGCGATTAAGGGTGGAAACACCAGAAACGAGTAGACAGCCAGGTCAGTCTCAGACCACCCTATCATGGTCTATGCATGTGTCTTATAATTTGGATATGAGATGTTTTTAAAGTCACCATCTAACTAAAATCATTAACAATAAAGAAGATATTATCCCATGGTGCTGGATCGTTCCTCATGCTGTTTCTACTGCGTCCAGGAAAGAAATGTTTCCGTGCTCCGGAACTTTTGGGACATGAAAGGATTGCCTGTTTGTTACGGAATCCCAACATGTGTTGAGGCTGTCTAAGAGCCACTCTTATTATTTAGGACAGTTTATCACGTCCTGATAACAAACTAGGTTTGTTATTTTTAAACAAAAAAGGAAAAGTGTGTTTTGTTTTATTTGAGATAAAGGATTTTATTCTGACGGTGTCTTTATTTAGCATATAACTATAGGATTAGTAATGGATAGGTGTCTTATAGATTCCTCTCAATTACTAATCCATGGTCATGATGTCACCGGACAATACAAAGGTGACATCAACCCCACAAATATTACCCCACTTGCCACTGCTACAAGGCGGTGTGAGTGTGAAGAGCTGGGCAAAGCACCAGAATTGGCATATCTAATAGATATGCCTCTTTTGGGGTAGGGTGGGCTGCTATTCTCAGGGTGGGGGTGGCAATATACATGGCCCTTTACCAGCCTGAGATTACCAGCCCCCAGCTGTCAGCTTCAGCTTGGCTGGTTGTCAAAAATGGAGGGAACCCCACACCGTTTTTTTAAATGATTTATTTAAATAATTAAAATAAATTATGCTTGGGGACCCCTCTATTCTTGATAACTAGCCTTGTTAACACTGACAGCTGATGGTTCCAATCCCCAGCTGTCAGTTTTGCCTGGCTGTTTAGAGAAAATACAGGGTAATCCATGCCAGATTTTTTATTTATTTATATCGCAGGCTGCAGGTGATGAATACTCCCATCAGCTGACGCCTGCTCTCACTGGTATTAGCAGAAGCAGGTATAGACTGATGGGTGTAATAGTCCCATCAGCTGCAGGCTGCTGCTGTTATCAGTTGAATATAACGCTCATCATTCTCCCGCCGGCAGAGCAGGGAAGAAGGATGTGAGCCGTCTTCAGCACCCTGCACCAGGGAACAGTGCTAACTGTACAGCTGCTTCTGAGGTGCCAGTGCTTGTCACATGGATGACATCCCTGTGTGTCCTCCATGTGCGGGATGATTTGGGGCCCGTACTTCTGGTAAAAAACAGACATGTCAGCGTGTTTTTCCCACGAACACACGGTCCGTGGAATCACAGTGACATGTGCACAGACCTATAGATTTGAGTGGGTCTACGTGTGCAAGTGTCTCCAGTACGTGTGAAAACTGTAACCACATGACTGGACACACTGACTTCTGAAAGAGGCTTAAAACAGCAAAAATGTGGGAGCAGTGTTTACCTGTCCAAGTAAACTAATGCACTCTCAGAATGCAGCAAACCCATGTAGTAAAGATGGTGGCAACACAAGCCCAAAATACTGATGAGTCAACCACTCACAACCTACCAATTCAGAGGATGATTGTTTAATATTAAATTGCACAAAAGTGGATAGTTTAGGGTGCTGGTCACACATAGGTAGTGCACAGTGTCTGGCTTACAGCCTATTAGTGAAGCTCATACTATTAGATTAGGCGGGCTGCCCAGCACTATCTAAGTGTATCCCATGAGAACAGACACCCTAGTTAACAATATCATAAATGATGGGCCTAGTTGTACCCTGAAAAATGAAGTGCAAAAAATATACATATAAATATTATATGAGATATTAGTCAATATTTTGGCGAATATATGCAAGCTAGCAAATCACGATAAGGTTCCTTACACTTGCACATCCTAAACACTAAGCTTAATACCAAAGCCACAAAAAGAGGACTACAAATCCTCCAAAAAATCAAGAATTAATTCAGCAAAAAAGGGGCAGCAGTGCTTACTTGCCCAGGTCTCAGAACTAATGCTCTTTCAGGATGCAGCAAACCCATGTTGTAAAGATGGAGGAAAACAGTTGATGAGGCAACCACTCTCAACCTACCAATTCATGGAGGTGGTGATTGGTTAGTATTCGATTGCACTAAAACGGCTTGTATAGGGAGCTGGTCACACACAGGTAATAAACTAGAGTGTCTGTTCTCATGGGATGCATTTAGATAGTTCTGAGCAGCCCACCTAATCTAATAGTATGGGTGTCACTAATAGGCTGTAATCCAGATACTGTGCATTTCCAGTGTGTGGACAGCACACTATACAAGCCTCTTGAATTTTTGGAGGATTTTTAGTCCTCTTTTTGTGGCTTTGCTATTATGTCTAACAGTCACAAATCACTTCCTACCTTCCTTTCCCTACCCAGTTTATTTCTAAAAAAACAATAAAATTATTTGAAAACAAATCATGCAGCTGCAGAGACTCAAACATAAACTTCCAGATGCTCGGATAACACCGGAGCATGCTCGGATAACATGTTATCTGAGCGCTTTTGCTCATCACTACTGCTAATCTGTACGCTACTGCTCTAACTGCATCCTCCTCTCCTCTGTGCTCCCTTCCTGAACAGAGACAGGATATGGCTCTGCCTTCACATAACAACGGTATGTAATATACAAGGAATATAGCTGAACATTATAGACATCACACTGCTTATCAACAATGCCACACCTATCTGAAGGTTCCGTATGGTATTGCAGCTTAGCTCTGCTGTGCTGTAGGGGTGACAGAATCTGTAGGGGTGACAGACTAAAAAAAATAGAATTTATTTATTATCACGGATTCCAGTAAATCTGAATTTTAGAGAATTAAAATTATGCAAATTTATAAAATTGGTGGTTAGTAGGCTACTATTTTTATAGATTCATATGGATCAGGAATGGATTAAAAACAATTAAATCTCATCCTCACCACTCCCCTCACCTCTCTTTTGCTGCACTCTCCCGCCAGTCCTCTGCTGTCCCCCTTAGGCGCTTGCGCTGACTCTGGCCTTTGCTTCACTTGTGCTTCAGGCGCTGGACAGGCCTCATCATGGCATCATTATTTTTCAGCCCCTTCATGGCCCATCCATTAATATGCTTTAGAGTAGACAGATCTTAGTGCATAACAAAAGTGTTGTTTTTTTTTCAAAGGCAGTTTGGACATATTCAAATAAAATCTTTTCACATTGAATTTCCTGAATTCTAGCAAATCTGCCAAATTGTAAAACTCTAATTGTCATCTATGGACAGGTGTTATGCTGTATATGGAAGAAAGCAGCCAAGGATTTCTTTTCTGTGTAATCCTTGTCAAAATATATTTGCCCAGTATTAAAATCCTTGTTTGGCAGCTTTAGCATTACAATCCTGGGATGACACATGTGCTAATCATCTCAATCTTGCCTCTAGCAAGATTGGAGAAAAATCCCCCGTGGCTTTTATATCACAGGAAACAGATTTTTTTTCTGACAATCTATAATGTACACTAAAGGCATAGCTATAGGCTACTGGTCAATTGTAGTTTGTATTTTGTCGGAAGCTTTCAGTCAAAAACGGAAAATTCAACTTTTTGCAAACATTATTGAGCTTTCTGTAGCATACTCACTTGCTATCCGGCTATGAAAGCCACCGGGGTTTGCTGCAGACCCCAGGTTGTCATGCCAACCCATCAGTGACCAACGGTCCTGTGCGGGATTAGTGATGCACTTCCGGTGCGATCATGTAAACTGACGATGTCAGAGATTGAGCTGTCAGAGCTGTTAAGAGCACATGTCAGCTGTTGAAATCAGCTGACATGTCCCGGAAAAGATATTGGCTCAGCGCAGGAGTCCACATCAAAGGGGAAGACCCGACATGCGCCATACATGTATGGCACATGTCGTGAAGGGGTTAAAGGAATTGAGGTTAAAACTGATATTACCACTATACAGTGACCATATAATGGTAATATCAGTTTTAGGCTGGTTTCACACTAGCGTTTTTTAGCGCAGCGCCTTGTGCACTATAGTGCGCATGCGCATTGCTCCCCTATATTTAACATGTGCGCACATGGTTTAGCGCATGTCAGCGTTCATCAGCGTTCAGCGTGCACAGCGTTTTTCCAGGTGTGCGCCTTGTTGTGCCAGACGCTACAAAAAAAAAGCGCATGTGCGCGTAAGCGCACGTAATGCGCAAAAAAATAACTTTACAGTCTATGGGTGCGCTGACGAGCGCATGACTCAGCGCATGTCAGCGCTTATGAGTGCTTATCAGAACATGCTCTTTTTGAGTAAACAATGTCTAGACACTGGTGGAAACCACCCCCTACACAAGCAACATTGTTTGGGATGAGTTTAGATAAAGAAGATGTCTGCCTGCACTATACCACAACTCTACAGACAGCCTGGAGAGCAGACAGACAGCAAAACCACACAGAATTTTGGAGCTTCAACAGCAAGAATGTGAGTATTCTTCATCCAAATGTATGCCTGTCTTGTCAATTTTATTATGTACTAATGTTTTTTTTTTTTTTCCATGCAGCATGTCTTCTTCTGGATCAAATTATTCCCCATCCCAGGAGGAAGTGGCTCAAGCAGAGCGTGAGATGAATTTTTTGGTACCTTTGGGTAAGTATAGCTGCTGCCTATACAAATGTCTAATATATATATATTTTTTTCAGACCTCCTCATCGGAGCCATCTAGTGACACCGAACAGCGGGAGCAGCAAAGCCAAGTCCCGGCGGTGACATGTAATGTAAGTCCTCATTGTGAATGTTTTTATTTTTTTGGCTTCTTCTTTCTTGTTTTTTTTTAAAACTTTTTCATTCACACAAAGATTCTAATGTTTGTTTTTTTCCCAGGTTCCACAGCGGGATGAAGACGTCTACCTGGATAATGAACACCTGATACAACTTGTCCAGGAGCGTGTCCCGTTGTGGGAGAGCCGTGACCAGCTGCACAAGGACAATGTGGTGACCCGGAGGGTATGGAATGAGGAGGCCGCAGCGTTGATGGATGGCTGGGACAGCGCCCCTCCAACCTCCAAAAAGGCATTTTGTAAGTATTTACCTGATCTGTGATGCCACAGTGACTATTGACCTTGATTTTACACTGTTGTTTTTACTCATAGATATACTCTATCTGTAAACACAACCGTAATATCAGGATCAACAGTCACTGCCTTGTGTATTGTATTGCTGAATTGTGCTGCATTGACTGTTCTTCTGATGTCATGGTTAATAATAAGAATAATAAATTTTATTTTTATAGCGCTGACATATTCCGCAGCACTTTACATTTCAGAGGGGACTTGTACAGACAATAGACATTACAACATAACAATAATCACATTGATTATAACAAATACCAAGAGGAATGAGGGCCCTGCTCGCAAGCTTACAGTCTATGAGGAAAGAGGTAGACATGAAAGGTGGGTGGTAACAGTTGCCCTGATTGTATGGGCCAGCCATAATGTTAAGTGTGTAACAGTACAGACACAGAGGGCAAATGGATGCATAAAGCATGTGGGAACATGATGCAGGGAATCTGGTTATGGTAAAACTTTTGGCTGTGCCACCCAGGGATAGATTAGGTTAATGTGTTGAGGCGGTAGGCCAGTCTGAATAAATACATTTTCAGGGCACGCTTAAAATTGTGGGGATTGGGGACTAATCGTATTGACCTGGGAAGTGCATTCCAAAGAATTGGCGCAGCACATGTAAAGTCTTGGAGACGGGAGTGGAAGGTTCTGATTATTGAGGATGCTAACCTCAGGTCATCAGCAGAACGGAGGGCGCAGGTAGGGTGGTAGACTGAAATGAGGGAGGAGATGTAGGGTGGTGCTGGGCCATGGAGGGCTTTGTGGGTGAGGGTAATAAGTTTATACTGAATTCTGGAGTGGATGGGTAGCCAGTGTAATGACTGGCACAAGGTAGAGGCATTGGTGTAACGATTGGCAAGGAATATGATCCTGGCTGCAGCATTCAAGACAGATTGGAGGGGGGAGAGTTTGGTAAGAGGGAGACCGATTAGAAGAGAGTTACAATAGTCGAGACGAGAATGAATAAGAAAAACAGTAAGAGTTTTTGCGGACTCAAAAGTAAGAATAGGTCGAATTCTAGAAATGTTTTGAGGCGCAGATGACAAGAGCAAGCCAGTGATCGTAAGTGGGGGACAAAGGAAAGCTCGGAATCAAGTATGACCCCAAGACAGCGGGCATGTTGCTGGGGAGTAATAGTGGAACCACACACAGAAATGGCAATGTCGGGTATAGGTACATTAGTAGAGGGAGGAAACACAAGGAGTTCAGTCTTTGACAGGTTCAGTTTCAGATATAGTGAGGACATGATGTTAGACATAGCGTTTAGACAATCGCCGGTGTTTTCTAGAAAGGAAGGCGTGATGTCAGGAGAAGAAGCGTATAATTGGGTGTCATCAGCATAGAGATGGTACTGGAAACCAAATCTACTGATTGTTTGACCAATAGGGGCAGTGTACAAGGAGAACACGGTTACACGATTCTATGTGTAAACACAACCATAATATCAGGATCAATAGTCACTGCTTTGTGTATTGTATTGCTGAATTGTGCTGCATTGATTGTTCTTCTGATGTCACAGTTGTGTTTACTCATAGATATATTCTATGTGTAAACACAACCGTAATATCAGGAACAGCAGTCACTGCTTTGGGTATTGTATTGGTGAATTGTGCTGTATTGACTGTTCTTCCTGATGTCACAGTTGTGTTTACTCATAGATATATTCTATGTGTAAACACAACCGTAATGTCAGGAACTACAGTCAATGCATTGGGTATTGTATTGCTAAATTTTGCTGCCTTGTGCTGCATTGACTGATGGCACAGTTGTGTCACTCATAGAAAATATCTTGCATCATACCCATAAATTTTATATATTTTTTTTCAACAGTGAACAAAGTCAGAACACGTTGGCGCTCGATGAAGGACCGCTTCAACACTGATGTTCGTGCTGAGGGACAGGTTCGCAATGGTTCAGCGGCAAGGACCAGAACAAAATACCGTTATCGTAATTTGGAGTTCCTAAGACCGGTCCTTGCCACCAGAGCATAAGTATTCTTTTGTAATTTTTTTGGTGGTTTTTAAAATTAATGCTTTTGTAATCCACAGCTGATGCTTCTTGTAAATACATGACAGTAATGTTTTTCTCTTCTTTCCACAGCACCTTGAGCAGCACCCTGCAACCTGTCCCTGGAGCGGTTCTTCATCTGATGTCCTCTGACCCGTCCCAGCCATCTGACAGCCAGGAAGCACCTTGCAGGTCAGCCACACAGACAGCTGTTGACCAGGAAGCTGGTCAATCAGGTGTTCTCCTGTCCCAGTGGGCCTTGGACAGGCCTGTCTTGCCCGAGTTCATGCACTTGAGCGAGGCCTTTCATGCCAGCCTCAAGTCGCTGTCAGACAGAGTTGAAAGTGGTTTTACCCTCATGGAAAGAGGTTTTAACCAAAATGGAACACCGCTTCAACTCTGTCGAACAGCGCCTTGACCGGCTGGAGGTCGACCTCAATAGACCAGCGCACCATTTTTTTAGTAAAATTGAACAGGGCATGGCGGAACACCTTAGTCCTGAGCAATAGCTGAGTGTGTTGCAGGCCTGCAACACTGCTTACTTGCAGGCTATGCAGCAGAATCATTACGTGCAGCAGTCAACGGTGTCATTCCCACCTGTGCCACCACTGACTCGCTTCACAACAGTACCGACTTCTGCTGCATACCACTGCACGGCCACCTCTATGCAAAGCCTTGACAGCCACCAATACAGCATCACAAGTCTGAGTGCTGTTGGTCACCTCACCGCCAACACCATGGCAAGCACTGCTCCTGTCTGGAGCCCCACCACCCACACACCTGCTTGGAGCACTGCCACTGTGACCACTGCTACAACGTGGAACAGCCCTGCCGCCACCCCTCCTACATGTTGTAGCCCTGCATCCACCGCTCCACAAACATGGACCAGCACTGCAGTCTCCAGTCCTCCTGCAATGACGAGCACTGCCACCGCCACGACTGAGCAGCAGCTGCAGCAGCAGCAGCCACAACAGCAGCAGCTGCATCAAACGGGGGACCCCCATTCCACTTTTGTACCAACTTCTATGCGTGCACAAGACTCAAGGCGAGCATTGGGCACAAGGAGGTCCAGGCAGGCTAATTTAAGTAGACAAAAAAAAAAACAAAATTTGACTGTACCTCCTCCCTCTCCTCCTAATTTGTCTACCTCAATTTCTATTACTGACCTCTCTTCCCCCACAATTTTTGTCGCCCCTTCACCCAGAACACCATCATCGACTGTAAGTCTTGCCTTTTCAATGCACACCCCAAACGTGATACGTTGGTCCCCCAAACGAGGCACAAAATATTTTTTTTTCGTTTTGTTTAAAATAAAAATGCAGTTATGGTTTACCATAATAACGTTTTATTATTGTCTTTGTCGCCGCCTCCACACCCACACACTGCGCCGTACACAAACTACGCCGTACACTTTGTTTATTTGTCCACTCATATCTCCATTACTGACACATGTTTCTGGTGTGTTTCTAGGAGATATGTGTTTTCAACCAAACAAATATATGACTTGTATTCTCACCACCAGTCTCTTCAGTTTGCTAAAATACAGACTTATTAGAGGATGGTGCTGATTGCAAGGCATATCTATTGTCACCTTGGCAGGTATCATAAAATTGAGGATGATGTTTTTTTAACATCCTCCTTTTTGTGAGACCAGCCCAGGGAATTCTAGATATACCTTGTAAATAATCACTTCCTCTAGTCTGTGTGTTGAATTAACAGAGGAAATGATGGTTAAAAAACATGTCATATGTACAATATCCAGGCCTAGTTTCATAACTACATATCAAAACGGGTCTGCTGAATACGCATATGATTTATGAACTGCAGCGTCGCTTCAGTCTTATCCTATTTCACGCAGACTGTAGCGATGCTGCAGTTTAACTCATATGTGTATTTATCTGGCCAGATGTGATAAGATTCTGAAGTCAGATGCATTATTTTGGCCGTCCTCACTTCATCATGACCCTATGCCTTGTGTATTGTAGAAGTTGTATAAACATTATTATCTTTATGCTATCAGTTCAAACTCAAGCCTCAGTGGTAATCCTACAAATAATATTTATTCAGGGTCACATGGTCAGGTGTCCCATAAAGAATGACGATTGTGTGTGCATACCAAAATCACAATTAGTAATTCTGTTCATGTGACACAAATATTATTTGTATTATCCACTGTCGATTAAAATTGAACAGAAACTTTACAGTTGATAAAGGGCCTACAAACTGGGTGCATGTATAGTCACCTAGTCAGGACTGCTAGTAATTTCACGATGCACAAAACACAGCATCATGAATTCACAGAAATACTTGGACAGTTGATCATTGTATTGCAGTTTAAAAAGACATAGTGCACTCGGTACAGGTATCAACACAGATTTATTAATATATACACACAATAAAAATATTTTACACCATTAGCTCTTGCCATTCCACCAGTCCTGCATCTGAGATGAAGTAGGCTGCAAATTGGTCCCTCATTTGCCCAACTTCAACGGATGACCTGAGAGGGTGCTGAGTGAATTCAGCAATGGGTTTGCAGCAGGTTCATCTACTTCAAAGGTCGGGTGCTCTTTAGCCATCACAAAATTATGTAGAACCACACAGGCCTTCCCCACCTCATCCACTGTTTCTAGTTTAAGATTAATGGCTGTGCTGAGAATGCGCCATCTGGAGACAAGAATCCCAAAGCACACTCTACAGTTCTTCTGGCCCTGGTCAGCCTGTAATTAAAAAATTTTTTTGTGTGGTCCAAGTCACGGCTGGAGTAGGGTTTCAGCAGGTTTGCACACATATGAAAAGCCTCATCCCCAACCATTACAAAGGTCTGTGGCGGAGCTTCGGTGTGGGGAAGAGGCCATGGCATGGGGAAATTAAATTGGTTGCCATATAACCTCCGGCCCATGTCCGAGTTCTTAAAAGCCTGGGAGTCATTCCCACAGCCAAATGCACCAATGTCCACTGCAACAAACATGCATCCGGCATCCGCAATGGCCATGAGTACTGTCGAAAAGTACATTTTGGAGTTATAGTACTTCGAGCCTGTTCTTTTGGGTTTGATTATCCGTATGTGTTTTCCATCAACAGCTCCCAAACAGTTGGGGAAATTACAGATTGTCCAGAATTTGTCAGCAATTTCCATCCACTTTTCAGCGGTGGGCAGGGGCATAAATTCTGGACAGAGAACGTCCTACATAGCCCGGCAGGTGTCCGCAACAATTCCCGACAAGGTGGAAATTCCAATCCTGTATTGAAAGTGGAGTGAAGATAGTGTCTCTCCAGTCGCAAGGAATTTGCGAAACAGAGAAAGAAGTAAAATTAATCTTTCTGTATATTGTTACAACAATAAAAAAATAAACACAGAATTAAAAAAGTTTTTGAAAAGTACATATCACAACAAAGGAAAATATGCAGGCATTGGTTGGTAAATATAACGTACCGTAATGTGACCAGGAGACGTTCCTCAGGAGGAATCGCACGACGGATCTGTGTGTTCTGTCTCCAGATGTATGGTTCAACACGAGCAAGTAAATCCCTGAAGCTTTGTTGGGACATCCGGGTATAATCAGTAAATTTGTCCGGGATTGCCTGGAGCTCGCTGTAGAGGGTGTGGTACGCTCCACAGCTCTCCCGGAGTTCAACAATCGGATGTATCCACAAACGCCACCGCTGCCGTCTTTGCTGTCTCTCTCTCTCCCTTTGTTGATGGCAAGCAACTGCATAAGCCTGAGCCATCCTGATGTCCAGATCCAAGTTGAAGTGAAAACTCTTCCAGCGCAGATCGATGTTGTCCAGAGAAAAAGCAAGCAAATGTGAAGAACTCAGCTGTACATAAGGTCTATATAAAGAATTACCATTACACATGCCCCCTGATGTCCCATTGGTGTTGTCTGTTGCAATAATTTTTCTAAAATTTTCCTACTCTTGAAATTAACTTTTGCACAAAAAAAAAGCAAACGCATGGAAAACTCTAGAAAACGCATATAAACACTGTGTTTTTTTGGAGTAACACGCATGATGAGGCGTAAAAAAAAAAGCAGCTCTTAAAAGCGTTTGTATGCGTTTTTGCCATGCGTTTGATGTGCGCAAGACACGCAGCGCAAAAAAACGCTAGTGTGAAATTAGCCTTACACCAGTGCTCCGCAGACCATATACAGTGAAGGAAATAATTATTTGATCTCTTGCTGACTTTGTAAGTTTGCCCACTGACAAAGACATGAACAGTCTATAATTAAAAGGGTAGGTTAAATTTTTACATTGAGAGAGAATATCAAAAATAAAATCCAGAAAATCACATTGTGTAAATTATATAACTTTATTTGCATTTTGCAGTGGAAAATAAGTATTTGCGTTAGACGCTCCTAATCAACTTGTTACCTACATTAAAGACAGTTGGCTGTCTTACATAGTCACCTTTATAAAAGATTCATATCCACAGACTCAATCAGTCAGACTCTAACCTCTACAACATGGGCAAGACCAAAGAGCTTTATAAGGACGTCAGGGACAAGATCATAGATCTTCACAAAGCTGGAATGGGCGACAAAACCATATGTAAGGCGCTAGAAGAGAAGGAGACAACTGTTGGTACAATAATACGAAAATAGAAGAAATACAAAATGACTGTCAATCAACATCAATATTAGAGAAGGAACAGCATCCAATCCAGGTGAAAGTCGTATCAAAGATTTATTCTGCCAGTATAAAATACAACGTTTCAGCCATATTGTGGCCTTTTAAGAATAAATCTTTGATACGACTTTCACCTGGATTGGAGGCTGTTCCTTCTCTTATATGGATATTTTTGTTCATCTGGGTTTATAAACTTTTGAACTTGCATCCACTTAGTCCCTGCTGTGCTGTCGGCTGCTTTTAGCTGTCAATCAACATCAATCAGGGGCACCATGCAAAATCTCACCTCTGGGGTATCCTTGATCATGAGGAAGGTAAAAGATCAGCCCAAAACTACACAGGGGGAACTTGTTAATGATCTCAAGGCAGCTGGGGATCACAGTCACCAAGAAAACCATTTGTAACACATTACGCTGTAGGTTATGTGCGCACGTTGCGGATTTGCTGTTCTAAAATTCAGCGCAGATTCTTCTTCATTTGGTAGAAAATGCAGTTGAAAATCTGCACTGTTTTGATGCGTTTATGTGGATTTGATGCGGATTTTCATGCGGTTTACTCTGCGGACTAGTGTGCAGATTTGCAAGCTAAAGATATATTATTTAACAAAAAAATTGTGATGTCGTTTCCTTGTCCAACCTCTTTTGCATTCTCCATTGAAGACCATAATATCATTACATACCATGTTCAAATATAATGTTTACGCACACAAAACAAATATAAGTGAATATAATATATATATACAGGGTGGGCCATTTATATGGATACACCTAAATTAAATGGGAAAGGCTGGTGACCCATATTGGTGCACTGAATTTGCAGAATGGGCAAAACAAAAATTGTTCAGTGATGAGGCATACTTTTTTGGGTGGGCCATTTATATGGATACACCTAAATAAAATGGAAATGGTGACAGTTTTCTTGCGTAGGGTGACTTGCATTGAAATCTGCTGCAATGACCTGGGTACTGTGCTCACCAGACATCAACACAATTTCTATCTGCTCCTCATGTGTTAACCTCTGTGACATGTCAATGGCTGTAAACAAAGAGAAACTTGTAAGTAACTCATGAAAAAATAAAGTTATGTTAAATCCAAACACACCATTGTTTATCTTGTGAAATTCTCAAAAGGTTGATGTGTCACATCACCCTCTTCCCATTGAAAGAAATAAAGTTGGATCCAAAATGGCCAACTTCAAAATGGCTGCCATGGTCATCACCCATCTTGAAGATTTTTCCCTCTCCCATATACTAATGTGCCACAAACAGGATGTTGATATCACCAACCATTCCCATTTTATTTAGGTGTATCCATATAAATATATAAATGGATGGCCCATCCTGTATATATATATATATATATATATACATACAGCTCTGGCAAAAATTAAGAGACCACTGCACAGTTTTATAAAAATCAGCTTCTCTGCATGTCCGGCAGCCTGACAGCCATTCCATTTCAGTGTCAGTTGAATTCCAGCCAGAGTACACGTCATTCTACTTAATGTGCTTCTGATTAGGTGATCACCTGAGCCAAATCTTATTTAACAAGAGAAAGTATAGAAAACGCTGCTGTGGTGTTCACAATGCTAGTAATATCCCAAAAGCAATAGGAAGGAAAAAATAACTTTATCCATGCCAAAGGCGTTGAAAAGAAAAGTCTTGAGTGAGGAAAAGAAGGTCTCAATTCTGGCTCTACTAGCAGAGGGATACAGTGAGCGCCATGTTGCCTCCATCCTTAAAATTTCTAATATGGCAGTCCATTGCAATAAGGTCAAGCAGCAGACATTGGAGACAACAAAGCTACAGACCGACAGAGGGTGAAAACGACTCTCCACTGACCGAGATGACCGTCATCATATTCGAATGTCACTCAGCAACCGCAGGATGACATCAAATGACCTACAAAAGGAATGGCAAATGACAGCTGGGGTGAAGTGCACGGCAAGAACAGTTCATAACAGGCTCTTAGAGGCAGGGCTCAAGTCATGTAAAGCAAGAAAAAAGCCTTTCATCAATGAGAAGCAAGGGAGAGCCAGGCTGAAGTTTGCCAAAGACCATAAGGATTGGACAATAGAGGACTGACATAAGGTAATCCTCGCTGATGAGTCTAATTTTCTGCTTTGCCCAATACCTGGTTGTCTAATGGTTAGACGGAGACCTGAAGAGGCGTACAAGCCACAGTGTCTTGCACCCACTGTGAAATTTGGTGGAGGATAGGTGATGATCTGGGGATGCTTCAGCAAGGCTGGAATTGGGAAGGTTAATCATTGTGAAGGACGTATGAGTCAAGCTGCATACAAGGTTATCCTGGAAAACAGTTGATTCTTCTGCTTAGGAAATGTTCCCCAACACTGAGGACTGTTTTTCCAGCAGGACAATGCGCAATGCCACACAGCTAGGTCAATCAATGTGTGGATGAAGGACCACCACATCAAATCCCTGTCATGGCAAGCCCAATCTCCAGACCTAAACCCCATTAAAAACCTCTGGAATGTAATCAAGAGGAAAGTGGATAATCACGAGCCATCAAACAAAGAACTACTTAAATTTTTGTACCAGGAGTGGCATAAGGTCACCCAAAAGCAGTGTGAAAGACTGGTGGAAAGCATGTGAAGACAAATGAAAGCAATGATTAAAAATCATGGTTATAACAGAAAATATTGATTTATGAAATCTTCCTGAGTTAAAACCTTCGTATTGTTGTTTCTAAATGATTATGAACTTGTTTTCTTAGCATTATTTGAGGTCTGCAAGTACTGCATTTTTTTTGTTCTTTTCACCATTTCTCATTTTCTGAAAATAAATAGAAAATTTAAGTACTTGGAAATTTGAAGACATGTTGTGAGTAGTTTATAGAATAAAAGAGCAATTTACATTTTACTCAAAAATATACCTATAAAGAGAAAAATCAGACAAACTCAATGTGTCAGCCAGATACCCTCATTAATAAAATGGTACACAAAGAGATAAATAAAAGACACACACACACACATGAAATTTGCATGAAACGCAATATCTGTTTATTTAAAAAAAATAAAAAAATTGTGTGGGCTCCCGCATAATTTCCATAACCAGCAGAGGGCTGATCTTAATATTTTGGGAAGGAGTCAATAGCCATAAAGGTTCCCAGGCTATTAATATCAGCTCACATATTGGCACCCCCTAGGCCAATATGTAAGCCATTTATATTGGCACCCCCTCAGGCTAAAAACATCAGCTCCCATCCGCCCCAGAAATGGCTCATCTTATAGATGCACCAATTCTGGCAATTAGCCTCGCTCTTTTCACTTGCCCTGTAGCAGTGGCAAGTGGGGTAATATTTGTGGGGTTGATGTCACCTTTGTATTGTCCGGTGACATCAAGCCCACGGATTAGTAATGGAGACGCGTCAATAAGACACCTATCCATTACTAATCCTATAGTTATATGGTAAACAAAGCCACAGCCAGAATAAAGTCCTTTAATTGAAATAATCACACAGACTCCTTTATTGAATCTTAATTTACCATACTTACTGCATCGCCTAATCCCTGAATCCCTCGATCTCCTGCAACAAAAATAAAATAAACCAACATTAATACTCCCTGTTTAAAGTAGTCCATTTACCGATTGTCCCACGATGATCTCACATGTAGAATAGTCACATGGTGAGATGTGACTCCTCTTCATGACCTCCGGTGATTCACTGACCGAGTTAATTGCTCCTGCAGTGTATCACTGAGAGTTCACCAGAGTTCGTGCTCTCACTTATGGCACCATTGTGGTTAACTCTCATGACAGCACCGTGATACACTGTGGGAGGATTACCTCTTGTCAATGTATCACCGGAGGCCGGGTACAACGGTCTCATCTCCCAATGTGAGGGTATGTGCACATGTATGCAGAAAATTCCTGACTGTAAATTGGACTCCTTCCCAGAAAACGCACGTTATTTTCCACATGTTTTCTGCGGGTTTTTTTTAGTGCTGTTTGCACGTTTATGCGTTTTTAAATGGAGCATCCCCAGTCTCATAGAAAATAGTAAGAAATGCGGATTTTTCCACGAAATTAATGAGCATGCTGCATTTTTTACCGCAATGCATTTTTTTTGTGAAAAAAATGCATCAATATGCACAAAAAGTGCAGAATTCATTAAAATGAATGGGATGCTTCTTGCAAGCGTTTAAGCATTTTTGCCTGTAAAAACGCTTAAAAAATGTGAAAAAAACGCTTACGTGTGCACATACTCTGACTGTTCTACACATGAGAGTGTCATGGGACATTTGTTATTAAATGGACTACAGCAGAAAGGTAAGTATATGTTGATTTTTTATTTTATTTTTTGTTGCAGAAGATCGAGGGCGTTGGGGATTAGGTGTTTGGTGAGTATGAATGTTTTTTTTTTGTTTTACAATTGAACACAGTCCCCGTATGATGGGACAACTCTCCCATCATCGGCTCATGCTGTCATCGTTATATGTGACAGCAGACATAGCCGGATGGGAGTAGTAGTCCCATCAGATGATGCCTGGCTACACACACACACCTGCAGACAGACACCCGCAGACAGACACAAATATTCTGTCCACACACAGTTTCCGCCCACACATGCTTCCTCCTTCCTTTCTGCAGCATTTTTGGCACGCAAATCTGCAGCAAATCCACAAACCTTTTTACACCTGCAGTTTAGCTGTAGATTTGATTAACTCAGTGTACGTCAATAAGTGCAGAAACGTTGCAGATCCGCAAAAAGAATTGACATGCTGCAGGAAAAAAATGCACAAATCAGTGTGGACTTTCCCGCAGCATGTGCACACCAATTCTGGATTCCTATTGATTAGCATTGCTTGAGCTACAAGTTGCAGATTTGGTGCAATTCCTCATGGAAAAAACGCTGCAGATCCGCAACAAAATCCACAACGTCAAGGTCACCCTGCTCTAGAAGGCACATGTACAGATCTGTCTGGAGTTTGCCAATGAACACCAGGATTATTCTGCAAGTGATTGTGAGAAGGTGTTGTGGTCAGATGAGACAAAAATTGTGCTCTTTGTCATTAACTTAACTCGCTGTGTTTGGAGGAAGAGAAATGCTGCCTATGACCCAAAATGACTCAAGCATGGAGGTG
Organism: Dendrobates tinctorius; assembly: GCF_039654945.1. Taxonomy (NCBI): domain Eukaryota; kingdom Metazoa; phylum Chordata; class Amphibia; order Anura; family Dendrobatidae; genus Dendrobates; species Dendrobates tinctorius. Next base: position 6,211,755 of record NW_027361708.1, read on the forward strand.
GAAAAATTATGTTTTGGGGGTGCCTCTCTGCTAAGGGCATAGGACTACTTCACCATATCAATGGGAGAATGGATGGAGCCATGTGCTGTAAAATCCTGAGTGACAACCTCCTTTCCTCCTCCAGGATATTAAAAATGGGTCGTGTCTGAGTCTTCCAGCAAAACAATGACCCAAAACCTACAGCCAAGGCAACAAAGGAGTGGTTCAAACAGATGCACATTAAGGTAATGGAGTGGCCTAGCCAGTCTCCAGACCTTAATCCCATAGAAAACTTATGGAGGGAGTTGAAGTTCCGAGTTATCAAGCAACAGCCGCCTCAAAATCTTAATGATTTAGAGATGATCTGCCAAGAGGAGCGGACCATAATTCCTCCTGACATGTGCGCAAACCTCATCATCAACTACAAAAAAAGTCTGACTGCTGCGCTTCCCAACAAGAGTTTTGCCACCAAGTTTTAAGTCTTGTTTGCCAGAGAGATCAAATAGTTATTTCTCACTGCAAAATGCAAATAAATTTATAAAATTTATACAATGTGATTTTATGGAATTTATTTTTGATATTCTGCCTCTCAATGTTAAAATTAACCTACCCTTAAAATTATAGACTGTTCATGTCTGTCAGTGGGCAAACTTACCAAATCAGCAAGGGGTGAAATAATTATTTCCTTCACTGTATGTGTGCACTGTGCAGGTTCTCAACAGTGAAGTCTCACTGATAGTTGTCATTCATTTTCCCTTTTCCTTTGCTCTTTTTACTTTACTACTTTTCCAGAACCCACCTCACATTCCACCACATCTACACAAACCACAACTTGTGCTGCTTTATAGTTCCTCTGAGCCTCCTTTAATAATATCCACCTTAACCCCTTATAATAATGACCCTGTAGCTACATATAATAACAAAAACACCCCCATGCTTTCTTTTTTTAATAATGCCTCCTTGCTTTTCCTATAATGTTATGATCCCCCATTGTGCCTCCTTTTAATAATGACCCTCAGTGCCTCTTTATTGTAATAAAGCTCCTGAGCCCAGCGTGCATAAAATAAACTGGTGCCCCATAATAAAAGTCCTATCACATCACAGTCAAAGAAAAGCATACCCCCCAACTTTTTTTTTTTTTTTTTTTAAAAGGAGAAGGATACAGTCATGGCAAAAAGCGTTGGCTCCCTTGAAATTGTTCCAGAAAATGAAGTATTTCTCCCAGGAAATTATTGCAATTACAGAACAGGTTTTGTTTTGCATATGTTTATTTCCTTTGTGTGTATTATACCAACACAAAAAGCAGAGGAAAAAAAGGCAAATTGGACATAGTTTCAAGCAAAACCCCAAAGATGGTCCGGAATTTTTTTTTGTCACCCTCAACTTAATATTTGGTTTCACACACTTTGGAATAAATAACTGTAATCAATCATTTCCTATAACCATCAACAAGCTTCTTGCACCTCTTCACTTGTATTTTGGACCATACCTATTTTGCAAACTGCTCTAGGTCTCGTAGAAGGGTGCCTTCTCCCAACAGCAATTTTAAGATCTATTCACAGGTGTTCAATGGGATTTAGATCTGGACTCATTGCTGGTCACTTCAGAATTCTCCAGCATTTTCTTTCCATCCATTTCTGGGTACTTCTTGAAGTATGTTTGGGGTCATTATTCTGCTGTAAGACCTATCTCCTAAGATGCAAACCCACCTTTCTGACACTGGGCACTACATTGCAAATCAAAATCCTTTGGTATTCTTCAGATTTCATGATGCCTTGCACACTTTCAAGGCACCCAGTGCCAAAGGCAGCAAAAAAAACTCCAAAAGAACTTTGAACCTCCACCATATTTGACTGTAGGTACTGTGTTCTTTTCTTTGTAGGTCTTATTCCATTTTCAATAAAAAGTAGAATGATGTGCTTTTCCAAAAAGCTCTATCTTGGTCTAATCTGTCCACAAGACACTTTCCAAAAGGAGTTTGTCTTACTTACATACATTTTGGCAAACTGCAAAAAATCAGTCTAGCTATTTTTTGTCTCTGTGTCAGCAGTTGAGGCTAGTAATGTAGAGGTGTAGGTTGGCCGTAATCCTCCAAATCCGATGCAGTCCAAAAATGGATACCTAAAAAATATAAAAAGAGAAAAACACAAGAGACTGTTCTTCCATCAGCAATTCATTAGTAAAAATGTTCCCCTATAGCTCCAAAATAGTCCAGTGTTCACCAAATCTGTCTCCGGCATTTGCAAATAGCAGTAAAGTTCCTGCTATTTACAGTTGCTGGGTACTGGCGACAATGCTTATCGGTGTTGCTGGCTAACATTGCGCTCAGCAAGATGCAAAACAGCCATCAATCTCTCTTCACTCTGCACCACAGTAGTTTCCCACTTGATGGATTAGAGAACTTTTAAGAAAAGGATTTGGTGAGTGCCGCCCTTCTTTTTGCTACACATTTATGTTTCCTGGATCTAAGCAGAGCACCACCATTAACCTTGTAAAGCTGATGTCATTCAATATGGAGGTATATGATCTCTTTAAGCACTAAGTAGCCTGGTGCCAGAAAACTTCTTCCCACTTGCTAGACAATGTCCGAATGTTAGGTAGATAAATGCTTTTCATGGAATATTATTAAAAATGAAATACAATATAACATATACCACTTTGCTTCTAATGTTACCGTTATTTAATCCAGTAGTGAAATCCAAACTTTGTGAATACTATATTCTACTATATAATACTATGCAAATTTTGTATTCTTTTAGGGGTAATCTGTCACCACATTTGAGTGATCTGACCTATTAATAAGGACATACAGGTCATAGACTGCTAAAAAAAAGTCATACCTGTCTGCCTTATGGATCACTTCATGTAAATGAGTTCTTCCAGGTTATGGGGTGGACGTTGGCCAGAAGATAACTTTGCCTCCTATCTTTCTCCTTCCACATGGTCACTCTGTCCTTGTGATGTCAAGTGTGCATTGGGAAATCCCATTCCAAGTGCCGTTGCTCCTCTTCAGGTTTCCGTCTTGCTATGGCCATTGGCTTTACGTAGCTTCTACACAGGCGCTGAGGAGTCACTGGTACTTCCCATATAGGTTTGTGGTGACAAATTCCCTTTGAACAGTTCTTCTAATCATTCAATCTATGTTTGGCATTAAACGTTCATATGTGTTTATAGGTAACACATTGAATTTCTGCGTTGGAGACATTTACCAGCTCTAAATTTGCTCACGCCTTCATTCTACATCTTCCACTAATGCTTCCTATGAGTCATGACTCACGAGCTATCTCACCTGCCAGTAGGAAAAAAAAATCTCTCGCAGTTTACAGCCAGCTGGCACTTGGAAATAGACATTGACTCAAGTGAGTCAGCACAGAAAGACTGGCAGACCCAATCTTTATTGAAAACAGTGTGTTCAACCAAAATATGCTAATAACATTGTATTTTTGTTAAAAGTTGCATTTTGACCACTTTATATCTCTTAATTTGTGTTGTTTAAATAAGCTCGTCAATTAGAATTTTGTACTATTCTCCCTGAATATAAAGTTAGGAAATATCGGAAACATTGGCTGTAGTTTTGCATATTATTTTTAATAGTACTGTACTACTGGTTTATTCTGGCAGCTTTTCAGATGTTGTATAGAAGCAATAAAATAAATGCACAATCCTGTAATCTATCTTTTCCATTTGTATATGTGGTGCAACTGCATATTTGTCCAAAGCTTCGCACTAAAACAGTTTTTGTTCTTCATCAGCAGCATATGCTTTTCCCTTGCTGGTAGCCTTGGCAGTACCTTACTTCTTGTCTTATATATTTATTAGAGATTAATTACTGGTAATTTTTTAAATTTGAATTCAATGAAATGTTTTAAAAAAATTCTCTGCAAATCATTTCACCGCAAATTGCAGGTTTTCCAATTGCACTGAAAAGATGGGTATAGCTCTCTGACGTCTCCTAAATCTCTATCCAATCCAGTTCTAGCTCTTCGAAGGGGTTGTCCAGCCCAAATCGATATGTCTGCAGTCACTATGTGTGAATACAGACTTATGAATTTGCCGGTTTCTGACCCCGGACCAGAAGGTATGTATACGTTATACATGCTCCCATCTAGTGGGCATGGCCTCACTTCCATATGCTTGTATGGAGCTAGACGGCGCCCTCTAGTCGCCCACGCTCACTGAACGGTTGCCTCACTAGACAGAGTGGGGCATCGCTCCATACAAATGTATGCAGCAGCAAGGTCACGCTTACTAGAAAGGCTCTTCAGGAAGTATGTACAACTCATACATATACTCCGGTCCCAGCGGCAAATTCCCGAAGTGCACAGTACGTGTGCTGGGGAGATTTAATGTCTGCAGTCACACAGTAACTGCAGACTTATCGATTTAGACCAGACACCCCCATTAATGCAAAAACAGCCTTAGTTATGTCAAAGTGACCCCAACATACAGTATATGGCTAAGGCCACATGGATGGTAATTATTTTTCACTACTTTGCTGTCACACAGTATCATTACATCTTATTCATTGCTTTATGGCATTCTCTGCTTATGTTTATTGTTAAGCTGCAAACTGTAGCATTCTTCACTATCCAAATTCCCTCCAAAAAGGGCTGCTGCATTTCTTACCTCTGTTTTTAAACAGGCTATGATAGTCCCTCATGATTGGCGGTGCTATACCAGGTGATGTGATATTTGCAAGGAATTATGGGCAAACTCACCTGGCCATGCCCAAGGTCATGATAGCCTTCTCTGGCTGATGTAACCTTCTGCAATGTGTAACATGGCAGTGGCCATTTTGTGCAATGTGCATGAAAGGAAGGAATCACTAAGTGTTTGAATTTGTGAGGTTCAATTAATTCTTAAAGATTTCATACAAATATGATTCCCATTGAATCAATTCATTTTTCTATAATATTAATCTGCGTAGAGATCCAGGCTGCATCAAACTGCAACATGGTGGTGAAGCAGTCATCCAGAACTGACATATGACCTGTACAAGTGTCTTTGTGTTGTGCCCACTCTGCTGCACAACATTTCCTAATATGCAGTTTTTCTCTAATCCTTACATTATTTTCTAAAATCTTTATAGGCTGCAATATGAAGCTTTCTTCTTTGATTCTCTTTCTAGTAGCAGTGGCGGTCCAGAAATTTTCAGAGAACGACACAAGTTTTGAAATGCTAGCTATTTACCAAAATATATTTAAGATACAGTTATATACTCAATATGGGCTTAAATTACAGACTAAAAGGACTAATTTGAGGGTATTCACTTTCTAATTAGAGTAAGGGTTTAAAAATTACAGCTCTTTTTAACATGTAGCTGACTCTTTTTAAAGAGACCAAAATTAATTGGACAGTTATCTAAAAAGCTCTTTAATGGGCAGCATGGGTTGTTACCTTGTTAATTCATCATCAATTAAGCAGGTGAAAGGTTTGGAGCTCATTCCAGGTGTGCATTTGCATGTGAAGCTATTGAGGTAAACCAATAACATGCTGTCAAAGGAGCTCTTAATGGGAAAAACATGACATCATTAGGCTGAAGAAGAGAAGAAATCCTTCAGAGAGATAGCAGAAATTTTTGGAGTGGCAAAATCAACTGTTTGGTAAATTCAGCAAAACAAAGTGTCCTAGTAAGCTTGGGAACTCAAAAATACCTGGACATCCAGAAAAGATAACAGTGGTCGCTGATTGTAGATTCCTTTCCATGGTGAAGGAAAACCCCTTCACAACATCATAGTAAACAACACTCTCATGGATGTAGGTGTTTCAGTATCTAAGTCTATCATAAAGAGAAGACTTCAAAAGAGCAAATACAGAAGGCTCACCACAATGTGTAAACCATTAATCAGCCTTCAAAATAGAAAGGCCAGAAAAGACTTTGCCAACAAACTTCAAAAGAAGACATCTGAGTTCTGAAAAAGCATTCTTTGGACAGAAGAAGCTAAGATTAACCTGTACCAGGATGATAGTAAGAATAAAGTATGGAGAAGGCTTGAAACAGCTCATGTCATGATACAATGCACACAACATCCTCTGTAAAAAATAGTGGAGGCAGTGTGATGGCATGGGCATGCATGGCTTCCAATGTCACTGGGTCACTAATGTTTATCGAGGATGAGACTGAAGACAGAGGTAGCCGGATGAATTCTCAAATGTACTTGAAAAAGACCATGCTGTGGTCGAAACATTGCATATTTTGATGGCAAAATAAACTTTAGAACACTTTTTCACCCGGACTGCATGCTGCTCCTCTTCATTTTTTCATCATATTTCATTGTCTTTATCTGAGTATCTGAGAACTTGACTGTTCTATTTTCAGTAAAATCTCCTAAATTAAATTGTATCTGATTAGCTTATGCTACAGATTAGTGATGAGCGAGTATACTCGCTGCTCTGGGTTTCCCGAGCATGCTTGGGTGATCTTCGAGTATTTTAGCATGCTCGGACATTTAGTGTTTGCTTATGCAGCCGCATGATTTGCAGCTGCTAGATAGGCTAATACATGCAGGGATTGCTTGTGTGTTAGGAATTCTACACATGTACTCATGTGCAAATCATGCAGCTGTGTCGACAAACACTAAATCTCCGAGCACGCCAAAATACTCGGAGATCACCCGAGCATGCTGGGGAAAACCCGAGCAACGAGTATACTAGTTCATCCCTGCTACAGATACATTTAATCTACAGTATAGTGCATTGTTTCAAATTTGCATAAATATTAAAAACCCCTTAGTGACGGAGCCAATTTTTTATTTTCTGACCAATGTCACTTTATGTGGTCATAACTCTGGAACGCTTCAACAAATCCCAGTGAGACTGTTTTTTCGTGGCACATTATAATTTATGGTAGTGGTAAATTTCTATTGATATATTTTGTGTTTTTTTATAAAAAAAATCAGAAACTTGACAAAAATGTAAAAAAATTGCAATTTTCAAACTTTGAATGATTATCCCTTTAATCCAGAGAGTCATATCACACAAAAACATTAATAAATAACATTTCCCCCATGCCTGCTTTACATCAGCACCATTTTTAAAACGCTAGTTTATTTTGTTAGCCTTTTAGGAGGTTTAAAAATGTATCTATAATTTTTCATTTTTTCAAGGAAATTTACAAAATTTATTTTTTGAGGACCCTAGCCAAGTTTGAAGTGACTTTAGGGGTGCTATACATTGGAAAACCCCAAGCATGATACCATTTTAAAAATTGCACCCCCTGACATATTGAAAACTGCTGTCAGGTAGTTTATTAACCCTTCAGGTGATTTTCAGTAATTAATGCAAAATGGTATAGCACAAATGAAAAAGTGTTTGCTTACCACCTAAATGTCACTAACTAATGAACTGGCCGCTGTAGCCGGCAGACTCAGACGCTATTTGGCCATGAACTGGTATGGCAAACATCAGGTCCATACAATCATGATCTCAGTGTGTCAATTAGATTAAAGTGCAAGCCCCCACAATCTATTAACCATTTATTTGATGTAGTCACTTTTGACAGCAGCAACTAAGGGGTTAAACAGATATGGATGGTGCCAACACCGATCATTTGTGATACAGCAAGTTGTCAGATATAGTGGACAGCCAACAGCTGCTGGATTGTCACCTGTATGGGGATGCTATTCTCTTATATCTCAGGTCAGTAAAAAGACGTATTGGCTGTCATGAAAGGGTTAAAGAATAAAAATCTAATATGCTCTCACAATATTTAGTCAGAGAAGCAAATCTTTTATGGTTTTAGGAGGATGTTTTTGCAGCCTCTCTGTCCTTTCACTTTCATTGTGGTTGTCTCTCTGTGTGTGGGTAAAAATCTTCTCGGAAATTTCTGGAAAGTGTAAAAGACCTGCCTAAGACCTATGTGTTGTACCTGGCTGCAGTAGTGGATTTCTTGATTGGTGTGGAGTATGCAAGGCTAGTCATTTTGAACTTGATGTGAATACATTCAGAACTTAACAAAATACCTTAAACCACCTAGTTCTACAAGTGAAGGATCGGGTAAAAATGTCTAAATTGTATTGATGACCTAAAAATGGCATAATGAATTAGTGATATGTAAAATGCTCTGTCTGTGGATATATATCAAAAATTCTTAATAAATATAACTCTGGATTAATTATTCAACGGCTCATATACAAAAAAATCAATCCTTAAAAGATACTTTATTGACCAATCATTAAAAAGTTTTCAAAACTTCAAAAAACAGGCAAACAAAAATAGGTTTATTGCTGATTTTCAAAATCCAGCCACAAACACTAGAGAGTCGTTCCAATGTCAGGTAGAGGGTCACAAACCTATTTGTCCCTATAGGGCCCTATATCTCTCTCCTACCTGACAGCGGAGGTTGGCACCCTCTTGATACGCAAATGGCGCCCCCGCTCCTCGGCGGCTCTCCCTAATAACCCTGTTGACTCCTATCTAAATAACATCAGCAATATGAAAAATGTGTTGTTGGGGATTAGAGGTAATAGCAGCGTTCTGTGATGTGCCCAATTTTGTTTGCCTGTTTTTTGAAGTTTTGAAAACTTTTTAATGATTGGTCAATAAAGTATCTTTTAAGGATTGATTTTTTGTATATGAGCCTGTGGATATATATCAAAGCGGGAGCCATGTGGCAGCCATACAGTCATTATACAGGGTTATTTTCTATTGAGGATCTACACGCAAACAAGATAATGAGAGTTTGTTTCAAGGCTCATTGAGAAGGTTTACAAGGGAAGAGGGAACACCAAACCCTTTATCCCTGGAAATTTTCTGCCATGGTGTTATCGCCGCCTATGTTATTATGATCCATTATCGCATTAATAGCAAATCAAACTAAACTTTGCTGAATTAGAGATTGCTAGTATTTATTTTTCGCAAAGGGTTATAACCCCCCCATACAAATATTAATCGCTTATATTATTTCAGATATCAATTTTCAGACAGTGACTGTCTTAACATTAGTTTCATTTCCTGTTCTACACCTCCTCTCTCTCATCCAAAAGCTAAGTATAATGCTATTTATGCACGGTATATAGGTATGTTATGAAAAGGCCTAGGTTTCAAAATAATAACCTAGGCATTAATAATTAACTGCCTATTTCCGACAGGTCCTGGTCAAATACACGGTCTAATATTGCATCTAATTTTATTTCCATGTCATAGAGAACACCATTAGGGTAGCATTAGCGTGGCACTTGCAGGTCGACTATAGGCTGATTTCCGTGCCTGATGAATAGTGTAATGACATAAATCATTTCCTTAGGCATCTTCAGGAAAAGAAAATCCATTTATATTTAATTTCCTGACATTTGGGCCGGCTTATTGGACCCAGAAGAGATTTAGAATGTGACGTCTTTATGAGTTTGTCAACATCACAAATTTTAAAGATTGGTGTACCACTTTGAGTAAAATCCTTTTGCATTTGTTAAACTGCTAGAGAACATTACTAGGATAAGGACTACCGGTTTGCTGCTCGTTTAACCTTTTGCATGAAAGCAACCTGTATGACCGAATGCAATTTGTACTTCGGAACCATTGGCATTCCATTTGCTTCTGCACAGTGCCTTTATAGGGCACCATACTTTGGAGTATATTTATGCATATACTGTACGGGGGTACATAAGTCACTCCGGCTCCCTGCAATGGCACTGTTAGGCGTCGGATTTCTGGCACTGCACAGCGGGAATCCAGAGCCAGACATCCTGCGGTCTCCCATTCTCCTCCGACCACTCGGACTCCTGCTCAGCAATCACAGCGAGCCAGGCATTATCCGCAGACTCGTTCTGTGAGCCTGGATGTTGCTGCCACCTCCGGTGCAGCAATGGTAGCGCAAACTGCTTTGCAGGGAACCGCTCCAGAGGCTAAGTCCTTGTGCCGTGCTACTGGGCATGCCCGCAACGTGCCCTCTCAGTGGAGAGCAGGGGTCACATGTGCAGGTCCTGTGTCGGATCTGATTGGTCCTTCCCAAAGTATTGGAAGGTCCCGGAAGCGCATGGCTATAAAAGCCCCGCATGGCGGCTCGGCCATGCGCTAGTGTAGCATATTATTCTGTGTGTGTATGGTGATGGATGCATGGACTGGTGTCTGACTCATTATGAAACCCCTACCCTCTGATATTACAAGTGGTGACCAAGTGTGTATAGTCAGCTCCAGGGTTGTGCAAAGCTACACGCCACTTGCTCCACGCCTACACTAGCGTCTGTCGGTGCCGACGCTTGCGGCTTTCTCTGGCGCTGCGCTGTAGTAACATCAGCTATTGGTGTTTGCGGCTGCGACGCCACACGCAGGCCTCTGTGACTCTAACAGGGCCCGCGCCTTTGCTTTAGTGTTCGCCAAGCGACTCTGTGTTTATACGGAGCTGCCCTTAGCGTTCGGGTGACGTTAACCCGAGTGCAGTGCCGCACCTACTAGGTGCATCTGCCATTGTTCAGCAGCGGTCTTGTCACCTACCGCACGGTGGACCCCGGGTGGCGAACGCACCTACTATTATTTATATTTGCTGCGTTCCGCCGACCCTAACAGGCACTAGGAACCTACTGTTTGCCTCCATATGATGCCTCTTTATAGAATACTGCTTCCAGAGAAAAATACTTCTATAATCTAATGGAGGATGTTAGACTCTATAATCTGTTAGATTCCTTATGACTTGTGCATAAGGCCCCTTTCAAATATCATTTTTTTGCCATCAGTCGCAATCTGTCAATTTTGGAAAAAAAACGGATCCATCGCATCAGTTTTTCACAATCTGCAACGGGTCCGTTGATCTGACGGATTGAGACTGACGCCAAAAAACTGATACGTGAAAGCAGCCTAAGACATACTAGGCAAACAAACATTATATGTGATGAATAATGCACAATACTAAGCTAAAAATGGATTTTTATTGGCCACAACCTCTCATTACTTGTAATTAAGAGCAAAAAAATCAGGGAAGATCCTAAAGCTTATACCTCTCATAAAACTACACCAAAACTCTCAGTATGAAAAATCTAAATTCTAAGTGTTTATTCTAGCTTTCATTCTAGCTGCTCATTTTAGTAGCATTCACTGGACACACTTGTTTTTATCATTTTTCAATGAGACAATGGAGAAGGAGACTTCACTTAATGCAGTCCTTTACCACTACACCTGAAATCAGCAGGGTAAAAGTAGTTAGATATATAAAAGCATAGATAATATAACTTAATTTATTACTTATTAAGAAATGTGTCCAAGACACCAGAGCAATCCCACAGTCATTTCTTTGTTAATCAAATTACATAGGCCCCAATTCATCAAGATAGCATTGTTCACACCAGCCTTGATGAGGGGTCATGGGGGAGTAAGACGCTTCTTATTCGATAAGTAGCACATACCTAGTAATGAACCTGGCGTGTCAGAGAAGTGGCGAGTGTCTCTGTGCCTTGCCAGAAATCTTACTCCAGTCAGGTACTGCAGTAACATTTCTGCCATATGGAACACCACAGCTCGTAATGAATTAGATAAGCTGTAGCATCATACACCTGCTGCTCCTATTTCCTTCTATTTTGATTGAGCTAGGATAAATTGATGGAAAATGCCAAAGCTTGCACATTGTGCAAAAAGTTTGTAACTTTCAAGAATTCTGATGGTGCCAAAAGCTTAAAATACAAGCAAAATTTTGGCCTGATTAAGGTCTTTGGCAAGCCAATTGGTAATTTATGCATTGAGTGGTGTTATTCATGTGAGGGTGGGCTTTTTGCTGTAATATACAACTATTTTGCAACACACTTGCCAGCGGTTCCCCTTCTACCTCCATGCAGGGACGCAGATACACTCACCGCCATGGCTGCGCGGTCACCTTCCCACCACCCAACACATTCCCCTGCTCACTGACTTCCGGCGACAAACTTTTTAAAAGGCCAACAGGAACACCTGCCAAAATGCCCCCAGCCAACAGCTGGGTGGCATGTTGTATAAAAGGCAACCTTCCCAATATGGAAGTTCATAAGAAATGTGGGTTCATTATTTAGTTTAAGTGGAACTAGTGAATTGTTGGGTTCCCTGGTCCTTGTGTGGCTATGTCCTGAATGTGAACCCCTGATCGCTGTGTGACTATGTCCTGAACCCGGATCCCTGGTCCTTGTGTGGCTAGGTCCTGAAACTGAACCCCTGTTCTGTGTGTGGTTAGGTCCTGAACTGATCTCCTAGTCCCTGTGCAACCGATGCCTCAAACTGCTTCCCTGGTCTGTTTGTGGCCAGTGCCTGAACCTCATTTGCTGGTTCTTCTGTGGCCAGCGATCTGTCAAAAGACAGTGATGTCCCCCCTGGGACAACCTAATGAAGTTAAAAAAAAAAAGTCTAAAAATAATTAAAAAAAAAAATTGCTAAATAAATTAAAAAAAAAAATATTCCCTAATAAATTCATTTTTTGGAAATAAATGAACAAAAAAATAATAAAAGTACACATATTTGGTATCGCCGTATCCGTAACGACCTGCCCTATAAAACTGTCCCATTAGTTAACCCCTTTAGCGAACCCCTTTAAAATAAAAATAAAAAACGAAGCAAAGAATAATGCTTTATTATCATACCGCCGAACAAAAAGTACAATAACACGCGATCAAAAAGACGCATATAAATATCCATGGTACCCCTGAAAACGTCATCTTGTCCCGCAAAAAACGAGCTGCCAGACAGCATCATCAGAGAAAAATAAAAAAAGTTATAGCTCGCAAAATAAAGCGATGCAAAAATAATAATTTTTTATATAAAATTGTTTTTATTGCATAAAAGCGCCAAAACATAAAAAAAGACATAAATGAGGTATCGCTGTAACCATACTGGCCCGAAGAATAAAACCGCTTTATCAATTTTGCCGCACGCAGAACGGTGTAAACGCACCACCCAAAAGAATTTCATGAAACGCTGTTTTTTGTTCATTCTGCGCCCCAAAAATCGGAATAAAAGCGATCAAAAAATGTCACGTGCCCGAACATGATACCAATAAAAACGTCAACTTGTCCCCCACAAAATAAGACCTCACATGACTCGGTGGGTCAAAATATGGAAAAATTATAGCTCTCAATATGTGGTGATGCAAAAAGTATTTTTACAATAAAAAGCGTCTTTTAGCGTATGACAGCTTCCAAATATAAAAACCCGCTATAAATAGTAAATCAAACCCCCCGTTATCACCCCCTTAGTTAGGAGAAAATAGTATAATTAAAAAAATGTATTTATTTCCATTTTCTCATTAGGGTTAGGGCTAGGGTTAGGGCTGAGATTAGGGTTAGGGGTGTGTTGGGGTTAGGGTTGGAGTTAGAATTGGGGAGTTTCCACTGTTTGGGCACATCAGGTGGTCTCAAAATGCAACATGGCGTCTGTTCTCTATTCCAGTCAATTCTGTGTTGAAAAAGTCAATTGGTGCTCCTTCCCTTCCAAGCTCTGCCATGCGCCCAAACAGTGTTTACCCCCACATATGGGGTATCAGCCTACTCAGGAAAAATTGCAAAACAACTTTTGGGGTCCTATTTGTCCTGTTGCCCTTAGGAAAATAAAAAGTTGGGGGCAAAAATATCATTTTTGTGGAAAAAAAATATGATTTTTTTATTTTCACGCCTGGGCGTTATAACCTTCTGTGAAGCACTTGGGGGATCAAAGTGCTCACCCCACATCTAGATAAGTTCCGTGGGTGGGTCTAGTTTCCAAAATGAGGTCACTTGTGGGGAGTTTCAATAGTTTAGGCACATCAGAGGCTCTCCAAAAGCACATGACACCCGCAGACCATTCCATCAAAGTCTGCATTCCAAAACGTCACTACTTCCCTTCCGAGCCCCGACGTGTGCCCATACAGTAGTTTTCTCCCACATATGAGGTATCAGTATACTCAGGACAAATTGGACAACAACTTTTGGGGTCCATTTTCTCCTGGTGCCCTTGGGAAAATAAAAAAATTGGGGACTAAATGATCATGTTTGTGGAAAAAATACAATTTTTTTATTTTTACGCCCGGGCGTTATAAACTTCTGTGAAGCACTGGGGGTTCAAAGTGCTCACCACACATCTAGATAAGTTCCTTACGTGGTCTAGTTTCAAAAATAGGGTCACTTGTGGGATGATTCCACTGTTTAGGTACATCAGGAGCTTTCCAAACGCGACAAGCTGTCCAATCTCAATTCCAGCCAAAAACATCAGATGGCGATACTTCCCTTCCGAGCTCTGCCATGCGTCTAAATAGTCGTTTACACCCACATATGCAGTATCAGCATACTCAGGACAAATTGCACAATAACTTTTAGGGTCCTGTTACCCTTAGAAAAGTAAGAATTGAGGGTGAAAACATCATTTTCGTGGAAAAAATAAGATTTTTTAATTGTACGGCTGTACGTTATAAACTTTTGTGAAGCCGTTGTGGATTCAAAGTTCTCACCACATATCAAGTTCCTTGGGGGGGTCTAGTTTCCAAAATGGGGTCACTTGTGGGGGGTTTCCACTGTTTAGGTATATCAGGGGCTTCCCAAACGTGATATTGCTTCCTATCTGAATTCCAGCCAATTTTGCATTGAAAAAGTCAAACGGCACTCCTTCCCTTCTGAGCTCTGTCATACGCCGAAACAGTGGTTCCCCCCACATATCAGGTATCAGCACACTCAGGACAAATTGCACAATAACTTTTCCTGTCCATTTTCTCCTTTTACCCTTGGTAAAATAAAAGAAATTGAACCTGAATTATTTTTTTTGTGAAAAAAAGTTAAATGTTCATTTTTTTTAAATATTCAAAAAATTCCTGTGAAGCACCTGAAGGGTTAGTAAAATTCTTGAATGTGGTTTTGAGCACCTTAAGGGGTGCAGTTTTTAGAATGGAGTCACTTTTGGGTATTTTCTATCATATAGACCCCCCAAAGTGGCTTCAAATGTGATGTGGTCCGTAAAAATAAAATGGTGTTGCAAAAATGAGAAATCGCTGGTCAACTTTTTAACCCTTATAACTTCCGAACAAAAAAAAATTTGGTTCTAAAATTGTGCTGATGTGAAGTAAACATGTGGGAAATGTTATTTATTAAGTTTTTTGTGTGCCGTATCTCTGTGGTTTAAGGGCATAAAAATTCAAAGTTGGAAAAATGCAACATTTTCATAATTTTCACCAAATTTCTGTTTTTTAAACGCAAGTTATATGAATAAAATTTTACCACTAACATGAAGTACAATATGTCACGAGAAAACAATGTCAGAATCACCGGGATCCATGGAAGCATTTCAGAGTTATTACCTCATAAATGGACAGTGGTCAGAATTGTAAAAATTGGCCCGGTCATGAACGTGCAAACCACCCTTGGGGGTTAAGGGGTTAAATAAATCTGTATGCTGCTTCTTTGTTTGCTGCAGATTTTCTTACATTTTAGCTTGACATAGGCCATATAATGGCTGACATGTTGCTTTCTAGTTTATGTTATGCATTTTTATTAATACAGAATCAACTATGGGAATCACTCTGATGCCATGTAGACTTTTTTGTTGTTTTTTTCAGCAACTAAATTACCACAAAAGAGCATGTAGTTAGTGGAGTGGTGTATGGGAAATCTACAAGAGGTATCGTAATAGCGTATTCCATTCTCATATCGTATAAAGCATTTTCACACGAGGTGCCTTAATTATATAATACAGTGTGTCCATAAAGTTATGGTGCACTTTTGACCAGTCACAGAAAAGTATACAAAATTACCACAATCCCCAGATCTGATGCCCTTAGACTTTTACTTTTGGGGTTATGTGAAGCAACATGTGTACATTGAATGTATCAATGACATTAATCACTTAAAACAGAGAATCACAGACGTTATTAACTCTGTTACATCAGACATCCTTACCCGTGTGTGGCAAGAACTTCACTATCGTTTGAATGTGTGTACAGCAACAAATGGAGCCCACATCGAACTGCACTGAATAGGTATGAAACTGGGAGAGTATTTCTATTTTTTGGAGCAGATTTCACATTTCTATCGTTTTTGTTGCTTTCTAGTGACTGGTCAAAAGTGCACCATGACTTTACGGACACATTGTAGATGCAAGTCCCACTATTAGAACAGAACCCTGTTTCTATGGGTGCTTAAGAAAATTGCCAAGCAAGAAGTGGCAGGACCCACATCTGTCCTATGGTTACATTTTGATGTTTCCTTTGAAAATATCATAAATGTCCAAGATGGAAGCAACCTTTTAAATATCTCCAACTCCTGATTATGAAGCTGCAAGAAAGGTACTACAAAATTGCCCAATACTAATAATTAAGAAAGTGTTTAGGCTCATCTTGTGAGGTGGGTCCTCTGAGTCTCAGGTCCGAGTGGGTACATGGATCTCCTGATTTAGTGCAAAACTCAGGAAGGCACACTCAGGAATCCCAGGAGCAGCAAAACGGGTGAAGTGGAAACCTCAAAAGAAGAAAGCAAGTTGAAGCACAGTATGCATAGAAGGTGGAGCACTCCAAACAGAATCTTAAGACATAGGTGTGTGTCCTAATGGGCCTTAAGTAAGGTTATGGAGCTACATCCCTGAGCCATGCCAGGAAGCCTTCAAAACCTGAGGTGGAGCATAACAGAAGGCAGCAAACTGAGGTGAAGAACGTAGAGCCTGGAATACCAAGGACAGGTGTGTTATTGAAAGATTACCTAAGCAGTTCCAAATTTTTTGCTTAATTATTCAGTTGGCCCTACTAGCTTTGTGACAACTCTTCTCCAACTTTCAGTGATAAATTTAAAAAGATTTAAAGTGAAGTTTCACTTTAAATTACAGTTTCTTTAAAGACATAGCTATAAAGTGGTTGTGGATGAGTCAATTAAAGTGTCTGAGGAGCCTAAATGCCACATTGCTACCACAGTATTATACATGGCGCATGCAGGCTTTTTTCAGATTTTGCATTTTGACCCAAAAACTTTAGAGTATTCATCTGCATTTAACCCCTTTCTGACATCAGACATAATATTCCGTCCATGTGGCCTGGGGCCAATTTGACCATGGACGGAATATTATGTCAGAGTGATCGTCCGCCCACATGGAGGGTGTGTGAGCCATAACCACAGGATGTCAGCTGATTCTGACAGCTGACACCTGACAATAAGTGCCAGGAGTGGTCTCAGACCGCTCCCGGTACTTTAACCCTTGAAATGCTGCAATCGAACACGATCGCAGCATTCCGGAAGCCGGCAGAGGCTTTAGATTATTCATCTGTATTGAACCCCTTTCTGACATCAGATGTAATATTACATCCATGTGTCCTGGGTCATTTTGACCACGGACGGAATATTATGTCCGGATGATCGCCCGTGCAAGAGGAGGGTGCACGGGCCATCGCCGCAGGGTGTCAGCTGATTCTAACAGCTGACACCCGGCACTAGGTGCCAAGAGTGGTCACTTTAACCCCCGAAATGCTGCAATCAAACACGATCTCATCATTCTGGAAGCCGGCACAGGACTGGCTGACAGCCCCTCTGCTTTTGGACTGGAGACCCTGCAGCGTGACGCGGGATCCCGATCATTGCCCTAGTGACCCGATGTCATCACCAGAGCTAGGAAACTTGCTGATCATGCGTAGTTTCTCTGTGCTCACGGCGCTAGCAGGGATCTCTCCGAAGTCACCGCAATTCAGCCCGGCACGGTCCAGGTTGAAAACTGTCAATCACCAGACATGGATTACGGCGTGGGACAGAACTTCTGAGAGGTGAGGGATATTGTTTTTTTTATTTTAGTTTTATTACAGGAGACGAGGGATTCAGTGGAATTAGACGTTAGGTGAGTATAACTGTGTTTGTTATTTTTAAATAAAAAAGTAAAACTGTGTTTTGTTTTGTTTCTAATAAAATACTTTATTCTGGCTGTGTCTTTATTTATCATGTAATTATAGGATTAGTAATGGATAGATGTCTTATAGATGCTTCTCCATTACTTCACCGTGGTCTTGATGTCACCTGACAATACAAAGGTGACATCAACCTCACAAATATGAACCCCACTTTCCACTGCTACAGGGCAAGTGGAAAGAGCTGGACAAAGCACCAGAATTGGTGCAACTAATAGATGTGCCTTTTCTGGGCAGTTGCAGGCTCCTATTTTTAGTCTGGGGAGGTAAATATTCATGGCCCCTTACCAGCCTGATAATACAAGCCCCCAGCTGTCTGCTTTAGCAAGGCTGGTTGTCAAAAATGGGGGGGACCCCACGCCAGTTTTTTAAATTTAAATAATTACTAGCTGAAGAGCCCGGCGCTGCCCGGGCATAGTGACTAACTGTGGTTAGTTATAGCAAATTATAATTATCCTCCATCCCATAGTCCCGTGCCCATATACCCATCATACATATCCACGATCCCATAGGCCCATGCCCATATACCCATCATACATATGCATGATCCCATAGGCCCGTGCCCATATACCCATCATGCATATCCTCCATCCCATAGTCGAGTGCCCGTATACCCATCACACATCCTCCATTCCATAGTCCCATGCCCATATTCCCATCACACATCCTCCATCCCATAGTCCCATGCCATATACCCATCATACATATTCGCCATCCCATAGTCAAGTGCCCATATACCCATCATACATATCCGCCATCCCATAGTCCCGTGCCCATATACCCATCATACATATCCTCCATCCCATAGTCGAGTGCGCATATACCCATCACACATCCTCCATCCCATAGTCCCATGCCCATATACCCATCACACATCCTCCATCCCATAGTCCCGTGCCCATATACCCATCATACATATCCATGATCCCATAGGCCCGTGCCCATATACCCATCATACATATCCTCCATCCCATAGTCCTGTGCCCATGTACCCATCATACATATCCACCATCCCATAGTCCCGTGCCCATATACCTGTCATACATATCCTCCATCCCATAGTCCAGTGCCCATATACCCATCACACAAATCCTACATCCCATAGTCAACCATTATGACATCATAGTGAGCGGCGGGGCTTGCAACCTATGATGACATCAGCGTCACCATGGCAACCATTATGACATCATAATGAGGGGCGGGGCTTGATACACACACACTTTTTCCCATTATGTAGATAGGGGCAAAATTGTTTGGTGAATTGGAACGCGCAGGGTTAAAATTTCGCCTCACAACATAGCCTAGGACACTCTCGGGGTCCAGACGTGTGACTGTGCCAAATTTTGTGGCTGTAGCTGCGACGGTGTGGATGCCAATCCCAGACTTACACACATACATACATACACACACTTGAGCTTTATATATTAGATAAAAACTGTGTGGGGACCCCTCTGTTCTTAAAAACCAACCTTGCTGAAGCTGACAGCTGAGGGTTGTAGCCCCAGCTGTGAGTTTTGCCTGGCTGGTTATACAAAATACAAAGGAATCCACACCGTTTTTTTCATTTTTTTTTTATTTATAGCGCAGGTGGCGGCTGATGAATACCCCCATCAATGCTCCTGCTGTCACTGTAATTAGCAGCAGCAATGATAGGCTGATGGGAGTAATAATCTAGCAACTGCCGCCTGCTGTCTCTTTTATCACTTAAATGTAAATCTCATCATTTATCATCAATTATGAGAGCCATGTTCAGCACCTGTCACCGGGGAACAGTGCTTACTGTAATGCTTCTTCCCCGGCACTGATGCGTGTCACATGTAATCAGTGGTTTACCCCCACACATTAGGTATCAGCATACTCAGGACAAATTGCACAGCAACTTTTGTGGTCCAATTTCTCTTGTTATCCTTGGGAAAATAAAAAATTGGGGGTGAAAGGATCATTTTTGTGGAAAAAATATGATTTTTTATTTTTACGGCTCTACGTTACAAACTTCTGTGAAGCACGTGGGGGTTCAAAGTGGTCACTACACATCTAGATAAGTTCCTAGGGGGTCTAGCTTTCAACATTGTGTCACCTGTGGGGGGTCTATTTAGGCACATCAGGGGCTCTCCAATGCGACATGGCGTCCGATCTCAATTCCAGCCAACTTTAAGTTGAAATAGCAAAACGGCGCTCATTCCATTCTGAGATCTGCCATGCACCCAAACAGTGGTTTACCCACACATATCGGGGAATCAGCGTACTCAGGACAAATTGCAGAACAACTTTGGTGTTCAATTTTTCCTGGTATCCTTGCTAAAATAAAAAAATTGGATCTGAAATAATTTTTTGGTGAAAAAAAAGTAAATGTTCATTTTTTTAAACATTACAAAAATTCCTGTGAAGCACCTGAAGGATTAATAAACTTCTTGAATGTGGTTTTGAGCACCTTGAAGGGTGCAGTTTTTAGAATGGTGTCACTTTTGGGTATTTTCTATCATATAGACCCCTTATAGTGACTTCAAATGTGATGTGGTCCCTAAAAAAATTGTGTTGTAAAAATGAGACATCGCTGTTCAACTTTTAACTCTTATAACTTCCTAAGAAAAAGAAAAAAAAATTGGTTACAAAATTGAGCTGATGTAAGGTAGACATGTGGGAAATGTTACTAATTAATTTGTGTGACATATCTCTGTTTTTAAGGGCATGAAAATTCAAAGTTGATAAATTGCAAAATTTTCACCAAATTTCTGGTGTTTTTTTGACAAATAAACGCAAGTCATATCAAATAAATTTTACCACTAACATGAAATAACATATGTCACGAGAAAGCAGTCTCAGAATCACCGGGATCCATGGAAGCGTTCCAGAGTTATTACCTCATAAAGGGACAATGGTCAGAATTGTAAAAATTGGCCCGGTCATTAACGTGGAAACCACCCTCGGTGGTAAAGGGGTTAACCCCTTTCTGTCATGTGACGTACTATCCCGTCCATGTGCCCTGGGACTTAATTCTCAGGGACAGGATAGTACGTCACAGCGATCAGCGGCGCCCACATGGTGAGCGCCGCTGATCGCGGCCGGGTGTCAGCTGATTATCACAGCTGACACCCGACACAATGTGTCAGGGGCGGTCACGGACTGCCCCCGACACGTTAACCCCTTGCACACCGCGATCAAACACGATCGCGGTGTACCAGGGGTAAAAGGGAAGCATCGGCAGGGAGGGGGCTCCTTTCGTGCTTCCCTGAGCCCCCCACAACAGCGCAATGTGCAGCGCTGCTGCGGGGGCCACTTTCCCTGCAGGTCCCCAGATCCAAGATGGCGACGGGGACCTTCGGGGGCCTGCAGGGAGCTGGCTTCCTCACTGCCTGCAAAGCGCAGTCATGAGGAAAGCCTTGTGCAGTGCCTGTGACAGATCGCTGATCTGTCACAGTGATCTGTGATGTGACAGATCAGCGATCTGACACATGACAGCAATGTCCCCCCTGGGACAATATAATAAAGTAAAAAAAAAAAAAGTGTAAACATAATTTTAAAAAAATCGCTAAATAAATTAAAAAAAAATATATATTCCCTAATAAATTCATTTTTTGGAAATAAAAAACAAACAATAACATGCACATGTTTGATATCGCCGCGTCCATACCGACCCACCCTACAAAACTGTCCCATTAGTTAACCCCTTCAGCTAACCGCTTAAAAAATAAAAATAAAAAACGAAGCAAAAAATAATGATTTATTATCATACCGCCGAACAAAAAGTGCAATAGCGCACGATAAAAAGACGCATATAAATATGCATGGTACCGCTGAAAAGGTCATCTTGTCCCACAAAAAACGAGCTGCCATACAGCATCATCAGTGAAAAAATAAAAAAGTTATAGCTCGCAGAATAAAGCGATGCAAAAATAATAATTTTTTATATAAAATTGTTTTCACTGCATAAAGGCACCAAAACATAAAAAAAGACCTAAATGAGGTATCGCTGTAGCTATACTGACCTGAAGAGTAAAATTGCTTTATCAATTTTACCACACGCAGAACGGTGTAAACGCACCCCCCAAAAGAAATTCGTGAAACGCTGGTTTTTGCTCATTCTGCGTTCCAAAATTCGGAATAAAAAGCGATCAAAGATGTCACATGCTCGAACATGATACCAATAAAAGCGTCAACTCATCCTGCAAAAAATAAGACCTCACATGACTCAGTGGGTCAAAATATGGAAAAATTATAGCTCTCAATATGTGGTGATGCAAAAACTATTTTTACAATAAAAAGCGTTTTTTAGCGTGTGACAGCTGCCAAACATAAAAACCACCGTAAAGAGTACATCAAACCCCCCGTTATAACCCCTTTAGTTAGGGAAAAATAATAAAATTAAAAAAATGTATTTATTTCCATTTTCCCATTAGGGTTCGGGTTAGGGCTAGGGTTAGGGCTAGGGTTAGGGTTGTGTTGGGGTTAGGGTTGGACTTAGAATTGGGGGATTTCCACTGTTTGGGCACATCAGGTGCGCTCCAAATGCAACATGGCGTCTGATCTCAATTCCAGCCAATTCTGCGTTGAAAAAGTCAAAAGGTGCTCCTTCCGTTCCAAGCTCTGCCATGCGCCCAAACAGTGTTTTACCCCCACAAATAGGGTATCAGCGTACTCAGGACAAATTGCAAAACAATTTGTGGCATCCAATTTCTTCTGTTACCCTTAGGAAAATAAAAAATTGGGGGCAAAAGTATCATTTTTGTGGAAAAATTTTTTTTTTTTATTTTCACGCCCGGGCGTTATAAACTCCTGTGAAGCACTTGGGGGTTCAAAGTGCTCACCACACATCTAGATAAGTTCCTTAGGGGGTCTAGTTTCCAAAATGGGGTCACTTGTGGGGAGTTTCAATAGTTTAGGTACATCAGAGGCTCTCCAAACGCACATGACACCCGCAGAACATTCCATCAAAGTGTGCATTCCAAAACGTCACTTCCTCCCTTCCGAGCCCTGATGTGTGCCCATACAGTAGTTTTCTCCCACTTATGAGGTATCAGCGTACTCAGGACAAATTGGACAACAACTTTTGGGGTCCAATTTCTCCTGTTACCCTTGGGAGAATAAAAAAATTGGGGACTAAATGATCATGTTTGTTGAAAAAATGCAATTTTTTTATTTTCACGCCCGGTCGTTATAAACTTCTGTGATGCACTGGGGGGTTCAAAGTGCTCACCACACATCTAGATAAGTTCCTTAGGGGGTCTAGTTTCCAAAATGGGGCCACTTGTGGGGGGTTTCCACTGTTTAGTTACATCAGGGGCTCTCCAAAAGCAACATGACACCCGCAGACCATTCCATCAAAGTCTGCATTCCAAAACGTCACTACTTCCCTTCCGAGCCCCGACGTGTGCCCATACAGTACTTTTCTCCCACATATGGGGTATCAGCGTACTCAGGACAGATTGGGCAACAACTTTTGGCGTCCAATTTCTCCTGGTACCCTTGGGAAAATAAAAAAATTGGGGACTAAATGATCATGTTTGTGGAAAAAATACCATTTTTTTATTTTCACGCCCGGGCATTATTGTTGTGGATGGATTTACTTTTGATTTGGGTAGATTTACCCCTGTGCATACTGTGGCCTATCCTAATTAGACAGAGTCTTATTGAGCGCTCAAAGAAGGAAAGACGCCAGACTTGGTTGGCAGCAATACCTCCCAGAAAAACTCTGGAAGTTTATTGAATATACTTGGTTTTATCAGTTGTACAGAAAAGGAGTGGTTACTCATTAACATAAAGGCTGACCTTCTAGTGTAATTGGTCAGTTTGAATGCATAAACATATATGGGCGTTGACCTAAGGTGACTTAAGCATCAGATGATATACTGCTCTTTGTCTTACAATGTCAGCAATGTTCTGATATCGGCTGGCACATCTGGCCTAAACTTCCTCTTTCTATGTCTGGGACAAATATTACAAGACAATGCTATCATAAGATACCATCTGCTCCCCAGACTCTCTCATGGGGGGGGCAGTAGGTCATTTCCACCAACTAGTTACAAGGTTCAAACTGTGAATATGTATCTGTGTGCATATAAGAATATATAAGAGTACATGAGTATATAGCAGTATATGGAGTATATAGCCTATAGCAGACAAGTGAGATCTATATGAAATACATATACATATATATTTCCATAACAATCCCCCCTTAGATATCACGTGCCCTAAAACCCTGCTCCTGGCTCAAAGCGCTGCAACTCTTTTATGCTGCCAGTGGACTGACATATGCCTAGTGCATACATCCTCCTCTGTACAGACTTTCGCAAATGGGAGGTCAGGAGATCTGTGTCCCTAAAGGGGGTGTGATGCAATGTAATCAAAGTCTCTTAGTTAGCAGTCTATGCAGTCAGTGCATGTGTATTCTCTTTCAGGTAGGTAATTTATTCAGTCAGGTAGGTCATCCACAGCATCATTCCAGCTCAGGTGTATCTTCTGGTATGAAGGCCTTTTCCTGCAATGCGATGCGTGGATCCAGGCGAGGTTTTCCCTCCAGGTTGGTGGCGTCAGCACTTGGAGAAGGGCCATCGGATCTGGGATCGAGTGCTTCTCTTTACGGACCTTTTTTTACCAGCACTCCGCAGTCTCCTAACTTCAGGGCGTGCATACCAGGCACCGAATCTAGACCTGGCAATGAAGGAGAAAACTCGAGAATGGACATTAGCAAGAATCTTGGTAAATTCAATTACACATGCAGACAAAGTATCATATTGCACAGTCAACTGCTAAGTAAAGAATACCCCTAAACGGGTTTTTTTACCCAAATAAAGTTTCATATTGGTGACAGCTTTCTCTGAGCCTACTGGAGTCTCTAATGCCAGGGTTTGTCTGTCTCTTGGGCAAATTTTTTAACATGCTGCTCTTAAGTGTCCCACCTAGTCTATGGTGTGGGATGGTGAGTAGTGTGTAGGTCTACATCTGACCCTACTGCTGATCAGATCCCTTGTGTAAGGTTTGCTGTGTATGCGGGTCCCTGATCACTTGCTATTGCTTCTGGAAACCCCATATCTGCACACTATTTTTGAGAGTAGCTTCTTTGCAGTAGTCTTCACCAACTGGTTCCTTACTGGGAAGTCTTCAGGCCAGATGATGTGGGGGAACTTTTCCCGCTTGTCCGATGTTAAATTTGTCGGTGGCCGAACAGCTGCTGGGAATCTTCGCTGTTGAGGTGTGAGTTGAGTCCAATCAGGTCATTCATCTGTGTCTTCAATTCTGTGTGGGGGCCATGTGCCCATTGAACCACCATAGGGTACACACTTTGAGATAGACTGGGTCTGCCTTGAGGTAGACATTTTAAGGTAGACGGTTTGAGGTAGACTAGGCCTGTCTTGAGGTAGACGTTTTGATGTAGACGGTTTCTTGGAGCCCAGTGCTTTTGGCCTTCAGCATCCAGCTTTCTTTCTACTCCTTCCGAGTCTGATCCTGTTACTTCTTGTACAGGTTTCAGGAAGTCATTTTGTCAGGTTTAGTTGACTGGGTTGTGGTAATTGACATTCTCTGAGCTGATTGTGGGATTTTAGCTGAGGTTTCGTCTCTGTCCGCGCCTCCCTCTGTATGAAGACTCAGGTTAGACTGTGTCAGAGGAGGACTTGGGACTCTTTGCATTGGTACCAATCCAGCCGACATTCTCCGGGGATCAAGGGGAAGGTCAAACTGTTGTAGCCTTGGGATGCCTTCGGACTCATGCAGCTCGTCTCGGGGAGTGTTGCCGTGGACTGCCAATCGTAGGACTGTGCTGGAGAAGAAGCTTCCCCACGAGAGGGTGGTGGAGGACAATCTTCTGAAATGTTCTCCATCAAATACGTCCTTTCTGGTAAAGGTGGGCACCATTCTTCTGCCTCAGAATTCATATCCACGTCAGAGTCTTCATCCTGGAAATGATTCAGCTTGTTGGTTGGTGGAGGAGGAGGCAGCACTTCTGTCCAATTCAGAGATCATCTTCAACGGTTTTCCCA
Organism: Dendrobates tinctorius; assembly: GCF_039654945.1. Lineage (NCBI taxonomy): Eukaryota > Metazoa > Chordata > Amphibia > Anura > Dendrobatidae > Dendrobates > Dendrobates tinctorius. The sequence goes on from NW_027361708.1 coordinate 6,237,501, forward strand.
TTGACTTCTGTTTGCCAGGTTTTCTCGTCTTCAGTCGTCATGTAGTAGCCGTCCGGCTCTACGACCTCTCCCATTTTCCATATTGTCTTCCTCTGGCTGCTTTTTTGGCTGCCACGTCTGCCATGCTGATACCCCGTGTCTCTACTGTGTTCAGTTTTCTGTGTGCCTTGGCCTTCAGCACTGCCACCACTTTTAGTAGTTGAAAGGCGTCCAGCAGGTCTCTGATGGCTCCATGGTGCTTCACGGTCGATCCGCTTGCTGTGATGAAGTTTCTTGCAGCCCAGATGGGTCCGAAGTCAGGTGCCATGTCATGCGAGTACCTGGAAGTTTTCGTTCTTCACAATCTGGCAGGTCTTTCGTCAGCTCTATCAGCTCCGCTTCTTGGGCTCTTTGGCTGACAACCTTCTGGACCATAGAATGTCCTGTTTGCTGGTCGCTGCACATCCCTTGTGGAACTTTCCTTCATCATTTGCAAGACTGGAGCCATGTACGGTATCGTGCAGATTTTTCATCTGAGGGTCCGTATCCGCTTCCCCCCTTGGGAGTGGGAGTAGAGACAGGTAACGGCTGAGAGCACTGAAGAGTGGTGGAGAGCAGCCTTGTCAGGAGGGCGTGTGCTGCGGGTATTGTTTTCATGCAGGAGGGCCCCCCCCCTTGCAACTGGATCCAGGCCGGCTGAGAGGTAGTCTAGAGGCCTCTGGTTTTCCTCCGTGGGTCTGTTTTAAGCCTGGCCAGTAGCATGACCTTCTCCATCTTGGTCCTTCTTTTTCCGTTTTGGTCAGGACGGGATGGCTTCTCGTACTCAGTGAGGCCTAGAGTTGGCGCAGAGACTATGAAGTCTTTCAGTTTCCTGTACGAGATGAAGGTTGCAATGTGTTGATGCAATTGTACAGAGGCTGCATTAAGCCTGGAGCACCAGGGATCCAAGTTCTGCAGTACGAGACTAGACTAAGGAAGGACTGCATCTTCGGAGTTGTTGAGGGAGCCATCTTCTCCTCCGCGGCCCTCCGGTCAACTGTCAAGTGTTTCGTCTAGTGGGCGATACAGTGTCTTCAGGAATTTGCTTTTGACACCACTGGACTCTGTTTTGCAGAACTTACGTTGCTGCTCTGCCAGTCAGAGTAGAGGAGACATGGAAAGCGCTGTGCAGGTAGCGGTGTCGATGACTTCTGCATGCTCCGCAATCCAGTTGGTGGGGACGGAGGGCAATGCTCTTGCGAGCTGTGAAAGGCTGTTCCGGGCCCTCTTGGGCCTCACTGTCCATTTGTTCCGTACCCCCCTTGTGCGTTTTCAGGAACTGGTCGTCCAGGTGAGGGGGAACATTGAGGGAAGCTTCGGGCAGATCCATTGCCGTGATCACCGTTGCTGTGGCTGGCACGTTTGTCAGCAGAATGTGTAGATCTGGCACAACTGGGGTTTCAAACACGGTTGCTGCGCTCACAGTCCTCAGATTATGCACCATTCAATCTGATCTGGTTCTCCTTTCACTGTCTTCCTCTTGATCGTGAGAAGCTGGGACCGCATGATGATTCCCGTGGGTGAGGCGGCTCAACCTGGCCTTGCTCTTCACAGTGCCGTGAGTGACTCCCATCTTCTGGCACAGGGCTGGCAGGAAACCAAACCGTTTGCTGGGGTCCTTATTTTTCGTCAGAGGTGACGTTCTGCTGAGCTTTCTTGCTCTCACAGGGGGTCTTTTTGCTGGGGCATCTTCTTTACCAGCCAGCAGCAGTTCCTTTCACCCAGCTTTATTTCTGGTCAGCATCTTGTTAACCAATTTGAGGAGCTGAGTGGCTGTCTTCTGGTCCAGGGCCTGGATTAACTTCAGGGAGCACCTTCAGAATCTTGTCCAAGATGATCCTCTGGCGCTGGAGCCGGAAGCAGTGCAGCCATTTCACGAAGCGGGTGTGGTCCCTCTGGGTTGAGAGTTTTCCTGGCCCATGCCAAAGTTCTTAGGCCGTTTCTTGAACAGCAGCTCCACTTAGACCTCCAGGGCAGTCAGAGGCAGTTTAGTTCTGGGTGATGAGCTGCGGATGCTGGGCCTTCGGAGCGTCCGGGGTTGTAGACTTGAGTGACACCCGCATTGGCGCAACTTGAAGTCTCCCTTGGGCCATAGGCTTCTGGTTGCTATGTCCAGCACCTCCTTGGGTAGGCTTGCACCGGTTGTTCGAGCGAGGCTCTTGTAGGGCCACCAGCATGATTGATTCTTCTTGGGTCTGAGGTGGGGAAGAGGTCAAGGTCACATCTTCATGGGACACTTTGGTCACCTTCAGTTCCTGCAGTAGGTCTGCGCTCATCAGGTGGGGTGGGCAGGTCTCCACCGTAAACTGGAACAAGATAGAGTGTCCTGGCTGTGTCCACATGCTCAGGGGCTTGCAAGCTGGGGAACGTCTGTCTTGACCTTAAATCCCCATACAAGACACAGAGTGTTCTGATAGACTGGTGGGGTCTGGGATTTTCACTTCTGACTGCACCAGTGTCCACAAGGAAAGATATGACAGCCCCCAGTGATTTGAGGTATTGGGTCCGCTGATGGGGTTTCACATGTCAGGGGCGTGACGTCTGGCGGACCTGGTTTGCCTCTGTCCTATGGACAGGGTTCTTCATTGTCTTCTGTGTTTCTTTCTTGGCCTATTCCTCCGCGTGATGACCTGGGTTGCCGGGGTGCTGTGCACTGGTTCCGGAAATGGCCAAGGTTGCCACAGTTGAAACACTTGACAGGTCTTCTGTCTCTGCAGGGTGGTTGCTCCTCCACGTCAGTGGCCATCACGGGAAGGCCTGTCCTCCGTACTCCTGGGAGGGACTCAATTCTTCTGGCTACTGTAAGCAGGACATCTACTGCTATTGTCCTGTACTCAGGTCTGGCAACTATCAGTAGTTTCTTGGTTGTTTCTCTTAGTCCATGCACAAAGGCCTGTGCCAACATCTGTCCGTGTATCTGATCATGAATAGTGAAGCCTAAAATTTGGAATATTTGCCTCACTCTGCCATGAAAGTCATCTACAGACTCTGTCTCGGCTTGGCTTATGTTATGCAGGCTGAGTGCTTGTCTGGCGTTGGCCCACTCTCTAAGCTGTTCAATTAGCTTTGATCCTGATTTCCAGGAATACACATCTAATTCTGATGGAAGCTTGAGGTGTTCCTTCATGATTTTAGAATACTGAACACCTGACTAGGGGTGAAGGGCACATAGTGTAAGAGTTCTGGCTCTATCTGCCCCTGCCTACTATGCACCATAATCTCCTCTTCATGTTCATCAGAGGAGGAACTGTGCCACTGTGTGATTGTCTTTCTGTGTGTGTGTGTGTACTTCCCCCCCCTTCTGAGACTGCAGCTCCGTTTGGCACATAGGATCTTCAGTCTCAGAGTTAGCAGGTGCAGTGTCTGATGGCCCACACCTCCCTTCTGCTATCTGTTGTATTGGGAGGGCACCTGTGTTGTCATGTGTGGGGAGTGATTCACTTTCTTCTCCCGGTGACATAACTGTCTCTTTAGAGAGAGTCCCCTGTGGAACTAGGGACACTCCATTAACTGGATCTGGCACTGGGCCAGCGGGTGACGATGAACTGAGAGGTGGGTGAGAAAAAAAGAAGAAGAAGAAAGGGTGGAGGCGATGGTGAAGACAAGGAGGAGGGAAGAGGAGACGGGTGCGGTGGATGAGAGGGATGAGAGGTGGGCGTTGGTGATGAAGATGGAAAGGGAGGAGAGGAAGGAGAGAGAAAAGGAGGAGGACGAGGGATAGGAGCAGAGATAGATGAGAGAGGGGAGGAGATTTTGCATTGTGAGAATAGCAGAGATAGAGGAAGGAGGGAGATGGGAGGAGGGAAGAGTGAGGAGAGAGAAGATGGGGGGGCAGACTGCTCCCCCCCCTGCCGTCACAGAAGGCATTCTTAGACCTGTGGTCCTTCTCAGACGGCACAGATCAGTATGAAAACACTTTTTCCTACACGTAAAACAAAAAAAACAATCCTGTCTTGTTCACACTATCTGCTAGCACCTACTGCGGCGTTAAATGCTCTGTCACTTTAAGAAATGCAGACTGCAATTGAGCTCAACTAGCTACTTCCCTTTTTTCCTTTCAATACATTATGCCATGCTACAGCATACGGAGCTGCCCGTAGAAACCGACATGCTTAACTTTATGAATAACACCTACTGTGTCTGTTCCAAAAACTTCAAAAAAGGTAAGTGATTAAAAACTTTAAACACTTTGCAACCCCTTTTAACCTGCTTAAAAGGGAACAAAACAAGAATATTTAGTGAATAACCCAACGCAGGTAAAAATTCTCTTTTTAACAAAAAACTGAAAGAAAGAAGTGAAAACTAAAACTTAAAAAAACTGATAAAATAAGTCACAAAAAACGTGGAAGAAAAACTCGTAAGAAAAATTAAAAGAGATAAAAAAGGAAAAAAGGAAACATTTTTCTCTCTCCTTTTTTTTTCCTTAAAAAGATTTTTAAAGGATGAAACCCAAAAAAATTGATAAAATCAAAAAGTATATAGTATATAAAACTTTAAACCAACAATAAAAGGGTTAATGTAGAATGTAGAATGCAGGCACCCAACTTCCTCTTTTTTTTTTTTCCCCTGCCTGCGTCTCTCAGTGAAATCTGAGGACAATGGAAAGCCAAAAAAAACAGACTCAAAATGACCCAGCTTTCCCGAAAATTCTCATACTGCAGTAACAAAAGCCTCTACCAAAAATGCAAAATAAAAGATAAAATAGGGAAGAACAGAGTCCAAAATATATACATATCAGGGGCACACCCTGCAGGCAAAAGAGGAAGTTTACAATAAAAAAAAAGCAAAACTCTTTCTGCTTCAGATCTTTGCGGAAACCTGCAATAAATTCACATATAGACATCCGGGGAGAGAGATCGAAAGCCCTTCTGTGACACGTCAAACAGCTGCTGACAACCGGTAACTGCCAATCACCCATGGCGCTTTGGTTAGCACCGGGATGTATCACCCTCCGTCTGCTGGGAGACGGGAGCCGTGATATCCCATTAGATTATCACCCCTCCGTGTGCACCCGAGAACCGTGATAACCTCTCCAGTGATCAGTCTGTGATATCCCCCCAGTCTGCCGCATCCGCGTGTGTGCGGGGACTGTGGCAGCCGAGAGATTCACCTGTAATACCTCCCTTAAGCTGACACCTCCGTGTGTGTGTGCGGGGACCGTGACAGCTTTTTCAGAGGAAACCACCTGTGATATCCTGTCTAAGTCAAAACCTCCGCGTGGTGCGGGGACGTGATCTGACTTAGTCAGAGAGACTCAGTCTTGTTATCGGTGTCTCAGCAGCCACAAATCAAGTCACAGTCTCCACCAACTCTCTCACCCGAGTCTCTGACACACAGGATCACAGTAGACACTTAGCTTATACCAGGGTTTGGATTTGCTCGTGGACTTTTGAACACTACCTGGGTTTGGTGACCACACTGACGGCTAGAGTTGCTGACCCGGACTGGGTACAGGGAACATTCAGGTAAGATAACTAGATTTTCTTACCTTACTTATGGAGTTGCGCAAATCTCCGTTCCCATGAGCCAAGACCTTGGCCGGCACCTCTGTCCTCTCCGGTCAGCAGGATCCCCGTGCGTTTTTGTCCACGGCCCCACGTTGGGCGCCACTTGTTGTGGATGGATTTACTTTTGATTTGGGTAGATTTACCCCTGTGCATACTGTGGCCTGTCCTAATTAGACAGAGTCTTATTGAGCGCTCAAAGAAGGAAAGACGCCAGGCTTGGTTGGCAGCAATACCTCCCAGAAAAACTCTGGAAGTTTATTGAATATACTTGGTTTTATCAGTTGTACAGAAAAGGAGTGGTTACTCATTAACATAAAGGCTGACCTTCTAGTGTAATTGGTCAGTTTGAATGCATAAACATATATGGGCATTGACCTAAGGTGACTTAAGCATCAGATGATATACTGCTCTTTGTCTTACAATGTCAGCAATGTTCTGATATCGGCTGGCACATCTGGCCTAAACTTCCTCTTTCTATGTCTGGGACAAATATCACAAGACAATGCTATCATAAGATACCATCTGCTCCCCAGACTCTCTCATGGGGGGGCAGTAGGTCATTTCCACCAACTAGTTACAAGGTTCAAACTGTGAATATGTATCTGTGTGCATATAAGAATATATAAGAGTACATGAGTATATAGCAGTATATGGAGTATATAGCCTATAGCAGGCAAGTGAGATCTATATGAAATACATATACATATATATTTCCATAACATTATAAACTTCTGTGAAGCACTGGGGGGTTCAAAGTGCTCACCACACATCTAGATAAGTTCCTTGGGGGATCTAGTTTCCAAAATGGTGTAATTTGTGGGGGGGGTTTTCACTGTTTTGGTACATCAGGGGCTTTCCAAACGCGACATGGTGTCCGATCTCAATTCCAGCCAAAAACGTCAAATGGCGCTGCTTCCCTTCCGAGCTCTGCCATGCGCCCAAATAGTGGTTTACCCCCACATATGTAGTATCAGCGTACTAAGGACAAATTGCACAATAACTTTTAGGGTCCTGTTACCCTTGGAAAAATACGAATTGAGGGTGAAAAGATCATTTTTGTGGAAAAAACTTGTTTTTTTAATTGTACCGCTCTATGTTATAAACTTCTGTGAAGCCCTTGGGGGTTCAAAGTTCTCACCACACATCTAGATATGTCCAGTTGGGAGGGGTCTAGTTTCCAAAATGGTGTAATTTGTGGAGGGGTTTCCACTGTTTTGGTACATCAGGGGTTTTCCAATCGTGACATGGTGTCCGATCTCAATTCCAGCCAAAAAAGTCAAATGGCGCTGCTTCCCTTCCGAGCTCTGCCATGCGCCCAAATAGTCGTTTACACACACATGGGGTATCAGCATACTCAGGACAAATTGCACAATATCTTTTAGGGTCCTGTTACCCTTGGGAAAATAAAAGTTGGAGGTGAAAAGATCATTTTTGTGGAAAAAATATGATTTTTTAATTGTACCGCTGTACATTATAAACTTCGGTGAAGCCGTTGTTGGTTCAAAGTTCTGACCACATATCTAGATAAGTTCCTTGGGGGGGTCTAGTTTCCAAAATGGGGTCACTTGTGGGGAGTTTCCACTGTTTAGGTACATCAGGGGCTCTCCAATCGTGACATGGAGTCCGATCAGAATTCTAGCCAATTTTGCATTGAAAAAGTCAAACGGCGCTCATTCCCTTCTGAGCTCTGCCATGCACCGAAACAGTGGTTCCCCCCCACATATCAGGTATCAGCGTACTCAGGACAAACTGCACAATAACTTTTCCAGTCCAACTTCTCCTGTTACCCTTGGTAAAATAAAAAAATTGAACCTGAAGTATTTAATTTGTGAAAAAAAAGTTAAATGTTCATTTTTTTTTTTAAATATTCAAAAAATTCCTGTGAAGCACCTGAAGGGTTAATCAACTTCTTGAATGTGGTTTTGAGCACCTTAAGGGGTGCAGTTTTTAGAATGGTGTCACATTTGGGTATTTTCTATCATATAAACCCCTCAAAGTGGCTTCAAATGTGATGTGGTCCGTAAAAATAAAATGGTGCTGCAAAAATGATAAATCGTTGGTCAACTTTTAACCCTTATAACTTCCTAAGAAAAAATAAATTGGGTTCCAAAATTGTGCTGATGTAAGGTAAATTTGTGGGAAATGTTACTTATTAAGTTTTTTGTGTGCCGTATCTCTGTGATTTAAGGGCATAAAAATTCAAAGTTGGAAAATTGGAAATTTTCAAAATTTTTGCCAAATTTCTGTTTTTTTCACAAATAAACGCAAGTTATATGAATGAAATTTTACCACTAACATGAAGTACAATATGTCATGAGAAAACATTATCAGAATCACCAGGATCCATGGAAGTGTTCCAGAGTTATTACCTCATAAATGGACAGTGGTCAGAATTGTAAAAATTGGCCCGGTCAAGAACGTGCAAACCACCCTTGGGGGTTAAGGGGTTAAAGAAAAAAAGTATACGAAAATAAGCAATATAAAAATATAATCTGCAAAGCTTGTAAACAAACTACAAAAGCACCAGAATTTGGTCTATAATTTAGAGATAATCCTGTCCTATATTTTGCTATTAAAATATTAAATAGTATGAGGTAATTGGTGCATGCAAAATTGATGTTTGTGGTCCTAGGGGAATGCATACATTCATAGAGAGAAAGTGAGCATTCCATTAAAACCTGCGCTGTTTATTCATCTGGGAAATGACAAACCTGCTGAGCATCTGACTAGGAGAACAGCAGCTATTTGTTTGGTCATCTGGGCTCATTAAAGAGCCACGTTTACTGCGGCAGAGGCCATAATCAATACCACGATTTCAAGATGTAGGTTACGATCAGGTCAGCCAAAGTCAAGGGTTGTAATTAAAAGTATGTATAAAAACAAGAGACATGCACAATAATAGCTAATAGCCATTCCCTATAGAAACCATTCATTTTTCAAACTATTCAAGATGAGAAAGAATTTAGCTCTTGATGTGATAAGTGATGATTTACGTGCCAGTGTAGGTAGTACTCACTCGTTACACAACCAACTTGTATTTTTATTTGTAGATGACAAAACATCAATGCTGCCTTCTCATGAGGTTTTGTCTCTCTACCAGTCCTTATCTCTCTTCCCTATGGTGCAGTTAACCCCTTTACACCCAGACAATTTTTGATTTCGCCTTTTTCCTTCACCTTCTTCCAAGAACCACACATTGTTTTTTTTATTTTTCATTGTCAGAATAGCCATGGGAGGGCTTATTTTTTTTGCTGTGATGAGTTGTCATTTTTATTGACCCCATTCATTTTTCTATGCAATGTACTAAAAGCAAAAAAAAAAGTGGGATGAAATGGTGAAAAAAGGCAATCGTTTTATGCTTTTTGATTTGCGGCATTAGATGCATGGTAAAAATAATCTTAAAACATGATTGTCCAGATCAGTGATTAAGGCAGCACATTGCACTTATGTTCTACTTATGTTGGCAATCGCATATGTCCCAAAAACCACAGTGCTATTTTCTTGTATTGTACTAATAAAACGTCAGGATCAAAAGATTCTACACTTGAGTGCGGTTGATTTTTCTATAATTGATAATTTGGGATATTACTAACTTCAACCTGCACGTCTTCACATCGCTGAGTACATCACTTCACATCTCTCTACGCTATTTTATTTATAAGACAGGGATCGATTAAAACCTGATCTTCACAAATGTGTGGACGTGTATCATGGCATGAACGAAGGAGATGTCTAAGGACCTCAGAAGAAGAGCAGTTGACACTCATTCAACATCCGCTCTCTTGTCGGCTCAGATCAGTAATAATCAGCCGGCAACAGAGCAGTGTCAAAATGTTCGGCACGCAGAAAACCAGTGATGTGACCAGCGGGGGTGGCGCTAGTCTCCTGCACAATGGGTATTTTGACACAGCTCTGTTACTGGTGGATAATTATATGGTAAATTTAATGACAGTTTCTCTGAGCTTTGTCAAAATGAGCATTGCTGAGGCAGGATGGGGGGGTGGTGGAGTGATGCTACATCTAATTCATGACGAGCTGGGGTGTTCCCTACAGCAGAAATCTCATTCCAGTCTCTGACTGGATTAAGATTTCTGGTGGGGCGCAAGGAGGTGCACTCATCAGACGCTACAGATTCATGTAGAAGGCCGGGGTCACACTGGCGAGGAATACGGACGAGTGAGAGGGGTTAAAAGCACGCATTACACACGGACCAATGATTCTCTATGGGTTTGCTCCCAATGGCCATATATTTCTCGTCCGTATTCTACGGTCTGTGCCAATCGCAGCATGCTGCGATTGTCAGCGTACTACGCCCGTAATACGCCAATGCAAGTCTATGGGTGCGCAAAAAATACGGATTACACACGGACCACACATGTGACTTGCGAGAAATACGCACCAGGTGTCTTTTAGCAAAGCCGGCAATTCAGTGCGCTATACAGTAAACTCACACTGACAGTTTTAATAAAGAAACGAAAGAATAGATATAGACACATAGAATACATATATACTATATATATACACTCACTGGCCACTTTATTAGGTACACCATGCTAGTAAGGGGTTGGACCCCCTTTTGCCTTCAGAACTGCCTCAATTCTTCGTGGCAGAGATTCAACAAGGTGCTGGAAGCATTCCTCAGAGATTTTGGACCATATTGACATGATGGCATCACACAGTTGGCGCAGATTTGTCGGCTGCACATCCCTGATGCGAATCTCCCGTTCCACCACATCCCAAAGATGCTCTATTGGATTGAGATCTGGTGACTGAGGAGGCCATTTGAGTACAGTAAACTCATTGTCATGTTCAAGAAACCAATCTGAGATGATTCGAGCTTTATGACATGGCGCATTATCCTGCTGAAAGTAGCCATCAGATGTTGGGTACATTGTGGTCATAAAGGGATGGACATGGTCAGCAACAATACTCAGGTAGGCTGTGGCGTTGCAACGATGCTCAATTGGTACCAAGGGGCCCAAAGAGTGCCCAGAAAAAATTCCCCACACCATGACACCACCACCACCAGCCTGAACCGTTGATACAAGGCAGGATGGATCCATGCTTTCATGTTGTTTACGCCAAATTCTGACCCTACCATCCGAATGTCGCAGCAGAAATCGAGACTCATCAGACCAGGCAACGTTTTTCCAATCTTCTACTGTCCAATTTCGATGAGCTTGTGCAAATTGTAGCCTCAGTTTCCTGTTCTTAGCTGAGAGGAGTGGTACCCAGTGTGGTCTTCTGCTGCTGTAGCCCATCTGCCTCAAAGTTCGACGCACTGTGCGTTCAGAGATGCTCTTCTGCCTACCTTGGTTGTAACGGGTGGCAATTTGAGTCACTGTTGCCTTTCTATCAGCTCGAACCAGTCTGCCCATTCTCCTCTGACCTCTGGCATCAACATGGCATTTCCGGCCACAGAACTGCCGCTCACTGGATTTTTTTTCTTTTTCGGACCATTCTCTGTAAACCCTAGAGATGGTTGTGCGTGAAAATCCCAGTAGATCAGCAGTTTCTGAAATTCTCAGACCAGCCCTTCTGGCACCAACAATCATGCCACGTTCAAAGGCACTCAAATCACCTTTCTTCCCCATACTGATGCTTGGTTTGAACTGCAGGAGATTGTCTTGACCATGTCTACATGCCTAAATGCACTGAGTTGCCGCCATGTGATTGGCTGATTAGAAATTAAGTCTTAACACACAGTTGGACAGGTGTACCTATTAAAGTGGCCAGAGAGTGTATATATATATATATATTCTATGTGTCTATATCTATTCTTTGGTTTCTGTTACAAACCCTGTCATAGGGCTCCATTATATGTCCAATTTGCAAGCCTGCGAGAAAATCTCGCCAGTCGGATGTCATACGGATGATGACATGCGCAAAACCTTGCTTACGGATGCCATACGGATGCTGATATGCGCAAAATACGCGACCACACCTTGCTTACGGATGACATACGGAGCACTATTTAGGGGTCATTCATCCGTATTACGCATGAAAAATACGGACCGTATTTTGCGTCGGTTAGTGTGACCCCGGCCGAAGCCTGCAACTCTTCGTGAATCAGGAGCATCTGACTCCACCACAACCCTTCATCAAGACCAGTGATAAAATCACCTGTAGGAAGGAGGAATTATAGATGCGATCATTACTTTGAGGTAGTGAAATGATTCTTATTTTTTTTACAAAGTCGGTGAAATTAAGACTTGATCTTTAATGGCTCATCATGAGGTGTAATATTTCATTGTCTAACTATAGAAATTGACTTCTGCTGTGTGATGATGTGTAAAGCAGAGCATGGACTGAAGACTACTGATGTGTTAGGCGAATGATTGCTCTTACACTTTGGAAAGAGCTGTGCAATGAGGCAGAGGATTAGTGAATGGATGCAAATACTGTTGTGCTTAGTGTACTATATTAATTACCCAACATAATTAGTTTTCCCATGCCACAATGTCATGTTAGTTATTTCAACCACAGGACACTTTTAACAGTTTAAGTTACCCAACCATTCATATTTTTTAATAAATGTGTTGTAGAAACTGAAAGAAAAAGAGCGCAATAGGGTCTTACCCGAGAAAACACAGATATCAGTCAATGGTTTATACTCACCCTCTGCAGGAGAGTAACAGGCATAAAAGAACAAGGTCAGCTTGCTGCACATCCAAATGACCACGCCGTGGCCATAAATCTTCAGATTCAAGGAAGGAATTTTTATGGATTAAACGTGCGCTACCAGACCATCACTCCTCACAAGTTGTGTAGTTAATACATTTCCCTACGCGTTTCAAAGTTAAAAACTTCTTCCTCAGGGGATGATATGTACAGACAGGTATAGACAACGCCGGTTTTATACATACACAATTCAAAAATTGGCGCCAAGAGTCACATGTTGCAAGGGAGAAAAAAAAAAATCAGCGGTCATCAGTGTTACGATATCAAGGGATATTAAAAACTTATTCTTTTCAACAAATTAATTATTTTAATATATTTTCAGATGACTGTATAGAGGAAAAAGAAAAAAAGAAGAAAAAAGGAAAAAATTATGAACAAAAAAGGAAAAGAACCAGAAATAACGAGGTCCGAAAGAGAGCAAAAGTCAGTGCATAGACCACCACTCTGAATGAGACGATAACGTGTCACAAAGAAGAAAAGGGGGGGATGGATGGACATCTTTCTATAAAATATATAAATATTTATTGAAGTTTATAAAATTAATAAAAAGGAATTTATCAAAAACTTTATTGCATGTAAAAAGAATAATTAAAATTATAAAAAGCATGTGTGTAAAATGTGAAAAAAAGTGTCTATTTGATAAACCCGCAGCAGAAGAAGTATTGCATAAAAATTAGCACCTTTATGGTGACAAGAGTTAAAAATGCGTGTCTAAATCCAGAATAAAGGAGTATGTCTGGTAACAGATTGTGAAGGGGAAGGAGAAAGTTAGAGAAGAATGTTTCCATAGGCAGCCAGAAAAGTCCGTGGCAGCAGAGGAGAGAAAAGATTCTTGGACGGACGGACACCCTCTCGGCGTTCTGGGTGTCCGTCCGTCCAAGAATCTTTTCTCTCCTCTGCTGCCACGGACTTTTCTGGCTGCCTATGGAAACATTCTTCTCTAACGTTCTCCTTCCCCTTCACAATCTGTTACCAGACATACTCCTTTATTCTGGATTTAGACACGCATTTTTAACTCTTGTCACCATAAAGGTGCTAATTTTTATGCAATACTTCTTCTGCTGCGGGTTTATCAAATAGACACTTTTTTCACATTTTACACACATGCTTTTTATAATTTTAATTATTCTTTTTACATGCAATAAAGTTTTTGATAAATTCCTTTTTATTAATTTTATAAACTTCAATAAATATTTATATATTTTATAGAAAGATGTCCATCCATCCCCCCCTTTTCTTCTTTGTGACACGTTATCGTCTCATTCAGAGTGGTGGTCTATGCACTGACTTTTGCTCTCTTTCGGACCTCGTTATTTCTGGTTCTTTTCCTTTTTTGTTCATAATTTTTTCCTTTTTTCTTCTTTTTTTCTTTTTCCTTTATACAGTCATCTGAAAATATATTAAAATAATTAATTTGTTGAAAAGAATAAGTTTTTAATATCCCTTGATATCGTAACACTGATGACCGCTGATTTTTTTTTTTCTCCCTCGCAACATGTGACTCTTGGCGCCAATTTTTGAATTGTGTATGTATAAAACCGGCGTTGTCTATACCTGTCTGTACATATCATCCCCTGAGGAAGAAGTTTTTAACTTTGAAACGCGTAGGGAAATAAATGTATTAACTACACAACTTGTGAGGAGTGATGGTCTGGTAGCGCACGTTTAATCCATAAAAATTCCTTCCTTGAATCTTAATAAATGTGTTAGAATATAGAAGATCCAGTTTGGAATATTTGTATGCAGGAACTTTATAAATATCCATTCTCTAATATCGTAATAATGTGAAATCTTCTCCTCTATAACATAAAGTAAATGACTAACGTGGGAGGCATTTTTTCCATTAGCATTCACATAAGCAGTCATAATTTAGTTTCTTTGACTCCTATGCATGGCCGTTCCTTCCCATTGGTGAAGCTCATACAAAACCTGATGGGAATGTGACACCCCTGCCTCCTTGTAGGGCTTTTATGTTTTGGGATTGGTAAGAGGTAACAATTCATATACAAGGCATAAAAGTTTTTAAGCTTTAAAAATTAACGTGCTTTATCATTTGGTAACACATATTAGGGAATCCTGCAGACTTATTTTTTCTTCTTCCTAAATAAATAGTACTTATGAAAATAAGCAACTTTGTAATATCTTATAGAAATCTGATTTTTTTCTCCTCCTGGACTGATCAATTCAATTCTCAATTAACAGGTAAGATCTGTAATTAGTGAAGATGTATTGTTGCATTACTCAGATAGACGATGGCAGTAGCTGCTGATAAGACTCTATGGAGAGGGAGGGGCTACATGCAGAGCTCCTCCTACTTTTCCCCCCTCCCCATAAACTTCTATCAGCAGCTACTGTCATCGCTTATCGGAGTAATTTAACAATCTTTCTTCACTGAATACAGATTTTACCTCAGAATTGAATTTTGACAATGAAAGATCACTCATATGCTGCCTAAAACATCCTATGATCTGTTACGTCTGGGTCCTGAGAACCCCATTAAATGCTAAAAACTGCTCAAAATCAGTCAGAAAGTTGCAGCTTGTCAGCCAGCAGTTCTCAGCTCCTGCCTGAGCTCACACATGAAGCAGTGTACAGGCTGCAATAAGAGTCTAGAGGTCTATGGGTCTAGACGTCCATGAGTCTACAGGTCAATACTCCATTTAGTATACAGCACAAAGACTTCACACTGCTCTTTGTTCACTTTCAGGCAGGAGCTTATTGCCTTTGTCTTACAAGCTGCATGGCTTTACTTTTTGAGCAATTGAACCCTACAAATTTGAAATACATTTTACAAAGAATCTATCATTTAAAAAAAGTAAATAAATAATGGTATTCCTTTTTAGGAGTTGTTCACTACTTGTTAGGCATCGGGTTCCTGCAACTGCGCAGCAGGAATCCAGAGCCTTGCATTCAGCGGTCTCCCATTCTCCACCGACAGCTCAGGAGCCTGCACAGAAATTCCAGCGTTCCAGACGCCCTGCTCAGACCAGCTCTGTGGGTCTGGTTGTTGCTGCCACCTCTTGGCAAGCAATAGCAGCACAGCCTGCTCTGCAGCAAGCCACTCCAGAGGCTAAGTTCTCCCGTCGCGCTACTGGGCATGCTCACGAGACGATCTCCCATTGAAGATCAGGAGGCATATTCTCAGGTCCTTCTCCAGATCTAATTGGTCCATCTCAGAGATCTGGAAGCTTCCGGAAGGTCCCGGCTATAAAAGGGTCTCATGGCCGCTCGGCCATGCGCTAGTATAGACTCTAGTTGCTATCTGTGTGAAAGATGATGGATGCATGTACCTGCAAATGACTCATTAAGATCCCCTCCTTCTGATACTATGTGTGTGGATAGGGACTTAGTCATAGAGTCTGCGTCAGTCATTGGCACGCTACACGCCACAGTGCACATCTCACAGAACTAGCATCTGACAGTGCGCCCCCTTTTGGGCATTGTCGTATTGTGGCTGGATCAGTCGCTGCACTGCAGTCAGCAGCATTTGTTGGCATCCGCGGTAGCGACGCCGCACGCACGGTAGGTCTAGACGGACTTTTACCCTGAGTCTTGGGCCTAGTCCTGTGACCATATACCGTTCGTGCACACAGCTGAGACCTGTGAGGTCAACAGGCTCGGCATTTATGCTTATGTCTTAGGCGCCTCTGTGATAATAACAGAGCTCCCCAGCGCCCGCCTGGTGACGTTCAACCCACGTGTGCCATACCGCCATATTGTGCGCCTGCCATTATATAGCAGCAGTTTAACACCTCTGCACGATGGAGTCCGGGCGGCGAACGCACTTTCTGTTATTTAATATTTAGTGCGTTCCGCTGTCCCTAACACTACTTAGGCAACCAATTCTTAAATGCAGTAATTGTGCCACATAAAGAAAAAAACTTTATACTTACTATTCACGAAAGTGCAGTTCTAGTGAGTTCAGTGCTGGTTCTGCCAGTGCTGGAATGACATTGTTATGACACTTGAGTGCTGCAAGCCATCAGTTGCCACAATGTCAATGTCATGCAAGCAGCGGTAGACCCCACACTGACAATGTGTGACACTGGGTGAGGGAGAAGCAAGGTGCACAACAATGGGGAGAGGGAGAGGAAGCCCAAAAACTAGAGAAGGGGGAGTGGAGACTCCTAGGAAAATGTAACAACACTTTGTCTTGCCTGACATCCCTAAATAAGTTCTGCACCTATTGCCGAGCATGAACCTAATCCCTGCCTGACCTTAGCAAGTGGCTCTGGATAGGGAGAGGATGACCAGTCAGCCCCCACTACAGCTAAAGGCAGAGAGGATGGATAAAAGAGGGGATACACTTAGCTTGAGAAGTCCACCGAGCTATCACGCCAGCTATCCTCCAAGAGTACTCCAGGAAGACACTAGCTGACTGCTAGTACTTCCAACCAGACAGAGGGAAATTGAACTAACATCAGCACCTTGCTGAAGAGACTGAAGGTATTTAAACCCTCAGCAAGGGTGTGTTAATTAGCAGCAGAAGGTGGAGGTAACTGTTGGGTCCTAGAGGGAGAAGGATTTCACTCCATCACAGAGATGCAAAAATCAAGAAGATGCTTGTAGAGCTAATCACGATGACCTTCTACAGCCGGATCCAGGATGACTGTCACAACTGACACCTGTGATACATTGCTGGAATGGCACGCCTATGGGGCTGTGGCAGCACTTATTAATGTGCCGCATCATGGAGTGTCTACTACTTTTTTGCTATTGTTCTCAGCCTCACTTTGAGGCATATTTAGGGATGTCACGTATTTTTGGTTGCCTTATATCTTTTGGCATTACTCTGTTACCATATTTACTATATTGTTTCTCTTTGAAATCTTTCCTTTTTTTTTAGCCTCTGGTTATATGCTGACATCTTGTGGTGGGCAGTGATATTGCAGAATTTACTTTTTATCCAGGTGTTTTCTTATGCTATTTGTTTGCATTCTTGAGATCTTATCTTGTCTCTATTCTAATATCTTGCATATGCTATTTTAGCTGTATTAATGAAGATGTGGTTTTTCTTGGATATTTCTTTCACTTCTTTCTCTTAATAAGAGTTGCAAGATTTGTTTTGTAAGGGGATATAATATTATATGACACTAACTTGCTTAATTCTCCATCGCTTCTTTGGCCTTTCTGGCCTTTAACCCCTTCCTGACATCAGACGTACTATCCCGTTCATGGGACCCGGGCCCTTATGTCCATGGACGGGATAGTACGTCTCAGTGATAAGCTGATCGCGGCCGGGTGTCAGCTAATTATCACAGCTGACACCCGGCACAATGTGTCAAGGGTGGTCCGACACGTTAACCCCTTGCACACCGTGATCAAACATGATCGTGGTGTACCGGGGGTTAAAGGGAAGCATTGGCAGGGAGGGGGCTCCCTCCGTGCTTCCCTGAGCCCCCCATGGCAGCGCAATGTGCAGCGCTGCTGCGGGGGCTCCTTCCCTGCAGGCCCCCAAATCCAAGATGGTGACGGGGCCTTCGGGGGCCTGCAGAGAGCCGGCTTCCTCAGTGCCTGCAAAGTGATCTGTGATGTGACAGATCAGCGATCTGTCACAGGACAGTGATGTCCCACCTGGGACTATGTAATAAAGTTAAAAAAAAGTGTTAAAATGATTTTAAAAAAATCGCCAAATAAATTAGAAAAAAAATTCCCCCAATAAATCCATTTTTTGGAAATAAAAAAAAAAACAATAAAAGTACACATATTAGGTATCACCGTGTCCGTAACGACCTGCCTTATAAAACTGTCCCATTAGTTAACCCCTTCAGCGAACCCCTTAAAAAATAAAAATAAAAAACGAAGCAAAAAATAATGATTTATTATCATACCGCCAAAGAAAAAGTGAAATCACACGCGATCAAAAAGACGCATATAAATATCCATTGTACCGCTGAAAATGTCATCTTGTCCCGCAAAAAACGAGCCACAATACAGCATCATCAGTGAAAAAATAAAAAAGTTATAGCTCGCAGAATAAAGCGATGCAAAAATAATTATTTTTTATATAAAAGTTTCCATTTCAAAAATGACCTAAATGAGATATCGCTGTAACCATACTGACCCAAAGAATAAAACCGCTTTATCAATTTTACCGCACGCGGAACGGTGTAAACTTACCCCCCCAAAAGAAATTCATGAAACGTTGGTTTTTGTTCTTTCTGCGTCCCAAAACTCGGAATAAAAAGCGATCAAAAAATGTGACGTGCCCAAAAATGGTACCAATAAAAACATCAACTCGTTCCGTAAAGAATAAGACCTCACATGACTCAGTGGGTCAAAATATGGAAAAATTATAGCTCTCAATATGTGGAGATGCAAAAACTATTTTTACAATAAAAAGCGTCTTTTAGCATATGACAGCTGCCAAACATAAAAACCGCCATAAATAGTAAATCAAACCCCCTCTTTATCACCCCCTTAGTAAGGGAAAAATAATAAAATGAAAAGAAAATGTATTTATTTTCATTTTCCCATTAGGGTTAGGGTTAGGGCTAGGGTTAGGGCTAGGGTTAGGGTTAGGGCTAGGGTTAGGACTGAGATTAGGGTTAGGGGTGTGCTGGTGTTAGGGTTGGAGTTAGAATTGGGGGTTTCCACTGTTTGGGCACATAAGGTGCTCTCCAAATGCAACATGGCGTCTGATCTCAATTCCAGCCAATTCTGTGTTGAAAAAGTCAAATGGTGCTCCTTCCCTTCCAAGCTCTGCCATGCTCTCAAACAGCAAAAATATCATTTATGTGGAAAAAAATGACTTTTTTATTTTCACGCCCGTGCGTTATAAACTTCTGTGAAGCACTTGGGGGTTCAAAGTGCTCACCACACATCTAGATAAGTTTCGTGGGGGGTCTAGTGTCCAAAATGGGGTCACTTGTGGGGAGTTTCAATAGTTTAGGCCCATCAGTGGCTCTCCAAATGCACATGACACCCGCAGACCATTCCATCAATGTCTGCATTCCAAAAAGTCACTACTTCCCTTCCGAGCCCCGACGTGTGCTCATACAGTAGTTTTCTCCCACATATGGGGTATCAGTGTACTCAGGACAAATTGGACAACAACTTTTGCTGTCCAGTTTCTCCTGTTACCCTTGGGAAAATAAAAAAAATGGGGACTAATTGATCAGGTTTGTGGAAAAAATACGATTTTTTTATTTTCATGCCCGGGCATTATAAACTTCTGTGAAGCCCTTGGGGGTTCAAAGTGCTCACCACACATCTAGATAAGTTCCTTAGGGGGTCTAGTTTCCAAAATGGGGTCATTTGTGGAGGGTTTCCACTGTTTAGGTACATCAGGGGCTCTCCAAAGGCAACATGACACCCGCAGACCATTCCATCAAAGTCTGCATTCCAAAACGTCACTACTTCCCTTCCGAGCCCCGACATGTGCCCATACAGTAGTTTTCTCCCACATATGGGGTATCAGCGTACTCAGGACAAATTGCTCACCACACATCTAGATAAGTTCCTTGGGGGATCTAGTTTCCAAAATTGTGTCATTTGTGGGGGGTTTCCACTGTTTTGGTACATCAGGGGCTTTCCAAACGCGACATGGTGTCCGATCTCAACTGCAGCCAAAAATGTCAAATGGACCTGCTTCCTTTCCGAGCTCTGCCAAGCGCCCAAATAGTCATTTACCCCCACATGTGGGGTATCAGCATACTCAGGAAAAAATTGCACAATAACTTTTACAGTCCTGTTACCCTTGAGAAAATAAAAATTGGAGGTGAAAAGATCATTTTTGTGGAAAAAAATATGATTTTTTAATTGTACCGCTGTGCGTTATAAACTTCGGTGAAGCCCTTGTGGGTTCAAAGTTCTCACCACATATCTAGATAAGTTCCTTGGGGGGTCTAGTTTCCAAAATGGTTTCACTTGTGGGGGGTTTCCACTGTTTAGGTACATCAGGGGCTCTCCAAACATGACATGGTGTCTGATCTGAATTCCAGCCAATTTTGCATTGAAAAAGTCAAACGGCGCTCCTTCCCTTCTGAGCTCTGCCATGCGCCGAAACAGTGGTTCCCCCCCACATATCAGGTATCAGCGTACTCAGGACAAATTGCACAATAACTTTTGCAGTCCAATTTCTCCTGTTACCCTTGGTAAAATAAAAAAAATTGAACCTGAAGTATTTTTTTGGTGAAAAAAAGTTAGATGTTCATTTTTTTTTAAATATTCAAAAAATTCCTGTGACGCACCTAAAGGGTTAATAAACTTCTTGAATGTGGTTTTGAGCACCTTAAGGGGTGCAGTTTTTAGAATGGTGTCACTTTTGGGTATTTTCTATCATATAGACCCCTCAAAGTGGCTTCAAATGTGATGTGGTCCATAAAAATAAAATGGTGTTGCAAAAATGAGAAATCGCTGGTCAATTTTTAACCCTTATAACTTCCTAACAAAAAAAAATTTTGGTTCCAAAATTGTGCTGATGTAAAGTAAACATGTGGGAAATGTCACTTATCAAGTTTTTTGTGTGCCGTATCTCTGTGATTTAAGGGCATAAAAATTCAAAGTTGGAAAATTGCGAAATTTTCAAAATTTTCACCAAATTTCCGTTTTTTTCACAAATAAACGCAAGTTATTTGAATGAAATTTTATCACTAGCATGAAGTACAATATATCACGAGAAAACAATGTCAGAATCACCGGGATCCATGGAAGCGTTTCAGAGTTATTACCTCATAAAGGGACAGTGGTCAGAATTGTAAAAATTGGCCCGGTCATAAACGTGCAAACCACCCTTGGGGGTGAAGGGGTTAAGAACCATCTTGCAGTTATGGCAAGCCAACCACATGCACTTACGCAAGTGACTGACTGCAGCAGTTATGTCCAGGACATGGGCACATCATTATTGAAAGTCAAATATCTTCTTCACCACTGGAGTGTTGCCAGATAAACTAGATATATTGCTATTCCTGGTTTGTAGCCATTTTTATACATTTTGGATAACCTATTTAATGCCTGCTATACAATATCCAACATATTTGGGAAATGTTGGGAACTCCCTTCTATGATTTATCTAAATAATTTACTTATATATTTAAATGCTTGATGTATTTAAGTGACCAAGGAACACATCCATGTATTATTTTCTTAGTTGTTTTTGCCTTTGGATACAGATTTCTTAGTTTGGACACTTGTAACAAAGAATTGAATGATCCTGAAAGCAGTTTAGCTCAATTTGAAGTTTTTATTGTATAAAATCTTTTGCATCCATTGTGAATTTTCCCATGAATAATTTATTCGGCTTCATAGTGGCATTATTATATTTTATAGTCCTATAATATATTCCACTTAGCAATAACCACAACGACGGAGTTGATGTGCTTTAAAAATCACAGTTTCTGCAAAGTGGCACATGTGCTTTAAAACATTATTCCCTGACACTTGGTTAAAGAAACTGTAGATCAATCCATTTATAGCCTGTCAGATGCCAGTGATTTCCTATAGCTGCTCTTCACTTCGAAGGAAATTTGGTCTAACAGGACTGGCCTTGACATTAGAAAGATGGCCATCCTGGAATAGTGATTTAGTGGTGACTGTGCTTTGCTATATATATTCACGCTGTCTACTGTGGCATTTTCTGGAGAGAATTGATTAAGGTGCGACAATCCCTGACACCTTCCATTGTATTAGTCACAGGAAATCTCTTTTGGCTGGAAGAAATGTATGTATCACATGTACTGTACTTATGACTTTACATTGTTATTTTAAGAGGCTCTGAAAGCCGTCTTTAAATTATTTATTTTATTTTGCTCACTTATATAGCATCACTATATTCTGGAGCACTTTAAATAAATTATCACTGTTCCATTGGAAATCACGATCTATCCCCTGTCAGTATGACTATGGAATTTGGGAGGAAACCTGCACAAACCCATGGAGAACATAGAAACTCCTTGCAGATGTTGCCCTTGGTGTGATTTGAGCCCAGAACCCCAGGCAGCATGTCTACAATGCTAACCACTAGGTGATCCCCTAAAATGAGCAGCATACATAAGGTCTGAAGAGAGACCTGATCCATGGCATGATTCAGGAACCATTGATACCTAAGCTACTGCAATGCCCTGCACATGGGATAAGCGACAAAGCTAATCTTAACTATTCTACATTGCTAATTGGAGATATTTGCAAATATTACTATTATTATTACACCTACTACATATTGGAATGGGATCTTGGAGATGGGAATACCCACTTTAATGAAAGGGACTTTCATGTTCAAGCCCAAGTCTAAGATCAACATGTGCAGTATCTAGTGTCAGCTATAGTGGTGTAAAGCAGTAGAAACAAGTTTTTGGAGGTAGAAGTCATGTCCCACTGTCTGACAGTGTAATGGTGGTGCCTGTATAAGGAAATAAAAAATCCATTCTGTGAAATTAGATGAAGGAATGATAATGACTAAGAGTCGTTCTTTCAGGGTTTTGGAGCGGTTTCCAGTGATGGTCCAGTTAAAACCGCAGAATAAAAAGTGGTTTTAGATGATTGAATGCTTCCTTCCCAGTGGGTGGAAGATGGTATAGCTGCAAAAGGGAACACATCCCAACATTATCGCCCAACATGCACATGTAGGTGTGATAGCTAGTAGTGATGAGCGAGTATACTCGTTATTTGAGATTTTCCGAGCATGCTCTGGTGAACTCCGAGTATTTGGATGTGCTCGGAGATTTAGTTTTTGTCACCGCAGCAGCATGATTTGTGGCTGCTAGCCAGCCTGAATACATGTGGGGATTGCCTGTTTGTTAGGAAATCCCCACATGTATTCAGGATCACCAGAGCATGCTCGGCAAATCTCGAGTAACGAGTATACTCGCTCATCACTAATGGCTAGTAGTCCACATACTTTTGCCTTTATGTAGGAGTCACAAAGTGAATCACATAATCCATTTAAATAGCCAGTGATTGCCTGGCAGCCCACAATTGAGACAAAATGAAAAAAGTGTTTAAATAGCCCACCAGCTGCCAGCCGTTTAACCCCCAAGTGCAAGCAGCGTTCATTACAGAACGCTGCCTGCACTGAATGATGATGTCATTGGGGTGGGTGGGGTTAGTGCCAGGGTGGGTGGGGTTAGCTCCCAACGAGCTCCTGTCCTCCTGTCCTGGTAGTGGAGCTGCTGCCACTGCCAGAGAGTCCAGAGCGATCTCTGTGCTGGCAGTTCAGTGCCTGTCTGCTGGTGATTTCTCTGCCTGTTTCTGTGAATTTCTGCTAATGATCTGTGCCCCTCAGCTATGTGCTCCCCTATGCACCCACCAGCTATGTGCCCCAATTAAATCTCTGTACCCCATGTAATCTCTGTGCCCCCAACTATATGCCCCCTGTGATCTCTGTGCCTCCCAGCTCTGTGCCCCCATGTGATCTCTGTGGCCCCAGCTTTGTGCCCCCTGGGTGATCTCTGTGCCCCATAGCTCTATGTCCCCTTTGATCCCTGTGTCCCCCAATTATGTTCCCCCTGTGATTTCTGCGCCCCAAGCTACATGCCCCCATCATCTCTGTGCCCCCCAGCTCTATTCCCCCTGTGATCTATGTGCCCCCCAGCTATATGTCCCCAACATCTCTGTGCCCCCAGCTATATGTCCCCTGTGATCTATGTGCCCCCCTGTGATCCCTGTGCCCCCTGCTATGTACCCCCCAATGCTATATATCCTCCCTTTTTTGGTTCCTGCTCTTCTCACAATATTTTGTTTTTCTTTGTATGATGGCTTGTGACTATCCACCATCCTCTTGATTACATTCCAGAGGTTTTCAGTGGGGTTCAGGTCTGGAGAATGGGCTGCCCATGACAGGGTTTTGATGTGGTGGTCTCTTAATTTTTGCCTGAGCTGCATATAAACTGCTGTATGTACTATATATAGGTGGTGCTGGCTGCTAAATCTGTGTATAATCACAGTATCACCTATATAATGGACTAGCTGAAGAGCCCGGCGCTGCCCGGGCATAGTAACTAACTGTGGTTAGTTATAGCAAATTATAATTATCCTCCATCTCATAGTCCCGTACCCATATACCCATCATACATATCCACGATCCCATAGTCCCGTGCCCATATACCCATCATACATATCCTCCATCCCATAGTCCTGTGCCCATATACCCATCACACATCCTCCATCCCATAGCCCCGTGCCCATATACCCGTCATACATATCCTCCATCCCATAGTCCAGTGCCCATATACCCATCACACATCCTCCATCCCATAGTCAACCATTATGACATCATAATGAGCGGCGGGGCTTGCAACCTATGATGACATCAGCGTCGCCATGGCAACCATTATGACATCATAATGAGGGGCGTGGCTTGATACACACACTTTTTCCCCATTATGTAGATAGGGGCAAAATTGTTTGGTAAATTGGAACGCGCGGGGTTAAAATTTTGCCTCACAACATAGCTTAGGACGCTCTCGGGGTCCAGACGTGTGACTGTGCCAAATTTTGTGGCAGTAGCTGCGACGGTGAGGATGCCAATCCCGGACATACACACATACGTACACACATACACACATACACACACTTGAGCTTTATATTTTAGATATACAGCAGTCTATATACAGTATATAGGTGATACTGCGACTCTGCTGTATATACATTATATGGGTGATACTGGCTGCTATATCTGTGTATAATCACAGTATCACCTATATAATGTGTATACAACAGTCTATTTACATTATAAAGGGGGTACTGTGATTTTAAAAATACAATATATGGGTGAGACTGCTGTATATATGCTACACAGGTGATCTGCGACTATACACACCAGTCACAGTATCACCTATATAATGTATTTACAGCAGAGTCACAGTATCACCCATATAATGTATATACACTCACTGGCCACTTTATTAGGTACACCTGTCCAACTGTGTGTTAAGACTTAATTTCTAATCAGCCAATCACATGGCGGCAACTCAGTGCATTTAGGCATGTAGACATGGTCAAGACAATCTCCTGCAGTTCAAACCGAGCATCAGTATGGGGAAGAAAGGTGATTTGAGTGCCTTTGAACGTGGCATGATTGTTGGTGCCAGAAGGGCTGGTCTGAGAATTTCAGAAACTGCTGATCTACTGGGATTTTCACGCACAACCATCTCTAGGGTTTACAGAGAATGGTCCGAAAAAGAAAAAAAATCCAGTGAGCGGCAGTTCTGTGGCCGGAAATGCCATGTTGATGCCAGAGGTCAGAGGAGAATGGGCAGACTGGTTCGAGCTGATAGAAAGGCAACAGTGACTCAAATTGCCACCCGTTACAACCAAGGTAGGCAGAAGAGCATCTCTGAATGCACAGTGCGTCGAACTTTGAGGCAGATGGGCTACAGCAGCAGAAGACCACACTGGGTACCACTCCTCTCAGCTAAGAACAGGAAACTGAGGCTACAATTTGCACAAGCTCATCGAAATTGGACAGTAGAAGATTGGAAAAACGTTGCCTGGTCTGATGAGTCTCGATTTCTGCTGCGACATTGGGATGGTAGGGTCAGAATTTGGCGTAAACAACATGAAAGCATGGATCCATCCTGCCTTGTATCAACGGTTCAGGCTGGTGGTGGTGGTGTCATGGTGTGGGGAATTTTTTCTGGGCACTCTTTGGGCCCCTTGGTACCAATTGAGCATCGTTGCAACGCCACAGCCTACCTGAGTATTGTTGCTGACCATGTCCATCCCTTTATGACCACAATGTACCCAACATCTGATGGCTACTTTCAGCAGGATAATGCGCCATGTCATAAAGCTCGAATCATCTCAGATTGGTTTCTTGAACATGACAATGAGTTTACTGTACTCAAATGGCCTCCTCAGTCACCAGATCTCAATCCAATAGAGCATCTTTGGGATGTGGTGGAACGGGAGATTCGCATCAGGGATGTGCAGCCGACAAATCTGCGCCAACTGTGTGATGCCATCATGTCAATATGGTCCAAAATCTCTGAGGAATGCTTCCAGCACCTTGTTGAATCTCTGCCACGAAGAATTGAGGCAGTTCTGAAGGCAAAAGGGGGTCCAACCCCTTACTAGCATGGTGTACCTAATAAAGTGGCCAGTGAGTGTACAGCAGTCATCTATATGATGTATGCAACATAGAATATAGGATAATGCTGTCTCAATATAGTGTATAATGTAGAGTCATGTGCATATATATATATATATATATATATATATATATATACACACTCTACCGTTCAAAAGTTTTGGGTCACTTAGAAATTTCCTTATTTTTGAAAGAAAAGCACAGTTTTTTCCAATGAAGCAAACACTTTGGGGCTGTCACATTGTAGAAGGATCAACTTTATTCTCATTTGCACAAGGAAAGACTAGAAGAAATGGGATGAAACTGAATGGGAGGAGACACAGATTAGATATTAGAAAAAACTTTTTGACAGTTAGAGTGATCAATGAGTGGAACAGGCTGCCACGAGAAGTGGTGAGTTCTACTGCAATGGAAGTCTTTAAACAGAGGCTGGACAGACATCTGACTGGGATGATTTAGCAAATCCTGCTTTGAGCAGGGGGTTGGACCAGATGGTCCAGGAGGTCCCTTCCAACTCCACCATTCTATGATTCTATGATTAAATGATTCAGAAATACACTCTATACATTGTTAATGTGTTAAATGACTATTCTAGCTGCAAACGTCTGGTTTGTAATGCAATATCTTCATAGGTGTATAGAGGCCCATTTCCAACAACCAGGGCCGGTTTTATACAAAGTGGGCCCTAGGCAAAAGTTTACAGTGGGGCCCCAAATGCTAACATTGTGAAATCATACATTTAGGTTACATTACATGAGCAGGATGCGGATACAGTTGGCGTAGGGGCCTGGAGCCAGTGCTGGCACTGTGGCCCCCATATTCACGGGCCTTATATCGGCCAATGAGTCTGCCACTATTAGCATTACTATTAGCCCAAGCCCCAAAACAGAGTTGTCCCCCAACCCCCTCTTAATTTTTTTTTAACACTGCAGATAACACAGCAGGGCTCCCAACCGTCCTGGATCCAGTGGGACAGTCCCGATTTTGACACTCCCACCTGCAGGATTGTAGTTTTCCCACACTGCAAATCAGCCACCACACCCACTTGTCATTTCAGAAGGGGCTGTGTACCGATAGCCATACAATTCCCTCTATGCACAGCACACTCCTGAACAGAAGCCCTCCCGGCTCACATGACTAGTCACATGACTGTGACCTCATCCTATGTAACACCAGAGAGAGCAGTAATAACTCTCTGAGAACAGATAATGTAGTAGATGTCACCTGCAGTCCTATGTAACACCACAGATAGTGTTACTCTGAACCGCTATGACTATGTTCACATGCATTTTTTTCAGTAGCCAATACCTGTTGGCCTATTGGCAGTAAAAATGTTGCGTTCAAAACACCTGTTTTTCAGCTTGTTTTCTGGTGTTCTTTACACTTTTTTCAGATTTTTTTAAAGTGACGATGTTTGCTTTGTCTACAGTATGTTTAAGGCCACGTTCACGCGTTGAGTATTCGATCAGTATTTCACATCAGTATGTGCAAGTCAAAACCAGGAGGGTGATAAATCCAGAAGTGGTGATGTGTTTCCACTATACTTTTCCTCTGATTGCTTCACTGCTGTTTCTGCATTACAAATACTGATGTGAAATACTGACCAAATACTGAACATGTAAACGACACTTAAAAACTTAAAACCACTAAAAAACTGCAGCGAAAAATGCCGTTGCAATATCTGCAGCTTTCTTTTTTATATTATTTCATTGCTTTCTACAGGTGAAAACACACTGAAAGAACTGACACGCTGCAGATTTAAAAAGCGCTGCAGTTCTGAAATTCAGTCAGAAAAAAAACAAGCGCATGCAGGAGATTTCGGAAATCTCATTTGTTTTGCTGGCACTTTGAAAAGCAGCTTTTGGCCATGTTCATGTGCAGAATTTTTGCAGCTTTTTCTTCTGCAAATAAGAAGTTTACAGCATTTTACAGCGCAAGCAAAGACTGAGGTTTTCAGAAATCTCCTGCACACCTTTTTATTTTCTGACTGAATTTCACAACTGGAGCGTTATTTAAATCCGCAGCGTGTCACTTCTTTCAGCAATTTTTTTCACCCGTAGAAAGCAATGAAAAAGTTTTAGAAAAGCTGCAAATGTTGCAACGTTGTTTTTCGCTGTGTTTTTGGCGACTAAAACTAACTTTATTAAACATGTACTGTAGAGAAAATGCATACTATACAAAAAAAAAAACAGCAAAAGCTCTAAGGGTCGGTGTCCACAATCAGTAAACTCTGGATGCTGCGTTCATCCGCAGCATCCAACCTGCAGCGTCCAAATGTTACAGCATAGTGGATGGGATTTCTAGAAACCCCCTGTCCACTATGCATCCACATACGCCCACACCTCAGCCGCAGAGACGGACAAGCGGTGTGTCTTTCCAAACCGCAGCAAGTCAATTTATCTTGCATAGATGAGAGTCTCTGCAAGAGAAATCTCACCCGTACAATGTATAGGATGCGGTGATTCCGCACGGTTCATTCAATGAACACACGCGGAATCACCTGTGTTAAAAAAATGGCAGCATTTTGGATGTAGCACATGTCCGCTGCGTCCACAGTGCTGCCATTTCTGGATCGCCAGCACATACCCTAAAAAATGGGCGTTTTGAAAGCAGTGTTTTTACTGCCAAGAGAGCAGGCTTTGACAGCAAAAAACCCAAAAAATACAAAAACACTGATTCCTATGCACACCTGTACTACATACGGGTATGGTTTACCCTTATTATTTCACATGGGAATTCATTTATTTCTATATCATAAATCCCCTGATTCAGCAGACAATATGCCTGTCTTGTGTCATCCAGACAGTAGTGACAGGAGGTCACCCTGTCACATTACAAGCAGGGATTAGTGACTGTGGTCAGAGCCGATGTTGATCGCTGCTGTAGATGGCTGTGAATCCTGATCCTACAGCAATCAGCACAGAGTTTCGGGACCACAGTGAGTAAATCACTGCACTCTGACCTGTTATGCTGCACTTACTTACCAGGTTCTGCAACTTCACTTAGGCATATCCATTCTCAAGACAGTGCTAGGAGCAGCCATGATCAGCGGTGGATTATAAGGTCAATCTGGGCGGTTGCCCAGGGCCCAGTGGTATGGGGGGACCCACCAGCCCAGGGTAAATTGCCCCAATATAAAGTTTGACAGACAAGGCAAGTTTTTTTTTTTTTGTTATAGTCCGGGGCCCGCCTGCCCTCCCGCCCACCTCCCCACCCACCTCAATCTTCTGGCTGCTGCGGGGGTCTCGGATCCAGCACTGTCACGTGAACTGCACAGGGAGCCGGAAGCAGAAACACGTGACACTGCAGGCCCCGCCCCCTCCTCGCTGAAGCGTCAATTTCAGTTCCTGCCTCAGTGTTCTGGCAGTGGCTGCTGGGGATCACGTCCCTCGGCTGTACCTCGGCTGGGCTGCTGGTGCCTTGGCCAAGAGATCAGAAAGGCTGAAGCCTTCTGCCCATCGGGACCTGCGAGGGGCCGGGGGGCACTGGTTGTGGGGAGCGCCATCCTGCATTATGGGAGAAGAGCGGCTTGGGAGAAGCCTCCACATGGATCCAGGCACTTTACTGCGAAGTGCCGAAGCCCAGGACAGCCATCAGCAGGGCACCGCAGCCTTGCCACTAGCATGCCTCTCCAAGATACCAGGCAGGGTGATCCTGCCCATCACGCTGCCAGCCTTCACCATTACCTGGATGAGGATAGTGTAAGTGCACGGCTGGGGCTCGGGGCTGCTTTATGATGGGGGCGGTATAGCCGGGGAGCACTGATTCAAGGAGTCTTTGTGTTGGAGAGAAAGGTAATGAAATGTGTGCAACATCGTGGGGAAGGAATGGGGGCTGGTACTGCTCTGTGCACCTCCAGGAGATACCATGGCCCCAGCAATGCCTGCAAGTCCTGACACCTTCATCATGTCACTGTGCTGTCAGAAAATGATCTGCAGCTGCCTGTCATGTAGGGGTCACTATGGGGGATAATACTAGGTGGTCCCTAGAAGGGCATACACAGGTCCAATATGAGCCCTGCCATCCAGAATGGTGCTGACACAACACTGGCATACGGTCTGCGCCTTGATTGTTATTGTGACTAGAGATGAGCATCATTGCCTCAAAAGTCGGGTTGAAAGAAATCGGCCGACTATAGGAAAAAGTTGGAGGCCGACTGAAACACGAAACCCAATGCAAGTCAATGGGGAAGCAAAGTCGGCAGGGAGTGGAGGACAGGAAACACACCTACAGTGCCCATTTCAATGCCAAAAACATCAGTTCTTATTACTGAAGCTTGTCAACCTTAATTTACTTTATAATAATAGTTACGCACTGAAAACTGGGGGTTATTTGGTTAAAGTTGTGGGGGGGTAGGGCTGGCTCCATGTTTTCATGTGCCCTGAGCCAAAGAGCGCCCCTTTAACACATACCACAACTCATGGTGCTCTGATATGGCACAGAAATATAGGTATAGTACAATGACAAATACTTCACTGCTTACATGACATGACTGAATCTATTTTAAATTCTACAATAGCTCAAAAAAAGGACAGTATATTACGCCATACAGTATTATGGCCACCACATTGTGTGCCATACAGAATAATGAGCCCCATATATTTCTCCATACAGAATAATTGGTCACATATAATGTTCCATACAGTATATGATGAGCTCCACATAATGCTACAGTATATGATGGTCCCCATGGACGATGCTCCAGTGTGTTATGGGCCCAAATAATGCTGCATATATAATGGGCCCCATTTCTAATGCTCCAGAGTATAATGTGCTCCATAAATGCTGCTCCAGTGTCTGATCTGCCCCATTTAGAATGCTCAAGTATATGATGGGCCCCATGGATAATGCTCCAGTGTCTTATGGGCCCAAATAATGCTCCATATATAATGTGCACCATTTCTAATGCTCCAGTGTATAATGGGCCCCGTAAATGCTGCATCAGTGTCTGATCTGCCCCATTTGGAATGCTCCAGTATATGATGGACCTCATGGATGATGCTCCAGTTCAGATGTCACCCATTTGGAATGATCCAGTATATGATGGGCCCCATAGATGCTGCTCTAGTGTCTGATCTGCCCCATTTAGAATGCTCCAGTATATGATGGACCTCATGGATGATGCTCCAGTGTCAGATGTCCCGCATTTGGAATGCTCCAGTATATGATGGGCCCCATTTTTAATTAACCCAGGCATGGTATGTGAAAAGAGCTCAATGGAGTAATCAGAAGTGTGTGCTGCCGCATCCTTCACTTTTGGTGTGGGTGAAGGACACAAGGAAAGTGGTTGCTCCTGACCAGAAGCCTGCACTTACGACTCAGTGCTTGCATTTTTTTAAACTTAAGAAGAGGAGGCAATAGAGCTGGAGGCTGTTTCATCAATGTAAGCCAAAAACAGTTCCTGATGCTCCGGCTTTAAAAGCAGTCTACCTACTCCCATAAAACAGAGCCTTACAGGTCTTCCAGAGCTACACCATGATGCAGGCTCAAAACCTCCTGCCTTAGCTGCTATTGTGCTTTTGGCACTAACAGCAGATGCACCACCACCACCTACATCAGTACCAGGTTGCCCCCACACCCACGTCCGTGTCCTCTTCCACCATACTTCCTCATGTTTTAGAAAATTGTCCCAAAATACCAGCAGATATATGGTACTTTATCAGAAGCGTACAGCTCTATACAGTCTAGGGATAACAGTAAATCTCCGTATATATTTCATGAGTCATACACAGACGCTCACAGGCTCAGTATGGATTACCCAATAAAATAAAAAGGTGTAAAAGGGTACAGTATCACCAGATACAAGGTATATATAGCATTGTGTAAACATTCTGAATCTCCGTATACATTTCAGGAGGCAGACACAAACGCTCTCAGGCCCAGTATGGAGTACACAAGAATATGAAAAGCTGTAAATGGGTAATGTACACAAGCGTACACCTGTATACAGTGTTGGGCAAATTTGAAATCTCGGTATATATTTCCGGAGTCACCCTCAGACGCTCACTCAGTCTGGGTTTGACCATAATAAAAAATGTTGGAAAAAAGGTACTGGATAACAAGATAGCAAGTATATATATTATAGGGTACAATTGAAATCTCCGTAAATATAGTCCCGTAGTCAGTCTCAGGCTAAAACAGCGCAAAAAAAACGCAAGTGTGAAACCAGCCTCAGACGCTTACACAGTATGGATTTGACTGTAATACTAAATGTCTGTATAACAAGATACAAGCTGTATAGAGTATAGGGTAAAAATTGGTATCTCCGATTCACCGTGTATATAGAAGGCGTAAACCACACACGCTCACTCACTATGGATGATATCGTAGTACAAAATTTGGAACAAAGGTACTGTATTTTCACATACCAGGTGTATCCAGTATAGGGGTAATTGTAAATTTCCGTCTATACTTCTGGAGTCAGACACAGACACTCACAGGCTCAGTATGTATTACACCAGAATTTAACAAGTAGAAAAAGGGAAAGGTAGTCGAAGCGTACAACAGTATACAGTGTTGTGGTACTTTTAAATCTTCATATATATTTCAATCTCAGTAAGCCAGTCCAGACTCTCCGCTACTGGAAACTACATGGATACAAGTACAGACGGAAAGTCGAGTGTTTGCAGAAATTTGGGAATTACTCATCGTGGGAAAACCTCCCGCTAGATGTTGCAGAGGCGATGCAGACCCTCAATTACTGAGTCTGTGGAGACAGCGAAAACGGTTCTTTGTGAAGAAAGGATTGCTTTATCACAGTAGCGTGGATCACATTATCGTTACTCGTCTACATCAAACTGTGATCACAGGGAGAGATGTACACATAGTCCTCACTGCCTATCATGATGTGTCAAATGGTAGCCATTGATCATCTGAAGGTAGAGGCCAGCAGGAAAGGGCATAGCTACATCTTAACCATCATCAATCAATACACCAAATTTCTAGTGGCAATCCCTGTGAAGAATTTAACTGCCCAGATTACACAGCGGTGGAGCAGGGAGAAGTAAGTATTGCAACTTGCAGACACGTGGTCGACGGTACTGGCACAGGGCCCCTCATAGTACGCTGGTATGTCTGACGGTAAGTGGGCCCCCCACCGTCAGAGACACTATATTGTACTATGAAGGGCCCTGTGCCAGTGCCGTCGGCCATCTGTGGGCCCATCCACCTGTTCAGAGCAATGGCACTTGCCCGGGTGCACCAGGTGTTGACCCCAGCCATTGGGGGGGTGGGCAGCCCACTTAGGGAGGTTTAAAAATGGCATATGTTGATGTGTTGGCTGGACATTCAGATCCTGCAAAGGGCGGAATTGGGCAAGTCCGAGGAAGAGGAGGACAAAAGCGAGGCAGTTTTCTGGGAACCTAGGTGTCATCAGTGGAAGGTGGAACAAAATCCTTTGCAGCCCATGCATGGTTCAATTTAATGAAGGTTAGATCATCAACATTTTGGGTAGACAGATGGTTCCTTTTTTCTGTCAGGATTGATCCAGCAGCACTGAAGACTCTTTCAGATAACACACTAGCAGCAGGGCAAGCGAGCTCCTGTAAGGCATATGGTGCCAATTCAGGCCAGGCGTCCAGTTTGGAGGCCCAATAGTCAAAGTGGAATGACTTGTGAGGGAGAACATCGATATGGGAGGAGAAGTAGTTTGTAACCATATTTGACAACTGCTGTCTCCTGTCACTTTTAATCGATGCAGTATTAGCAGTCGTGTGAGCTGTACTTGAGAAATCATTCCACAACATGGTCATTAAACCACTGTCTCCAACGCCACTTCGGTTGTGTGCACCAAGAACACCTCTTCCATTGTGCCCACTACGGATCGTGGGAGAAACAGCACCGCTGCTGAGTGCTGGGAAAGACTCAAACAACCTGTTTACCAGAGTTGCTTGTTTGTTAGCCAATATTATCTCTAGGTTCTCCTGTGGCATGATGTTGTGTAATTTGCCTTTGTAACGTGGATCGAGGATGCTGGCCAACCAGTAGTCGTCATCCCTCATCATTTTGGCAATGTGGGGGTCCCTTTTTAGGATCCGCAAGGCATAATCGCACATGTGGGCCAATTTTCCAGGTGTCAATGATGCACTGCCAGTGGTGGGTGGAGGAGCACTTTCTGGAAAATCCACATCCCTACAGTCACACACAAACACTGTAAATGACCTTGGAACGCCAAAATTTTCTCTTGCTCCCTGAGAAGCATCCTCCTGCCCAAAATAATCATCCCCCTCATCCTCCTCCTCCTCATCTTCCTCTTCCTCCACCTTGTCCAGGACAGTTCGCTGACCAGACAATGTCTGACTGTCATCAAGGCTTCCCTCCTCCTCCTCTGCAGACGCCTGATCCTTAATGTGCGTCAAACTTTGCATGTTTGTCCAAGCTATAGGTAAAACAAGAGCGCAATAGGGTCTTATCCGGGTGACTTACAGGGTTTAATAAACAAATTTACTCACCCTTTCCAGGAGAGAGCAAAGCATGTAGGATCAGTTTGTCAGCCTGCTACACATCCAACGGTCCTCCATTGACCGACACATAAAACTCTTAGGAATACAATCTTTGGATTTAAGTGCGCTGCCAGACAAATATTCAGATTCCAATCATGTAGATGAATTAATCTCTTTATTCCCAATACGTTTCGAAGTCCATACTCCTTCCTCAGGTGATGATATCTGTCATCCCCTGAGGAAGAAGTATGGACTTTGAAACGCGTTGGGAATAAAGAGATTAATTCATCTACATGATTGGAATCTGAATATTTGTCTGGCAGCACACTTAAATCCAAACTTTGCATGAGCAGACGCATAAGTGGGATGCTCATGCTTATGATGGCGTAATCTGCGCTTACCAGCCGTGTGCATTCCTCAAAACACTGAAGGACTTTACAGAGGTCTTTCAGCTTTGACCACTGCACACCCGACAATTCCATGTCTTCCCTCAAACTGCCTGCCCGTCTATCCTCCCACAAATGCATTACAGCCTGCCTCTGTTTGCACAGCCTCTCAACCATGTGCAGGGTGGAGTTCCACCTTGTTGCAACGTCTATGATTAAGCGGTGCTTGGGGAGGTGGAGCAATCGCTGCAGCTTCTGCATATGACTGGAGTGTACGGCCGAGCGGTGTATGTGCGAGCACAGTATGGAGCAGGGATGTTAACTCCGGATAATTATTAAGGAAGCACTGCACCACCAGGTTCAAAGTGTGAGCCAGGCAAGCTACTGTATGTGTGTGAGTTTTGCAAGGGCTATGGCTGCCACAAAATTACGGCCGTTATCAGTGACTACCTTGCCTGCCTCAAGATGTAGACTGCTCAGCCATGACTCAGATTGCCGCTGCAAGTAGTCGGCCAGTACTTCCGCGGTGTCTCTGTTGTCGCCCAAAGACATCATCTTTAACACAGCCTGCTGATGCTTACCACTAGCTGTTCGATAGTGGGACACCTCATGTGCAACACTGCCAGCTGCAGACGGAGTGCTCGTGCGACTGCGCTCTGTGGATGAGCTTTCGCTGATGAAGGAGGAGGAGGAGCGAAAGCCTACAGCCAACTGTTTCCTATACCGTGGGCTGGGCAGCACTGTTCCACTGCCGCTGTGCCCAGTGGAGCCTGCATCCACCACATTAACCCAGTGTGCAGTGATGGACATGTAACGGCCCTGGCCATGCCTACTGGTCCATGCATCTGTTGTGAGGTGCACCTTTCCACTCTCTGACTGTTTTAGTGCATGGACAATGCGGACTTTCACATGCCGGTGGAGGGCAGGGATGGCTTTTCGAGAAAAGTAGTGACTGGGTAGGTCATAGCGTGGGACAGCGTAGGCCATAAGGTTGTGGAAAGCTTCGCTTTCAACCAAACGGTAGGGCATCATCTCTAATGAGATTAGTTTGGCAATGTAGGCGTTCAAACAAAGTGTACACTTATGAGACGATGAGTACTTTCTTGTCCTACTCAGAGTGTCTGGTAGGGTGAGCTGGACTGGAGAGCTGCATATGGGGGAACTAGCGGGGGCCGGACGGAGTGAGAGGGGGTTGGTGATGGTATTGGTGGTGATGGCCTAGATTCAGTGCTATGTTGCAAAACCATTGTGATTCCCTGAGTGTTTTGGCCTTGCGACGACACCTCCACATTTAGTGCTGGTGGTGTGCTTAACGGTGGCGGTGGTCTTACAGTGGGGGAAGAGATGGAGCGTTGCTGGCTACCTTGAGTCGGAGCAGGTGCACACGTGCTACCTGAGGTTTTGTAGTCCGTCCACGCTTGCAAGTGCATGTTGGTTAAATGTCTAAGCATGCAACTGGTATTCAAAATTCTGAGTTGTTTACCTTGGCTAAAGGTCCTTCTGCACTTCTTACAGGTAACCTTTGCCTCATCAGTAGGATTTTGGACAAAGAAGTGCCACACTGCACTCTTCCTACTATGGTATACATTTTCTGGCCTTGCACGCTGTGCTAAGTTGACCGTCTGGCCAAGCTGTCCTGCAACTATTTTAGTTTTTGGTTCACATTTTTGGACAGCTACGGGCCTGACAGATAACCGCTGCTGCGATGTCAATGCCTGCTGTGGATCCTTCTCCATATCTTAACTATTGCCAGCGCCAGCCTCCTCCCCCAATGGATGCCAATCCGGGTCAAGAACTGGGTCATCCATCACCTCCTCTTCAAAGTCATCTGCACCTTCCTCTTTACCTTCCTCTGTGTGACCGTGTAAGGTGGTATAGTATGCAGGAAGGGGCACCTGAGTTTCATCAGGGTCAGATTCTGGCTCAATAGACTGCAAGGGCAATGTAGTGCTCTGGGTCGAAGTACTAGCAAAATCATCTAGCAGTGGCTGTGCATCAGTGCACTCCATGTCAGATTCATCTTGGACTGGGGAATTCTGGATTTGACTGGATAACCCAGGCATGGTATGTGAAAAGAGCTCCATAGAGTAATCTGAAGTGTGGGCTGCTGCATCCTTAACTTTTGGTGGGGGTGAAGGACACAAGGAAAGGTGTTTTTCCTGACCAGAACCCTGCACTGACGACGCCATGCTTGCAGGTTTCGAACGTTCAGAAGAGGAGGCAATAGAGCTGGTGGCTGTTTCGGCAATGTACGCCAAAACCTGTTCCTGATGCTCCGGCTTCAAAAGCGGTTTTCCTACTCCAAGAAAAGGCAACCTTACAGGCCTTCTTGGGCCAGACGATGATGCAGGCTCAACACTTCCTGCCTTAGCTGCTATTGTGCTTTTGCCAGAACCAGCTGATGCACCACCACCATCAGTACCAGCTGTTACCCCTACCCACGTCTGCGGACTCTTCCACCATACTTTCTCATGTTTGTGAAAATGTACCAAAAAAATCAGCAGAGAGATGGTATTGTATGAGGAACGTCCAGCTGTGTACGGTGTATGAAAAATTTAAATCTACTTATATATTTTGTTAGTCACAGACGCTCTCACAGTATGTATTGGACCAACAAGCAGATATACGGAACTGTATCAGAAGTGTACAGCTGTATACGTTTTTTGTGTAACTAACAATCTCCGTATATGTATTTACGGAGTGTCACACACACACGCTGACTCTGTATAGATGTTACTGTAATGCGAACGGCAGATATACAATACTGTTTGAGAATTAGACAGCTCTATACGCTCTCTGTATGGAAAATTGTCAATCTCCGTCTATTTCTATAGGGACTTGCACATGCTGTCTCTGTCTAGTTTTCATCGTAGTCAAACAGCAGATATACGAAACTGTTTGAAAAGCTGACAGCACTCAAAGGTGTAGGTCTGGAAAAACTGAAAAACTCCTCGGCTTTTTTTTCCAGAGTAACACACAGATAGCTTCTATTTATCCGTGATACCAGCCGGTACACGGTAGTGTGTGAGGATCGTACACTGCTATACGGTGTCTGTATGGAAAATTGTCAATCTCCGTCTATTTGTATAGGGACTGACACACGCTGTCTCTGTCTAGTTTTCACCATAGTCAAACAGCAGATATAAGAAACTGTTTGAAAAGCGGCCAGCACTCTAAGGTGTAGTTCTGGAAAAACGGACAAACTTCTCGGCTTTTTTTTCCAGAGTAACACACAGACAGCTTCCATTTGTCCGTGATACCAGCTGGTACACGGTAGTGTGTGAGGAGCGTACACCACTAGAGGGTGTGTGAAAAAATGAACGCTCAGTAACTCACCAGGACAAAATAATAAAAGTTGGAGTGCTTTGAAAAAAGCAGTTTGAACACCAGTATACACACAGCAATGCAGCTAGCAGGTAGCCTTAAAAGGCAGCCTAATCACCACCAGTGCTGCTGCACACAACAAAAATCCTCCCCTTTCACTGCACACTAACTGTACAGTGAAAAGCGCTATCAGCAGAAGCAGTTTTTTTTTCTTCTTCCCTGCCTAACGCTCTCCCTGTTCAGAATCAGCAGCAGCACCTCTCCCTATTGTAAGATTGTAAGATCGGCAGAAGTAAGATGGCAGTAGGCGTTCACAGCCTTTTATACCCACTGTGACGCCACACAAAGCCAGCCAATCACTTCAATGCCCTTCTCTAAGATGGTGCTGGCCGCTGCCTATGTCATTGTGTTGCCCACAGTGTGCGTCCTCCATCATTGGCTGAAAAAAGGCGCTGGAAGCATCATTTGAAACGCGACTTTGGCGCTCGGGTCGCCGACCTCGTGGCCAACCTCACGCTATGGTCGGGTTTCGTTTCATGAAACCCGACTTTGGCGAAAGTCTGCGATTTTTGAAATTGACCGACCTGTTTTGCTTAACTCTAATTGTGACATTTCTGATATCTAGCAGCTTGTCCACCATTTTCTTTTAGGCGGCGCTGTACGTAGTGGTGACGGGATATATGGAACTGTTAGTCTATGTTCACATGTTGCGTTTTATTTTTTTTTTTATGAAAATTTAAAGCTGCATTTAAGCTGCTTACAAAAAGCAAGTTTTGCTGTGTTTTTGTTGTCTCTCGTTCATGTTGATAAAGTTTAGTAACCCCCACCTCCCAAAAAAAGTCTGAATTAACTCTCAGATTTTTGCACCAAAAACTGCTACCTGCGATTTCTGCTGCGTTTTTAAAAACTGCAACATGTCACTTTCAGCATTTTTGTTTCTGCCTTATTTTTGTGGAAACAAAGGCAGAGAAACCACTGAAAGTGATATGTTGCAGTTTTTAAAAACGCAGCAGTTTTCCAAATCAGTCAGGGAAATAAAACCAATTTGTGTGCATGAGATTTCTGAAATCTCATAGACTTTCCTGATACGCAGCTTAAAACTTGCATAAAAAAGCAGCAAAAAAACAATGCAAAAATTCAATGTGTGAACACTGCCTTATTAGCAATGTTTTGTACTACTAGTAATATTGTCTTTATTAAGTCAGTCATCCCCTGAATAATTTGTTCCTGGTAATGTTGCCAATGAGGTTGAGC
The DNA here is from genome assembly GCF_039654945.1 of Dendrobates tinctorius. Lineage (NCBI taxonomy): Eukaryota > Metazoa > Chordata > Amphibia > Anura > Dendrobatidae > Dendrobates > Dendrobates tinctorius. The sequence continues at coordinate 6,277,138 of NW_027361708.1, forward strand.
ATCAATGAAAGGGTTAAATAACTTTGGGCCACTGATCTCACACTGCATACACATAGATCATGATGCCCAACATCAAATTCAGGTCCCTTTAGTCTGTCCTATGTGTTCTGGGTATCAGAACTGGCATCAAAGTGGGCAGACGGGCGATTTTGATTTGGATAAGTGTTATTTTTCAGGGGTTAAATGACTTTGAGCTGCTGATCTCACACCAGTATTACATATATAGTGATGGCCTGCATCAAATTCAGGTTGCTAGACTGGCCCAAATGGGCTCTGGGCATCAGACCGACAGGCAAATAGCCAGTTTTCACAGATTTGAATAAGTAACTGATGTTTTTCAGGGGTTAAATGACTTTGGGCCTCTGGTCTTATAACACAAGCACAAAATGGAAGATCCACATAATCCATTTTCTTTCTGGCTTGCTGTAGCGGCTGCTGATCAAAAAAGCTGGATCTAAGGCCGATTTCACATTTGCGCTTTTGAGCGCAGCGACGGCCTGCACACGGCCGCCGCTAAGCCCTGCCCCTGCCACGCCTCAGCCGGTAGCTCCGCCTACCGGTGCATGACGCTGCATGCGTCCCCTATCTTTATCACTGGGGGCGCAGACCGTGCGCAGTATGCGTTTGGCGGCGCATGCGTCCTTTTGACGGTGAGCCGACCAGCGCCAAACGCAACCTGCTGCAGTTTGGTTGTGCTCGGTGCACCGTCAAAAGGACGCATGCACCGCCAAACGCATACTGTGCACGGCCTGCGCCCCCAGTGATAAAGATAGGTGACGCAGGACGCATGCAGCGTCATGCGCCGGTAGGCGGAGCAACTGGTGGAGGCGCGACAGGGGCGGGGCTTAGCGGCAGCCGTGCGCAGGCCGTCGCTGCGCTCAAAAGCGCAAATGTGAAACTGGCCTAAGTTGTTAAATTGCAACTTTGTATTGATCTGAATAAGTTGGTTATTTCTATTAAGGGTTAAAAGTGTTGTCCCATCTTAAGCTAAAAGTCCACAGTCTTTCCATGTAAGTCTGTGACTGCAGACTTGTGAATCCTTAGGGTATGTGCACACGTTGCGGATTAGTCTGCCGATCCGCAGTGGATTTGGCCCTGCGGATCCGCAGCAGTTTTCCATGCGGTGCACAGTGCCACGTTATCCTATGGAAATGAAAAACCGCTGTGCACATGCTGCAGAAAATTCCACGCGGAAAAGCAGCAGTTTATTTTCCGCAGCATGTCAATTATTTGCGCGGATTCCGCAGCATTTTAACACCCATTCCATTATAGGAATCAGCAGGTGTAAAAACGCAGGCGAAATCCGCACAAATTCCGCAGTGAATCCGCAGGTAAAACGCAGGTCATTTTACCAGCGGATTCTGCCCAGAAAAATCCGCACAGGAATCCACAATGTGTGCACATACCCTAACATCTCACTGTGAGGATTCTCCTGTGCCAGCGCCGGGCGTGTGACTGCAAAGATGTGATTTGCAAAAAAAAATCACATCTTTGTGAACATCGTAAGCGTGATCATTGTACCGTGAAGAGATTTGTGGCTAATACAGCACAGATGGGTTCATAATGAAGTTTTCTGCCATCCAAATTCACAATCTCAGCTATAGTGCCTAGGTGTTATCACTATGATAGCACTCCCAGGGTCACAGATTGAGTACAGCTAGGGGAGTCTCCGTTATTATTAAAACATAACTTTTAATACAACATATTTTCATAGAGGGTCCACTTTTTCATGAGAGGGGGAAGGGGATAGGACAGAAATAATTTTCTCTGACTCCCCATCGCGCCCCTGTATAGCTCCTGGGCATACCAATGGCCCATACATAGGCTGAGGCACAGACAGCCACATTGGCTCTAGGGACCTTCTGCCACTGCAGGGCCCTATAATGAAGATGGATGTACAATAATAATTCTACCACAGAATTCATTTGGGTAGTTCCCCTGATGAATCCCCAGAAACGGGGAGGAAACGCGTAGGGAAGTTGCAATCTGTCTGTGGATGGTGGGTTATCCATAGTAGGGCCACTAAGTATAGGAGCTATACAGGGGCCCGACAGAGAGTCAGAGAAAATTATTTCTGTCCTATCCCTTCCCTTCTCATGAAAAAATGGACCCTCTATGAAAATACGTCTACTACAATGGTGAGACCAAACCATTTTTTAACTTGAGCACTGGTATGCACGAGCACTTTATACACGTGGTTTTCTTTGTGTCTTTTTTTGGAAATGTGATACTTTAAATGTTTTTTCAACTGTTTTGCATTGCACTTTTGATGAGAAACTTTTGAAAATTGGCAACAGTCTTGTTTACAGATTAAAACTGGACTGTTCAATACTATGGTTTAAAGTGCTTTTTATTTTTTTTTCTTCCTAACTGAAGGGTAAATTGACTAGATCAATGGATGTTTGACAGGTTATAGTTTCACTCAGCAACTATTTTTCTGGAATAATCTGCTTCAGGTATATGATGACCCCGTCACATAACCGTGGGGCCCACAGAGTCTGAATGGCCTGGGGCCCTGGCTACCATTAATCCACCCCTGGCCATGATCAGGACTCAGGAGGAGACATACAGAGCTTCAGGCATTGTCCTGCATGGTCACTATGCTGTAATTGGCCCCTCCCCCTCACTCTTAACTTTTAACCTGACTGCAGGGAGAAAGAGACAGGAGGGCTCAAGGGGCTTTGCGAGAGACACTCAAAGACTTCAGAGCAATGCACAGCATTATTCACTGCTGTACACCCTCTGGGCACTTGATAAATGGGCTGCAGATGCATGGGGCCCCCTTTGTAGGTGGGGGCCCCAGGCATCTGCCTGGTCTGCCTATCCCAAATGCCAGCCCTGCCAACAACCATCACTCCAGTGTTCTTATGGTATTTTGTGTTTGCTAACTGTGTAAGAAGGCTAATGGATGTTAGAATACCCTTGAAAACCCTTGTGCAAGTATGTTAGCACAGCTGAAAACAGTTTGGCTGATTAGAGAAGCTATAAACCTGACCTTCCTTTGACCTAGTTGAGAATCTGGAGCTTTACATTTGATGGTTCCATTAAACTCTCAAAATGGCCAGAATAAAAGAACTTTCATGTGAAACTCGACAGTGTATTCTTGTTCTTAGAAATGAAGGCTATTCCATGCGAGAAATTGCCAAGAAACTTAAGATTTCCTACAACGGTGTGTACTACTCCCTTCAGAGGAGAGCACAAACAGGCTCTAACCTGAGTAGAAAGAGAAGTGGGAGGCCCTGCTGCACAACTGAGCAACAAGACAAGTACATTAAAGTCTGTAATTTGAGAAATCCATGCCTCACAGGTCCTCAACTGACAGCTTCATTAAATAGTACACGCAAACCGCCAGTGTCAACATCTACAGTGAAGAGGTGACTCCGGGATGCTGGCCTTCAGGGCAGAGTGGCAAAGAAAAAGCCATATCTGAGACTGGATAATAAAAGGAAAAGAATAATATGGGCAAAAGAACACAGACATTGGACAGAGGAAGATTGGAAAACAGTGTTATGGACAGACGAATCCAAGTTTGAGGTGTTTGGATCACACAGAAGAACATTTGTGATGCAGAAAAATTGAGAAGCTGCTGGAAGAGTGCGTGACGCCATCTGTTAAGCATGGTGGAGGTAATGTGATTATCTGGGGTTGCTTTGGTGCTGGTAAAGTGGGAGATTTGTACAAGGTAAAAGGGATTTTGAATAAGGAAGGCTATCACTCCATTTTGCAATGCCATGCTATGCCCTGTGGACAGTGCATGATTGGAGCCAATTTCATCCTACAACAGGACAATGACCCAAAGCACATATCCAAATTATGCAAGAACGATTTAGGGAAGAAGCAGGCAGCTGGTATTCTATCTGTAATGGAGTGGCCAGTGCAGTCACCAGATTTCAACCCCATTGAGCTGTTGTGGGAGCAGCTTGACCGTATGGTACACAAAAAGTGCCCATCAAGCCAAACCAACTTGTGGGAGGGGCTTCTGGAAGCATGGGTTGAAATTTCTCCAGATCAACTCAGCAAATTAACTGCCAGAATGCCAAATGTCTGCAATGCTGTAATTGCTGCAAAGGGTCATTCTTTGACGAAAGCAAAGTTTGAAGGAGAAAATTATTATTTCAAATAAAAATCTTTTTTTTCGAACCTTGTCAATGTCTGGAATTTAGATTTTAAATTCATTTAGCAACTCATTTGATTAATAAAAGTATGAGTTTTCATGGAAAACACAAAATTGTCTGAGTGACCCCAAACTTTTGAACAGTAGTGTGTGTATATACAGTGGGGAAAAAAAGTATTTAGTCAGTCAGCAATAGTGCAAGTTCCACCACTTAAAAAGATGAGAGGCTTCTGTAATTTACATCATAGGTAGACCTCAACTATGGGAGACAAACTGAGAAAAAAAAATCCAGAAAATCACATTGTCTGTTTTTTTTTCATTTTATTTGCATATTATGGTGGAAAATAAGTATTTGGTCAGAAACAAGCAATCAAGATTTCTGGCTCTCACAGACCTGTAACTTCTTCTTTAAGAGTCTCCTCTTTCCTCCACTCATTACCTGTAGTAATGGCACCTGTTTAAACTTGTTATCAGTATAAAAAGACACCTGTGCACACCCTCAAACAGTCTGACTCCAAACTCCACTATGGTGAAGACCAAAGAGCTGTCAAAGGACACCAGAAACAAAATTGTAGCCCTGCACCAGGCTGGGAAGACTGAATCTGCAATAGCCAACCAGCTTGGAGTGAAGAAATCAACTGTGGGAGCAATAATTAGAAAATGGAAGACATACAAGACCACTGATAATCTCCCTCGATCTGGTGCTCCACGCAAAATCCCACCCCGTGGGGTCAGAATGATCACAAGAACGGTGAGCAAAAATCCCAGAACCACGCGGGGGGACCTAGTGAATGAACTGCAGAGAGCTGGGACCAATGTAACAAGGCCTACCATAAGTAACACACTATGCCACCATGGACTCAGATCCTGCAGTGCCAGACGTGTCCCACTGCTTAAGCCTGTACATGTCCGGGCCCGTCTGAAGTTTGCTAGAGAGCATTTGGATGATCCAGAGGAGTTTTGGGAGAATGTCCTATGGTCTGATGAAACCAAACTGGAACTGTTTGGTAGAAACACAACTTGTCGTGTTTGGAGGAAAAAGTATACTGAGTTGCATCCATCAAACACCATACCTACTGTAAAGCATGGTGGTGGGAACATCATGCTTTGGGGCTGTTTCTCTGCAAAGGGGCCAGGACGACTGATCCGGGTACATGAAAGAATGAATGGCGCCATGTATCGTGAGATTTTGAGTGCAAACCTCCTTCCATCAGCAAGGGCATTGAAGATGAAACGTGGCTGGGTCTTTCAACATGACAATGATCCAAAGCACACCGCCAGGGCAACGAAGGAGTGGCTTCGTAAGAAGCATTTCAAGGTCCTGGAGTGGCCTAGCCAGTCTCCAGATCTCAACCCTATAGAAAACCTTTGGAGGGAGTTGAAAGTCCGTGTTGCCAAGCGAAAAGCCAAAAACATCACTGCTCTAGAGGAGATCTGCATGGAGGAATGGGCCAACATACCAACAACAGTGTGTGGCAACCTTGTGAAGACTTATAGAAAACGTTTGACCTCTGTCATTGCCAACAAAGGATATATCACAAAGTATTGAGATGAAATTTTGTTTCTGACCAAATACTTATTTTCCACCATAATATGCAAATAAAATGAAAAAAAAAACAGACAATGTGATTTTCTGGATTTTTTTTTCTCAGTTTGTCTCCCATAGTTGAGGTCTACCTATGATGTAAATTACAGACGCCTCTCATCTTTTTAAGTGGTGGAACTTGCACTATTGCTGACTGACTAAATACTTTTTTTCCCCACTGTATATACTAGCTGAAGAGCCCGGCGCTGCCCAGGCATAGTAACTAACTGTGGCTAGTTATAGCAAATTAAAATTATCCTCCATCCCATAGTCCGTGCCCATATACCCATCATACATATCCACCATCCCGTAGGCCCGTGCCCATATACCCATCATACATATCCTCCATCCCATAGTCCCATGCCCATATACCCATCATACATATTCTCCATCCCATAGTCGAGTGCCCATATGCCCATCACACATCCTTCATCTTATAGTCCCATGCCCATATACCCATCATACATATCCTCCACACCATAGTCCCGTGCCCATATACCCATCACACATATCTGCCATCCCATAGTCCCGTGCCCATATACCCGTCATACATATCCTCCATCCCATAGTCCAGTGCCCATATACCCAGCACACATCCTCCATCCCATAGTCCCGTGCCCATATACATATCCGCCATCCCATAGTCCCATGCCCATATACCCATCACACATCCTCCATCCCATAGTCCCATGCCCATATACCCATCACACATCCTCCATCCCATAGTCCCATGCCCATATACCCATCATACATATTCGCCATCCCATAGTCGAGTGCCCATATGCCCATCACACATCCTTCATCTTATAGTCCCATGCCCATATACCCATCATACATGTCCTCCATCCCATAGTCCCGTGCCCACATACCCATCACACATATCTGCCATCCCATAGTCCCGTGCCCATATACCCGTCATACATATCCTCCATCCCATAGTCCAGTGCCCATATACCCATCACACATCCTCCATCCCATAGTCCCGTGCCCATATACATATCCGCCATCCCATAGTCCCATGCCCATATACCCATCACATCCTCCATCCCATAGTCCCATGCCCATATACCCATCACACATCCTCCATCCCATAGTCCCATGCCAATATACCCATCATACATATTCGCCATCCCATAGTCGAGTGCCCATATACCCATCACACATTCTTCATCTCATAGTCCCGTGCCCATATACCCTTCATACATATCCTCCATCCCATAGTCCAGTGCCCATATACCCATCACACATCCTCCGTGCCATAGTCCCGTGCCCATATACATATCCGCCATCCCATAGTCCCATGCCCATATACCCATCACATATCCCCATCCCATAGTCCCATGCCCATATACCCATCACACATCCTCCATCCCATAGTCCCATGCCTATATACCCATCATACATATTCGCCATCCCATAGTCGAGTGCCCATATACCCTTCACACATCCTCCATCCCATAGTCCCGTGCCCATATACATATCCGCCATCCCATAGTCCCATGCCCATATACCCATCACACATCCTCCATCCCATAGTCCCATGCCCATATACCCATCATACATATTCGCCATCCCATAGTCGAGTGCCCATATACCCATCACACATTCTTCATCTCATAGTCCCGTGCCCATATACCCTTCATACATATCCTCCATCCCATAGTCCAGTGCCCATATACCCATCACACATCCTCCATTCCATAGTCAACCATTATAACATCATAATGAGCGGCGGGGCTCACAACCTATGACATCAGCGTCGCCATGGCAACCATTGTGGCATCATAATGAGGGGCGGGGCTTGATACGCACACATTGTTTCCCCATTATGTAAATAGAGGCATTATGACATCATAATGAGAGGCGGGGCTTGATGCACACACACTTTTTGTAGACAGGGGCAAAATTGTTTGGTGAATTGGAACACGCGGGGTTAAAATTTCACCTCACAACATAGCTTAGGACGCTCTCGGGGTCCAGACGTGTGACTGTGCCAAATTTTGTGGCTGTAGCTGAGACGGTGCGGATGCCAATCCTGGACATACACACACACACACACACATACATACACACACACACACATACATACATACATACATACATACACACACTTGAGCTTTATATATTTATATATAGTACAGATGTTTATATAGTTTGTTGCTGTGTATATAGTGTGGAATCCACACTATAGACACTGGCCCTCTCTACACTATATACACAGCTCCATTCCATATTCCTTACCACAGTATACAGTATATTGTGGAGCTATGTATGCTGTGTATACTTCTGTTCTGTATACATGGTGTAATTCTCAGTATCTGGTCTTATTGTGTGTGTGTGTATATATATAATCACTCCGATAAGTTGTGAAAAAAGTGGAGGACTCTTTATTAGCCCATGTGGCAACGTTTCAGATCCATAACATAACCTTTCTCTGCTGTGGAGCTGAAATGTTGCCACATGGGCTTATAAAGAGTCATGTGCTAATAAAGAGTCCACCCCTCCCCCGCTTGCACTTGCTATGCTTACGTCTTCCCGCTCCTTCTCTGCGACGCCTCATGACTGTGACGTTTCAGGTCAGAGGATGCAGTGACCTCACGTCTGTGCGCCCTCTGTCTGAACAGTCACAGTGCAGAGAGCCAGAAGACGCCAACATTGAGGAGTCCAGAGCAGAGCACCGGCCAGCAAGGAGAGGTGAGGATTTCAGTTTTTTTAATGTTTTGAGCAATATATGGGGCCCATAATATACTGGTGCATCATATAGGGCCCATCACACACTGGAGCATTATATGAAGCATCATATGGGGCGCATTATACTGAAGCATAATATGGGGCCCATTGTATACTGGAGCATCATATAGGACCCATTATATATGGAGCATCATATGGGGCCCTTTATATATGGAGCATCATATGGGCCCATGATATATGGAGCATCATATGGGGGCCGTTATATATGGAACATTATATGGGGCCCATTCTGTTTGGAACAACATATAGTGTCCATCATATACTGTATGGAGCAGCATTATATGGGGCCCATTGTGTTTGGAGTTTGAAGCAATATATGGGGCCCATCATATACTGGAGCATTATAGGACGCCCATCATATTGTGTATGGAACAATATATGGGGCCCATTCTGTATGGAGCAAAGTATGGGGCTCATTATACTCTATGGAGTTTTATACTCCATACTGTAGACTGTGAGCCCTCACTGGCAGGGTCCCCTCTCCTTATGTACTTGTGTGTACCTTGTCTTACACATGTTTATTAAACTTGTCTATGCTTCCCCTTTTCACATGTAAAGCGCCATGGAATAAATGGCGCTATATAAATGTATAATAATAATACGGGGCACATTATACTGTTTGGAGCATTATATGGGGCTCATTATACTACATGTAGCAATATATGGGGATCATTACTCTGTATGGAGCATTATATGGGGCTCATTATTCTGTATGGAGCAATATATGGGGCTCATTATTCAGTATGGAGCAATACATGGGGCTCATTATACTGTATGTGTTAGGAACAGCGGAACGCACTAAATAAAAATAAATAATAAAGTGCATTCACTGCTCGGAGTCCACCGTGCAGTAGGTGTAAACACTGCTACTAAGTAGTGACAGATGAGCAATATGGCGGAAATGCGCACGCGGGTTGAACGTCACCCAAGTGCGCTAAGCAATCTCTGTTTGCTTACTGAGATGTCAGCAGAGGTAAACACAAAAGGCTGAGCCTGTTAGTGTCACAGGTCTCAGGTAAATGCACACACGGTATCTGGTCACAGGAGCAGGACCCAAGACATAGGAGCTGCGTCCGACTAGACCTACCGTGCGTGCGGCGTCGCTATTGCGGATGCCAAAGAGGGCTGCAACTGCCGCTAGTTGACAAAGCAAGGAAGCAGGTGCAATGTCGAACACTAGCACTGTGGATGATGCTGTAGTGGCTTGAGGCTTGCCACACGCTGGCTCTAATCTAAGTCCCTGCACACATTCATAATATCAGAGGGAGGGGATCTTAATGAATCATTCGCAGGTTCATACATCCATCATCATTCACACAGTAGCAACTAGAGACTATACTAGCGCATGGCCGAACGGTCATGTGTACTTTTTATAGCTGGGACCTTCTGGAAGCTTCCAGATTTCCGAGATGCACCAATGAGATCTGGTTCAGGACCTGAGCACATGATTCCCAATCTCCAATGGGAGATTGTCTCGTGAGCATGCCCAGTAGGAGAACAGAGGGACTTAGTCTCTGGAGCGATCTGCTGCAAAGTAATCTCCTCTGCGGTAGATAGACAGCAGCAGACCGCAGAATGTGAGGCTTTGGATTCCTGCAGAGCAGATGCAGAAACCTGACGCCTAACAGTATGGAGCACTATGTGGTACCCTTAATACTGTATGGAGCATTATATGGGGCTTATTATTTTGTATGGAGCAATATATTGGGCTCATTATTCTGTATGGAGCAATATATGGGGTTCATTATACTGTATGGAGCACTATGTGGTACCCATAATACTGTATGGAGCAATATATGGGGCTCATTATACTGTATGGAGCAATACATGGGGCATGTTATTCTGTATGGAGCGCTATGTGGTGCCCATAATACTGTATGGAGGACTATGTGGTGCCCATAATACTGTATGGAGGACTATATTGTCTGATTTATGACCTATTGTAGAATGTACAATAGTTATCACTCATATAAAGTAAGAAGTGAAATCTTTAGCATTGTATACCTATGTTTCTCTGCTGTATCTCTGCATTATGATTTGTGGTATGTATTAAAAGGGCCAACTGAGAATTGCACGTGGGGCCCACAAAAACCTGGAGCCGGTCCTGTATGCACTCCACAGTACCACTTCTCCTGTCCTGTTGTCGAAGAGGCGACATTAGACTTTGGAAGGGTCAATATTGGTTTAGTATTTTCAATATTCCTATGGCCAAATAAACATAAAATATTGGAAAAGCGGTTTAATTGGATTATCCCAAGTAATCCCCTCTCCTCTGGATATCCAACTGCTGGAATCCCTATGATCCGGAAAATTGGAGCACTGTAGAGCACAATGTAAATGCTGCTGTGGTCGATCATACTCACCGTGGCACCATTCACATGTGGTTATTCAAATATCCCCTTTTAGAAGAGTGAGGGGCATGACAAAGTAAAGTAAAATTCACTGATCGGGGTGAGGAGTGTTATAGTTTGTGGGCTGGTGGGGTTTCTGTGGCAGGGCTGCTTTTTTGTCACAGTCTGGCACTGTGAAGGAAAGAGAGATATTGTAATCTGTGCCTTCCTGCAGCCGGCGTGACATCTGTCAGTGCAGTGCATGATACTGACCGCTTATGTCAGTCTCTATCTGAGGCACAATGAGATTTATGGCAGCTGCTTTAAAGTCTTTTACAGATCCGTGATGATCGGGCGATTTGGCCTGACAGACACCGATTTGTTAAAAGTTCAAGCAGCCGCTATAAATCTAGTGGCTCAGATAGCAAAACGGATACAAAAAAAGAAACCATCCAAGACTTGTCAGGAGGGGAGCAGCGTCCTGCCCCCTCATCACTGCACAGACACCTCCCGGGTGCAGGCAGCAGCCTGAGCTCCTAATTACAGCACCATCGTGTACACTGTCTTGCTCCTCTCTGGCCAGAAGAATCCGAAGCCCTGCGCTGTGACATCTCTCCTGTAGACACACAGGGTGCAACGTGGGCGCATGTCTGCAGTATGCTGGAAGCAGTTTACAGGTGCTGTGCCGGCATCAATGGGCAAAATTTGCCACAGTGTTGTGCGCAACATAGTTTGTCCTTTTTCATGTTCTGTGAAAGCTGGAAGGTACAGTATGCGTACTTGCAACCTCCCATTCTGAGGAGATTTCCCAGACTAATGGAAGAGTTGTGAAATCTCCTAGTTGCCACTAAACTCTCCTTGTTGTTTTCTGTGTGTGGTGCCTAGGTGCTGCAATGTCACACTAAAAATCTATCAACAGTCACAGATAAATCCACCAAATGCATTCTCAAATAACAATCACCAACCTACAACCTCCAGTCATGCAGCAAAAGCTATCTGACAATGAGTACTTTCCAGGATCCAGCATATAAAGGAGATGGGAGTGGCTAAGGCCGGAGTCACACTACAGCGAGATACTGCCGAGTCTCGCAGGTTAAAGCCAAGCTCTGGCACCGGCACTCCGGAGCGGAGCGTGCAGCTCCATGCATTGCTGTGCGGCTGCACGCTCCGCTCCAGAGTGCCGGCGCCAGAGCTTGGTTTTAACCTGCGAGACTCGGCCGTATCTCGCTGTGTGTGATCCCGGCCTAACAGTGAACAGCGGAGAACCTTAAGGCAGGGAAGCTTCCAGGAGATTTCAACTGAGCAGATTAACCCCTGCACTGTTAAAAGAAACTTGCACCATTTAATATGAAGTTGAAATGCTTTTTATCAGTGCAGGAGTAGGAGAAATCAGAAGCTGCTGTCTTCTGGCTCCTCATTGTCACGATAAACCCATGACATCAACAGGTACCAAAGAAAAACTACTAGCTGATTAGTAGCCTTAGGCCAGGTTAATATTGCGCTAGAGCAGTCCGTTCAACACATGCGTTAAATGGACTGCACTAACGCTACTCTGTTTTCTGATCGCGTTATGCGATCACGCTAGTGCAGATGCTTCATCTGCGCTAGCAGTGACGGACCCTCGGACGCTGCAGGCCGCGTCTGAGGGTTCGTCACAGAATGACGGTACATCGCTAATGCATGCCGATTATGACATGCGTTAGCAATGCGCTCGTCTATAGCAGTCTATGGGTGCCTTAATGCATTCGTTACATAGCGTTAATGCCGCTATGTAATGGATGCATTAAACGCAGCCCCCGAACGTGATATGAACCCAGCCTTAGGGACTGCAGAGGTAGTCAAGGTTTGATTAAGGTTTGGAGATAGGTCTCAAAATTTAAAGAAGTATTATTTCTTATGTGGCTACTGTCTGCTGGACATGCTTTGAAATCAACAAGATCTAAAGAAAATGATTGTGTGTAAGAACAGTCAGTATTGAAACCACAATTAGTACAATACACAGGTCAGATTTTTCGCCTGCCAATTATCATTCTCTTTCTGCAATAATCAGATGCTTTGGGTCAAAAGAAATGTATAATAAAATACAGCTTTAATTTTATTCCTTAAAAATTACCTGCATTCATTGTGTTCCAACTACCTTTGAAAACCAAAAATATGGCTGATTGTTGAACACAATGAACAGAACAGAAGCGCTTGCAAGTCCTGCCAGTCCAGGCACTAGCTCCACGCTGACTCACCACTGTTATGAGTCTGTAATTTAGAATGCTGCTATAAATTAAGTAGAGATCAGGCACAAAGACATGAGATTAGTCTGTTCTCCTTTACTTGTTAGCATTGCTAGCAGGTGCTGATGTGTACATGTGTGAACAGGTTACTGTGATCCAACACACAGACACAGGCAAAGTGGGAATAAGAAGCAAAGTTACATATATTTCTGGCACAAAAGTGAAGGGGAAAAATGTGGAAACTGTCAGTTATTTGGGTGCAGGAAAACAAGTTACACAATATCAGCAGTAATGGGGATAACAACAATTTAACAGTTATTATTCACTATTCTATATAACTATCTATCAGTGCTAGCTGCACTTTAACGTCCTCCTGCTTTTAGCCTGCACATGCAGTGCTAACAATGGTAGGCCCATGACAGTAAAAAGTCTTTCAAATAGTTTCAGTAGTTATACTGGCAGTCTCTAGTAACCTGCCACATAACACTTTATAGATACTTCTCACACTGGATGGCCCTTGTCCCTTCCTCTATGCGGCCCCTTCTCACACCTGACACAGTGCGTCTACTCTGAAAGTAATGACCTGATTCACTCACTCCTCGTCACCACAGCAGGCACCCAGCCCCTCTCGATGGCCCAAGATCGACCTTTGATTCTTGACCTGCGGCTGGACATCTGGTCTTGACTGGTGTAGTTTGGTGCTCTGGGTCTTTACCGGCATAGTCTTGGCTCAGGGTCTTGACTTCGATGCTTGACCTACGATGTCCTGCTGGTCTCTTCCGCTCTGCCTCTCCTTTCCACTGCTCACACGTCCTCAATCTCTCAGCGATTGGCACCAACTGCTCTCGTTCCTTGCCACTCCGCCTTTTTATATTTTTTAACTGCACTACAGCTACCACCTGAACCAGTGCTTCATTCAACTTCATCTCTTCAGAAACACTTTCTCCATCTTCTGGTTCTACTTTACTTGGCTTGGACAACAGATGGCAACATTTGATCACAAGTGTCGTAAAACTCCGATGAAACACACCTTCAACTCCCCACTCCATTACACATGAATGGTAAAGAATAGTTACCAGCTCATCCCTGTGGAGGCTATTGTAACATTCTCAGCACAGAGAAAGCCATTCCTGCCCTGTGTGTACATACAGTGCTGTATACAGGTGAAGTGTGCACTGGTATGGACTCTGCCCACAACAAGCTTTCCCTGCAAATTCTGAGAAATGTCACCACGTAATGCAGCATGACACAGCACTGATTGCAGCTCATACATGTGATTGCTGAAGCCCACTAAGAAATACCCTATGGAACAACATGTGCAAACAGTGTAATGCCTTGGGTGGAGTTTATTTTAATTAAGGACTATAGTTTGTATATGGTTCTTGTTTGCCAAAGTTTTGGATGTATTAAGTTTAGATTATCCTTGCCATTACCAAGCCCCAAATCGCCGTGTCACTGGAGGAAGTACAAAGGATCGTTAAGGGTGCCCTCTATCCCATTTATTTAAGGGTTCCATCAGGAGCAGCACAAGGGACAGAATTAGGTAATGATTCATTTGAATCATGTAAGACTGTGGAAATTTATTAGAAAGGGAACAGAGCTCCAACCTGTAGCAGTGAACATGGTGTAGTAAGAGCTTTATGAATATTTACATTCTAGAACATTTTAATTGTCATAGGTACAATTTCAAGCTCTTCAGGTAGAAACTTGGATGCACAACTTGCAATCCAATGGCCACATGCAGCCATCGATGCTATTTGTGGCCCTCAACCATATGGTCAGAAAAATTCTTGACTAAGGCTGGTTTCACACTAGCGTTTTATCGCGCAGCGCATCGTGCGCTATCGGTCGCACACGCAATGGTCCCCTAGCTTTAAAATGGCGGGCACAGTGTCTAGCGATTGCACTCGTGCCTCAGTGTTTTAGTGCGCTGCTCATTTTCCAGGTATGCGACCAGACACGCCGGACGCTACATGTTGCATTTTTTGTTCCGCCCAACGTCGCTAAAAAATAACATGCGCTATCAGCTCACGCAACACGCAAAAAAATAGTATCATAGCCTATGGTGTCGCTGATGCGCGCTGTGAAGTGCGCACATCAGCGCTTTTTGAGCACGCGCGATTTCAGAGTAAACAATGTCTAGGCACTTGTTTAATCCACCCCCTAAACAAGCAGCATTGTTTTGGAGGAGGGTACATAAAATAAGGTGTCTCCAGTGCCAGATCATTACTCTCCTGACTGACTGCCAGAGATAAGAAGCCAAGACAGAATACACCCACCCAGTCAGAGACAATCCACTACTTTGGAGAACACAGCAGCTATAATGTGAGTATTCTGTAATCAATTTATGGGAGCCTGTCTTTTAAAATATATTATGTACTAATGTATTTTTTTTCCAGCATGTCTTCTGGATCCCGATACAGTCCTTCCCAGCAAGAACTGGCAGAAGCAAAGCTTGAGGTGAGGATTTTGCTGCCTTTTTGTATGTATACCTGCCTTTACAAATGGGTAATAATTTCTGTTCTTTTACAGACCTCAGCATCGGACCAGGCAAGTGAGCCGGAACAGCGGGAGCAGCGTAGCCATTTACCGGCGGCGAGGAGATGCAATGTAAGTATCCAGTCTTTCAAGTTCCCTTTTTTTTACATTATTTTTTCTATTCCTGTTTTTTGTCCTGTTTTTCATCCTCTATATCTTTCTTCTTTTATTTTTTTTTCTATATCATTCTCCACAATTTCCAAGATTCTAAATTTATTTATTTTATAGGTTCCACAATGGGATGAAGACATCTTTATCGACAACGAGCACCTGATCAGCCTTGTCCAGGAACGTGTCCTTTTGTGGGACAGCCGTGATCAGCAGTACAAGGACACTGTGGTGAGCCGACAGCTCTGGAATGAGGTGGCCGCAGCGTTTATGGAGGGATGGGACAGCGCCTCTGCAGCTTCAAAAAAGGCGTTTAGTAAGTATTTCCCTGTTGTGAGATGCCGCATTGATGCTTGGTCCTGATGATACTGTTTTTTTTCCTGATAGATAGATTCTATCAGGGACCATAACAGTGTCCTCAGGATCAACAGTGAATGCAGTGTGTATTGTAAAGCTGTATTGATCATGCTTGCACTCTTACTGCTGATGATACTTGTGTGTTTACTGCAAGATATATTCTTGCAGTAAACACACAAGTGTCCTCAGGTCCAACAGTGAATGTAGTGTGTATTGTAATGCTGTATTGATCATGCTTGCACTCTTGCTCCTGAAGGTACTGGTGTGTTTGTTGCAAGATATATTCTTGCATCAAACACACCAGTGCTCTCTGAATCAACTGTGACTGCTTTGTGTATTGGACTGCTGTATTGATTCTGTTTTCACTCTTGCTCCTGAAGGTACTGGTGTGTTTGTTGCAAGATATATTCTTGCATCAAACACACCAGTGTCCTCTGGATCAACAGTGATTGCTTTGTGTATTGGACTGCTGTATTGATTCTGTTTTCACTCTTGCTCCTGAAGGTACTGGTGTGTTTGTTGCAAGATATATTCTTGCAGTAAACACCCCAGTGTCCTCAGGTTCAACAGTGAATGCAGTGTGTATTGAATTCTTTTGGGATGCCACATTGACTATTTGACAAGGTCACAGGTGTGTGTTATGATACTGTACAGAGTTTGCCATCAGTGCATTGTATATTGTTTTTTTTAAATATTTTCAACAGTGAACAAAATCCGCACATGCTGGCGCTCGATGAAGGACGGCTTCAACACTGATATTTGTGCTGAGGGACAGGTTTGCAGTGGTTCAGCGGCAACGACCAGAGCAAAGTACCGCTATCATCACGCGTTGGAATTCCTATGACCGGTCCTTGCCACCAGAGCGTAAGTATAATTTTTTTTTTTAGGTTTTAATTGAACATAATCATTGATTTTATATTCCACAGCTGATGCTTCTTGTTAATGCATGATACTAATGTTTTGCTTTTCTTTCCACAGCACCTGGAGAAGCACCCTGCAACCTGTCCCTGGAGCGGTCCTTCATCGATTGACCTCGGACCCGTCCCAGCCATCCGACAGCCAGGAAGCAACTTGCAGGTCTGCAACACAGACAGTTGGTGACCAGGAAGCTGGTCAATCAGGTGTTCCCCTGTCCCAGGTCTCTGCCACTGGTTATGCGGGCACTACCCGTCAGCGGCAGAGGGCCTCGTACAGGCCTGTCTTGCCCGAGTTCATGCACTTGAGCGAGGCCTTTCATGCCAGCCTCAAGTCGCTGTCCAAAACAGTGGAAAGTGTTTTTTCACTAATGGAACATGGTTTTAACCACATGGAACACCTCTTCCACTATTCCAACCAGCGCCTTGACCGGCTGGAGGCCGACCTCAACAGACCAGCGCACCATTTCTTTAGTAAAATTGAACGGGGCATGGCGGATCACCTTAGTCCTGAGCAACAGCTGAATGTGTTACACGCCTGCAACACTGCTTACTTACAGTTTATGCAGCAGAATCAGAACATGCAGCAGTCAGTGTTGTCATTCCCACCTGTGCCACCACTGACTCGCTTCACCACAGTACCGACTTCTGCTGCATACCACTGTATGGCCACCTGCATTCCTAGCCAAGCCGGACACCACTATACAACACCAATGCCAAGTGCTGCTGGACACTCCACCCCCACCACCACCATGGCAAGCGTTGCTCCTGTCTGGAGCACCAGTACTGCCACTGTTATGCAATCTTGGCGCATCACCAACGCAAAAGCAGATTGGGCGACCGCCACCTGTTCTCCTGTTCGGAACACTGACCCAATATCTCCAGCTACGAGCACCGCCACCACTCAGCAGCAGTATGGGAGCACCACCACTCCGCATCATTCCGGGAGCACCGCCACCACTTATCAGAGGAGCACTGCCACCACTTCGTCTCATAGGAGCACCGCCACCACTCCTCATCAGAGGAGAACCGCCACCACTTCACTTCATAGGAGCACCGCCACCACTCCTCATCAGAGGAGCACCACCACCACTTCGCCTCATAGGAGCACCGCCACTACTTCTCCCACAAGAAGCAACGAGAACACTTCTCCTCGTAGGAGCACCGCCACCACTTCTCCCACAAGAAGCACCGGCAACACATACTCTCCTTCAAGGAGCACCACCAGCGCCACCACCGAGCAGCAGAGGGGAGACCCACATTCAATATTTTTTTCATTCCGGGCATGGTGCAACATCTCTAGGCGGTCAACCAATGTAAGGCGGTCACACAGTGGTAGTCGGTCCAGGCAGTTGGCTCCTGCCCCAAAGAAGACCAAGAAACAAAATACTTTGTCAGTCCCCCCTCTCCTTACAATGTTTCTCAACATGACTCCATTTCCATCCCTGAGCTCCCTTCTCCAAGTACTTTAGTCGCCCCTTCACCTAGAACCCCTTCCTCAATTTCCAGCCATTCCTCGTCTCTCGACACCCACAAAGTAGCCCACTCTTCCCCCAAAAGTCCTTCAAAAGAAAAATAATTTTTTTCCTTAAAAAATGTTTAATTTTTTTGCTCAAAAAAAGGTTTGTTCAATGTGTCTTTTGCTGCCTACACACACTGCCCCGTACACACACTGCGCCGTACATTTTGCGTATTTGTCACCACATTGCTCCATCACTGACATGTTTCGCGTGTCAATCTTGGAGATATGTGTAGTCAAAAACACAAAATCTATATGACTTGTATTTTCCCGAACAGTCTCTTCAGTCAGGTAATATAGCACAGACTGAATAGAGGATGGTGTTAAATGCAATGCCTATCTATTGTTACCTTGCCTCGTATGATACACAGTTATTTGACTATGGTGTGTTTTAACATCATTGAACTGTTTGGGATACAATCCAAGGTGGTTCTAGATAGACCTTGTAATTGACCTCATCCTCTATTCAGTGTGTGTTGATAAAATGAGGAGATGATGGGGAAAATACACGCCCTATGTACAATACCCTGCCCTTGTATCATAACTATCACACCTGGGCAGGTGAATACACATGAGTTTTAACCTGCAGCATCGCTTCAGTCTACATATATTTCTATCAGACTGTAGCGATGCTGCAGTTTACCTCTTATGTGTATTCTCCTGCCAATGAGTGATAACCTTCTGAATTCGGGATGCGTTACTTTTGGCGTCCTCACTTCAGCATGACACCAGGCCTGGGTATTGTATTAGTTGTATAAACTTTATTATGTCTATGGTCTGCGTTCATACTGGCCACAGTGATGATAATACAAATAATATTAATAGTCACAGCTAGAGTTGAGTGACTTTGGTCGGATCGGGTTTCCTGAAACCCGAATGAAACACAATTTGAGTCGGATGAAACTGGTCCGACTAGGGCAAAAAAAGTCGGAGTTTCATTCGAACCCCGACCCCAATGCAAGTCAATGGGGAATAAAAGTCGGCATTGAGTGGATGAATGTCATCCACTCAATGCCGACTTTTATTTCCCATTGACTTGCATTGGGGTCGGGTTTCGGACGAAACTCCGACTTTTTTTTGCCCTAGTCGGACCAGTTTCATCCGACTCAAATTTTGTTTCATTCGGGTTTCACGAAACCCGATCAGTCGCTCAACTCTAGTTACAGCGTTAGTTCTCATAAATAGTTAGGGATGCTACTGCATTCCCAAATCAATATTTTTAACATCATGCCAGGTGACACAAAAATTAGTTGTATTATCTCCACCGTTGCATCAAATTGAACTCAAAGTGTAGAGATAATAAAGATCATACAATTTGTGTGTATGTATAGTCACCTGGTCTTGAGTACTAGTAAATTCAGGATTCACAAAACCCAGCATCATGAATTCACTGGTACACCAGGCCTGTTTATTATTGTATTGAAGAGTAAAAAGACAGAGTGCACTCGGTACAGGTATCAACACAGGTTTTTTATTAACATACACAAAAAAGTAAACTTTGTTACACCATTTGCTCTTGCTAGGCCACCCATCCTACATCTGAGTTGAAGTAGGCCGCAAATTGGTCCCTCATTTGGCTAACTTCAACGGATGACCAGAGAGGGTGCTGAGTGAATTCAGGCAAGGGGTTAGGAGCGGCATCATCAAGTTCAAAGTTCGGGTGCTCTCTAAGGCTGGTTTCACATTTGCGTTTTTTTGCGCTGGAAAAAAACGCATATGTGCGCATGCGTTTTTTCCCCTATATTTAACATGGGTGCGCATACCTGCGCGCTGGTAAGTGCACGTATGCGATTTTCATGCGCTGCGTTTTTTTGGGGTGTGTGTTTGTATTTTCCAGACGCAGCATGTTGCATTTTTTGGCCCTGCAAAAAAGCGCATGCGCACGTATGCGCACGTTTTGCGCTAAAAATGGCCATTATAGCCTATGGATGCGCATATGTGCGCACTGGCATGCTCATGTATGCGTTTTTTTGCACATGCGTTTTTTTTTGTTAACCATGGAATTTAGGGGTTTGGGTTAGAGTTAGGGTTAGTTAAGGGGGTTTAGGGTTAGGGTTAGGGTCAGGGTCAGGGTTAGGGTTGGGGTTAGGGTCAGGGTTAGGGTTAAGTATGGTTTGGTTAAGGGTTAGGGTCAGGGTTAGGGTTAGGGTTAGGGTTAAGGTTAGTTAGGGTTTGGGTTAGGGTTAAGTATGGTTTGGTTAAGGGTTAGGG
Source organism: Dendrobates tinctorius (assembly GCF_039654945.1). Lineage (NCBI taxonomy): Eukaryota > Metazoa > Chordata > Amphibia > Anura > Dendrobatidae > Dendrobates > Dendrobates tinctorius. Next base: position 6,297,790 of record NW_027361708.1, read on the forward strand.
TCAGGGTTAGGGTTAGGGTCAGGGTTAGGGTTAAGTATGGTTTGGTTAAGGGTTAGGGTCAGGGTTAGGGTTAGGGTTAGGGTTAGGGTTAAGGTTAGTTAGGGTTTGGGTTAGGGTTAAGTATGGTTTGGTTAAGGGTTAGGGTCAGGGTTAGGGTTAGGGTCAGGGTTAGGGTTAAGTATGGTTTGGTTAAGGGTTAGGGTCAGGGTTAGGGTTAGGGTTAGGGTTAAGGTTAGTTAGGGTTTGGGTTAGGGTTAAGTATGGTTTGGTTAAGGGTTAGGGTCAGGGTTAGGGTTAGGGTCAGGGTTAGGGTTAAGTATGGTTTGGTTAAGGGTTAGGGTCAGGGTTAGGGTTAGGGTTAAGGTTAGTTAGGGTTTGGGTTAGGGTTAAGTATGGTTTGGTTAAGGGTTAGGGTCAGGGTTAGGGTTAGGGTTAAGGTTAGTTAGGGTTTGGGTTAGGGTTAAGTATGGTTTGGTTAAGGGTTAGGGTCAGGGTTAGGGTTAGGGTCAGGGTTAGGTTTAAGTATGGTTTGGTTAAGGGTTAGGGTCAGGGTTAGGGTTAGGGTTAGGGTTAAGGTTAGTTAGGGTTTGGGTTAGGGTTAAGTATGGTTTGGTTAAGGGTTAGGGTCAGGATTAGGGTTAGGGTTAGGGTCAGGGTTAGGGTTAGGGTTAGGGTCAGGGTTAGGGTTAGTAAAGTCATGGTTTGGGTTAGTGTGAGGGGCCACCTAATGTTGGAAAAAAACGCAAACGCGGTAAAAACGCACTAAAAACGCATACAAACGCATAAAAATGCTGCGTTTTTTTCATGCATGCTCATAAAAATGCTTGAAAAAAACGCAGCAGTTGTATGCTTTTGTATGCGTTTTTTCAATGCGTTTTTTTGCGGGAAAAACGCGCTGCAAAAAAAAAGCAAGTGTGAAACTAGCCTAACCATGACAAAATTATGTAGAACCACACAGGCCTTCACCACCTCATCCACTGTTTTAAGTTTCAGATTAATGGCTGTGCTGAGAATGCGCCATCTGGAGACAAGTATACCAAATGCACACTCCACAGTTCTTCTGGCCCTGGTCAGCCTGTAATTAAAAATTCTTTTGGTGTGGTCCAAGTCCCTGGTTTTGAGCAGGTTTGAGCAGGTTTTGGCACATCTGAAATGCCTCATCCTCAACCATTACAAAGGGCTGTGGCGGACCTTTGGTGTTAGGAAGAGGCCGTGACATGGGGAAATTGAACTGGTTGCCATACAACCTCCGGCCCATGTCAGAGTTCTTAAAAGCCTGGGAGTCATTCCCATGGCCAAATGCCCCAATGTCCTCTGCAACAAACTTACAGTCTGCATCAGAAATGTCCATGAGTACTGTAGAGCAGGGTTCCCCAACTCCAGTCCTCAAGGCCCACCAACAGGTCATGTTTTCAGGATTTCCTTAGTATTGCTCAGGTAATAATTGCATCACCTGTGCAATACAAAGGAAATCCTGAAAACATGACCTGTTGGTGGGCCTTGAGGACTGGAGTTGGGGAACCCTGCTGTAGAGAAGTATTTTTTGTAGTTATAGTACTCTGATCCAGTTCTTTTTAGTTTTATAATCCGGACGTGTTTCCCATCCACCTCACCCAAAGAGTTTGGGAAATTGCAGACTGTCTAGAATCGTTTCATTCCACTTTTCCAAGGTGGGCAGGGGCAGAAATTTGGGACAGAGAACATCTCACAAAGCCCGGCAGGTGTCTGCAACTAGACAAGGTGGATATTCCAAGCCGGTACTGGAAGTGCAGTGAAGAGAGGGTTTCTCCAGTAGCCAGGAATCTGGGAAACAAAGAAACAACAAAAATTAATGTTTGTATATGGATTTTTACTACACCAAAAAATAATTTTCATCCTGTGATTGTGACTCCATGCGCATAAAAAATGCAAACGCATTGAAAAACGCATGAAAACGCACATAAACGCAGTGTTTTTTTGTCGTAAAGCGCACGATGATGCGACTAAAAATCGTAGCGTTTACTAGCGTTTGTAAGCGTTTTTGACATGCGTATCATGTGCGCTCGAAGCGCTGCGCTAAAAGGCGCAAGTGTGAAACTAATCTAATAGGTTAACTATAGGTAAGCAGTCACACACGGAAGATTAGTGGCCTGTAGTTGAGGAGCAGGGACTGGCAAGCACTAATGTGCACAGTGTAGACATCTCTGATGCCTCTTACATCAGGAGAATGGGGTCTTTCAACCTGTTTGGCACTCTATAAAGTAGTATTTGAATTATACACATGGGCTTCTGTACTTCTGTGTCTGTGGCTCCACTGTAGTTCTGAGTCATTAGGCAGTAAGCTAAAACCCAAGATCTATTGTAGCGAGTCCTGTGCATGCATCATCTATTCCTCTATATGGCTTACTCACAGTTTTTTACAAGGATTTAGAAGAGGATTTTACTGCAAGTCCACATAAAAATTCTACAAATACTCTTTGAATAAACTGTCCAAACACCTGGCTCCTCAGGTGTCTTTTAACACTTCACACTCAACTCTTCCCTCACTGTTCTGAGTCCTTAGGCAGTCACCTTCACCATTACAATTTTATCATACAATTGTATTATACATTCCAGATGTATAAAGCATTATTTTCCTTTGTATTCCTATGCCCATTTTATTATACATGCAATTTCTCTCCAATAAACAGCTCTGGCAAAAATTAAGAGACCACCACATCAAAGCCCTGTCATGGGCAGCCCATTCTCCAGACCTGAACCCTATTGATACCTTCTGGAATGTAATCAAGAGGGTGATGGATAGTCACAAGCCATCAAACAAAGAACTGCTTACATTTTTGCACCAGAAGCAGTGTGAAAGCATGACAAGACGCATGAAAGCTGTTTTTAAAAATCATGGTTATTCCACAAAATATTGATTTCAGAACTCTTCCTGAGTTAAAGCATTAGTATTGATGTTTTTAAATTATTATGAACTTGTGCTCTCTGCATTATTTGAGGTCTGAAAGCACTGGGTTTTTTTGTTTTAATTTTGACCATTTTTCTTTGTCAGAAAAAAATACAAAATTTATTGCTTGGAAATTCAGAGACATTGTCAGGAGTTTATAGACTAAAACAACTAATTAAATTTTACTCAAAAATATACCTATAAAGAGAAAAATCAGAGAAACTCAACATTTGAAAGTGGTCTCTTAATTTTTGCCAGAACTGTATATATTCTCACAGTGCACTCATTATTTCATAGGTCAATATTTTAAGATAATAGAGGCCACCTCTTTTAACTTGCTATGGTGAATTTCTACACACATACAACCATCTGATCGTTCTTTCATTCTCTCTTCAGTGACACTACACTAGCATAGTTGTTCCAAACACAGTTTCTGGTGCTGTAAGTCCGTATATTATTTTTTTCTGCTCAAGTTTGGATCCTTCGTGTCACACACACGCATTCATTCAATGGGTCCAAGATCCATCGCTTTTATTATTTTATTCTTTTTTAATTTTACTACATTGTTATACATTTCATTACATTAATTTCCTCTGTTATTGTGTGACAATTTTGCCTGTGAAGCACTTTGCATCAGGTTTTGAATTATCATCAGCCCAATGACACTGCTGAACACTGCTGAACTTTGAAACCGTCAGATGTCCGGTTTGGCGGGTTTATTTAAACCATACAGCATAAAAGGATAACCATTTCTGTTGGTCACACTAGGTTTCTGTCCTGATGAAGAGGTCTGCGTGGCCTCGAAACACGTTGACTCTGTAAACCTATTCAATAAATCACCCAATATATCCTGTTGGATATAATATGGATTCATCATTGGCAGCACATAAGTGGTACCTCGGTCACATCGTCTTCATACAATTTGGTCCTTTCAAGACTGGTGTCCTTGCAGCAGACGTGTGATAATTATATATGTGAGATACAAGTTGCTTTGTAGCAACCATACTATGTGAGTGCATTCCTTTCCTTCACACCTCATTTTTTCATTTCAGACCCTATTGCGCTGTTTTTCAGTTTTCTTTACTCACTTTTATGCATAACTGGTGCAGTATAGACGTCTTATAATATTTCTCTGCTCAAAAAAATTTGCAGGATTACTATTGCAGGAAAATTTGCCCACCTCAGATGGATTGGTTACAGTGCAGGAGCAATAGAGCGATGCTATTGCTAACCAACCAATCCTGACTATGTTTTTGATGCACAACTGGCGCAGTATAAATGACGTATAATATTTCCCTGCTCAGAACAATTTGCAGGATTAAGAGCACAAAGAATATTATTAGCCGTGAGAACTTGAAGGGCTTTGGTAACAGCAGTATGAATATTGATTATAATTAGCCCTAATAAGGGCAGTTGTTGCAGTTGAAAGAAATACTACAGGTGTCTAATCCTTGCCTATACGCAGCTACAACTCTGTCCCTAGCTCAGCAGTTCACCTCTCCCTCCTCTGCCTGTGGTACACTGTGCCGAGCATGGCATCACGGGTCTTAAATATGTGGCCAGCCAATCACAGTAATCCCACAAGCAAGATGGCTAATGGCTTTACAATGACTGGCAGACAATCCCTGCATGATTATTGGTTGTCTAACAAGCGCCAAAGAGGTGTGAACTCGAGTTTGCACTCAATCATTCAAAAATACTCGCTGAGTAACATCTTGAGAACACTGATGCTCGAGAGAGTAACGAGCAGTGATGAGCATGCTCGCTCCTCACTAGTACCCACCACAGAAATTAAATTCTTTGCCAGGTGGCAAGACCCATATGAAGTCTGGGAAAAATTGGGGAGGTGAACTACATGGTGTATCAGCTTGGAAGAGGAAACACAAGCTATGTCAATTTATTAAAGGCCTGGAACGACCGGGAATGTATGGTTACAGAGCCGACTTCGGTCACGTCTCCTATATTTCCTCTGACACTCACCTAGGAAAAGGCTGTGAATGAGGCAAAGGTTAGCTAAAGTCTCTCAAGACAGGAGTGACAGGAGGCTCGGAAATTAGTGCAGTGGTATACAGACATATTCTCAGAACTGCCCAGTCAGACATCTGTGATCCAACATGACATTGTCACTGCTCCTCAGGTAAGGGTGCAAATTAATCCGTATCATGTGCCAGAGGTCTGGAGGCAAGCCATCTCAGAAGATGTAAAGAAGATGCTCTAGTTGGGAGTCAATGAAAAATCTGGGAGTGAGTGGTCTAGTCCCATTGTACTGATATGAAAGTCGGACAGATCGTTCTATACCAATTTTCGGAAATAGAATGAGGTTTCAAAATTTTACCTTTACCCAATCCTCCACGTGGATGAGCTGACTGAGACTGGGACAGGCCCAGTACTTCACAATGCTTGATCTAACCGGTATCTCCTAGCAGGTGCCTCTGACAGACTCGGCCAAATAAAAGAACACCATCGTTACCCAGGAAGGTCTCCATCATTTTGTAATATTGCCTTTTGGGTTACATGGGGTCCTGGCCACATTTCAGAGGCTGATGATCATAGTGTTAAAACCTCATCAGAAGTATGCATCGGCATACTTAGATGACATCATCTATAGCAGCTACTGGCATACCTACTTGTCCCAGATGCAAGCGGTAGTGGATTCACTCAGAGCTGCAGACTTGACGGCGAACCCAGAAAAATGTGCAATAGGTCTTGAGGAAGCCAGTATTTGGGGTACGTGATTGGCCGTGGGATTATCAAACCCCAAATAAATAAAATCGAAGCAATTCAAAACTGGCCTCTTACTACGAAACAGTTAAGAACATTCCTCAATATCATTGGATATTATAGACAGTTTCTACCTAATTTTGTCTGGAGATAAGCACCCCATACCGATCTCTTAAAGTGACAGAAATCGGTCATGGTCTGGTGGAATCCTTAGATGGAGGACACTTTCCAGTCAATGACGCTTGTGCTGTGTTGACAGCTGTGTTGACAGCCCATTCTTATCAATCCCAAATTTATAAATGTATTTATTGTGCAAAACGGACATCTGTGTGGTAGGGCTAGAAGCGGTTCTGATGCAATAGGTGAACAAAGAAGAATATCTGATCACCTACTTAAGCAAGAAACTTACCCTACCGGAGAAAAATTATAGCTTATTGGAGAAGGATTGCTGGGCCATTAAGTAGGCCTTGGAGTCCCTACGTTGTTATTATTAATTGGAGCAACAGCTCCGGCTGGTAATAGGCCACTCACCCCTGGTCTGGATGAGAAATGCTAATGTGAGGAATGCTCGGGTCACCAGATGGTTCCTGTCCTTGCAAAATTTTAGTATTTCAGTGGAACATTGAGCTGGGAAGCCGACAAGGAATGCTGATGCCCTGTTGCAGCCACCTTGTATGGTGACAGGCGTTCAACCTCACAAGTTTGAACATGGGGGGATATGTGAGACAGTGAGGGGAATCATATGTGAGGGCCATTTTGTATCCCCCAGAATGTGCTTAGATGCATACTGAATTGCTTGAGTGCATTGTAATCACAGTGAAGCCTGTGCCTACCATACAAGATAAAAGTAAGTGTGGACTGGGTCAAGTTACTTGACCAAGTTACTAAATTCACTGACAGAAATGTAGCTGCCTTACAGTTTATATATGTTTGTATATTGGTCACACAGAGTATTAGAGCTCCTATACATTGATTTACTACTAAAGGTGTGCAAGCCCTATTTTTCTTTTTTGTAGAAATATTGAGGGGTATGGCCCCCTCCAGGGCTAAGCACCCTTCCTTTCCCATACAAGGTTTTAATTACAAGCTGTGCGTCATTTTCTTTCACTTCCCCATTCAGATGAGGCTGGTTTGGCAAATAGAGAGGTAGGACATTAGTGATAGGAACCAACCATATTTAGACACCTTAATGAGATTGGGAGGCTTTCCTGCTCTTTCATCAAAAATCCCTATGTACTAAAATGTTTGCCGCAATATTAGAGTTCATGTATCCATTAACTGCAGTGTGCTGATGCATCATGTTGTTAGGCGTCGAGTTTCCCCTACTGCACAGGGGGAATCTCAAGCCATGTTCTCTGCGGTCTCCCATTCCTCTGCGGCTGCAGAGATTCCTGCTCAGCAAAGGTGTCGGTCCAGACTTCTTGCCCAGGCTAATGCTAGGCGTCTGATTGCTCCTTCAGGCTCTGCTGTAACACCATGCTTGAATCAGCAGCAAGCAGACGCTCCAGGGACTAAGTCCTGTATTTTGCCTACTGAGCATGCCGTGGGATGACCTCTCAAAGGAGGTCGGAGGTCACATGCGCAGGTCTCGCTCCTGCTCGGATTGGTCCACCACTGGGAAAGTCCTGGAAGGACGCCGCTATAAAAGAGCCGCATGGCCGCTCAGCCATGCGCTAGTATAGACTCATGCTTATTTGTGTGTATGATGAAGGATGCATGTGTCTGGTGACTGACTCATTAAGATTCCCTCCCTCTGGTTGTGTTTGCGTTAGGGATTCAGAGTTGGAGTCAGTGCCAATGTGTGGCTATGCTCACGCCACTGTGCACCTAGTACTCTGCACACACTAGTGTCTGATAGTGTCGCTCACTGCAGGGCACTATTGTACCACGGCAAGTGGCAGCGACCACCTGTGCAGCGCCTTGCGCAACCTGTGCGCTTATCTGGCCCAACCCTGGGCGATTAGAGGCATTTGCCTGAGCGGCTCTGTGCACACCTGCACGCTTATCTGGGATTATTATCCCGTGCTGGCACCGCTGCAGCGGCACCAAGTGCTAGTGGACTAGAAGGACTCTAATCCCGTGTCCTTGGGACAGAGTCCTATGTCCGTTTTCTAGCGCTCATCTAGCCGAGTCCTGTGGGCTTAACAGGTTTTGGCATTTACTTTGTGCGGCACCGCGGTTCTGTGAAGTAACAGAGCTCGCGTCAGTACACACCGGGTGACGCTAACCCGTGTGTGTTCATTTATTGTCTGCCGTATAACCTCCGCCATTACCGAGCAGCAGTTCTACACCTCTGCACGGTGGACCCCAGGCGGCGAACGCATCTCATTGTCATTTTTATTATTTGGTGCGTTCCGCCAGCCTAACACATGTATGTATATGTTTGTATATTGTCCACACGGTGTATTTGTGCACCTGTACATTAATTTAATTCTAAAGATATGCAGGCCTAAATCTTTACATGTTTATTTTTTGCTTTTTAGATTTTTTGCTTAATTGTGAAGTGAATCTTTCATTTATGCAATAATCTGCTAGATGACAACTCTTCTTTAAAACAAACTGTAACTTTTATAGTATATTTCTTTGAGGACCGAGTCTCAGCAGCTTTGTTTGAATCAAGCTTATTCCAGGCCCCACATCCATATGAACACATCTATGACCAATATATTCTTTACTTCAGTACATCATCAGCTGTAAGAATGAATAATTTAATGTGTCAATGGACTCAAAGTACATTTTCAGCAGAGTTCCTCTCTCCTATTAGATTTGATTTTAGCATGTAGAATCACAAAAAGACAACTCCGTAATCAACTGTTAAGGCTCATACCCATCACCATAAAAAGAAAGTGGTCTGATATCTGTCCAGAAAAGTGGAACGAGTGTCATCTGATTTTCATGCTTGTACCATGCGATTTTTATTAACTAACATCCGAATGACACCCGATTTACATGCGAATGCGATTTTAACATGAGCTTTTACATACAGTAATTCTCTATGTCATTTAAATACAGTATTCCAAGGAAATATTCTTCCCTATAAACATTTGTGCTCAAATGTTTACATACCCAGGCAGAATTTTTGCTTTCTTAGCCTTTTTTTCAGATAATATAAATGATAAAACCAAAGCTTTTTCTCCACTCATGGTTAGTGATTGGCTGAAGCCATTTATTGTCAAACTACTATGTTTTCTCTTTTTAAAGTATAATGACAACCCAAAACACCCAAATGACCCTGATCAAAAGTTCACATACCCCATTTCTTAATACCGTGTATTGTCCCCTATAACATCAATGACAGCTTGAAGTCTTTTGTGGTAGTTGTGGATGAGATTCTTTATTTTCTCCGATGGTAAAGCTAAGAGAATAAAAAGGGAAAACACAGTAGTTTGACAGAAAATGGCTTCACCCAACCACTAACCATGAATGGAGAAAAAGGTTTGATGTTATCATTCATATTCTCTGAGAAAAGGCCAAGAAAGCAAAAATTCTGCTGGGGAATGTAAACTTTTGAGCACAACTGTGTATATATAGAAACACTTCTTGTGGTAAATCATCTGCTGGTTTATCATAGCACAACACAAACCGTGGCTGGGTTGAGCAAAGTAAATGTGACTTTTCTGATCTAAAATAAAACAAAGCTAAAGTCCAATAGAGTCCTTTTTCGTGAAAGATTCAGCCGCAGGGAACACTCAAAGTCTTCAGCTTTCCCTGGAGCTACCGTCTGGAGACTTTCCTCTCCAATCACACAAAAGAGGTTGTTTTCCTGAGCATGTTCGGGTGATCGAGTATTTTGGCGTGCTCGGAGATTTAGTGTTTATCGACACAGCTGCATGATTTGCGGCTGCTAGACAGGCTGAATATATGTGTGGAATTCATAACAAACAGGCAATCCCCACATGTATTCAGCCTGTCTAGCAGCTGCGTCGACAAACACTAAATCTCTGAGCACACCAAAATACTCAGAGATCACCCGAGCATGCTTGGGAAAACCCGAGCAACGAGTATACTCGCTCATCACTACTTAGTAGGTAATATTTCAGTGTATCCATGGCCTATTTTATGGCTAAGCAATTCTCCACAATGGCATCATTTTTCTCGCAGGCACAAAGTTTCAGGCTCAGATACAGGATGGGATACTCTTCCCCATTTATTTCCAGAGATAGCACGGCTTCCAACCTGACTTCTGAAGCATCTGTCTGGACCACAGATTCTTGAGTAAAGTCAAGACTGACCAGAACAGTATATTTACACAACGCCTGCTTCAGCTCTTGAAATGCAATCTCTGTGTCAGCAGTTCATTATACCATCTTCGACTTAGTGATCTTAAGGAGATCCATTAATGATGCGGCCATTGTGGTGAAGCTTGGGATAAACGCTGGTAATACCCCACAATTCTAAGAAACGCCCTCACTTCCTTCTTGGAAAGCAGATGTGGCCACTTCTGAATCGTCTCATTCTTAATTAACTGCATCTTGAATTTGCCTCTCCCTATGACGTAGCCTAAGTACTTGGCCTCTTTCTTCCCTATGGCACACTTTTTACGGATCTATGGTGAACCCAGCTTTTCACAAGGCATCCAGAATCGCCTGTATCTTTGGTCAGTGACTACTCCAGTCAGGGCTGAAGACCACAATGTCATCAAGGAAGGTTTGCTGCATACTTCTTATGTGGAGCCAAGATCCAATCCATAGCCCTCTGAAAGGTAACTGGGGCCCCCTGCAGTCCGAAGGGCATTCTGGTGTTTTGGAAACACCCATTAGGTATCAAGAAGGTCATCTTCTCCTTGGCAGTCTGGGACATGGGGATCTGCCAGTAGCCCTTCATCAGATCAAGGGTTGCAATGTACCTCTCGGGTCCAAGTCTTTAAATGAGTTAGTCCATGCTGGGCATCGGATATACATCAAAACTGGACACCTTGTTCAGCTAGCAGTAGTCATTACGAAAAAAGCCACTCACCATCGGGCTTCGACACGAGGACAATGGGACTGGACCATCCACTTTTTGACTTCTCTATCATTCCAAGGTCTAGCATTCTCTTAAACTCATTTAATATTTCCCATCATGCTACGGGAATTCTATAGGGCTTGAGGTTCACCCTTTCATGCAGTTTTGTCAACACATGATGCTCCACCACCTGTGTATGCCCTGGCAACTCCGAAAATAGGCCACGGTTCCAGTGCAGTAGTTCCCGACACTGGTGCTTCTGGGTCAGAGCTAGAGTCTCTGCATTTGTGACTTTCTCCACATTGGCTTCGGGACGGGCTCCCAGGGAAGGAGCTTCCAGTGATTCCCGATCTCACCATGGCTTCAGCAAGCTCACATGATATACTTGGTATACATGATATACTTCCTTCCACCTGGCTGGTGTACCTTGTAATTCACCTCACCCAGTTTTTCCACCACCTCATATGAGCCTTGCCACTTGTTCTCCACCGTGGAGATAAGCACTTTCATGTGGTCCCCGAGCTGAAACTGCTTCAGCCTTACTGATCAGTTATATACCCTTGCCTGTGCCTCCTGTGCCTGGAGAAGATGCTCCTTCATTATAGGTATTACTTTTGCCATCTTCTCCTGCAACTGGTCGACATGCTCTATGATGCACCACTAACTCACCTCCCCTCAGTTTGGTCACCAAATGCAATAAATCGCCATTTACTGCAAAGTATCAGCCCCCGGCTCTTGAGCAACCCAATTACATATGGTAACATTATCAAATGCCCCCTTTACGGTAAGGTCCTTATCTTGATAAGTCCCAAAGTTCTCTTTGGGCACTTCTAACTCAGGAAAGTTGGGCTCTGTCATCGTCTCATCCCCCTCTTCAGCGAGAACACATAGGGGAAACTCCATCTTTTATTTTGATGGAGTCTCTTCCTAAGGGATCTGGCTTTTGTCCACAACACTCTGTACAGCCCCCTTTTTCACAAAATAAGGAAAAATCCTTCCCCAGTATGAAAGGATATATCAAGACTTTTACTACCTCAGACTCATGAGATTTAGTACCATAGTCTGTTCCCATGGTCACTCTGGCCACACGGTAGTCCTTGTTGTCTGTGTAGTGTGCAGCGGATGCCCAAGAACTTATAAGGGGTCAACTGGTGGGGCAGTGTAGCACGGATTAGGGTCACTAGACTTCCAGAGTCCAAAAGTCCAAGAACCAGTACCCCATTGACAGACACGGTTCATGCCGGTGGCCTCTTGCCAGGCTGACAGTCCACACTGCAGGTGGGATAGCATAATAGGAACATCATAGGTACATTGAGTTAGGAGACATATGGACCAGGTGGCTATGTTGTTGCCTCATTTGCAGCTGTTGACTTGCCAGTTGCTGCTACTGTTGGAACTGGAACAAATGCATGACATGCTCCTCCATGTTGCCAGGCGTTTCCTGCTGTATGGCAGATTTTACTTAGGACATGCAGTTTATCCACAGCCTACATGTTTTCCTGGATTGAAGCCCGCATTCAAAACAGCATCTCTGAGGGGTTGACCCACTCGGCTGCTTGCAGAGGTAAACACAGAAAACACTTCTTGTGGTAAATCACCAGCTGGTTTATTGTAGCACAGCACAAACCATAGCTGGGTTGAACAAAGTAAAAATGTCCTTTCTGGCCTAATGGCAAAACAAAGATAAAGTCCAATAGAGTCTTTTTTCCTGAAACATTCACCCACAGGGAACACTCAGTTTTCCCTGGAGCTAGTGTCTGGAGACTTTCCTCTCCAAACACAAAACAGAGAAAAAAAGAAGTAGCTGAAAATTTAACTGCTCAGCCTCAGTAGGCATCCCGCCCATCTCTCACCTACTCCCCAAAAACCCAGTCAACAATTACAATGGCTGTTTAACCCCTTCAGCACATAGCATGCAGGAGATAAACTTATGGGTTTCAGATCACAGAAGAAAGCAATCTTTGACACATATCTCCCTCACACACAGTGCCAGTGACCATATCACTATATAATATATACTGTATATATACACAGTTGTGCTCAAAAGTTTACATACCCTGGCAGAATTTTTGCTCTCTTGGCCTTTTTTCAGAGAATGCTAATGATAACACCAAAACTTTATCTCTAATAATGATTTGTGGTTGGGTGAAGCCATTTGTGGTCAATCTGTGAGATTACATTTGTTTTACGTGGAGAGTACAGGCTTAACTAAGGGTCTGCATGATGCAAGCAATGTGATATTGATCATCTAAACTGTGTTCCAAATTCATGTGCAAAAAGAGTTTAGGAGTGATAAGGTTAGAATTTTTTTGTTTGTCATTTAAACTCATTGATGGTGATGTGTGTCAAGGCTCTTTATATCACTGAAAGCAATTGCAGATACCTGTGCAAATTAGTTTGGCAGGTTTGTCCAAATAAAGGCAAGACTACTTAAGAAGGCTGTTCCACATTATTAAGCAGCCTACATTTTTTGCCAAAATGGGAAAGAAAAAGGATGTGTCGGCTGCTGAGAAGCAACAAATTGTGGAGTATTTAGGTCAAGGCATGACTACAATCAACATTGCCAAGACACTTCATCGTGATCAGCGCACAATCAAGAAGTATGTAGCTGATTCCCAGCACACACTTGTGCGTGCTGATAAGGAAAAATTGAGGACTCTTTCCAACAGGCAATTGCATCAGGTTAAAAGAGCAGCTGCAAAAATGCCTTGTCATAGCAGCAGACAAGTTTTTGAAGCTGTTGGTGCCTCCAACGTCCCCCGAACAACAAGATGCAGGGTCCTTCAGAGGTTTGCAGCTGTGTGTAAGCCATCCTGTCAACCAACTCTATCCACTGCACACAAGCAGAAACGGCTCCAGTGGGCCAAACGATACATGAAGACAGACTTCTAAGCTGTTTTGTTCACCGATGAGTGCCATGCAACACTCGATGGTCCAGATGGATGGAGTGGAGGATGGCTGGTTGATGGACACCCCATGAAAACACGGCTAAGACGCCAACAAGGAGGAGGTGGAGTAAAGTTTTGGGCTGGAATCATGGGGAGAGAGATTGTCGGCCCCTTTAGGATCCCTGAAGGGGTAAAGATGAACTCCATAATCTATGTGGAGTTTCTAAAACAGCACTTCCTGTCATGGTTCAAGAGGAAGAACCGTGCTTTCCGCATTAAGATCATTTTTATGCATGATAATGCACCATCTTATGCTACAAATAACACATCTGCATCTCTGGCTGCTACGGGCATAAAAGAGGACAAACTTATGGTGTGGCCACCATCTTCCCCTGACCTCAACCCCATTGAGAACCTCTGGAGCATCATCAAAAGGCGTGTGTATGATGGTGGGAGGCAGTTCACATCTAAGCAACAGCTCTGGGAGGGTATTCTGTCCACATGCAAAACAATTGAAGCACAAACCATCCAAAAACTGACAAATTCAATGGACGAGAGAGTTCAGAAGCTTATTTCGAACAAGGGGTCCTATGTGCAAATGTAACCACCTAGAATAAAGTTTTGACTTGAAAACTGTTTGATTTAATTTTGTAATAAGCTGATAATGCTTATAATTTCACAATTGACCATTTTTTTGTTCAAAATAAAAAGGTTGAAAACTCTGCTGTGCATAATAATTTGGAACATGCATTTTGAGTGTTTCTTATTTTTAAAAATATACTGTTTTCATAGGCAGTTTGTTAAAAAACATTGCAATTATACTAGAATATTAGATGACTGGAAAATAACAATGACTGCAATTCATATAGGTAATTTAGAGAAAATATGAGGAAATATTTTTTGCATAATAATTTGGAACACAGTGTATATTGCAATGTGAGCTTACATAAAAATATGTGAACTTAAAAGATAAAAATATATTTTTTATAAGTCTATACAATATGACATCCCTAGAAAAAATATCACTGTATAGTGATCCATCAAGCAATATTGCTCAAACAATACTAATACACTACATTGTCATATCAGGGCATATACCGGTAATAGTGAAAATATTTCTTACCATCTTTCCCATCACATTGTCACCTTCATCTCCTCTTCTCCTATGTTTACTTCCCTTTGTTTTTATCTGTTCTTTTCTTTATTGAAAGGTCCTTTCCCCTATGGGTTTTTGTTTGTTGAATATAAAGTAGGTTAGTCCAGATGCTCATCCGCTCCTCTGGATATATGGTTGGTGCATGTGTAAGAAACAGAAAACCGTAATGAAATAATTCAGATGTTCATTCACTCCTCTGAAATATACTGTAAGAAGGCATCATCATCACGGTCACTGGCTACCAGGTAACTGTAAGAAAGAATAGAAAAAGAAATGGGGTTGGGAGCATAAAATCATTTTAAAATACGTCCAGTCGTGATGCCTGTGAATTTGTGGACCCACTGTGCCACAAGGCTGGGCCTACCCAGGAAGGGGCTTAACTATGCGGCTACCTTGATGTTCACTGGAGCCTCTAGTGATGAGGTCAGGCTTGTGCGGCAGGTAGTCACCAGGTGCCTACTGCTGACCCCAGAGGTCAGGTATGCAGACACTACTTTAGGGCTTAGTTCAGACTGGTCAGTCTAGGATTCAGTATCAGGATTAGGCCACTTTGTGAACAGGACCGGTCACTCCAAGATCAGGGGACAATTTTCAGGCACTGGCCACTCCAAAAAAAGGGGACAGGTTTCAAGCACTTGCTGGTCTGAGACCAGGAGACAAGGTTCAGGCACTGGCCAATCTGGGACCAGGGGATGAGGTTCAGGCACTGGCTGATTCGGGACCAGAAGATGAGGTTCAGGCTCTGGCTTCTCTGAGACCAGGGGACAGGGTTCAGGCACTGGCTGCTCTGGGACCAGGGGATGAGGATACAGGACTGGCCGCTCCAGGACCAGGGAATGATGTGCAGGAACTGGTCACACCAGGACAAGGACATAACATTCATGTGTATGCAGGTAAGAGGATGCAGTAACACAGGGATGCAGAGCAAGGGTTTACTTACAGCAAACTCCTCGCAGGGAGATAACAAGGGAATAACAGAGTGATAACAGGAAGGGGACAAGCAGGTGAAAACAGTGTTATTGTGATACAATGCAACAGTCTTGCTATCAAATTCAACTTATCGTGACTCTGCTGTCCTTTAGTCGCAAGCGGTCCGATGGATGATGGAATGCCGGTGGCGGCTGACACTGCGCCTTCAGGCTTCCCCGCCCAACATACTGTTCTACTTCTGGCGGCAATCGGCAGTCACTGGTTCTGCCTGTTGAGCCCCTAGTCCATTAATCTGCAGAGCCGTAGTATGGAGCTTTGTACAAGTCTCTACTCGGCGTGTGCTCTACTGCGCACCTGCCGACAGCTAGCTACCCACCCCTCGATGCTGCTCCTGGTGCTCTTTCCTCTGTGCAACTGCACCGTGCAGCTTCGCTCATCGCCCATCCCTCTGCACACTTATTGATACTCGGGAGCCCTCACTGTACCTCTCCCGGGTCTCTGCTTCACGCTTCATCTTACTTCGCAGAGGGCAGTTGGCTCCTGCCTTCTCCTTTCACCGGCGGGAACTCTCTGGCTTTTCCCACATTACACTCTCTCTCATCCCCCTGCTTACCATACCCCTTCTTTCCAGGTCATGGGTCTTGTCCGGCTCCCATTTCCTTCCCCTTTGCAACACTGGATGCAGCCTTGGTGGTTCCGGACCCGACATTGCACAGGTACCGGCAGCCCGGTCTTCCTCCTTACACATGCTCTGGCCACTTTGGGACCAGGGGACCTCACAACTCAATAGCAGGAGTACAGGTGGCTGGGAATTTAGGGGGCAGCGATCATGCTATCCTCGTGTTTTGGATTACAAGAGACTTTAAGGTTAGACTTCAGAAAGGTACATTTTAATGGGCTCAGAAAGAGGTCCAGTGGCTAGAGTTGAGCGACTTTGGTCGGATCGGGTTTCATGAAATGAAATGAGTGGATGAATGTCATCGGCTCAATGCTGACTTTTATTTCCCATTGACTTGCATTGGGGTCGGGTTTCGGACGAAACTCCGACTTTTTTTGCCCTAGTCGGAACAGTTTCATTTGAAACAAATTTTGTTTCATAAAACCCGATCCGACCAAAGTCGCTCTACTCTACCAGTGGCTGGATGTTCTAAAGGACTGAAATATCCAAGAAAGATAGAAGATTTTGCTAAATGAAATTGCCACAGCACAATTGGTAACAATCCCAAAAAGAAGGAAGAATTGGAAGTATTTAAAGAGGCTATGATGAATGAACATAGAACTTAATCACTTGGTAAAAAGGAAAAAAGAAATGTACCATATATTAAATGGATAGAGGGGGGCATATCTAAAGAAAAATATAATGCTGTTTGAAGGGAATGCAAGGCAAGCGTTAGAAGAGCTAAATTACTAATGAAGTGAGGCTTGCAAGGGCAGAAAAAAAAGGATTTTGACGGTATGTGAAAAGCAAAAGAAAAGTAAAAGATGTTTTAGAATTTTTACAGGATGATTAGGGTGAATTGATCAAAAATTATGAAAAAATAGATTTAAACACCACGCTAAATTAAGTGTGAGGAATAAAGGAGAGGAATACCATGCATAAACATATGAATTTGTTTCAAGAGAGTTTTTGGTGTGCTCATTTGCGCAACTGTAGATGCATCCACTGAGCATGAGATGAGATAAGTTGATCAGTTGTGTAGATAGGATGCGAAATTGTGAACTGATGCTGCTTGTGAGTAGTACAGTACCTGCAGGGTATTGGTACCTGAAATATATTGAATAAATTAAGTGCATCATCTTATCAGCATTTAGTAGGTGTGTTTGTGCACTTACTTAATATGTCAATTCTGATGGCGCGCTTCGCTGTAGATCCACTGAGGAGAAATGGAACCGTAGGTTTATCAAGACTTAGGATGTCAAGCATATGTTAACCGTGGTCAGTCCTTTAATGTCTGAAATATATTCAACCTGTTTATTGCACGCTACTAAAAATAGTCGGTTCACCTTAATTAATTGACTTACTTAAATCAATATTGATGATAAGGAAATGCTGAGAATCCGAAAAATAGGAACAAGACCTTGGTCAGGAATGTTTTTCATACGTTCTCTTAGGTACCAATCGCTGGGTGCTATACAAAAGGATATATATAAATAATGTATAATAATGATAATTGATCGGCTTTCTGTATTATTCAGAAAGAAAATAGGAACATATAAATGCGTGAATAAGTTTGTTAAAGTACTTAATTATGCTGGCATTGGTGGTGCAGTGTGTTATAATCCTGGGGGATTGTAAGCTGGACAGACTGAGGTTAGCTAATCTCACCGGCACCGGTTCTCCTAGCTTCGTCACATCGCGCTTAGCTCCTCCCTCTCTTTCGCGCCCAAACCTCAGCGCTGCTTCCGGCTGCAGCACGCGAGTCACCGGCGGTTCTCTTTGCCCAGTGGCAGTCCTCAATTCCACATAGCTGACGGCATCCTCCGCTATCCCTGCAAGCGGTCACCCAGCACTAAAGATGCGCTCTTCGGGAGCGGCTTCTCAGCACCGTTTTCTAACCTCAGCTTTTCCAGCTTACAATCCCCCAGGATTATAACACATTGCACCCATAACACATACTATACCCATGCGCAAGGCCTTTATGAGTTTTTCTAATGTACCAGATCTAGGTATGTAGTGGCTTTATTATACCGAATGTGTGTTAGGAAGAGTGACAGCACGATATTGGGAGCTGCACACTTACGTGCGTGTTTCTAATCCATTTCGCCTTGGGCTTGATGACGTTTGTACTGATTTGTGAACAGCACATGCGCCTACTATCATTACATCCAGCCATAGTCGGATTACTGACTTCCGGCCACCTCTTGTTTGGTGCATGTGCAATAAGTACTTTCTGCTTTAAGCGATGCACTTGGTATTTCCGGTAGACTCGTCTTGCTACACTTGCGCAATGATAATGGCAGGACACCAATTTCTTTGCCACATGGTCTCTGTTATTCCGCTAAAACACCTGGTATGAATATTCTATTATTTACCTCCTGATTATTTAATCTTTTAATACTAGAACATAACACTCTTTGCTTTACTTACCATGAGGAAGACGCATTAAGAGTCAATACGCGTGGGTCTGTGTCGGGGCAGAGGGACGTGACTCTTATGATACCTTCAGTTTCCACTTCGACTGGCATTTGCAATGTCCATTAACAAGGCTCAGGGACAGTCCTTGAAAGTTGTAGGGATCGATTTGCAATCTCCATGCTTTTCTCATGGTCACCTTTACTGGCCTGTTCAAGAGTTGGAACTGCCAAAAATCTGTTCATCTTTGCACCGAAAGGAAAAAACAAAAATGTTGTTTATCAAAAGGCTCTTGAATGAGTTGAAAATAAAATACTATCATACTTGGGTAATCATTTAGTTAATGTGTGTTGCAAATCTGTAGTGTTGAATATGTGATGTGAAATGTTTTTATGCGCAATATAATCATTATAATTTGTTATAACGAACCACTAGAGTTGAGCGAAACGGGTCGTAAAATTCAAAAGACGTCGACTTTTGCTGAAGTCGGGTTTCATGAAATGAAACCCGACCAAATCATGAGGTCGGCCACGAGGTCGATGACCAGAGTGCCAAAGTCGCGTTTCAAAAGATGCTTCCAGCGCCCTTATTCAGCCAATGATGGAGGACGCACACTGTGGTCAACGCGATGACATAGGCATCGGTCACCACCATCTTTGAGAAGGGCATGCAAGTGATTGGCTGGCTTTATGTGGCGTCACAGGGGCTATAAAAGGGCGTGAACGCCGACCGCCATCTTACTTATGGCGATCTTAGCATAGGGAGAGCTGCTGCTGCTGATTCTGTAGGGAGAGCGTTAGGCAGGGAAGAAGAACCAAAAAACTGCTTCTGCTGTTAGCAATTTCCACTTACAACACAACACTTTGGGTGCAGTGACAGGGGAGGCTCTATTTTTGTGCATCAACTCTGTTGCTTATAAGGCTGCCTTATAAGGCTCCCTGATAGCTGCATTGCTGTTTGCACACTGTTGTGCAAACTACTTTTTTAAAAGCAAAAATACTTTTCTTCCTCTTTTCTGCACAGTTACCAAGGGTTCATTTTTCCACCCTTTTGTGTGCGCACTGTGCAGCAGTCCTGCTTATTAGGCTGCCTGCGTCCATACTTGGACTGAGAGCATCATTGTCAGTGTCCTCAAATCTCTAGTGAGATCCAAAATCTCACCAATCCTATAGACACCCTCCACCTTGTCATACACCATCCAATTTGAGCCTGTTACATTGAGGTGTAATCTCACCTGGGCCAGAGACAATAGTTCTGCGTCCTCAAATCTATAGTGAGATTCAAATTATCACTAATCCTGTAGAAACCCTACACCTTGTCATACACCATCCAATTTCAGTCTGTTACATTGAGGTGTAATCTCTACTGGGCTTGAGACAATAGTTCTGCATCCTAAAATCTATAGTGAGATTCAAATTCTCACTAATAGTAGATACAACTTCTACCTTGTTTTACAGTACCATATAGCTGGTGGTATTTTAGGTACATTTTTCACAAAAATGAGCAAGTAGTATGGTGGAAGACGCCATGGAAGTGGGCGTGGGTTGCCAGCTGGTCCCGATGGTGGTGGTGTTGCATCTGTTGGTAGTGGCAAAAGCACAATAGCACCTAAGGCAGGAGGTGTTGAGCCTGCGTCATCGTCTGGCTCCACAAGGCCTCAAAGGTTCTCTTTTCTGGGAGTAGGTAAACCACTTTTAAAGCTTCAGGAACTAGTTTTGGCTAACATTGCTGACACAGCCTCCAGCTCTCTCGCCTCCTCTTCTGAAGTTTCAAAAAATAAAAGCACTGGGTCATCATTGGAGGCTCCTGGTCAGGAACAACTCCTTTCTTTGTGTCCTTCACCCCTACCAAAAGTGAAGGATGTGGCAGGCCACATTACCGATTACTCCATGGAGCACTTTTCACATACCATGCCTAGGTTAGCAAGTCAAATCGTGAATTCCCCAGTCCAAGATGAATCTGACATGGAGTGCACTGATGCACAGCCACTCAGCCACTGCTAGATTTTTCTGCTGGTACATTCACTCAGAGCACTACATTGTCCTCACAGTGTACTGAGGCAGAATCAGACCCTGATGAAACTCAGGTGCCCCTTCCCGCATACTCTACCACATTACACGGTGACACAGAGGAAGGTGCACATGAAATTGAAGAGGAGGTGATGGATGACCAGTTGTTGACACAGATTGGCATCCATTGGGGGAAGAGGGTGCCGCTGCCAATAGCTCAGAAGAGGAGGAGGAGGATCCGCAGCAGGCAACGACATCGCAACAGCTGTTATCTGGCAGGACTGTAGCAGTCCAAAAACGTGTTACAAAAAGCAAAAGAGTTGCAGGACAGCTTGGCCAGACGATCAAATTAGCACAGCGTGCAAGGTCTCAAAATGTCTTCCATAGTAGGAAGAGTGCAGTGTGGCACTTTTTTGAACAAAATCCTAATGATCAGGCAAAAGTTATCTGTAAGAAGTGCGCAAAGACCTTTAGCCGAGGGAAAAATCTGAGAAATTTGAATAGCAGTTGCTTGCTTAGACATTTAACCACCATGCACTTGCAAGCGTGGACGGACTACCAAACCTCATGTACCACATGTGCACCTGCTCCGAATGAAGGTAGTCAGCAACGCTACATTGCTTCCCCCACTGTAAGCCCACCGATTAGCACACCACCAGCAGCAAATGTCGAGGTGTCGTCGCAAGGGCAAAGCAGTCATGGAATCACAATGTTATTGCTACGAAAGACTGAATCTAGGCCATCACCATCACCAACCCTCTCTCAGTCTGCCATGTCCACCGCTATTTCCACCATATGCAGCTCTCAAATCCAGTTCACCCTACCAGAGACTCTGAGTAGGACATGAAAGTGCTCATCCTCTCATCCGCATACACTGGCTTTGAATGCCCACATTGCCAAACTAATCTCATTAGAGATGATGCCCTACCGGTTGGTTGAAAGCAAAGCTTTCCACGAGCTCATGGCCTATGCAGTACCACGCTATGGCCTACCCAGTCGGCACTTCTTTTCACAAAAAGCCATCCCAGCCCTCCACGTGCATGTGAAAGACTGCATTGTCCATGCACACAAGCAATCAGTGAGTGGAAAGGTGCACCTCACAACAGATGCATGGTCCAGTAGGCATGGCCAGGGCCGTTACGTGTCCATCACTGCGCACTGGGTTAATGTGGTGGATGCAGGGTCCACAGGGGACAGCGGTGGTGTGACAGTGCTGCCTAGCCCACGGTACAGGAAACAGTTGGCTGTAGGCGTTCGACCCTCCTCCTCCTCCAGAAGCGAAAGCTCGTCCACAGAGCGCAGTCGCACGAGCACTCCATCCGCAGCTGCCAGTGTTGCACATGAGGTGTCCCACTATTGAACAGCTAGTGATAAGCGGCATCAGGCTGTGTTGAAGATGATGTGTTTGGAAGACAACAGACACCGCGGAGGTACTGGCCGACTACTTGCAGCGACAAACTGAGTCATGACTGGGCAGTCTACATCTTGAGGCAGGCAAGGTAGTTAGTGATAACGGCTGGAATTTTGTGGCAGCCATAACCCTTTCAAAACTCAGACACATACCTTGCCTAGCTCACACCTTGAACCTGGTGGTGCAGTGCTTCCTCAATAATTATCCGGAGTCAACACCCCTGCTCTATAAGGTGCGAAGACTGTGCTCGCATATCCGCCGGTCGCCCGTACACTCCAGTCGTATGCAGAAGCTGCAGCGATTGCTCCACCTTCCAAAGCACTGCCTAATTATCGACGTTGCAACAAGGTGGAACTCCACCCTGCACATGGTTCAGAGGCTGTGCAAACAGAAGCAGGCTTTAATTAATTTGTGGGAGGCTACATGGGCAGGCAGTTTGCAGGCAGACATGGAGTTGTCTGGTGTGCAGTGGTCGAAGCTGAAAGACCTCTGTAAAGTCCTTCAGTGTTTTGAGGAATGCACACAGCTGGTAAGTGCAGACGACGCCATCATAAGCATGAGCATCCCACTTATGCGTCTGCTCATGCAAACTTTGACGCACATTAAGGAGCAGGCGTCTGCAGCCGAGGAGGAAGAGGACGAGGGAAGCCTTGATGACAGTCAGCCATTGTCTGGTCAGGGAAGTCTCGTGGACGAGGAGGAGGAAGAAGAGGAAGAGGACTAGGAGGATGATGGGGATGACTATTTTGGGGAGGAGGATGCTTCTCATGGGGCAAGAAAAAATGTTGGCGTGGCAAGGTAAGGTACAGGGTTTGTGCGTGACTGGAGGGATGTGGATTTGCCAGAAAGTGCTCCTCCACCCAGCACTCGCCGTGCATCATTGACACCTGGAGCATTGGCCCACATGTCTGATTATGCCTTGAAGATCCTAAAAAGGGACCCCCACATTGCCAAAATGATGAACGGTGACGACTACTGGTTGGCCAGCATCCTGGATCCACGCTATAAAGGCAAGTTCCAAAACATCATGTCACAGGAGAACCTAGAGCTAATGTTGGCTAGCAAACAAGCAACTCTGGTAAACCGTTTGTTTGAGGCATTCCCAGCACACAGTGGCGGTGATGTTTTTCCAACAAGCCATAGGTGGCAACATGAAAGAGGTGTTCGGGTGCACACAGCCAAAGTGGCGTTGGACACAGGGGTTTCATGACCATATTGTGGACTGATTTTTCAAGTACCGCTCACATGACTGCTAATACTGCATCGATCGAAAGTGACAGGAGACAGCAGTTGTCAACTATGGTAACAAACTACTTCTCCTCCCATATCGATGTTCTCCCTCACCGGTCATTCCCCTTTGACTATTGGGCCAGTAAACTTGACACCTTGCCTGAATTGGCACAATATGCCTTACAGGAGCTCGATTGCCCTGCTGCTAGTGTGTTATCTGAACGAGTCTTCAGAGCTGCTGGATCAATCCTGACAGAGAAAACGACTCGTCTGTCGACCCAAAATTTTGATGATCTAACCTTCATTAAAATGAGCCATGCATGGGTTTCAAAGAATTTTGTCCTACCCTCCCCTGCTGACACGTAGGTTGCCAGAAAAATGGCTTGCTTTTGTCTTCCTCTTCCGCGGACTTCTCCAATTACTCCATTTGCAGCTGCTGAATGTCCAACATCAACATATGCCAATTTTTCCACCTCCCTAATTGGGCTGCCTCCCCCCACAGGGCCGGGGTCACCACCTGGCGCATGCACCCGTGCGAGTGCCGTTGCCCTGTACAAGTGGTTGGGCACACTGTTTGGCAACGGCACTGGCACAAGGTCCCTCATAGTAGAATCAAGTGTCTCTGATGGTGGGGGTACACACTCGCCGTCAGACACACTGGCGTACTATGAGGGGCCCTGTGCCAGTGCCATCGCCAATGAGTGGGGCCCCCCTGCTTGCTCAGGATCACAGCACTTGCAAAGTTGAAATATTTACCTTTCCCTGCTCCACCGCCGTGACATCTTCCGCGTTTCCTGACAGTGACATTCTGGTCAGAGAGCGCGATGACATCATGTCTGTACGCCCTCTGCCTAAACAGTCCAAGTGCAGTGAGATGGAAGAAGGGGACGACGAGGAGTCCAGACTAGTACAGGGATTCCCTAGTGAGGAGACTTATTTAATTGTTTTCAATGTTGGGACAGCTATTTTTGGGGAGCACTATACTCTTGAGAATGATATGTGAGGCCCACCATACACTGGAGCATTCCAATGGTGGACATCAGACACTGGAGCAGCATTTACAGGGCCCATTATGCACTGGAGCATTAGAAATGTGGCCCATTATATATGGAGCATTATTTGGGCCCATAACACAGTGGAGCTTCACCCATGGGGACCAACATATACTTTAGCATTATGTGGAGCTCATCATATACTGTTTCAAACATTATATGGGACCAATGATTCTGTATGGAGAAATATATGGGCCTCATTATTCTGTATAGCGCACTATGCGGTGGCCATAATACTGTATGGAGTAATATACTGTCTGTTTTTTGAGCTATTAGAGAATTTAAAATGGATATCAGTCATGAGATGCAAGAAGTGAAGTATTTTTCATTGTACTATACCGCTATTTCTCTGCCGTATCAGAGGATCATGAATTGTGGCATGTGTTAAAGGAGCCCATTGACACTCTTTGGCCCTGGGCCCACGAAAATCTGGAGCCAGCCCTACCCCCCCCACAACTTTAGCCAAATAACCCCCAGTTTTCAATGCCTAACTATTATTATAAAGTAAATTAAGGTTGACAAGCTTAAGTAATAAGAATTGATGTTTTTGGCATTATAATGGGCACTGTAGGTGTGTTTCCTGTCCTCCACTCAGTGCCGACTTTTCTTCCCCATTGACTTGCATTGGGTTTCGTGTTTCAGTCGGCCTTCGACTTTTCACGATAATCGGCCGATTTTGTTCGACCCGAATTTTGACAAAGTCGGGTTTCATGAAACCCGACTCGACCCGAAATAAGGCAAAGTCGCTCATCTCTACTAACCACAGTTAGTTACTATGCCCAGGCAACGCCGGGCTCTTCAGCTAGTTCAGCATAAAATCAACAGCATGATGAGTGTTTGGAAGATATTACAGTAATGAATAATCATTACAAATAGACTGCACTTTAAAACCTTATGCACAAAGCAACCTTATTGAATGTTATTGCCAGGAGAATATTTCCACATGGTTATTTTCATTGGTACAGTATGCTATTCATTTATTTGTATACCCTGGTAGCACATATTGTATGATCCTGTAATTGTTGGTTTGTATATCAATTTATTTAGATTAGGCCATACTTTTGTGCTTTCATACTATTAGAGCCCATGTCCCTCACTTTTTTCTTCAGCACTCTTTCTTGTTTTAAATCTGTTTTTTTGTACAATAATTATCAATAAAATAAATGTTTAGGAATAATTCTAATATCACTTCTTCATTACCAAGGTAAAATAAGATACAGTGCTAGGTACGTTTTGTTTAAATCTATTAATTTTACACATGGATTAGGGGGTTTGTTCATACAATTATTACTTTTTGCATGCAAAGTGTGTATGCAAAGTACAATGTTGATAGAAATTATCTCAAACTTTGGATATGCAGGAAAAAAAATATGTTCTTCATATTCACAGCCTTACCAATCTGCTGTGAGGACCAGACATAGCAAAGATCCCTTTTTGCTTCATGCCAAGATTAAGAACACTGAAACATGTACCCATGTTTTCCAAATATGTCTTAATGTATTAAGCTATATTATTACAAATTATGCCTGAATTATTTCTCACTTTTACGCATGAGAGCTACTTCATGTACCAGAGATGGAAATTTTATGATCCTCATACATCGGAGCGTACATAATTAGTCATCTTTCCTCTTTTATAGTATTTGTATTGGGCATTATTATATCCATTGATCCATTGATTATTGTATGGATAGCATAGAGGTCAGTATAATGTTCTTTTGACATTAATTCCTGGTCACAGAAAATCTTCTGGTTGGACCACAGGTAATTATTTGCATGTTTATGATACAGGATGTGTATGCCTAAATTCTTATTTTATTTCATCAGGTATAATAAGCCGGGAGTCGGCAGAAAAGTTGCTGATGAATATGCCTGAGGGCTCCTTTCTTGTTCGTGTTAGTGAGAAAATTTGGGGCTACGCTTTGTCCTACCGACAGCAGACTGGTTTCAAGCATTTCCTAGTCGATGCTTCAGGAGATTTCTACAGTTTTCTTGGGGTTGACCCAAACAGACACGCAACTCTTACTGATCTCATTGATTTTCATAAGGTACTTGTTAAAATTAAAAAGATTAGAAAGCATGTAAAATCAAAATATCGAATCATTCTAATATCCATAGATGCTGTAAGACCTATAACTGGGGTCTAGTAGTAAATCTATCAGTTTATGTAAATAAGTGTAATGTATCCAATAAGGTCTGGTAATTAGGTTATGACATACTGTATGTATCTCATATTGCAAATCTGCACATAAGGAACCCCAGCAGCTAATATCCTGAGAACTTTCTAATATGTAGGTGACTTAATCAGTTTTAGTAAATCAATCATCTGCATTTAATTTTTCTCTAAAAATTTAGAAAGCATTGTATGATATGGCTTGTTCAGACTTGGCCTTTGGAAACACTGCCCTATTGCAGTCCTTTTCAACCATTCAGTACAACCGAGAGATTGTGCTATGTCCCATCTTTATAGAGAGAATACACCTTCCTGCAACTTTGACTTATGAATTGGAATATATTAAGTGCTTTTCGTCTCCTGATTGACACGTCAAGGAGGCTGTATCTCATTTGAGTCTCGATGAAGACTCATTCCCATCGCTGACATTTATGGCATATACACAGAATATCCAGGAATAGATCTGTGATGTCTAGGAAAGTGTTGGCGATTCAGACGGTTAATGCAAGTCTATACATTACCTAAACCCTGTTGTGCCGCAAGCGTTTATTCCTGCCCTAATATTAGGTCAGTGCCCAAGGGTAGTGCTGCCACTATAGCTTATTCAGTACCCTAAATAACTTCTCAACATGTTTCTACATCTATCATAAGTATTCATCAGGGAATTTACTGTATGGAGGCTTAAAATAGATCATCAAGGAACCTTGGTTATCAGGACCCTATTCTCTAGATATATCCACATGATAGAGGAAGGTATTGGTTGTGATAATATTTTCTAGGACTGAATAACATTAGCGGCATTCCTACACTTGGGTACTGCCTTTGTAGTGGTAGTGGTTGTAGTGGTAGTGGTTGGAGCAAACACATCGGGCATGTCCAAGATTAACTTGATAGCTCCCCTACATGCTTCTGGACATCATAGATATATTCCTGGAACTCTCGGCACAATTAGTGATGAGTGAGTGTGCTCGGATAAGGTGTTATCTGAGAACTCTCGTGTGCTAATAGAATATCTTTGGCGTGCTCGAATACTATGTTCGAGTGGTTGTGGCTGCATGTGTAGCGGCTGTTCAACAACTGTACGAAATACCTAAGAGGCAATCCTTGCATGTATTGCGCCTGTCAAACAGCCACTAGACATGAAGCCATGGTGACTCAATCATAGTATTCGAGCATGCCGAAGGTACTGTATCAGCACACGACCATGCTTGGATAGCACCTTATCCGAGCACACTAGCTCATCACTAGTTACAATACATTATTTATTATTTGGTGGGATCAAACCATTTATTGCTATACACTGGTTTTCAAGAGCACCTGTTTCACATTGATGGGCTTATCAACAAATGACAATATCCCATTTCATATTTCTTCAATTTCATTTGTGTAACATTGTGTTCTCTGAAATTTTTCTGATTCTGACATACTGTACAGCTATTATTATTTATCTATTCGTCATTTATAGTTCTAACACTTTTATCCATTGTCAGGAGGAAGTCATTACAAGTTCTGGAGGAGAACTCCTAGTGGAACCATGTGGACAAGCACAGTCCCCACCGGACTTTAGTATATTATTTGGATGAGGCCACTGGCAGTAGTGGCCTGACAGCACGGTTCACAAATTATAATTTTGATTTCAGTCCACTAGTATTTGAAAAATAAGGACAATTTTTACGTGTTGCAGAGTGTCAATCACATCAGATATTTTAAGTTCTACTTTCTCAGTTTTATTTTTATGCTTTTAATAAAATGACCTTTATATTTACTGAGGAGTTATGGGGAACACTTAAAAGACAAATGTTCAACTACTCCACATTAAAGCATATTTCCCTATTCGGTTTGTCTCCACTTTGTTCTTATTTTGCATGTATCCATTATTTAACATGATTTTATGTCATGTACTATTGATAAGAATTTGTAATTTATAGTCTAGTGAGTATCTAAAATGAAATATATTCCATTCCTATTTATGCATTAGTTATTTGGAGTTAGAGGGCAACAGTGTTAGAAGCAAGCTTCTGAGAATACATGACGTCAATGATATATTGAAACTTATAAATTTTAAATTATTCTTAGTTTTCAAAGAAATACTTGGCAACCGCCATCACTTTGATATTTTTTCTGTAACTTATTTGATTAAAATGAGGTTGATTGCCGCAGATTAAATGGATGTATCCATTACAATTAACTTACAATTCAATATCCAAAAATCCAGTTGAGTATCCTGTTAAGGTTTGAAAAACAATTGTTTGCATATTTTGAACTGCTTTTTCAGAATAAAATGCTATGTCATGAAATGTGCCAAATTTCAAAATAATTTGCTACTCATAATTTTAATAAGCTACTAGAATGGTATCCAAATCTGTGTGTGCTTATATTAGGAATGTATTTGATTTCTTTGTTGCCTTTCAGAAGAGATTAAGAAATTTTTCCAAATGTATTATTAAGCCCCTGTCACACTAACCAAGATCGCTAGCGAGATCGCTGCTGAGTCACAAGTTTTGTGATGCAACAGTGGCCTCAGCAGCGATCTCGCTACGCTTGACAGGTATGAGCGACCAGGCCCCTGCTGTGAGATCGCTGGTCATGTCGGAATGACCTGGACATTTTTTTTGATCGTTGAGGTCCTGCTGGGTAGCATGCATCAGTATGTTTGACACCTAACCAACGACCTCGCTAGCGACTCAGAAGCGAGACACATAAAGGTGGATTTGCATTGATTTGAGGTCTGAATTGTCAGAGTAGTTGCTATGTGACAGGGTCCCAACGACCGCCGACATAATTACAAAGGTCGCTATGGGTCACTGTATCATTGCTGCATTGTTGGGAAGATCTGACTGTTAGGAATGTCACCAGCGACCACATAGCGATGCAGCAACGATCCCTCTCAGGTCGTATCGTTGTCGGGATCACTGTAGCGTCGCTGAGTGTGATGGGAGCTTTAGACTCAAACAATCCAACTTTAAATAGTTTCTATTTTAGTTTTAATAAAAATGTAACTTCGAATACTAGTAAAGACATGCAAAATAAATAAATCAGGTAAACGGTGGGAGTTTTTTACAGCATGATCTTTTGTACCTGAACTGCAAAATTTGTTATAAGAAAGTCAAAATCTGGGGGTAGTTTTATAGCACCTTAGGTAAATAAAGCATTTATAATTATTCAATGAGAAATAAAAATATTACAGGATTTTAATGTCAATGTTTGGCTTTTGCACCATGTGGCAAATACAGTAGATGTCGTGAATTACCGTATATACTCGCGTATAAGCTGAGATTTTCAGCCCTTTTTTGGGCTGAAAGTCCCCCTCTCGGCTTATATGAGAGTCATATACCGAGCGTCGGCTGGTGAGGGGGAGCCGGGGGTGTCGGAGATCATACTCACCTCTCCTGGCATGCAAAACAGAAGCCGCGGAGACACCATCACATGTTTCTCAACGCAAGCAATGACCAGCCAGGTCTTTCCCCGGGAAGGAACAACCACGGGAAGGACAGTCTCCAATGAAGGAAACCACCTATGCCAAAACATGGTATCCATCCAGAGACAGCTGTTTCGGGGTATTGCCCCTCATCAGTGTGGAGTAGGAAACTGGCTGGTAGGAGCAATGCCTAGTAAAAGATTGTGTAAAATGAGGATGAATGAACTCATGGAGATCAACATCCAACACTGCGGAGACACCATCACGTGTTTCTCAATGCAGTGATTCTAGAGCACTGCCCCCATCCCTTATGGGAAATATGCAAAACATGCAAAACAGAAGCCGCGGAGACACCATCACATGTTTCTCAACGCAAGCAATGACCAGCCAGGTCTTTCCCCGGGAAGGAACAACCACGGGAAGGACAGTCTCCAATGAAGGAAACCACCTATGCCAAAACATGGTATCCATCCAGAGACAGCTGTTTCGGGGTATTGCCCCTCATCAGTGTGGAGTAGGAAACTGGCTGGTAGGAGCAATGCCTAGTAAAAGATTGTGTAAAATGAGGATGAATGAACTCATGGAGATCAACATCCAACACTGCGGAGACACCATCACGTGTTTCTCAACGCAGTGATTCTAGAGCACTGCCCCCATCAGACACCATCACATGTTTCTCAACGCAAGCAATGACCAGCCAGGTCTTTCCCCGGGAAGGAACAACCACGGGAAGGACAGTCTCCAATGAAGGAAACCACCTAGGCCAAAACATGGTATCCATCCACAGACAGCTGTTTCGGGGTATTGCCCCTCATGTCTCCGCGGCTTCTGTTTTGCATGTTTTGCATATTTCCCATAAGGGATGGGGGCAGTGCTCTAGAATCACTGCTTTGAGAAACACGTGATGGTGTCTCCGCAGTGTTGGATGTTGATCTCCATGAGTTCATTCATCCTCATTTTACACAATCTTTTACTAGGCATTGCTCCTACCAGCCAGTTTCCTACTCCACACTGATGAGGGGCAATACCCCGAAACAGCTGTCTGTGGATGGGTACCATGTTTTGGCATAGGTGGTTTCCTTCATTGGAGACTGTCCTTCCCGTGGTTGTTCCTTCCCGGGGAAAGACCTGGCTGGTCATTGCTTGCGTTGAGAAACATGTGATGTGTCTCCGCGGCTTCTGTTTTGCATGTTTTGCATATTTCCCATAAGGGATGGGGGCAGTGCTCTAGAATCACTGCGTTGAGAAACACGTGATGGTGTCTCCGCAGTGTTGGATGTTGATCTCCATGAGTTCATTCATCCTCATTTTACACACCTCTCCTGGCATGTCTCTGCAGCCCCCCATGCTTGTTCCATGTTCTCGGCGCACTGTTCTTCCTGCTTTCAGCGGTCACGTGGTACCGCTCATTAAACTCATGAATATGCACATATACATGAGTTTAATAGTTTAATTAGCGGTATCATGTGACCACAGAAAGCAGGAAGAACAGCGCGCCGACAACATGGAACAAGCAAGGGGGGCTGCAGAGACATGCCAGGAGAGGTGAGTATGACAGGGGGAGCCTTATTCACCTGTCCCCCGTTCCACCGCTGTGCGTCGCTCTGCTGTCTTGCGTCCTCTGGCAGTGACATTCAGGTCAGAGGGTGCCATGACGTAGTTAGCACGCAACCTCTGCCTGAACAGTCACTGAAGAGCCGGCAACGCTGATGAGCAGCAGCTGCAGCAGCAGCGACAAGGTGAGTATATAGGTTTTTTTTTTTTTGCTTTTTTTTTAATTGAGGCAGCGGCAGCAGCTAAATGACTGGAACACCTTAGCTACCTGTGCAATATGAGAATGCATTGGGGCCACTCACTGTGCAGCATTATAAGGGGCCACCAATCACTGTGCAGCATTATAAGCGGCCACCAATCACTGTGCAGCATTATACGGGACCACTCACTGTGCAGCATTATAAGGGGCCACTCATTGTGCAGCATTATTCGGGGCCTCCAGTCACTGTGCAGCATTACAAGGGGCCACCAATCACTGTGCAGCATTATAAGGGGCCACCAATCAATGTGCAGCATTATAAGGGTCCACTCACTATGCAGCATTATACGGGGCCACTCACTGTGCAGCATTATAATGGGCCACTCACTGTGCAGTATTATAATGGGCCACTCACTGTGCAGTATTATAAGGGGCCACTCTCTGTGCAGTATTATAAGGGGCCACTCACTGTGCAGCATTATAAGTATTATACTGATGTCTCAATTAATTTTACTTTTATTGGAATCTATTTTTATTTTTGAAATTTACCAGTAGGTTTGGCATTTCCCACCCTAGGCTTATACGCGAGTCAATAAGTTTTCCTAGTTTTTTGTGACAAAATTAGGGGGGTCGGCTTATACACGTGTCAGCTTATGCACAAGTATATACGGTAACTAAAAATGAAAGTCCAATAAACAATTTACAGGCTTAGATAGGAAGAATTCAAGGTTCGAAAAGTAAGTCTGCAGTTTTCCTTTCTCAAAAACAACATCCTCCTTGACTGTAAGCCATGCCCGGAATTTCAACGCAGCACATTCACTTGGTGAGCTGGCTTGAATATTTCTTGTTTAAAGGGAAGATTTCAAATTTTTATTTTTGTATTAATAATTATTGATTATATAATCAATAATTTTTTAATAAAAAATTAAATTCACTGTTTTAACTGTTTATTTTTTATTGTTTTTTTGGGGGCTGCCATTTGACAGTTACACACCTCAAATATGGCAGCTCCTGTTCATAGGACACTCCAGTCAGTGTCTGACCGCATTTCCTGCATTGAGGCTACCTTAGCTGTAACCTGGACTGTCCCATTGGGCTATGGGAGGATATCGACATATTTGAAGCCCACAACTATGCTGTGCGCTCCAGTTTCCTGAGAATGATGTCACAGGACATGATGGGACCTCCTCCTTCAGTGCAGACTTGATACCGGGAAGCGGCATTAGGCCGGGGTCACACTAACCGACGCAAAATATGGCCCATATTTCACATGCGTAATACGGATGAATGACCCCTAAATAGTGCTCCGTATGTCATCCATAATCAAGCTGTGGTTGCGTATTTTGCTCATGTAAGCATCCGTATGTACTCTGTATGGCATCCGTATGCCGAGATTTTCTCGCCGGCTAGCAAAATGGACATATAATGGAGCCCTATGACAGGTTTTCTAACACAAACGAAAGAATAGATATAGACACATAGAATGCATATATATATATATATATACGCACATGTCATTGAGACCAACATATGTATATATACATATATATATATTTATATTTCATAGAGTTCTTCATAGCAGAATAGCCGCTAATTCAATTGCCGGCTTCTGTCAAATCATTCCCCAGCCCGACATGAAATGACACATGGTTTACATACAGTAAACCATTTCATTTCATGTTTTTTTTATATATGTCCCTGACTAATAATTAGATGAGGGTTTTTCTGCAAAATTTGGGAGGTGTAGGTGTTATTTTAAGGGGTTAATTCGTTGTAAAAAAATGCGTGGGCTCCCGCTGTAATTTGTCAACCAGAGAGGTTAAGCAGGTGAGTGAGGGCAGATTTTAATAGCCATGAGAGGGACCATTTTTTTTGGCCCCCCTGGCTACAAAAGTCTGCCCCCAGACACCCCAGAAATGGCGCATCTATAAGAAGTGCCAACTCTAGCACTTATCCTCTCTATTCCCATTGCCCTGCAGCGGTGGCGAATGGGTTAATATAGCAAAGGGTTAATGTCACCATTCGATTGTAAGGTAACATTAAGCCGATTAATAATGGAGAGGTGTCAATAAGACACCGATCCATTATTAACCCTATACTAAGAAATGGTTAAAAACCACACACAGACATTAATTAAAAAGTCATTTAATGAAATAAATACACCAAGTTTTTGACAAATTTTTATTAGTCTGGTAATCCCAAAAAAACCTTGACCTGCAAAAAAAAATAACATAAAAAATCACCAATATCCTTACCTCTCCGCCGTTCAGTCATGTCCCACGCTGCAATCCATCAGAAGGGGTTAAATAGTTTACAATGAGGACCGGTGCTAATGCGACCAGCCCCACTGTAAACTACTACTAAATGAATTGATTCAGCTCTGTGCAGCCTCAATGGCTGCCTGTAGATGATCAAATTACCATGGGAAAGTTTCTGACTTTTTTCCCACGGCCATTAGTTCATTCACAGATCAGCCGGGGACTCCCCGCAGCCTCAGTGATGTCAGCGGGAGTCCCCGGCTGATCTGTGAATGAACTAATGACTGTGGGAAAAAAGTCAGAAACTTTCCCACGGTAATTAGATCATCTACAGGCAGCCATTGAGGCTGCGTAGAGCTGAATCAATTCATTTAGTAGTAGTTTACAGGGGGGCTGGTCGCATTAGCACTGGTCTTCATTGTAAACTATTTAACCCCTTCTGATGGATTGCAGCATGTGACATGACTGAACGGCAGAGAGGTAAGGATATTGATGATTTTTTATGTTATTTTTTTTTGCAGGTCATTGTTTTTTAGGGATTACCAGACTAATAAAAATTTGTCAAAAACTTGGTGTATTTATTTCATTAAATGACTTTTTAATTAATGTCTGTGTGTGGTTTTTAACCCTTTCTTAGTATAGGGTTAATAATGGATCGTTGTCTTATTGACACCTCTCCATTATTAATCGGCTTAATGTCACCTTATAATCGAATGGTGACATTAACCCTTTGTCATATTAACCCATTCGCCATCACTACAGGGCAATGTGTTGTGAGTTCATTTTCCCCTTCACTACTGAGGCCCGAGGAACTCCCTCTTCTGGTAGAGAAAGGTAGTGAGCCTGATTATCAAACACCTGAGTTTGATGATGATGACTGGCTGAATGGAGTTACTGACTGGATATAAGGCTGCTGACGCCCTTCTGCCCTGCGGGTGATTTCTCTGTGGGATCCTTGGAGACCAGTCTGAATTCCTGCTCTTCTAAAGCTAAGTTTTCTGCTCGGCTTTTTGCATTGGTGCTTTGACTTTGTTTTGCTTTGTTTTTCTGGATTTCTGCCATGCCCTGCTGGGGTGAGCTGAATTCCTTTAGCTCTGTCTTCTGAAAATACCTGAGTGCTGATTTAGTTTTTGAAGCCTAGCTGCTTCAGGGTCTTTTTCCATATCAGCTGTTGGCTTATGTCTTTGATAGGGTTTTGGCAGATTGCAGACAGCAACCTTCCATTCCTTTTCTGTTTAGTTAGCTTGGGCCCCATCGTTTGCTCAGCCTATCTTTCTATCTGTGTGAGTGTTTTTTCATCTTGCTTCACCGTCATTATATGTTGGGGGCTGCCTTTTACTTTGGGGTCTGCTCTGAGGCAGTTTAGATTTCCTTTTCTGTCTTTAGGCTATTTAGCGCTCCGGCTGTGATCGAGGGGTCTAGGGCATCGTAGGAACCCCCCACGGCTACTGCTAGTTGTGTTGATAGGTTCAGGGGTCTGCAATCTGATAGTTGCCAACTTCTCTGGTTTTCTGGACATAGCTTCTATTTTTTTGTCTGCCTCCTACGGTGACTCAATCATAACAGAATCACCCACCATACCGCAGATCCTAGGGTACTCTATAGCAGGAAAGAATTGTAAAAAAAAAAAAAAAAAGTGTGTATATTTTTTCCTCTATATCTCTGAGGCCGTAGGGGGAATTTTTTTTTTTCTCTCAATGGAGATAAAGCTATTGTCTGATCGTGTGGAGCAGCTCGCTGCGGAAGTGCGGGGAATTTCCACCTACCTTGCTCATTCACATGCTGAACCAAAGATTCCTACACCTGATGTATTTTTTGGGGATCGGTCTAAATTTTTGAATTTCAAAAATAATTGTAAATTATTTTTTGCCTTGAAGCCTAACTCGTCAGGGAGCTCCCCGCAGCAGGTTAAAATTGTCATCTCTTTGCTGCGTGGCGATCCCCAGGATTGGGCGTTTTCTTTGAAACCAGATGATCCTATTCTGACTAATGTGAACGCATTTTTTCAGGCCTTGGGGTTGTTGTATGACGAACCTAATGCCATTGATCAGGCTGAAAAGACCCTGCTGGCATTGAACCAGGGTCGTGATTCTGCAGAATTGTACTGTCAAAAATTCCGAAAGTGGGCAGTACTTACTACCTGGAATGATAATGCCTTGGCTGCTCTCTTTCGGAAGGGGTTGTCAGAAGCCATAAAAGATACTATGGTGGGATTTCCTGGTCCCTCTGGTCTTGACGATTCTATGTCATTAGCCATTCAGGTTGATCGGCGCTTGCGCGAACGCAAAGCTGCACGAGAGGTGTTGCCACCTGTTGAACAAATGTCTGAACCTATGCAATGTGATAGAGTTTTTTCCAGAGAGCAGCGTCAGGAGTTCAGAAGGCGTAATAAGGTGTGTTTTTTCTGTGGAGATGCCTCGCATATTATTTCTGTCTGTCCTAAACGAGAGAAACACTTTGCACACACGTTTTCTGTTGGTGGTGTTCAACCTAAGTTTCTTCTGGCTATTACTCTGATCTGCTCCCTGTCCACATTTTCCGCCAAGGCTTTTGTGGATTCGGGAGCAGCCCTAAACCTAATGGACTTGGATTTTGCTAAACTTTGTGGATTTCTGATGACACCTCTGCAGACGCCTATCCCTTTGAGGGGGATTGATGCTACTCCTTTGGCTAAAAATAAACCTCAGTTTTGGACCCAGGTGGTAATGCGGGTCGCCCCAGACCATCAAGAAAATTGCAGATTTTTGGTGTTGCATAATCTGCATGATACTATTATTCTGGGGTTCCCTGGTTACAAATTCATAATCCAGTTTTGGATTGGAAATCTGTGTCTGTGGTGAGTTGGGGTTGTCGGTGTGCCTTTAGTGAGGCTCCGGTGTTTTCCACCTCTCCTCAGTCACATGATGTTCCTGATTATTTGGCGGACTTTTATGATGTATTTAGTGAGAATGAGTCTGTGTCTTTGCCTCCTCATAGGAGTTATGACTGTGCAATTGAACTGAGCCCGAGGTGTAAATTTCCCAAGGGTCGGCTCTTCAATTTATCTGTACCTGAGCACGAGGCTATGCGATCCTATATTAAGGAGGCGTTGGAGAAGGGTCATATTAGACCATCCTCGTCACCCTTAGGTGCCTGTTTTTTTTTGTAGCCAAAAAGGATGGATCATTAAGACCTTGTATTGATTATCGTGCCCTCAACAAAATTACTGTTAAATTTCAGTATCCGGTACCGTTGATTTCTGATCTACTCTCCAGAGTTAAAGGTGCTGGCTGGTTTACCAAGCTTGACCTCAGGGGGCGTATAATCTTATTCGCATTAAGCATGGGGATGAATGAAAGACGGCGTTTAATACTCCGGAGGGACATTTTGAGTACCTGGTGATGCCTTTTGGGCTCACTAATGCCCCTTCTGTCTTCCAGTGCTTCATGAACGATATTTTCCGAGATTTTGTCGATAAATTTTTGATTATCTATCTGGATGATATTTTGATCTTCTCCAAGGATTGGGATTCTCATGTGGAACATATTCGGACTGTGTTCCGGATCTTGAGGGAGAATTCCCTGTATGTCAAAGGATCTAAATGCCTTTTTGGAGTACAGAGGATTTCTTTTTTGGGATTTATTTTGTCCCCGTCAACTATTGAAATGGACCCGGCCAAGGTACAGGCCATTTATGATTGGGTTCAGCCCACTTCTTTGAAGGCCCTCCAGAAGTTTTTGGGTTTTGCTAATTTTTATCGGAAATTTATAGCAAAATTTTCTAGTATTGCCAAGCCATTGACTGATTTGACTAAGAATGGTGCTGATGTGTTAAATTGGTCTCCGGAGGCTGTTTCTTCCTTTCAGGAGCTGAAGCGAAGAATCACCTCCGCCCCGGTTTTGCGGCAACCTGATGTCTCACTTCCGTTCTAGGTAGAGGTGGATGCTTCTGAGATTGGGGCAGGAGCTGTTTTGTCCCAAAAGGATCCTGTAACATCTAAAATGAATCCATGTGCTTTCTTTTCCCGAAAGTTCTCTCCATCTGAACGTAACTATGATGTGGGGAATCGGGAACTGTTGGCCATGAAATGGACATTTGAGTAGTGGAGACATTGGTTGGAGGGAGCTAAGCATCAAGTCGTGGTCCTCACTGACCACAAGAATTTGATTTACCTAGAGTCGGCTAAGCGCTTGAACCCTAGACAGGCTAGGTGGGCCTTGTTTTTTACACGTTTTGATTTTGTGGTCTCTTTTCTTCCTGGAACTTAGAATGTCAAGGCAGACGCCCTCTCTAGGAGCTTCTTTGCTGATTCTCCTGTGGTGACCAAGCCTGCTACCATCTTAGGCGAAGGGGTGGTTCTTTCTGCCATCTCGCCCGATTTGAGACATGCTCTGGAACAGTTCCAGGAGGACAAACCTGAGCGTTGTCCCAGTGGAAAGTTGTATGTTCCTGACCAGTGGAAGAAGAGAGTGATGTCTGAAGTTCATTGCTCTGCTTTGGCTGGTCATCCAGGTTTTTTTGGTACTAGTGATCTGGTGAGTCGGTCTTTTTGGTGGCCCTCCTTGTCTCGTGATGTCAGGAATTTTGTGCAGTCCTGTGGGACTTGCTCCCGGTCTAAATCGTGTTCTCGCTCTAGTGGGTTGTTGATGCCTTTGCCTGTCCCCAAGAGGCCATGGACCCATATTTCAATGGATTTCATCTCTGATATGCCTGTCTCTCAAAGGATGACTGTTATTTGGGTGATTTGTGATAGGTTCTCTAAGATGGTTCATCTTGTACCACTCACTAAGTTGCCGTCTTCCTCTGAGTTGGTGCCCCTGTTTTTACAACAGGTGGTTCGCTTGCACGGGATTCCTGAGAACATTGTATCTGACAGAGGAGTCCAGTTTGTGTCTAGATTTTGGAGAACTTTCTGTTCCAAGCTGGGAATTCAGTTGTCCTTCTCCTCTGCTTTTCACCCTCAGACCAATGGGCAGACAGAGAGAACAAGCCAGACCTTGGAGTCATATTTGAGATGTTTTATTTCTGCTGATCAGGATGATTGGGTTTCATTTTTGCCCTTGGACGAATTTGCTTTAAATAATAGAGCTAGTTCTGCCACCTTGATGTCACCTTTTTTTTGTAACTTTGGGTTTCATCCTCGATTTTCTTCAGGGCAGGTGGAGCCCTCTGCCTGCCCAGGTGTTGACACTGTGGTGGAGAGAATGCACCAGATCTGGGACCAAGTGGTGGATAAGTTCTCTCTCTCCCAGGAAAAGGCCCAGCGGTTTTCCAACCGACATAGGACCATTGGTCCCCAGTTTAAGGTTGGTGATATGGTGTGGTTATCATCAAAAATATTGCTATGAAGGTGGCTTCTCCTAAGTTTAAGCCTAGATTCATTGGACCTTACAAGATTTTGGAGAATATTAATCCGGTCTCTTTTCGTTTGGCTCTTCCTGTCACATTTAAAATCCATAATGTGTTCCATAAATCTTTATTGAAGAGGTTTGCTGAACCTGTTGTTTCAGGGGTGGCACCTCCAGACCCCGTATTGGTTGAAGGTAACATGGAATATGAGGTAGAGAAAGTACTGGATTCCCGTCTGGCTAGACGGAGACTCCAGTATTTGGTTAAGTGGAAGGGTTATGGTCAGGAGGATAATTCCTGGGTCTCTGCCTCTGATATTCATGCCAAAAGATTGGTGCGTGCCTTTCATCGGGCTCTCCCTGATCGCCCTGGTGGCGTGGTTGAGGGTTCGGTGACCCCTCCTCAAGGGGGAGGTAATGTTGTGAGTTCATTTTCCCCTTCACTACTGAGGCCCGAGGAACTCCCTCTTCTGGTAGAGAAAGGTAGTGAGCCTGTTTATCAAACACCTGAGTTTGATGATGATGACTGGCTGAGTGGAGTTACTGACTGGATATAAGGCTGCCGACGCCCTTCTGCCCTGCGGGTGATTTCTCTGTGGGATCCTTGGAGACCAGTCTGAATTCCTGCTCTTCTAAAGCTAAGTTTTCTGCTCGGCTTTTTGCATAGGTGCTTTGACTTTGTTTTGCTTTGTTTTTCTGGATTTCTGCCATGCCCTGCTGGGGTGAGCTGAATTCCTTTAGCTCTGTCTTCTGAAAATACCTGAGTGCTGATTTAGTTTTTGAAGCCTAGCTGCTTCAGGGTCTTTTTCCATATCAGCTGTTGGCTTATGTCTTTGATAGGGTTTTGGCAGATTGCAGACAGCAACCTTCCATTCCTTTTCTGTTTAGTTAGCTTGGGCCCCATCGTTTGCTCAGCCTATCTTTCTATCTGTGTGAGTGTTTTTTCATCTTGCTTCACCGTCATTATATGTTGGGGGCTGCCTTTTACTTTGTGGTCTGCTCTGGGGCAGTTTAGATTTCCTTTTCTGTCTTTAGGCTATTTAGCGCTCCGGCTGCGATCGAGGGGTCTAGGGCATCGTAGGACCCCCCCACGGCTACTGCTAGTTGTGTTGATAGGTTCAGGGGTCTGCAATCTGATAGTTGCCAACTTCTCTGGTTCTCTGGACGTAGCTTCTATTTTTTTGTCTGCCTCCTACGGTGACTCAATCATAACAGCAATGGGAATAGAGAGGATAAGTGCCAGAATTGGCACATCTTATAGATGCGCCATTTCTGGGGTGTCTGGGGGCAGATTTTTGTAGCCAGGGGGGGTGTTGTGAGTTCATTCTCCCCTTCACCTTTGATGTCTGATGAACTCCCTCTGCTGGTGAAGAGAGGTAGTGAAATTGATTGGGATGGGAAGAACCTGTCATCTGAACAGACGGAGTGTGATTGGACATCTGGAATTTCTGAGTGGATATAAGGCAGCCGACACCCTGCAGGGCTGCTGGTGATCCTTTCTGCTCTGAGCTCTTGCATCCAGCTTAGTTCCTGTCTACTAAAAGCTACGTTTTTGCCCTGCTATTATTCCATGAGATTTTGTCTGGTTTCCTTAGTGTTTGTATTCAGCCAGTCCTGGTTGGGACTGGCTGAATTCCATTTTTGTCTCTGATCAGTTGATCTCTTTGCTCTGTTTTCAGAATATACCTGAGTGCTGATATAGTGATTTTGAAGTCTAGCGACTTCAGGGCCTTTTTCCCTATCAGACGGTTGGGACATTTTTTGTAGGGATTTTTGCGGATTGCAGCCAGCATCTTTTCTGTCCTGTCCTATCTAGTTAGTTGGGCCCCATCGTTTGCTCAGCCTGTCTTTCTGTTTGTGTTTGTGTTTTCATCTGTTTTTCACCGACAATACATGTTGGGGGCTGTCTATTGCTTTGGGGTCTGCTCTGGGGCAGTTTAGATTTCCCCTTTCCTTCTTTAGGCTTATGCAGTTCTCCGGCTGTGACGAGGGGTCTAGGGCACCGTAGGA
The DNA here is from genome assembly GCF_039654945.1 of Dendrobates tinctorius. Classification (NCBI taxonomy): domain Eukaryota; kingdom Metazoa; phylum Chordata; class Amphibia; order Anura; family Dendrobatidae; genus Dendrobates; species Dendrobates tinctorius. Next base: position 6,339,068 of record NW_027361708.1, read on the forward strand.
ACCCCCCACGGCTACTGTTAGTTGTGGTGTATAGGATCAAGGGTCTGCAATCCGATAGCTACCAACCTCTCTGGTTTTCTGGACTTAGCTTGTATTTTTGTTTTCTCCTCCGGTGGCTCATTCATAACAGGGGGGCAAAAACAATGGTCCCTCTCATGGCTATTAAAATCTGCCCTCACTCATCTGCTTAACCTCTCTGGTTGACAAAATACAGCGGGAGCCCACGCATTTTTTTACATCGAATTAGCCCCTTAAAATAACACCTACACCTCCCAAATTTTGCACACAAACCCTCATCTAATTATTAGTCAGGGACATATAAAAAAAAACATGAAATGAAATGGTTTACTGTATGTAAACCATGTGTCATTTCTTGTCGGGTTGGGGAATGATTTGACAGAAGCCGGCAATTGAATTAGCTGCTCTTCTGCTAACAAGAACTTACCGGGCATAGTAACTAACTGTGGTAAGTTATAGCAAATTATAATTATCCTCCATCCCATAGTCCCGTGCCCATATACCCATCATACATATCCACGATCCCATAGGCCTGTGCCCATATACCCATCATACATATCCTCCATCCCATAGTCGAGTGCCCATATACCCATCACACATCTTCCATCCCATAGTCCCATGCCCATATACCCATCACACTTCCTCCATCCCATAGTCCCATGCCCATATACCCATCATACATATCCTCCATCCCATAGTCCCGTGCCCATATACCCATCATACATATCCTCCATCCCATAGTCCAGTGCCCATATACCCGTCATACATATTCTCCATCCCATAGTCCAGTGCCCATATACCCATCACACATCCGCCATCCCATAGTCAACCATTATGACATCATAATGAGCGGCGGGGCTTGCAACCTATGATGATATCAGCGTCGCCATGGCAACCATTATGCCATCATAATGAGGGGCCGGGCTTGATACACACACACTTTTTCCCCATTACGTAGATAGGGGCAAAATTGTTTGGTGAATTAGAACACGCGGGGTTAAAATTTCACCTCACAACATAGCCTAGGACACTCTCGGGGTCCAGACGTGTAACTGTGCCAAATTTTGTGGCTGTAGCTGCGATGGTGCGGATGCCAATCCCGGACATACATACATACATACATACATACTTTACATACACACACTTGAGCTTTATATATTATACATATATATATATATATATATATATATATATGTATTCTATGTGTATATATATTTTTTTTCATTTCTTTATTAAACCTGTCAGTGTCAGTTTACTGTATAGCGCACTGAATTGCCGGCTTTTCTAAAAGACACCGGGTGCGTATTTCTCGCAAGTCACATGTGTGGTCCGTGTGTAATGCGTATTTTTAGCGCACACATAGACTTTCATTGGTGTACTACGGGCATAGTACGCTGACAATCGCAGCATGCTGTGATTGGCACGGACCGTAGAATACGGACGAGAAATATACGGCTGTTGGGAGCTGCCCCATAGAGAATCATTTGTCCGTGTGGATCGTGTGCTTTTAACGCCTCTCACTCATCCGTATTCCTCTCTAGTGTGACCCCGGCCTTATCCTGAGGCTCCTGGAGACAATAAGTTCTGTGAACGAGAGAGGACTGAGGGACTGCATAATGGAGCTATGTGGAGATGGGAAGGAGGATTTTTACTTTTTACACATAGAACTATGAAGCATGTGATCTGAGGATGTATTTTGGGAACAAAGAAAAATGAATGATGTTATTACTAGAGTTGAGCGATACCAGCCGATACTTGAAAATATCGGATCGGAATGGATCGGCCGATCTTAAAAAAAGTATCGGTATCGCCGATTCCGATACCGGAAGTCCCATTCAAGTCTATGGGACTTCCGGTATCGGAATAAGAAAAACCCTATTTTTGCCTTGTACAGCCTCTCTGGGGTCTGTACGGGCCTTTCGGGGGGCTGTGCCGGCCTGCCAGGGGGTCTGTGCAGGCTCCGGTGGTCTGTGCCGGCCTGCCGGGGGGCTGTGCCGGCCTGCCGGTGGTCTGTGCAGGCTCCGGTAGTCTGTGCCGGCCTGCCGGGGGGCTGTGACGGCCTGCCGGTGGTCTGTGCAGGCTCCGGTGGTCTGTGCTGGCCTGCCGGGGGGCTGTGCCGGCCTGCCGGTGGTCTGTGCAGGCTTCGGGGGTCTGTGCAGGCATCGTCCGACGGGACTACAAGTCCCATCGGGCGATGCCTGCTACCATGACAGTGATTGACACATTAGCCAATGATGGGACAGTAGTAGTCCCATCATCCGGCTAATGTGTTGAATGTAAAAAAAAAAAAACATTACATGCTACATACATGCTACATACATACAACATGCATACTACATATATACTACATGTAACATACATACTACATATATACTACATGCAACATGCATACTACATACATGCTACATACTACATGCATGCTACATACATACTACATATATACTACATGCATGCTACATACATACTACATATATACTACATGCATGCAACATACATACTACATATATACTACATGCATGCAACATACATACTACATATATACTACATGCATGCAACATACATACAACATATATACTACATGCATGCAACATGCATACTACATATATACTACATGTAACATACATACTACATATATACTACATGCAACATGCATACTACATACGTGCTACATACTACATGCATGCTACATACATGCTACATACTACATACATGCTACATACATACTACATATATACTACATGCATGCAACATACATACTACATATATACTACATGCATGCAACATGTTCCCATGCAGCAATGGCATAAAGTGAGACTAGGGACTTTTTTTTTTTTTTTTAAGTGGTGGAGGAATACAGTGCGGAAGGATACCTACCTTCCGTCATTGTATTCCTGGAGCTGGTAGAGAATGGTAGCATCAGCTGATGCTGCTGTTCTCCACGCAAGATGGACGTGGGACCCTCGTGGACTTCTGCGGATCAGGGTAAGTATATTGGTGTTTTTTTATTTTGATATTTATCCCTCAGGTGACAATGGCTTCGGGGATCAAAGTGACAAGTGACGGTAAGTATGTACTCTATGTTATATGTACTGTATGTCTATATGTATGTATTGTATGTAGTATATATGTATGTTGCATGCATGTAGTATATATGCAGTATATATGTAGAATGCATGTTGCATGCATGTGGTATGTATGTAGTATGTATGTAGCATGTATGTAGTATGTATGTTGCATGTATGTAGCATGTAGTGTGTATGTATGTAGCATGTATGTAGTATGTATGTTGCATGTATGTAACATGTAGTGTGTATGTTGCATGTATGTAGCATGTAGTATATATGTAGTATGTATGTTACATGTAGTATATATAGTATATATGTAGTATGCATGTTGCATGCATGTAGTATATATGTTGTATGTATGTTGCATGCATGTAGTATATATGTATTATGTATGTAGTATGTATGTAGCATGTATGTAGTATGTAGCATGTATGTAGTATGTAGCATGCATGTAGTATGTAGCATGTATGTAGGTTACATGTAGTGTATATGTAGTATGCATGTTGCATGCATGTAGTATATATGTTGTATGTATGTTGCATGCATGTAGTATATATGTAGTATGTATGTTGCATGCATGTAGTATATATGTAGTATGTATGTTGCATGCATGTAGTATATATGTAGTATGTATGTAGCATGCATGTAGTATATATGTAGCATGTATGTAGCATGTATGTAGTATGTAGCATGTATGTAGTATGCATGTTGCATGTAGTATATATGTAGTATGTATGTTACATGTAGTATATATGTAGTATGCATGTTGTATGTATGTAGCATGTATGTAGCATGCAATTTTTTTTTTTTTTTTTTTTTTTTTTTTACATTCAACACATTAGCCGGATGATGGGACTACTACTGTCCCATCATTGGCTAATGTGTCAATCACTGTCATGGTAGCAGGCATCGCCCGATGGGACTTGTAGTCCCATCGGACGATGCCTGCACAGACCCCCGGAGCCTGCACAGACCACCGGCAGGCCGGCACAGACCACCGGAGCCTGCACAGACCACCGGCAGGCCGGCACAGCCCCCCAGCAGGCCGGCACAGACCACCGGAGCCTGCACAGACCACCGGCAGGCCGGCACAGCCCCCCGGCAGGCCGGCACAGACCACCGGAGCCTGCACAGACCACCGGCAGGCCGGCACAGCCCCCCGGCAGGCCGGCACAGACCCCCGGAGCCTGCACAGACCACCGGCAGGCCGGCACAGCCCCCCGGCAGGCCGGCACAGACCACCGGAGCCTGCACAGACCCTCTGGCAGGCCGGCACAGACCACCGGAGCCTGCACAGACCACCGGCAGGCAGGTACAGACCCCCGGACAGTCGGCACAGCCCCCCCGAAGGCCCAAACTGACGGCGCATCATGATGCGCACAGACAGCGCATCATGATGACGTCATTTCGGCAGCCAATCAGAGCCACTTTTGTGGCTATTTGCATTTTGGACTTCCGATTCCGGTATCCGATACAAAAAAAGTATCGGTACTCGGTATCGGAATTCCGATACGGCAAATATCGGCCGATACCCGATACTTGCGGTATCGGTAAGCACAACACTAGTTATTACATGAGGGCTGCATGTTGGAGGATCGCACAGTGAAGGGGCTGCTTATGCTTGTATGGGGCTGCTTTTTAGGGGGGCTTTCATGGGAATGGGGCTGCTGCTACTTGTATGTGGCTGCATAAAGAGGGTACTTTCATAAGAAAGGAGTTAATATTCCTTGTGTGGGGTTGCATGATTTGGGGCTACGTGGGGAAGGGGATGATGATAATGACGCTGTATGCTGGGGGCTGTGCGGCAAAGGGGAATGTTACTTGCATAGGGCTGCATGATGGGGGCTTTTCGGTAAAGGGGTAAATGTTACTTAAGTCGGGCTGCATGCTGGGGCTATTTGGGGGAAGGGGAGGTTGCTACATACTGGGGGGCTGCATGGGAAGAAGCATGATAATGCATGATGGGGGGCTGCACAAGGAAGGGGTTGATGTTCCTTGTGTGGAGCTGCATGTTTGGGGCTACATGGGGAAGGGGTAATGATGCATGCTGGGGGCTGTGTGAGGAAGGGAGGTGATGTTACTGGTGTGGGGCTGCATGTTGGGGACTGGTTAGGTGGGACTGGATGCTGGTGGGTTGTGTGGATAAGGGAGGTGATGCTCCTTTGTTTGGGGCTGCTTTTTGGTGGCAGAGAAGCTGTACGGTGCCACTGGCATCAACGGGAGGCTGACATGACAGGGTAAAGTGGGAATAGGGTGAGCGTCCAGGATTTGGGCTAGTGAGGGTTTAATAATCTTAGGAGGTGTGATTTAGGAGGTTGGGGGTTTTTGTGGTTGGAGCTAGGCGTGAGGAGGGGTTAAATTGGGGAGGGGGTAGGACAAGGGAGGGGGAAGGTTAGAGGACCAGTATATAGGATTCGGCCATTTTAATTCAGGAGCCATTTTAGGGACCCCCTGGCTGTAAGGAAGAAGCTCCCACCCGCCCGCCCTTTATGCCTGGGGGTTATTGGAGTGGGGATGGCTAGAGCATTGTCGTTCTGGGGTAATTTTTTTTTTTTACCTGTTTGTTTGGGGTTGGTAGTTTCATGAATTCGGTGAGGTATGCAGGAAGGACTTAAAATTTATATTGTCTTTGTCATGGCAGCGGGACGTGGGGGGAGGTCCTCAAAGTCGGTGGATCTGTGGAATGGTGATTTGGTGGGGGGGGATCTTAACAGGTCCTGGACTCCCTATGGGGGAATTTAAGTGGACGGGGTGAATTAATCCCGTGGAATGGATGGATAATCAGGGGACCCGTTATGGGTTCAGTTTAGCAGGGTTGACTACGGTATGCCTACGAGCTGGTGTTGAGCGGCTGGGGGTAAGACTCAACCTGGGGCCAAAGGTGGAACTTTCTGAGAATTGGTGGCTTTCAAACTTTGGGGCTTCGAGGACCACCTCCTAGGGCAAAATTGTTTGGAAATGTTAAATAAATGTTTGTAATACTTATTAATAAAAGGCTGCTGTGGCCATTAAATCCATTAGTTGTCTGGTGTATTTAATGGGGGAAGGTGTGTTCGTAATAATTTTTTGGGTGGGGTGTATCCAGGGGAAATGGTGGGTAGGTTCGAGCTCACTTGAATCACGAGTACCCTCATGTCATGAAGGTGGAATAGGATAATATTAGACACATGGAACCCAATCCTGGGGGCCTGTGTGGGGAAAGGGGGTGATGTTCCTTGTGTAAAGCTGCATGTTGGTGGCAGCATGGGGAAGGGGATAATGTAAGTCACGTGGGACTGCACAACAAGGGGCAGTGAAGGAGGGTGATGTTCCTTCTGTGGGGTTGCATGTTGGGGGGCTGTGTGGCAAAGAGTTTTTGCATTTTTGTTATCACTTTTCGTACTATATAAAGTTACACATAGCCCTGATTCTTCAGTTTTGATGGACTTTGACTCTTCCCGTATGTACACAGGTTTTAGCACTACCATTTTGAAGAGTGGGCAGAGCTTTGTAGACAGGGGAGAGACCATGACGGAGTGCAGTTGTGTCATGATAATATACAACACAAAGGTGGCATCATTTATGGCAGAAATTTACTCTTGCAATTTACCTCAAAATGTCATCGTGGCTGAGACTTGTGTATGTGAGCAGGTAGCAAGATGCAGTAACGGGTCGGAGGCAGAGAAAGGGTTTACGTGGGGTTTAGTTTAACAGGTATACTCCTTGCAGGGAGAAAATAGGGAAAATAGTATGAAGGAACACAGGGTACGTAACTCTGGGGGAAAAGAGTGTGAAAAATAGGGTAGGTAGTCAAGAATAGCAAACTTATCAGTTCGACGACTTCAGGATGCGGTTTGTTCAGGACGTAGACGTTGGCGCCAAAGCTGTGGCGCGTAAGGGGTCCGGTATGGTATTGGAAAAGATGGCATCCTGGCGGCGGCGGTAATTCCTCGTCGTCCGGTGTAGTCCTGGAAAAGATGACCTCTTGGCTCCTGGCGATGACGGTGATTCCTCATGGTCCGGTCGGTGATTGGTGTGTCAGGAAACGATGAGCCAGGCAGAGCATAGTCTATCTATCCACTGTCAGTGTACAGGGAAAATTAGTGACTTGATTCAGGTATACAGGAAAACCCCTCACAGCGGGTGTCCCAAGTCTCCCGTCGGTGCGTGCACGCGCGTATGTCCTGACTGGGCGTCCTGCCACTCATGGTCAGTGATGTCAGCGGGGACCAGGTACGTACAGTAGTCTCTGATAGCGGCTTTTAGCCTCTGCTGGTTTAGTCCTGCTCTGGCAGACGGCTCTACGGCAGGAGCCCTGATAGTGCTCTCCTGCACGCTGCACGTTCCTGCTGTGACTAACTGATTTGCCACTCACTGTGATCCTTTTATCTTAGCCATGCCCCCTACTCCTAGGTGCAGGGCCTTAAGCTCTCACCCGTGAAATCTGGGTAACAGCCCCGACTGTCCCGGATCCGTCACGGAGTAGGTGGGCCTGGTCCGAGTCTACTCCTTACATTCCTCCACTCTTTGTGCTCCCCATTCCATGGGCAAGAGTTCCTGCAGTAAGCGCTGACATTGTCCCATTCCTCGAATAATTTGTTGCCAAACAAAATGATCCTGATCATACTGGTTAGGGAGTTTTCCTGCTGTCGAACGTTCAGAACGTCGTAAACTAGGAGTTTCCGTTGATTCCAGTTGAGTAGTTTACTTAGGTTGGACTGACGAGGGCGGGGATACACCCAGTTCTGGTGAAACAGCCATTTCAGGAATTTCAGAAGTTCCAGGGGTCTCAGATATTTGCTCTCCTTCCGACCTCACTATTGGTAGCCTTGGACAGTCCTCTTCTTCACAATCGCTATGGAATAAGGGAGGGTTCTCAGCAACACTGGGCTTTTCTTTTTCCTCTAAAACAGGATTTCTGGACATGCAGGGACAGAGCATGTTTTGGTGTACTGTGTGAGCGGGTTCATCTTCTTCTCCCTCTGGACTTCACAGATGGGTCCTTCAAAATTGACTTGCTGTTTTATTCAGCACAGTGTTTTTTCCATCAAAAGTCAGGTTTATCTCGAGGGCGCTTCTCTCGTACCAACACCAGGTCTACAACCTGTAGAGTTGTCCCTCATAAAGGAGTTTTCTCAGAATGCTTCAACTCTTGAAACCGGGTCTGCACCAGGCGATGTAGTGTTTGCGGCCAATGTCGATGTTCTCATGCCCAGGTGGACACCCCTGTCCGTGGGTAGTCCTCCTCTAGGTCCAGCTCCAGCTCTATGATCTCTTTGCCTTGTATGCTAAAGAGCAGGGTATAAGGGTGTACCCTGTGGTGTGATGTACTTGGTTGTTGTATACCCACTCCAGTTCTGCTACGAATTCAGGCCAGCGTATCTTACGATCTTCTTCCAGTGTTCTCAACATCTGAATGAGAGTAGGTGAGAGGGCATCGTTCGAAACTTTCCAATTTGGTACAGACTATGTAATTCCTCCATCACTCGTCCTAGAAAACAGGCCTCCTGGTCTGAGTGTGTCCTCCTGGGACAGCAGTACACCTGGATAAAGTTTATACTGATGGCAAAGGCCGTGGACTCCGCAGTTTGGTCTCCTTATGCTCCTTTTTCGTGTGCCTCCCTGGCCACTTTGTGCAACAGGGACTCGGGAACCACCACCTGCCAAGTGATGGATTGGGCTTTCAGTAGTTGAATTTTCCTGTACAACAGTCCACTCTTTAAGTGTCATCTCTCCCATTGTTGAAGAATTTGTAGGGCCCCAAGAGACAGGGCCTCCCTCTCATTCTTGCTAGGCAGATGTTTGCGGGCCAACCAGTGCGGATATTTGTGCAAGCTCTCCATCTGTTGAATCCACACCCACCCATCCCGAGGCTGTCCCAATACATTTTCCTAGGGCTCCACTTGTACCTGTTTCTGCGTGGCTGCCAACATCCTGCCAAGACTCTGGAACCCAGGAACCCTCAAGTTCTTCATCTCGGCTAGGACCAGGCTACCCATGTGTCACTCTGGACAATGCATCCGCGTGAGTGTTTTCAGCTACCCTTCTGTAGGCGATCTTATACCGGTATATAGCCATTCTTGCCACCCACCATTATTCCAGGGCCCCTAACTTGGCGTTCTCCAGGTGGGCCAGTGGGTTGTTGTCGGTGCACACCAGAACATCAGACCCCAACAGGTATTCCACGAACTTCTCCGTCATAGCCCACCCTAACGCCAGCAGCTCCAACTTGAAAAAAACTGTAGTTGTCCAGATTCCATTTGGAATCATGAAGAGAACGACTCGTGTAAGCAATCACTCGCTCTTTCGCGTCCTGAACCTGCGACAACACAGCTTCTAGTCCATGCAAGCTTCCATCAGTATGTAGAATGAAGGGTCGAGAGAAGTCAGCGTAGGCCAGGACTGGTGCTTCCGTTAAAGCCACTTTCAAGGCTTGAAATGCTTTCTCCTGGCGTTCTCTACACTGGATTTCCCGGTTTTTGGCTGCAGATGGAACTCCTATCAACAGCTCTAATAATGGATTCACGATGCAAGTGAAGTCTTTCACGAACCGTCGATAGTACCTGGTAATTCCCAGAAAAGCCCAGACATCCTTGACAATCTTCAGGGTGGGCCAATCTTGCACTGCTGCAATCTTTTCATGGGACAGACGCACTCCTTCCGCAGAGACCACATGTCCTAGGTATTCAATCTGGGTGCGGAACAAATGCACTTGGACGGTTTTACCTTCAGTCCATGTCTCTTGAGCCGGCTCAGTACTTGCTCCAAATGCTGCAGGTGTTCTTCGAATGTGGTGGCATAGACAATTATATCATCTAGATAGATCAAAGGGGCTTTGAAATTCAGGTCATCCAAGCACCTCTCCATCAGTCACTGAAAAGTTCCAGGAGCTTTCGCCAGCCTGAACAGCATTCTATTACACTCATACAGGCCCATAGGTAGTATGAAGGCTGTCTTTGCTCGGTCATTTTCAGACATTGGCACGTGCCAATAACCACTGGCCAGATCTAGGGTAGAGAAGCATCTTGCTTGTCCCAGGGCGGATAAGGATTCTTCAACCTGAGGTAGCTGGTACGAATCCCGCACAGTGCAGGCATTTAACTTGTGATAGTCTACACAAAATCTCAGAGACATCTTTTTCCATACTAGGACTATAGGAGCAGCCGTAAACCTGGATAACCAGGCTTTGACTTTCCTGGATGACACCATTCTGTAAAATCTGTGAGAGCATTACTTTCACCTCCTGGTACAGCTGTGGAGGAATTTGATGGTAGCGTTCTATTATGGGCTCAGCATTGCCCATTGGGATCTCTTGAGCAATTGCAGTGGTACTGCCAAAATCGTCCTCATGACGAGCAAATAAGGCTTGATAGCGTCCGAGTACATCTTCCACCTGCTGAATCTGTTGCGGTGTGAGCTCTGTTAGTTCAGCCCGCATTTGTTCTAACATTCTTTGCCCATTTCTTTGCCATGGGGGTTCCGACATTGAATGAGTTTCTACGGCTACAGTCCAAGGGTCTCCTTTTTTTGCCGTCAACTGTATTGTCTTTGATGGTATCAGCTCCTCTGGCATGCCTACTATTTGTGCTATTTCATCCCTGGGGGAAAGTGTCAGTGAGTCCTCTCTCAAATTTACACATCTCACAGGCACCTTCCCATTTTGTACGGTAGCCAATGTTCGGGCAATTTGGAGTCTGGGTGGCAGGTTCTCTATAGCAACTGGTTCTAGTTGTACTTCCACTCCTTCCAGAGGGGTACAGGCCCGGACAGGGATGGAAAGCATGGTCTGTCCCGGAGGTATTTCAAGACTGTTCGCAGCCGGAATGACCACTCTGCCCAGCACTTTTCCATCGCAGGAGCCTTCTTGTGCCTGAGCAGTCAGAATAAACTGTTGAAATATTTTCTTTTGAGGTGTTTGGGGGCTCCATTGCCTCAGAAACAGTTCTGGGGACTCGTTGATAAGCAAACTTCCGAACTCCTTAAGCACTTTCATCCCCAGGGTAACAGTATATCCATGCATAGTGCAACCCGAACTCAGTACCACACCTCTGCAACCCAAGTCTTTGCTGCCGACTTTAATTTGCATCCATGCCACCCCTGCGACCGGGATAGGGATCTGATTGGTGGCTGTCAACTTTACCACCTGTCCCCACTCAGGCCTAATCGCTTCAGGGAAATGGTTTCTGAAATATTTCTCGGGCATCGTGGTTACTTGGGAGCCGTATCTACCAGACAGCGCATGGCTTGTCCATCTATTTCGGCTCAGACTAACGTACACATTGAAACTAAATTGGTGGGACTTCTGGTTCTTCCTACTGGCTGTTCTGGCTCCGGGCCTTGGAGCCTCCTAGTTTAATGGGTGACGCTGGATAGGCTGCCCCCATTGTGGGCACATCCAGGACATGTGCCCCAGTTCTCCACAGAGGAAGCAAGTAGGAAGTTCCTCCTGTCTAGACACTCTTCTGCCCCGTCGCAGTTCTGATAAAGCTCTGTTCCCAGATGAGCTCAGCGAGGTCACCTTCTTTTTAGTTTCCGTCAAGTCTTCCCTCATCTCTTGGATTTCTCTCTGCAAATCTTCCACCCATCCAGTTGCAGCCACTACATTCACAGTCACCTCTCTGCTCCAGACCATTGCCCCCAGGAACTGTCACCTCCTGCATGCCTCACTTCCAACTTCTGCAAAAGTCATGTGTGTGTTCACACGCAAGTGCTCCCGCAGGGCCTGTTTCAGCAGCGCATCTCTCAACCCAGTCACCAACTGATGACATAGCACCACATCAATCGACCCTACCCCCACACTGTCTTTCCGAGATATGGCTTTGTCTATTTCCTGCAATACGTTCCCCCTCTTTTTGAACCTGGCTAAACAGTCGCATGTGCAGCTCTCCTACATCTGTGGGGTCCCCATATGTTTTCTCCAGTATACGTAACACCTTGTCAAGCGCATCCCACTGTCTGGGGGGGCCACAGCATCACTGAATCCCTCACCTCCCCTTCCAGGGCCATCATGGAAAACTTCATCTGTAGGGCGGGTATCATAGAGTGTATTCCTATCATCCCTTTAATATGTTCAGTCCAGCTCCACAACATGGTGTTACTCCCATTAAATTTAGGTAAGTTGTTTAACATTGCCCCCAAAGAAATGCTGGACCTAGGGCCCTCCCCAGATGCTTGATCTGCCCCCTCCATGCCAATAGACTGCATCCTGCCGACTACACCAAGTGTGAGCAGGTAGAAAGATGCAGTAATGGGTCAGATGCAGAGCAAGGGCTAACATGGGGTTAAATTTAACAGGTACACTCCTCGCAGGAAGAAAATAGGGAAAACAGTATGAAGGAACACAGGGTACGTAACTCTTGGGAATCAGGTGTGAAAAAAAGGGTAGGAAGTTCAAGAATAGCAAACTTATCAGTCTATCGACTTCAGGATGCGGTTTGTTCAGGACATGGATGTTGGCACCAAAGCTGTGGTGCATAACGGGTCCGGTATGGTACTGGAAAAGATGGCATCCTAGATCCTGGTGGCGGCGGTGATTCCTAGTGGTCCAGTGTAGTCCTGGAAAAGATGACATCTTGGCTCGTGGTGGCGATGGTGATTCCTCGTGGTCAGGTCGGTGATCGGTGTGTCAGGAAACGATGAGTCGGGCACAGCACAGTGTATCCCCCTGTCAGCTTACAGGGACAATGAGCGACTTGATTCAATTACAAAGGGAAACCTTTCACAGCGGGTGTCCCAAGTCTCCCGTCCGTGCGTGCAGCGATGCCAGGGGGACCAGGTACATTGTTGCTGGTAGTCTCTGACAGCGGCTTTTAGCCTCTGCTGGTTTAGGCTACTTTCACATTTGTGTTTTTTTTGTGCAGCGCTTCGTGCACAATAAAAGTGCATGCAAAAATGCATCATGCATTTTTGTATGCATTTGCATTTTTAGGCGCATGCATTTTAACCCTTTTCTTTCCATGTTAACTCTTAAACTGCATGCGTTTGCAAATGCAGGCGTACGCATGTCAAAGCGCACGCCTGCGTTCCCATAGACTGTAATGCATTATTTTGTCGCATTACGTGCGCAAGCGTGCACATGCTTTTTTTACGCCTTTCGACGCACCAAAAAATGCAACAGGTTGCGTCTGGCGCACCTAGGTGCACACCGTGAAAAACGCATGCGCACAAAAACGCATACGAATGTGTGCAAACAGAAGACCATGCGCATGCCATGTTAAACATAGGTGCGCATGATGCATGCACATGGACACACACAAAGCGTTGTACAAAAAAACGCTAATGTGAAACCAGCCTTAGTCCTACTCTGGCAGACGGCTCTACGGTAGGAGCCCTGACATTGCTCTCCTGCAAGTTCCTGCTCCAACTAACTGATTTCCTGCGTGCTGTGACCCTTATCTTAGCCATGCCCCATACTCCTAGGTACAGAGGTCGGTCCGGGGCCTTAAGCTTTCCCCAGTGAAACCTGGGTGACAACCCTGACAGTCCAAGATCCGTCACAGAGTAGGTAGGACTGGTCCAGGTCTTCTCCTTACATGTACAGTACATAGGAGAAAAGACAATTTTTAACAACGTGAACTATCAGCACTATGTGTAATTTATTATATTACAAAAAGCGATAAGATAAAATTCAAGTTTTGTTAAGCAGAAAAAAAATGAATTTTGCTGAATTTGTCTGCCCTATAGAAATACATAAAGCAATTTGTGTAAAAAAAATGTACTTTTTTGTGTTTACTCCATTAAAAACTTGAGCAATACCCCCCAAAAAACATTAAAAAGCCATGAAATCATTACTTTTAGAAAGCTGGTTTGATATATGACTACATTTTTATTAAAAAAAAGCTCCTGTAATCTCATTACTTCCTTGGATTCATTATAACCCGGGCTCCTCACTGCAGTAGCTTCATTCTAGCCAGTTCTGTATAAGGTCACTAGAATGGCGTCTAAGAGGAGCTACGGGAAGCACCGCCATTCTGGTCTTGTCAGTGCTGAGCTGTCTACATTGGAGTTGTTCCTGTGTGGACTTCACTACAGCAACTCTACACTGGTCACCTTGTAAGGGAGGGACAGGACTGTAGTCGTGACCTGTGTTACTGTAGCAGCTGTGTCCAGTCCTTCCCCTAAATGAAAAAATACTCTTCTCCTCTGCACACTTGCATCTCCAGATTCAGCTTCATCCGGGCACTTCCCAGGCCATAATGGTCCCTCTTCTAGGCGACCCCCATCAATGGAGATAAAGTCAGAGACAACTTAAACACTTTCTTTACTTAGTATTTTGCACGTTACATCCACAGTTGGTACATCATAACATTCGCTTGCTTCTTCATTTCCCTTGATCGTTGTCTCTTCTGTGCAGTACTTGCCCGGACCGGTCTGTCTTAGACTGCTTCCCAGTTCCTTCCTTGCCTGTCCTTGCTATAATGTAATTTCCTTTAGCCCCAGACATGAATTCATCAATCACTACGTTTGGTGACCCCCAGTGAAGCATCTGGCCCGTCTGTACCGATCTCGTTGAAGTGCCATCTCCTTTCATCTACTTTGTCCAGCCAACTTCTGCCCTAAAAGCATTGGCCCAGGCGATGAGATGCTGCATCTTTCCTTTCCTATTCGGGCCCACTGCTAAGACCCGCAGTGGCCTTGGGTAACGTGGGCTATAACAACTTAACTTTACGTGGCTGCCAAACTGTCCGGATCTATAGCCCATGTGGACACTTGGGTGCCCTGGCCCCGTCTCACTAAACTGCTTTGAATTGTCTAGTGGAGGCTTCGGTGAAACCCTCACTACAGCCCACTCCACTCTAGTGCCTGGTAGAGTGGAGCTGCTGGAAGTAGCCTCACATGAGCCTTCAATCTTGATGTAACCGTGACAGGAGTTGTTGGGATGCAGAGATCCAGGATGATGTGACTATTGGCTGCGATGAGCGGTGTTCACAGCCTCAAGTTAGTATAAGAACACAGTCTGCTGATTACTGCTCTCTGCCTGCGTGTTTCAGAGTACACCAGAGTAATCATCATGTTGCTGTGCTCTGGTCAGTGACTCAGCTCTGCTACATAGTGTAAGTCTCTGTAGGAGCCTTTCACTGGGATAACAGACAATATGTCTAATGCCCATCATGCATGATACGCTCCAGAGATGTGTATCTAATGCCCATCGCTTTACACCACTGCTCCCATATACGTGGACAGAGCGGGGACATTTTCATGTCACCTTCCCTTTAAATTGGCAAACTACTGCAAGTTTGATAGATCTTGCCATCTCAGGTTGTGGTTCCTAGAAACAATGAACCCTGTAGTGGAGCTTAAAGAGCTGTTCCCATAATAAACATTCATTACCTATGAGGGTTGATAAGTCTACCTTTCAGACTTCTATCTACTGATCATTCCTCACACCGTATAATTGTAGTGTAGAAAAGGCTTTATAGAATGGAAAATAGTAACGAGAAGGAAAAAAGAATTAGGAAAGCGCTACATATGACAGACACCTGATAAGTAGTCCTGAAGAAGTGATCGCTACAATACTGAAAAACATTGACATATTATCTTTGGAAAAAAGACTAATTGTCGTAGAGAACACAGCATATGGCGTGTACTAATTAGAGATCAGCAGATCTTTTGAAATTTGAATTTACCGACTTCACCAAATTTTCACAAAAAAATTTGATTTGCGTTGAATAAATTTACATGAATCTCAATACTGGAAAGTTTGTAATTGCTCAGTAATACGTTTACTCTGTACAGGAGCATAATAGTATGTTTCCACGGTCCGTTACGGCAGCGCTTAGGACGCAGCTCTGTTCAAAGCGCTGCCGGCTTTTGTACTGTCGGAATCACCTCATCCTATACATTGGACTGTGATATTTATCTTTCGGAGTCTGAGCACCTCCGCAAGATAAATAGACATGCTGCGGACTAGAAAGACGCGCCAAATGTGAGTATCCTCAGGTCTGCCACCTGCGTCTTTGAACTCATAGTGGAGTTGGGATTTCATAAAATCCCATCCACTATGCTGTAACATTTGGCTGCTGCGGATTGGACCCTTCTGCTGTACGAAGCGTCCAATCTGCAGCAAATACTGATCGTGGAAACATACCCTAAGAGATTACATTCTACAGGAGAGAGAGCCAGGACTGCTGACCATAAGAGCCTACACTCTACAGGAGAGAGAAAAAGGACCCTGCGGACTATACGAGCTTACAGTCTACAGGAGAGATAGAGAGAGAGAGAGAGATAGAGAGAGCTTACATTCTGCAGGAGAGAGTGACAGGAACCTGCTGACTATAAGAGCTTACACACTAACACACAACAGAACTGTAACAACCTTGCTGGGCCAGCATCACTGCATGGCCTCCCATCCCCCGCACACCAACTTACTTTCTGCTTCAAGCCATGCTGTGAATCTGCACCCATGCAGCTCTATCTGTGAATCTGCACCCATGCAGCTCTATCTGTGAATCTGCACCCTTGCAGCTCTATCTGTGAATCTGCACCCTTGCAGCTCTATCTGTGAATCTGCACCCTTGCAGCTCTATCTTTGAATCTGCACCCTTGCAGCTCTATCTGTGAATCTGCACCCTTGCAGCTCTATCTGTGAATCTGCACCTTTGCAGCTCTATCTGTGAATCTGCACCCTTGCAGCTCTATCTGTGAATCTGCACCCTTGCAGCTCTATCTGTGAATTTGCACCCTTGCAGCTCTATCTGTGAATCTGCACCCTTCAGCTCTATCTGTGAATCTGCACCCTAGCCGCTCTATCTGTGATTCTGCACCCTATCCGCTCTGCCTGCATGGTTCTCTAGCCGCTCTGCCCGCTCGGCTACCTAGCCGCTCTGCCCGCTCGGCTCCCTAGCCGCTCTGCCCGCTCGGCTCCCTTGCCGTTCTGCCCACTTGGCTCACTTGCTGCTCTGCCCGCTCGGCTCCCTAGCCGCTCTGCCTGCCCGGCTCCCTTGGAGCCCAGCCTACCTGCATCTCTTGTGTGAACAGGTCCAAACCTGTTCCTTCATATTCCACTCCTTCCTGCCTATATCCATACCTGCACTTCCTGTGTGAACAGGTCCAAACCTGTTCTCTCATATACCACTCCTGCTTTCCCTGTGTCTCAAGCCGTCACCTACCTGTCCTGTGTCTCCAAGCCATGCCCGCCTGTCCTGTGTCTCCCAGCTGTTCCCGCTTGCCCAGTGTCTCCAAGCTGTGCCCGCTTGCCCAGTGTCTCCAAGCCGTGCCCGCTTGCCCAGTGTCTCCAAGCCGTGTCTCCAAGCCGTGCCTGCCTGCCAGTGTACCAAGCCGTGCCTGCTTGCCCAGTGTCTCAGCCTGCCTGTTAGTCACACCTGTCCAAGTGACTTGACCCCGAGTGGGATCAGCAGCCACAGCCAGACACCACCCTGGAGTGGCACCCGACAGCTACCTGCCGCACAAGCCTGACCTCACCATCAGAGGCTCCAGTGAAGACCGAGGTAGCTGTCGTAGTCACGCCCCTTCCAGGGTAGTCTGGTTTGTGGCACAGTGGGGCCACAACCCCCGGCTCGCGCCATTCAGCCAAGGCGCGAGCGTGACAAGAACAAACTGCTGTACAAACTAGGTTCCACTAGAACTGTTGACCTTTGATTGCCCGGTTACTGATCACCCTAGTATTTGGTATGATAATCCATAAGAGGTCATAGCTGCAGGGCATTATGGTGAAGCCCACAGGGAATTGTGGGAAAAAGGTGCCTGGCAAGTATTTTCTCTTCAAGAACCACAAATCACATCTTAAAATGTTTAAATTCACTTGAAACCATGAATTTCTTCAAATTTTACTCAAACTCGATCCGCTTTAGATGAATCCACTCATCTCTAGTTCTATCTATGATCAGCACAGCACTGCAAACTCTCAAACTATTGAATTACACATGGTTGACATGACCGTTGTATGGCATATGCCTGAATTGCTGTAGGGTTGTGTTCCCCAACTCCAATCCTCAAGAGACACCAACAAGTCATGTTTTCAGGACTTCCTTAGTATGGCACAGGTGATGGAATTCTTGCCTGTCCATGTGATACAATCATCACCTGGGCATTAATAGGAAATCCTGAAAATATGACCTGTTGGTGGCTCTTGAGGACCGGAGTTGAGGAACACTGCTTTAGGATATTGTTAGGAATGTAATTGAAAGAAAATATGTCTTTAAAATGCTTACTACTAGAGAAGAGCCAATATTGTGAAATTCAAATTTGCCAGCTTCGACAAATTTCTGCAGTAAGTTTGACTTGTGGCAAATCGATTCTCCTCAAATCAAAAGTACTGCAAAGCTGCCAATTGCCCTGAAAAGATGTCTGTGACCCTCTGAGGTCTCCTAGTAAATTCCTTTCAAGCTCTTTAATGCAGTCAGCTTTAGTAAAGTCAAAGTGACCTTAACATATCTGACTACATACAGTATATGGCTGCAGTTTTTCGCTGCTGGGCTGCACACGCAATCTGTACAGGTCATTCAATGTTTAATGCCTTTCTCTATTTCTATATCTAAGATGTGAGCCATAACATCCAATCACTATCTAGATTAGGCATAAAATTACTGCATTTCCTGCTTCTGCTTTTAGACAAGCTTTGATAGTTTCTCCTGATTGGGTGTGCTATACCATGTGATTTGATAGTTGCAAGGCACTATTGGGAAACTCGCCTATCATGTGATCATTCTCTGGCTGAAATAACTTTCTGCAGTGTGTAAAAAAGAAGACTAGATCTAATAGATTCATGTGAATAAAATCTCAAATTTTTCAAACTTGTCAGGTTTAGGAAATTCCTAAGACTATGATGCACATTTGCTTATCTTTATTTACTGCCATTGGAGAATTCCTCAGATGATAACAATTTTTTTGCAGGACCCCTGACCAATGGTCATATCAGTGGTCGGTGGCCGCCAAGCTAGAGCACTGCGAACTGTCTCATACCTGCTTGATTCCACTGCACCACTTCCGATTTGCAGGCCTACTAACTAGAAGAGGTGCTGGAGATTCTGCCAGGCAGGTGGAGGGTCACATTCTCTGGTCCACCGTCCAACGACCCGGCTCCTGCAGTTCGTTTTGATTATCTCAAGAGAGTTGTACATGGATGAGGACCCCCAACCAATGGCCACATCAGTGGTAGGTGGCCGCCAAGCTGGAGCACTGCGAACTGCCTCATACCTGCAGGAATCCCCTGCACCACTTACAATTTGTAGGTCTTCAAACTAGAAGAGGTGCTGGAGATTCTGCCAGGCAGGTGGAGGGTCACAGGGTCTGGTCCAGCATCCAAGGACCTGGCTCCTGCAGATCATTTTGACTATCTCTAGAGAGTTGTACATGGATGAATTACAATGCAGTGGACATGTTACACCCCAGGCATCAGGATGTCAGTCCGAGTACTTACCAGATGTCCCAAATCTGATGATAAAAGTCTGGGTTAGATTATTTATAACAGCAAACAGCATTAAAAAATACTCCATTCATCACAAAATACCAGTAAGCATTAAAGAAACTCCTATCAGATGCTCTGAACACCCGAATTAACAAAGCCTAAGATGACTGGTTCTAAATGGCACAAAGATGTTACTATAACATAGATATCTGTACATCGACACTGAAGGGAAACAATTCAATATATGAGATCATTACAGCAGCCTGCTCAGTTATTTCCCATAGGTAAAGCTAGGTCAATTTCATTGTTAATTACATGTGAATGGAAAACCCTCCCTTATGCTTTTCCTTTAAAATGTAAACCTGGGAAAGTGTAATTAAACTGGGGGTGGAAATGCATCAGTGGCCGGACTGGCTGTTTGTACTTGATATTTGTTGTGGTTTTCATTACATTTGATGAAGTGGAAAGGAGACGATCACGGAAGTTAAACAAATCCATCATGAGAGCTCATCATTTTGTAGGTAAAAAAAATTAATTGCATCAAACATGTCTTGGGATGAAAAAATAATAAGATCTGTAAGCTTTGCAAAATGGTGTACTTAGGTAATGTCATAACTGAGATTTTTTAATTTGCCCATAATACACTATTGGCCTGCTGCATTAGAGCCGTGGTGACTTTCTTTTTGCCATCAGCAATAAAAGCTCTCAATTATGGGACCCTTTGAGACTCCTTGAACATGTTTAGAATCACTCAATGTAATTAACTGCCCTCCTCTCCGCCGGCCCTTCTGGTGGCAGAAATTAGAATTTTCTGTTGCCGTTCTGCAGATTTCTTTTGCTAATCAATCATGAGGGATCATGCCACACAGTCCAAGAAATTTCAGCAGCTCGGGACTCCTGAAACCGTGCTGGGTTAATGAGCACGTGCAAACCCAAATGCTTCTTCTAATTGACTTGTCCACTTGCTCTCAGTTCATTCCATGAAACGTTTGGCAGAACCGTAAATGATTCAGCTGTGCGGACTCAGCTATAGTCAGAGAGCGAAAATTGTACACCAATAAAAGCTGTTCCCCCTGGAACCGTGCTAGAAATAATCTCCTTAGAATGTTATGTTGTAATGCCGGAAAGCTATCCATCTTTATTGACAGCACATAAATGAAAATATATTGCAGCACTTATCTAACATGAATGATTTGTTTTCATGGGACAGAACTGGAGTGACAACTAGCTTTCTTAATGTTTCCTGCCTTTACTTGGGACTTTACAGCAGCTTTTATTCAAATGTAATATAGTATGTCTTATCAAGTCATACAGAAGATGGGACTGTAATATTGTATATTAATACTCAAATATGTGATACTCGTAAACAATACTGAAGATTTTATTCTAATGTTACTGTACTGTACATTAAAATATCTATCTATCTACCTATCTATCTATCTATCTATCTATCTCGTATCTATTATCTTTCTCTCTATATCTATCTTTCTATTATTCATCTTTCTATCTATACATTAAAATATGCTATCTATCTATCTGTCTATCTCATATCTATCTCATACAGGTGCATCTCACAAAATTAGAATATCATCAAAACGTCATTTTTCTTACAGTTCTTCAATACAAAAAGTGAAACTCCCATTGTGATGTCATGGGTGACTGGATACTCTGCCTCCAGCAGGGCGAATTTCTATGACACCCGTGGCCCTGGCTACACCGCCTCCAGCAGGGCGAATTTACATAGATAAGGGAAACACCACGGAAACCGATACAATGGAGGGCCCTGCAATAGGGAACGGGGACGTGGAGATCTTCTGCACTCCCCTGAGTCAGTGTCTCTACACTCCTGACGGTCCCTAGGCAGGTTCCGCACCAGGCGACGAGCAGGATACCTAAAAACCCTAGCTCGCCCTGCACCTATCCCTTTCTAATGAATTGGACGGTGCAGAAACTAATCCCACCACTGCACTAAAACACACATAAGGAAAGTTACAAAAAGGGAAAAACCACTTAGCTTTGCTCTGTTGCTATTGCTCCCAGCAACAGAGTCCAGAACCTGAGTGCAGCTTTCCTCCTGAATAGCTGCTACTTCACCAAAGCTTTGTCAGAGCTGCAAGGAACTCCTCACTGTTGCTCCTTCCACACCAGGACTCTGACTGAGCTGCAAGGAACTCTTCTCTAGCTCCTTCCTCCACCAAGGATGGTTGGAAATGACCAATATCACCAACAGTGAGTGAGACCACCTGACTCTCCTTTATAGGCAAGAGCCAGAGCCATCACACCTGCTAGTGATTCCCGTGTAATAATACTAGCCACCACCGGGGGCAAAACTAGAACTAAAGACACCATTGTGTAATGACCCTAATGGCCACCGGGGGCAAAACTAACTTTAAGCAAACAGCTTAAAGGAAAAAAAAAAGGTTACATGTGCTTTTATCTGTCACAATCCCGCATGGATCGTGACACCTATATTATATAGAGTCATTACAAACAGAGTGATCTATTTCAAGTGCTTATTTCTGTTTATGTTGATGATGATGGCTTGCAGCCAATGAAAACCCAAAACTCATTATCTCAGTAAATTAGAATACTTTGTAACACCAGCTTGGAAAATTATTTTAAAATCCGAAATATTGGCCTACTGAATTGTATATTGTAAATTTTGCAAGACTTCTTTCTTCCCTCAGCCGACAAGCTTTTTGGAGATGGAAATTTCATTCTCCAGCAGGACTTGGCACCTGTCCACACTGCCAAAAGTGCAAAAACAACAGTATCACTGTGCTTGATTGGCCAGCAAACTCGCCTGACCTTAACCCAATAGAGACAGATTTTCTGTCTCTACAGCATAATGTACTCAGATTAGATTGCAAAAACCTGGTGACAAAATTACTTTAAAATGGTTGTTCTTTTCCACATGAATTGAATGTCTCAACCTCCTTGTTGGGTTTTAATCAAAAGATATAATAGAATTTGCAGCCAAATATTCAAAAAGTGAAATTATTACATAATTAAAAGGAGCCTGTACATTTTTACTACCTCATCTGAGACCCTGATGTATGTCTTAGGCTAGTTTCACACTAGCGTTTTTTGCCAGCAGCGCATGCCGCCACTAAGCCCTGCCCCCTGTCCACCCCCTCTGGTCATCTCCGCCTAGTATCGCACACAGCTGCATGCGATCTGCACACCCTATCTTTAGTATAGGGTGCACAGACCGTGCACTGACCGTGTGCTAGTAGAATTTAGCGTGCGCTGCGCCCTTTTGACGGTGTGCCGGTGCACACCGAACGCACCATGTTCCATTTTGGCGCGCGCAGAGCACCGTCAAAAGGGTGCAGCGCACGCTAAATTCTACTAGCGCATGGTCAGCGCATGGTCTGCGCACCCTATGCTAAAGATAGGGTGTGCAGATCGCATGCAGCTGTGTGCAATACTAGGCGGAGATGACCGGAGAGGGCGGGTAGGGGGCGGGGCTTAGCTGCGGCATGTGCTGCTGGCAAAAAAAGCGAGTGTGAAACTAGCCTTACACTTACACAATCAGAAATTTTCGATACATGTAGCAGAGCTCAGAAAACTGACCCCTCTCAAACCACCACTTTCTGTGCGCATTGTATATTAACAGTAAGCTGCTAATCAAGACATTGGATGGTGGGTGGAAGGCAGTAGACAAATTGACAGTAACTCCAAAAGCTGTACAGAAGCTTTTCCAAAATTTTGATGTAAACTGAACACCTCTATCAGAAATGACATTGTCAGTTATTCCATGCAGCCTAAATATATCTTTGACTATTTATTCTGTTTGTTCAGCAGTAAGAATCCCTTTAGTTGGAATAAAACAGGCCATCTTTGTGAGCTGATACACCACAACAAAGATAACAGTAAGTAGGGAGGGAAGAGTCAGTTTGAGGGAAGTAGGTCCACGATAAAATTTATTGAGATTGATCCCCAAGTCCTTGATGGAACAGGACTGGAAGAGGTTGAAGAAGCCCAAGAGAAGAGGATTGTGGCATCTAGTTGCATGCACATTTTAAACAAGAGGACACATGTTTTCTCACATTCTACCTAAAATTAGGCCACCAAACAGAATGATGCTGGAGTTCATGAGTTTTCATGACTCTAGGGTGTCCTACAAGTTTAGAATCATGGGCAAATTTGAGGACTTCAAGTTGAGCAGATTTGGGGACAAATATTTGGTTGTTCTTCATCCAAAACCCCTCCTTAAAAAAGTCAATTTAATATCCATTTTTATTCTTTAGAGTGAAATATACACGGGCGCTACCCAGCCACAAAATAGCTCAGATGCAGCGGATAGGGAGACAGGACCATGTCGATCCCTGTTTGAAACCAAAGAATTGTATAATTAAATACCTTACCGCGCTATACTGAGCAGATATAAAAAACAGAAACAAGGGATCTATAATGGACAAGGAAAAAAGGGGGGGGGAAAGAGGGGTTTATAAACCAATACTTACTTTTAATTGAAGGGATTTTGAGGAATATTCTTAGTGATATAGGGCGTTTGTCTGGCGGATACCTCGCCTGTGATGTTGTTTTCGTGATTTCTTGTAGTGATCAGTGATACTGATAAAAGAATATATTAATAGGATTAAAATATCAGTAGTGTTAATATCCTATACTAAACCTTAATAAATTAACTGTACTCACTATGATTTACTGAATATTGCTATTTCCTTCAGGTTGGTACCGTGGTGTTTGTGATAATTCCTGCTAGTTGGACAAAGCAGGAGCAAGGTTTGCTGGTTATGTCAGGCACTAGACAGGAAGAAAACCACTTAATATAGTGATGTTATAGTAATCGGTCAGTCCAAAAAGGACTTATTTCATCTGGACTTACTTGTACCGCTTGCTGAGTGCCGCAATCAGCCTAGGTGGTGGCTGTTGGCGCAAAAATCCCTGCACACGGGAGCCTCATCCTCCCCGTGTGCAGGGATTTTAGTGCCTGACATAACCAGCAAACCTTGCTCCTGCTTTGTCCAACTAGCAGGAATTATCACAAGCACTCTACAAGTGAAAGTTTCTTTACAGCTAAAGCCTCATTACAATGCTTACATGAGAGGATACTGTTCCTGCTTACTTCTTACATACAAATATAAGTAAGTGCAGCGGCTACTCCATAGCTGTGATACTTTATCACGGTTATTAATACTAATTGTATTTAATTTTATTTGGTCAGCACTGTGAAAGTGGGCTATCAGCAAGCACCACAGTAAACACCACGGTACCAAACTGAAGGAAATAGCAATATTCAGTAAATCATAGTGAGTACAGTTAATTTATTAAGGTTTAGTATAGGATATTAACACTACTGATATTTTAATCCTATTAATATATTCTTTTATCAGTATCACTTATCACTACAAGAAATCACGAATACAACATCACAGGCGAGGTATCCGCCAGACAAACGCCCTATATCACTAAGAATATTCCTCAAAATCCCTTCAATTAAAAGTAAGTATTGGTTTATAAACCCCCTCTTTCCCCCCCCCTTTTTTCCTTGTCCATTATAGATCCCTTGTTTCTGTTTTTTATATCTGCTCAGTATAGCGCGGTAAGGTATTTAATTATACATTTTTATTCTTTGTTAAAAATTCTTTGATGTACAGAATTCCCCAAAAAATTTTTGGACAAATCCATTGGTAAAATGATTTTTGTAAAGTTTTTAAAGAATCTTTTGTAGAAATTTTCAAATCCTACAAAGCGCTGGATGCCTTTTAGATTTTTTGGGGGTAGCTCAGTCAACTACTGATCCGACTTTATTGGGATCCATTCTCAAACCTTCTGGGGAGAAGATATATCCAGAAATTCAGTCCTTATTTGTTCAAATTCACATTTTTTGAGTTTTATATAGAGATGATTCTCCTGTAGGCATTCCAGGACTAACTGGACATGCCTACGATGCTCCCCAGAGGTATCTGAAAATATAAACAACAACAAATTGATCCAAGAAATCTCAAAAAACATAAATAATAGCTGGCAAAGAAGAAGTTTGAATGAAGCCTTTCTCTAAATTTTCATCTAGGTATTCTTTTAGTACTTTCAATTCTGGTTCAGAAAGATTGTAAATTCACCAAAATGGAATAGATTGTCCAGGAAGCAATTGAATGGGACAGTCATAAGAATGATGAGGAGGCAGCAGTTGATTGGCTTTTTTTGTTACTGCAGACCTCACTGAACTGCTGTTACTGAGATGGCAATGTATCATAATTCTCATGAGAAATCTCAGATGCTTGAATTTGTTTGAATACAGATAAATTAACATGGCAACTGTTCTTACAGTTGTCAGAGGAAAAGGTAATGGTCCTCGATACCCAGTTGATGGAAAAGTTATGGATTGAAAAGCAGGTAATTCCTAGAATAACTGGAAATTTTGGCGAGGAAATAAAATGAAAACTAAGGCCGGTTTCACATTGGCGCTTTATGGTGCAGCGACGGTCTGCGCACAGCCGCCGCTAAGCCCCACCCCCTGCCGGCTCCCTGCCCGCCCCTTCCGGTCATCGACGCCTACTAGCGCACATGGACGCTTGCGATCTGCGCACCCTATTTTTAGCATAGGGTGCACAGATCGCGCGCTGGCCGTGCGCTAGCAGGATTTTGCCGTGCGCTGCGCACTTTTGAAGGTGCGCCCGTGTGCGCCGAATGCAGCATGTTGCATTTCGGCACGCACGGCGCACCTTCAAAGGTGCGCAGCGCACGGAAAATCCTGCTAGCGCACAGCCAGCGCACGATCTGCGCACCCTATGCTAAAGATAGGGTGCGCAGATCACAAGCGTCCATGTGCGCTAGTAGGCGGTGATGACCGGAAGGGGCGGGCAGGGAGTCGGCAGGGGGCGGGGCTTAGCAGCAGCCGTGCGCAGGCCATCGCTGCGCCATTAAGCGCCAATGTGAAACCGGCCTAACATCTTCATGAAGAGTTAATTCAATATGAATTTCAAATTCAAATGTCTCGTGTGTAACACGTGCAGAAAATAAAGGTGGTCAATCCACAGTTTCCTTATCGATTGGCATGGATTTAGTCCTAATTGCAATGTTATGATCAAGTGTAAATGGTAAGTTCATAAAATTCCCTACTGCTCCAGAATCTAACATGGCAGAGCTTTGAATTTGTATTGGCTTCTGATTAGGACCTAAATGGGAATGACTAAGGCTAGTTTCACATTAGCGTTTTTTTGCGCAGCGCATCGGGCGCATAAAAAACGCAAAGAAAAACGCAAAACAAACGCGCGTTTTTTTAACGTCATGCGCACGCTGATGTGTAAAAAAACCGCAGCGTTGTTTGCGTTTTACATGCGTTTTTTGCATGCGTTGGCGTTTTTTATGCGCATGCGTTTTTAAGTGTGACGTTTTTTCCATTGTCTAGAGAACATTCTAGACTTGTTTCACTCAAAAACGCATGCGTAAAAAAACGCAACCGTGCGCAAGACCATGCGTACGCATGCGTTACCATAGACTTCAATGTGTTGTTTTTGCGCATTCAGTGCGCAAGCGTGCGCATGCGTTTTTTTGCCGAGACAGGGCGCACCAAAAAATCCAACATGTTGCGTCTGGCGCACCTGGCGCAAAAGACAAAAAAACGCATGCGCACGAAAACGCAAGTGTGCGCAAAAACATGCGCACGTCATGTTAAACATAGGTGCGCAGTGCGCATGCGCACGGGTGCGCACGATGCGCTGCGCACAAAAGCGCAAATGTGAAACCAGCCTAAATGAGATGATGGTGATTGCTCTTTGCCTTTATCCTGCATTAAAGATGAGATAGTCTGCATAACAGGATCTGGCCATTCAGAAAGGTCTAAATCGCTTGCAGTGTTGTCATTTGTTAAGGTTGTAGTCCTTTTATTAGGACAGTTAAATGTAAAATGTCCAGAACCCCCACAATGGAGGCATACATTTTCTGTACGTCACCTCTCCATCTCTACTGCAGAGAGTTTTTCAGATTACATCAATTTGTAGAGTTTCAAGCACACTTTCCATTTCGTATTGTTTTTTTAACTGAGTAAATGTTTAATTAGGGGTGTTTCCAAATACTCACAGTCTTTCCTTTCTTCATTCAATGAGTCTCTCATCAATTTGGATCCACAATTATATAAAGTCCTCTAAATATTTAGTGCTCTTAACCCTTGCAAAACTGAAAAAATCCTCTGAAATAATATGATGATTGATGATCCCTTCCAAGCGTAGAATAGTAAGCAGAGTGTTCCCAAATTACCGTCTAAATTTTCTTAACTATCACAGACTCAAAAATGCCATGGAATTGTATTTGAAACCTGGAGTCCCAACCAGGAGATTAACGGTCTTTGAATCATTAATAACCCAGACCAAACGCCCAAGAGTTATACTGACAAAATTGTACCAGATACTCATGACCAATTCAATCTCTGTAAAAAGAGCGTATATACTGGTGTGGGAGAAAGAACTGGGCATCACACTGCAGGACTGGGAAGTTGAACATATATAAAAATTCATATGGCCCGTCCGGATGTGTGAGAGTCCAAGAAAACTCCTATAAGATTGTTACTAGGTGGTACATCACTCCAGTGATAACACATAGATGGTATCCCAATATTCCTCCAATTTGCTGGAGATGTGCTACAGATAAGGGAACATTCCTTCACTTATGGTGGTCTTGCAATATGATAAAGCCATTCTGGGAAGGTGTCCTGAAAATTATCACTAAATTGTGCAAGCTTACAAAACCAAATCCTTATTGTTATTTCTGGTGGCGGCAGCTGAATTACTTATTCCTCCAAAATGGCGCTCCCAGAGTTGCCCGTGCACTTAAGAGTAGATACAAAAAGTAGATCAGTTGTACTATATAGAAGAAATAATCGCATATACAAACCTCTCCCATGCTAAATTTAGGGAAATTTGGGCTCCATGGATATCATATAGAGAGTCTGATGAATATTACGGACTTCTTCAAAGATAGTAAGTTGAAAGAGTCAAAAAAATGGTCTTCCTCTTATACAAAAACTAGACCAGATGCTAAGGCAATGATAACACTATCCCTGAAATCCTTCTGGGATAGTCTGAATTTAGGCGTCATTCCGCCCCCCTCCCCAGCCTTGGGAACTTTTCTATCACTCCATTCCTATCTTCTGTTTATTCTTTTTATATCTGTATTTTATACTGTTTAGCTTTTAGAAATGTATGTAAAAGAATTAGTTTCCTAGAGAATAATTGTACAGGAGACCGAACTACATGGCTTTACAATAGGATATCGGATCTCTACTGAGGAATTATTACGGTATATATGAACAAATATGATTAAGGTCATGTTTGTATACTTACCTTTGATTAATCAAGAAAGGACTTTCAATACTCAGATTGTAAGACTACATACTTTTCAAAGAATGTTCTTTTTTGCTTTGCATTTAAAAATCAATAAAGAGATATAAAAAAAAAAAAGAATAGTAAGCAGAGGCACTGGCGTATTGAAAGGGCACTCAGGTTTTATGACGCCTCGCCTGGGTAACAGGTCCAATCAGCTGAATGGGTCATGTGAATGATTGATGTGCATGGTGAGCACCGCCTCCACTCTGATGCGGCAACATGACAGTCACGTGCCAGGACATTCATCAGATGCATTAAATATAGCCTACACAACAACTACTATATAAGACACACTGATTCACATTATTTGTACCTCCTGATAAAACTGCAGAGGTGGTGAAAAGCGCACCGAGGTGTAAGCACCTGTGCCGCAGTTGCCTTATCATGGCCACAGGAATTTAGTTACTTTTAATGTTGTACATTTTACATGCTATGCAATATTTATGCCAAGATATATACACAGAGCACTAGTGCCTATGGTGAGTACTTGTGGCGAGTACACCATTAATGCCAACTTGGTCACCTTTTTACAACTCTGCAAGCTAAACCTGCTTTACTACCTGTATCATAATAATTTCATGAAAAACCACCCCATTTATATTAGTCAGGTAAGTACATAAAAGTATAACACTACAAAAATGGGTATTACAATGGACATAATAAGACTATCGCAAATATATATGTAAAATATATGTAAGAAAAAACAGTGACAAAAGTCCCACACAAAAGTTTACAAAATTACAAAATAATTTTTTTAGAATATATCAGGAATATAGGAGAAAGGTGGAGTAAGAGTCAATAATGACCATAGATAGCACATGGGCAGAAGCATAGGGCACACCAACGGTACATGGACAAAGGGATAAATCTGATTTTATCAATGTATAATGTAAAAATTAAATATTCAACATTATCCCATATTAGTATAAAACAACCAGTCGTGGTGTACAAAATAGAGACATAAATATAACCATCACAAATGGTGGAACCTGCCACCTCATATAATGAATACTAAATACAATACTCGCACCAAATAAGTTCACTACATAGTATTAGCTCTAGACTGGTTGGTAGTAGAAGTCCACCAAGGTGTACCCTCCCCGACGCACGTTTCGGCTAAATGGTCTTCCTACCCCTTGATTCGCATTTCCCAGGGAGCATTGCACCTAGGATTTCACTGATTGAGCGCCTTTGCCGGCTGCCGCAGTGTTTTCTTTGACTGGTCTCCCTGAGGTCAGTGATTGTTTTGTGATGTTGGTCTGCTAGGCATTGCTCCCACCTAGCCAGAATCCTACTCCACACTGATGAGGGGCAACAGCTGTCTGTGGATGGGTACCTGGCCTTGGTATTTCCCTTGTCATATCTGTAAACTCGTAAAGAGCTGGATATTGACTTAAAGGGCCACTTAATATGGTGGTACTGGTGGTTTCCGAAAGGAACCACCCCTTGGCTGGGTCCTTCCCTGGAGGAAGATCTGGCTAGTCCCGTGTTTGAGACTCTTAAATGCCTGATGCCTGTTTACGATATAGTTTTACGGCATCACTACTTGTCCTTCCTTTTTTTCAGATTATTGTTATATTTCTATTTTCTTAATATAGTGTTATTTAACTTTAAATAAATATATTACTTTACATTATCCTTTGTGATCTCCTTCCTTTTGCTCTGTTTTGGTTATTCTCAACCCTTGCAAGTTCATACTTTAGTAGCTCTGATAATCCTCAAAGAAATTGACTCCTCTGGGCAGATGGCTGCCACCTAGTGGTGAAATTCTGAGGTATATTCATCTACAGAGTTCGGCCCTTGATGTAAATTATGTAAATTGGTTTCAGCGGTAGCGCCACTATTCGGGTCATGAAACACTTGATCTATAGCTGTGATGAAGGAAACTAAGTAATTAAGTAGGTCACAATTCTTTTCCATGCAAGAGCGTCATCAGTCAGGAGATGAATGATGAAAATAACCTTTTTCACTGGTAAACGGAGAAGGTTGATTCTGGAAATAGAAACAACATTAAGGAATACATGCTAATGATGACGATCCCCTCTGAACTTTGCAAGCAGTGGCATGCGTGCGTTTGATTCTGAGCCTGAGTTGTGCAAATCCAGAATTTACCTCCGTAACTCAATAATTTATTTTAGCTTATGCAACACCTGTGTTTTCGCAACTTAGAGAATTTTTATTGGTATGTGGCACCAAAATTCTGAAGCTCAGCAAATTCTTGCATCAGGGTGGCTGTAACAGACTTGCAAGATTACTCTGTTATGAACTGACCTAAGCTGAAGTGTTGGTATTGTAACTACTGAGGACAACATCAACAGGATCAGTAGATTACAGGGTAGAGCCAATCAGTAACTCACAGCGGAGACAATCAGGAACAACACAGCTAATAGTATCTGGGTTAGCAAGAACTTCCCAGCGAGCCCAATAGGTCAGAGGGAAGAGCTGCCGTCTGGTACACAAGAGCTATCCACAGATTTTCAATGATGTTCAGATCATTGAATTTTTTTTAAATAATGCCAGTAACTTTCCTCACATATATCTTATTTTTATTATAGATATGGACTTTGGGTGACATAATACAGTGTATAAGTGTATAAGGAGCTGTGGGGACCATATTGCCGTATATAAGGGGCTGTGGAGGCAATAATGCTACATGCTAGGGGCTGTTGGTGCCATAATACTGTATATCAGGAGCTGTGGGGGCCATAATACAGTATATAGGGGGATTCGGGGGCTATAATACAGTATATAAAGGGATATGTGGCTCACAATTCAGTATAAAAAGGGCTGTGGAATGCATATGGGCGTCATAATACATTATATAAGGGACTGTGAATGCCATAATTCTGTATATAGGAATCTATGGGGGTTATAATACAGTGCATAAGAGGCTGTGAGGGCAATAAGGCAATAATCTATATATATATAAAACTGAGGGTATGTATGTGTGTGTGTATCAAGCCACGCCCACTCCACATAGCCCTGCCCACTCCACATAGCCACTCACGCCTCATGCAGAGCCCCGTATAATAAATATCTAATCTAATATATACCGTATGTAAATAAATATCTAATCTAATATATATATATATATATAATGTAGGATCGCACGCATTCAGCAAAGCATCGCATTAGCTAGGCATCAAGCAAAAGTCAGTTATTCCATGGCAAGGAATTAACATCCATCTTCTCTATTCACACAGGTAATCAGATCATTCAACTTCTGAACTGATCCACCCTGCATGTATTTCACTCCATTCAATGTTAACAAGCAGCCTGAATGGTAATCAGATCATTCAATGTCTGAACTGATCCACCCTGCATGTATTCACTCCATTCAATGTTAACAACCAGCCTGAATGGTACAACTCCCCACCTCTGCTGGCTATTTTTTCTGCTGCAATATATCCTATTGGTAACCATTTCATTGAACTCCTTTGCTATAATTCATCTGTTACATTGTTCTCAGTACTTACTGTTGTATATCCTTGGGGGAGATCACTGTAGATGTTATCATGGGAGAGGTGCTATAGCATAGAGATGGAATCAGGGCTAGCATCTTTGATCATCTATTCCACATCAGGATGTTGAGCAGCTGTTGCTAATTTATAACAAACAGCTCCCACAATCCCTCTCTCTTGTCCCTGTATTGGGGCCTATAAATTTAGAAACATTCTAAGGGGTACAGGCATGTGTGGGGTCGCACGCATTCAGCAAAGCATCACATTAGCTAAGCATCACGCAAAAGGCAGTTATTCCATAGCAGTTAGTCAGGGTAGGAATCAGGCAACCCACACCTTGCACTCTCTTTTATCCATGTGCTTTATTTCTATCCTCCTATGTTCCCTTGCCATCCACATTCCCCACCCCATCTCCCTCCATTATGATTCATACACATCAGCCCATCTATAATTCCCTCTCCCATGTACAGCTCCCATGCACTTCTCACCTTCCTGAAAAACCTCAGCCCATATTGCCCATACACATTGCAGAAAAAAACTTCCTACAATTCCAATAACTACTTGCTCTTTATCTTCCTACTCCTAAAGATTTCAGGGGACAGCTCCCCCAACCCCAGTCCACCATCCCCCAACTTCAACCCGATCCCTACCTCATATCAAAACCATAATAATCTTATTAATATTACTTGCAATCTCACATCTCCTTCTTTTAATTGTGCCCTCTGTGTTAGGGATGACGAAATGCACTAAATATAAATAATAGGACGTGTGTTCGCCGCCCAGGGTCCACCATGCAGTAGGTGTAACAACCGCTGCTGAGTAATGGCAGACTCGCTATATGGCGGTATACTGCGCTCGAGTTAAACGTCAGCCGAGGTGCGCAGAGCGGACTCTGTTAAACTCACAGAGGCGCTAAAGCATAAATGCCGAGCCTGTTAGCTTCACAGGTCTCAGCTGGCGTGCACACACGGTATATGGTCACAGGACACAGCCTAAGACAGAGGTCGGTGTCTGTCTTGACATACCGCGCGTGTGGCGTCGCTACCGCGGATGCCGGTAAGTGCTGCTAACTGCAGCGCGGCAGTAACTACTGCCGCTATACGACAGTGCCGTGAGGATCTTCTGGAAAAGGACTTCTCCTGCACCGACGGAAGAGGCATCCACCCCCAGGATAAACAGATTATCCACATCGGGACGGTGTAAGATGGGAGCGCCAGCAAAATGGGATTTTTGAGATGAGAAGGCCTTGGAGACCTGTTCAGACCAAGCATTAGGATTAGCTCCTTTCTTTGTGAGAGCAACCAAAGGAGCCACCAGTGTGGAAAAGTGAGGTATGAACTGGTAGTAACCCTAGGAAGCGCTGCACCGCTTTGAGTGAGTGTGGTTCCTGCCAGTCCATTACCATTTGCAGTTTGGCCGGATTCATAGCCAACCCCTGGAATGAGATGATGTAGCCCAGGAATGGCAGGGACTCCTGCTCCAGCTGGCACTTCTCCAGCTTGGCGAAAAGAGAGTTCGCCCGCAGACGGTCGAAGACCCTGCAGACGTCTCTCCGGTGGGATGTCAAATCTGGCGAGAAGATGAGGATGTCACCCAGATAGACCACCACCGAGGTGGAGAGTATATCGCGGAAGATGTCGTTGACGAAATCCTGGAAGACAGCAGGCGCATTACAAAGGCCGACGGGCATGACCAGATATTCGTAGTGGCCATCCCTATTATTAAAGGCTGTCTTCCACTCGTTTCCTTCGCGAATGCAGATCAGGTTGTACGCCCCCCGTAGATCTAATTTCGTAAAGATCCGGGCCCCTCGCAACCTGTCAAATAGCTCAGAGATCAACGGGAGAGGTTATTTGTTTTTAACGGTTATGGCGTTGAGACCTCTGTAGTCAATGCAGGGACGTACCATATATACTCGAATATAAGTCGAGATTTTCAGCCCAAAAAATTGGGCTGAAAGTCCCCCTCTCGTCTTATATTCGAGTCATATACAAAGGGGGTCAGAGGGGGAGGGGGGCGGGGGTGTCAGGTCATACTTACCCGTCCTGACGCTGTCTCTTGAGCCCCCAGCTTCTCCCCGTGCTCTCTCTTCCTGCCTTCAGCGGTCACGTGGTGCCGCTCATTAAAACTCATGAATATGCGCATATTAATGAGCGGCACCACGTGACCGCTGAATGCAGGAAGAGAGAGCGCGGAGAAGCTGGGGACTCAAGCGACAGCGTCAGGACGGGTAAGTATAGCGATACTCACCTGTCCTGCGTCCATGGCTGCTTGCTGCTGTCTGTCATCGGTCAGTGACTTCAGACAGCAGAGGGCGCGGTGACGTGGTTAGTGCGCGCCGCGCCCCCTGCAGTCTGAACATCACTGACTGATGACGTGCAGATAGCGGTGAGCAGCCATGGACGCAGGACAGGTGAGAATCTGACACCCAGCGACGGAGAGGTGAGTATGTCATTTTTTTTATTTTTACATGCAGCAGCAGCATGGGGGCAGCATATGGGGGAACAACCTATGGAGCTATTTATGGGGGCAGCATATGAGGGAACAATCTATGGAGCTTCTTGTGGGGCAGCATATGGGGGAACAATCTATGGAGCTTCTTCTGAGGACACCATATGGGGGGAATAATCTATGGAGCATTTCCCACCCTAGACTTATACTCGAGTCAATAAGTTCTCCCAGTTTTTTGTGGCAAAATTAGGGGGGTCGACTTATACTCGGATCGACTTATACTCGAGTATATACGGTAACTCTCCGCTCTTCTTCTGCACGAAGAAGAACCCTGCACCAGGCGGCGACACCGACTTTCTGATAAAACCTCTAGCCAGGTTCTCCCGGATATATTGAGACATAGCCTCTGTCTCAGGGATTGACAGCGGATACACACAGCCTCTAGGAGGTTCCGTGCCTGGCAGAAGATCTATCGGGCAATCGTAAGGACGGTGCGGCGGGAGCGTCTCCGCAGATTTTTTAGAGAAGACGTCCGCGTACTGGTGGTAAGGTTTAGGAAGCGCGGAGAGATCAGCAGACACTTCAGTGGAAGCTACCTGAACACTGCCACTCAGGCACCTTCCCTCACAGTCCTTGCTCCAACCCAGTATATTCCCCGAAGCCCAATCAATATGAGGGGAGTGACAACGGAGCCAGGGAACTCTGAGAAGCACCTGGTCGATGCCATATGGCAAAGTGAACAAGGACAGAATCTCACGATGAGAGGGTGAGATTGAGAGCCCGAGTGGGGCTGTCTGGTGGGTCACCTGAGATGGTAAAGGTGCACCATTAACCACCCTGATGGTCAGAGGTTGGGGCAGTAACACCAGTGGAATAGCGTGTTTCTGGGCGAAGGTCGAGGACATAAAGTTCCCCTCAGCCCCGGAATCCATGGTAACCTCTACCTCCCAGGTGGAGGCCCCGCTATCTA
Organism: Dendrobates tinctorius; assembly: GCF_039654945.1. NCBI lineage: Eukaryota > Metazoa > Chordata > Amphibia > Anura > Dendrobatidae > Dendrobates > Dendrobates tinctorius. The sequence continues at coordinate 6,374,728 of NW_027361708.1, forward strand.
ATGTCCCTTGGAATACCGGTTTGGGAGAAAAGGGTCTCATATTTGTCTGACCACCACCTACGACCACTGGACATGATCGTTTTTCCGACCACAGAGGACACGTGCTAGCCAAGTGACCAAACTGCCGGCACTGGTAACAACGCGCGGAGCTTCGCACCGGACGTGGTTTGGGGCCGGCGCGAGACACCTCCATAGGTTTGGAGGTTGTAAGCTCCTGAGCGGGAGATCTTAGCGGCTCAGTGAAGGTGGGAGCTAAGTTAACCCTTCATCTGGATTTCGCACGTTCCAGTCCGCGCTCCATAAACAGGAGATGGCAATCACTTTCTCCAGACTTGTGGGGACCTCTCTAGTTGCTAGAGCATCTTTGACATGCTCTGCTAACCCTCTCCAAAACTCAGGGATGAGTGCTTTATCGGGCCACTCCAGTTCGGAAGCCAATGTCCGAAATCCGACGGCATAATGGCTGACCGAGAGAGACCCCTGTGTTAGGGCCAATAATTGGAGAGAGGTGTCATGCATGATCCGTGGTCCCAAAAATACCTGCTTCAGAGCGGCGAGGAACTGAGCAGCCCCCTGAACCATGGGATCATCACGCTCCCACAATGGCTTTGCCCACTCTAATGCCCTGCCAGATAAAAGAGAAACAATAAATCCCACCTTAGCCCGCTCTGTAGGGAACCGTGCAGCCAGTAACTCAAGCTGGATAGAGCACTGACTCACAAATCCCCTACAGGTGGTGCTGTCACCCAAAAACTTGTCGGGGAGCGGGAGGCGAGCTATTGTCGGCATAGGCATGAGTGTGGGCACACGTGAGACAGCCTCTGTGACTGCCTGAGCAGCGGCTAGCGTAGCATTCGCAGCTGAGGTGGTTCTCTCGATAGCCACCATCCCGCTCTCCAGCTGCCAAATGTACCGCTGCAGCTGCTGAAGGTCCGCCATTACTAGCCAGACCCTGGTGCTAGTATAATGTTAGGGACGGCGGAACACAGTAAATATATATAATAGGAAGTGCGTTCGCCACCCGGGGTCCACCGTGCAGTAGGTGTAACAACCGCTGCTCAGTAATGGCAGACTCGCTATATGGCAGTATACTGCGCTCTGGTTAAACGTCACCCGAGGTGTGCAGAGCGGACTCTGTTAAACTCACAGAGGCGCTAAAGCATAAATGCTGAGCCTGTTAGCTTTACAGGTCTCAGCTGGCGTGCACACACAGTATATGGTCACAGGACACGGCCTAAGACTGAGGTCGGTGTCCGTCTTGACCTACCGCGCGTGCGGCGTCGCTACCGCGGACGCCGGTAAGTGCTGCTAACTGCAGCGTGGCAGTAACTACTGCCGCTATATGACAGTGCCGTGAGGCTTCACACTATCGGACGCTGGTGTAGCTGTGTGGTATGCACTGTGGCGTATGGCTTGCCACGGACTGGCGCTGACTATAACTCTAATTCCCTATCCACATGCGTAATATCAGAGGGAAGGGGTTTCATAATGAGTCAGTCACCAGAATCACACATCCGTCACCATTCACACATAGCATGTATAGCCTATACTAGTGCATGGCCGAGCGGCCATGCGGGCCTTTTATAGCCATGCGCTTCTGGGACCTTCCAGACCTCTGAAATGGGCCAATCAGATCAGGACAAGGACCTGAGCACGTGACCCCCGATCTCCACTGGGAGATCGTATCATGGGCATGCCCAGTAGCACGGTGAGAGGACTTAGCCTCTGGAGTGGTTTCCTGCAAAACAGGCTGCGCTATCATTGCTGGTCCAGAGGTGGCAGCAACATCCAGACCCAGAGAGCTGGTCCGAGCAGGGCGCCTGGATCGCCGAGATTGCTGTGCGGTTCCCTGAGTGTTTGGAAAGGAATGGGAGACCGCTGGATATATGGCTCTGGATTCCAGCTGCAGGAACCCGACGCCTAACACTCTGGAATCCACGGTCTGCATGTAACAAACTTCCTTACCTGCACAATTACTTTCTGAACAACTCTCTGAATCTGTTGGCCCTCACTGAAATCTGGATTCAGGATTCTGATACAGTCTCCCCTGCAGCCATTTCCCATGGTGGCTTGCAATTCTCCCATTCCCCGAGACCCACAAACAGACTTGCTGGTGGAGTCGGCTTACTCCTGACCCCACAATGCACTTTCCAGGTCATCTCCCCAGTTCCATCACTCTCACTCCCTTCTTTTGAAGTTCACACCATCAGGCTCTTCCGTCCCCTCTCCCTCAGAGTAGCGGTCATATACCGGCCCCCAGGCTCACCCACTCGCTTCCTTGACCACCTCTCAGCCTGGCTGCCGCACTTCATGTCCTCAAAACTACCAACCCTTATCTTGGGAGACTTCAACATCCCCATTAACAGCCCCACTTCCACATCTGCATCCCAGCTTCTATCACTATCCACTTCTCTAGGCCTCTCACAGCTTTCAACCTCTGAGACACACAAGGACGGTAACACCCTTGACCTGGTCTTTGTCCTGCTCTGTGCAATTTCCTACCTAAATAACTCACTGCTTCCCCTCTCTATCCACAACATTCTCTCCTTCATGCTCACAAACTCTCGCCCACCCCTGCACACTCCTATCTACCACACATTCAGTAATCTACAAGCCATTATCCCTCAGACACTTTCAGACTCCCTACACTCATCACTGTCCCTAATCTCCTCTTTTTCCTGTCCTGATCTGGCTGTTCATCACTACAACGAAACTCTTAGAAGCACCCTTGACCAAGTAGCGCCCAACACCCTCAGAAGCTCCAAACACAGAGTAAAATAGCCCTGGCTCACATCGCAAACTCAACATCTCCAGTGATGCTCTAGGAGTGCTGAACGTCTATGGAGAAAAACCTGCTCCCCAAAAGACTTCACTTCAAATTTATGTTAAGAACCTATAACTCTGCCCTTCACATCGCCAAACAGACCTACTTCACCACTCTGATCTCCTCACTAGCCAACAATCACAAGAAACTTTTTGACACCTTTCACTCCCTCCTCAGGCCAAAAGCACAAGCCCCTATCACAGACATTTGTGCTGATGACCTGGCCTCTAACTTTATAGAAAAAATAGCTAATATCCATCAGGAAATCCGCTCTCAAGCAGTGCCGTGACTCCTATCCCTTCCTGAATTTCCCCTGGCTCACTTTCCACATTTGATCCCATCACAGAAGAAGTCTCCAAACTCCTCTCTTCTTCCCGTCTGACTACATGCACTACTGACCTCATTCCCTCACATCTCCTCCAGTCTCTCTCTCCAGTCGTCAAAACTCACCTAACTACAATCTTTAATCTCTCCCTCTCCTCGGGCATTTTATCTTTCTCCTTCAAACACTATTGTTACTCAATTACTAAAGAAATCCCCTCTCGACTTATCCTGCCTTACCTGTTACCTCTTCACTCACTCCCTCCTAGGCTCTTCATAGTCCAGCTTCTGCCCCTACATTCGACTGAAACTGCACTCATCAAAGTTATCAATGACCTTCTGACAGCAAAATGTAACGGTGACCACCCTCTGCTCATTCTTCTCGACCTTTCTGCAGCTTTCGACGCCATTGACCACCGTCTCCTACTCTCAAGGCTCCAGTCACTAGGCATTAAGGACATTGCTCTCTCCTGGTTCTCTTCCTATCTTTCTGACCGTTCCTTCAGTGTTTTACTCGCTGGCTCCATGTCATCTCCTCTTCCTCTCGCGGTCAGGGTACCTCAGGGCTCAGTCCTTGGCCCCCTTCTCTTCTCTCTCTACACGGGCCCAATTGGACAGACCATCAGCAGATTTTGCTTTCAGTACTATCTTTATGTTGATGACACACAACTATAAACGTCATCCCCCGACCTTACCCACGCTGTACTACAGAACGCCAATGACTGTCTGCAGTCTCCAACATCATGTCCGCTCTCTATCTGAAACTCAACCTCTCAAAAACTGAACTTCTTCTGCTCCTGCCGTCTACTAACCTCCCTAAATCTGACATTTCCCTCTCCGTGGGTGGCACCATAATAACACTCCGGCAGCAGGCGTGCTGTGTGGGTGTTTTTTGACATCAATCTCTCCTTCACATCCCATATATAATCTCTTGCCCGCTCTTGCTGCTTACACCTAAAGAACATCTCTAGAATCCTCCCTTTTCTCACCATGGAAACAACAAAAAACCCTCACTGTCGCACTGATCCACTTCCATCTGGACTACTGCAACGCTCTATTAATTGGCCTCCCCATTACTTAACTTTCACCTCTCCAGCCCATACTTAATGCAGCAGCCAGGGTCATCCATCTGGCTAATCGGTACTCGGACACGTCCGTTCTTTGCCAGTCCTTACATTGGCTGCCCATTCATTATAGGATGCAATTCAAAGTCCTTGTTCTCACCCACAAAGCTCTCCACAGTGCAGCGTCCCCCTACATATCCTCCCTCATTTCTGTCTATCAGCCTAACCGACTGCTGCATTCTGCAAACAACTTTCAACTAACCTCTGCGCCAATTCTCTGGAATGCTCTACTCTAAGAAATTAGGACTATCCACAATTTGCATAGTTTTAGGCGCTCCCTCAAAACACATTTGTTCAGAGCGGCCTATCACATTCACTAATCAAAGTCATTTTATGTGTAAGTGTGCATGTGTAGCCCATTCACTATCTACATCTATTCCTCACTCCCTCAAGATGGCTGGACGATCATTGTAAATACACCACTGAAAATACATACCTGTACTTTGTATCTCCCCAACCTCATTGTAGACTGCAAGCTCTCACGAGCAGGGTCATCTTATATTGCTTTAATTATTATATTGTTAATGATGCTACTTATGACTTGTGTTTTGGAACTGTTAAACTGTAAAGCGCTGCAGAATATGTTGGCGCTATATAAAGATTATTATTATAAAAATCTAATATATATGTTTCATAGGCACATTTTCTTGACCACATCAGGTTACACTGCCTGTGTTGCCCATAGCAACCAATCACTAAGCATCTTTCATTTCACCAGAGCTGTTTAAAAGTTGAAAGCTGAGCTGTGATTGGTTGCTATGAGCAAGTTTTCCTTGTAGACAGTTGTGGTAACTGAGGCCTATTATTCTTATGATTTCTATGGTGTTATCATCCTTCTGTAAAGCAGGAAATAACACAAAATATTACCGTGCCAATACAGACAACCCTCTGACACAGACTGCACGGGGAGCCCAGAATCAGGAACTTCTCTTTGTCTGGCATGAAGCATCTCCTTAACTTAAAAATGTAAATACAGATTAAAGAAAGAAACACAAGATGTAACAGCGTCAATCTGACAATGCCTGGTTCACGTTAAAATTATTTTTACAGCTACTACTAATCAACTAATGCCACTCCAAATTAGTCTTTCTTTACAATTTCTAACTAAAAGGTATTGCACTCAGGGGGCGGTGTCGCTGCACTGAAATGCTCTGTGCTGCAGGGACACTGTGTAAGGGGGTCGACCATACCGCGGGTACCTGCGTGCAGGGTCTGGAACTGTTGAGGCTGCATCCCCTGTTGTTAGGGGAAAGTATTAGCAAGCTGGACCTTCCTGCTGACTGAGGGTGGTGGAGGATATAAAGAAAAAGCGCACGCAGCAGCGCTGGTTTTCCACCAATCCAGGGTAGCACGCAGTCAGGCAAGTGGCGCACTCTGCTCCCCCTCCCCACCAGGTACCGATGCTGCAACAGGCTGCTTAAGGAGAGTCCCCCGCCATTTGCAGAGGGACTGCTGTGCTCAGGGGAGCCATATGTTCAGCAGTCCAGAGAGAGGAGTGCTCCGTCCTGGAAGCACCAGCATCGTGCAGCCCAGCATCCGCCATCTCCCATCGCCAACAGCGGTGACCAGAGAGAGAGAGGAACGTGCAGTGTGTGCCTGGTGACTACCAGAGAGAAAGGCGCCGTATGCTCCGTGTCTATGAATACAGCGCATGGGACACAAAAGAGGAACCGGGTACGTGACAGACACTTGCACCTTGATTTTGCCAGTGTATATTTGCTGAGCCACGTTGGGCTCATACAGGACTGTGGCCTTGTCAGCCACTGCCACATATGAACAAGGGGCTCAGCGGAAGATACCGGAGACCAACTGCTGCTGCCACAAGACGGGGCATTGTTGTCTTCAGGATCCCACTGGAAAAGGCATCACGTGTGCTGTTGTCGGCACTATTGACTTCATAGTCTGAGGAACTATTGACTTTCTAGCCAGAATTCAACAGAACTGCCTTTACTCTATCCGTTGTTCTTTACCCCTGAATATCCTTTGCAAATTGTACTGTTTTGTCCTCCCTTTAACTGTTTGCTCCCTGCGTGGAGTATTCCCCTGTTAGGTAAAACTGGTAACCCTTGCTCTGCCTCCTGTCCGTCACTGCATCCCACAATGCCTCCACCGTGTACTGTATAAACAGGAGGGAACCTGGAGATGACATACAGGTATATACTATAAACAGGGGAGATGACATACAGGTATACACTATATACAGGAGGAGATGACATATAGCTATATACTATATACAGGAGGAAATAACATACAAGTATATACTATATAGAGGAAGAGATGACATACAAGTATATACTATATAGAGGAGGATATGACATACAAGTATATACTATATACAGGAGGAGATAAGATACAAGTATATACTATATACATGAGTATAAGACATACAAGTATATACTATATATTATTTACAGGGGAGATGACATACAGGTATGTACTATATATAGGAGGAGATGACATACAAATATATACTATATACAGAATAAGATGACATACAATTATTTACTATATACAGGGGAGATTACATACAGGAATACACTATATACAGGAGGAGATGATATACAGGTATATGCTATATACAGGAGATGACATACAGGTATATTCTATATACAGGAGGTGATGACACCCAGGTATATACTGTATACAGGACTGTGGCCTTGTCAGCCACTGCAACATATGAACAAGGGGCTCAGCGGAAGTTACCGGAGACCAACTGCTGCTGCCAGAAGATTGTTGTCTACAGGATCCCACTGGAAAAGGCACCGCGCCTGCTGTTGTCGGCACTATTGACTTCATAGTCTGAGGAACTATTGACTTTCTAGCCAGAATTCAACAGAAATGCCTTTACTCTATCCATTGTTCTTTACCCCTGAATATCCTTTGCAAATTGTACTGTTTTGTCCTCCCTTTAACTGTTTGCTTCCTTGCATGGAGTATTCCCCTGTTAGGTAAAACTGGTAACGCTTGCGCTGCCTCCTGTCCGTAACTGCATCCCGCAATGCCTCCACCATGTACAGACGGGAGGGAACCTGGAGATGACATACAGGTATATACTTTATACAGGGGAGATGACATACAGGTATACACTATATACAGGAGGATATGACATACAAGTATATACTATATAGAGGAGGATATGACATACAAGTATATACTATATAGAGGAGGAGATGACATACAAGTATATACTATATACAGGAGGAGATCACATACAAGTATATACTATATACAGGAGTATAAGACAAACAAGTATATGCTATATACTATTTACAGGGGAGATGACATACAGGTATATACTATATATAGGAGGAGATGACATACAAGTACAGTATATACTATATACAGAATAAATGAAAACAGACCAAAAGCAGCAACAGCCAATATGAAGGGAAGCCACCCACAAGCACAATCATAGTGGGACATCAGTGAGGCTCCCTAAAGGACACTCCCAAATACTAATATGAAACCAAGAGAAACACACTGGAGTTCAAAGTCCATAATTATAAAAACTAATGAAATTTATTATAGCAACTTAAAATGACAGGAACAATAAATACATATACATATAATGCAGTATAAAGATCAGGCAGTAATGGCTGGGGTCAATAGTAATAAAGTTAAAGCAAATTTGATTACAATGCAGGGAGCACACAGGGCTTAATAAGCTCACACCTCTAACAATAATAGTCTAAATGCAAATGTACAGACAATAATCTGAGGTGTAAAGAAATGCTCAAGCAAAGTGCTAACCCATGATAAACTACCCAGGACGACAGACCGCTGCAACCGACACGCGTTTTGCTCACTCTTTTTCAAGGTGTGGTGTAGTGTGCCAGAACGGGTCACCCTTAAATATCCCCAAGACACATTGTGTTTCCATGCCTACCGATGATGCAAGTTCCGGGGACGGTTCCCGGACACAAGCGCCGCTATTGTGCTCAGCTGGTGTTGTAAAGCTGACAATACCATACGTAACTCATCACTCAGGCGCCAGTCACAGTTGAACTTCTGGCGATGGTGGCGAATCCTCTGGATCCTCATAATGGTCTTGGGTCCAGCAGATGAGGTTATGAAGAGGGATACGTCCTTATTCTCAGCGGTGAGTGTCTCAACACTATGGAGATTTGCCGCACTGCCCAAACACAGTTTACAATGGGCAGCCTGGTTCGCTGTGCCGAATCGACACATGCCTAAGTCCCGTTCACAGACCTTGTTTCTCACGGTCAGTACTGTCAGCAGGGGCGGCTGTGACAGTGTTGTCGGCTGTGTCAGTGGTCTCAGCGGCCTCATCGAGGACAGTGATGTTGGCTGGGACAGCGGTGTCTGAGCTTTACTCAGTTGACGGTCTCCTGTCAAAGCGCTCTGCCATCCCAGGCTCTGCTCTGCCCAGACCCCTCTCAGCTGATTTTACCTCACAGGCATCTCGCGTGCCCAAAGTTCCCGCCCAAACTGTCTGGACACTCGCGCGCTGCAGCTCTGTCCGCTTAACCACGTTCCCATTCTCAAACACAGAGTATGGTCTGGAGTCTCAAGCTTTCTACCCCGCAATATAGGTGACAGCCCTGATGGTTCCGAACCCTTCAAGGAGGAGACATGCCTAGTTAGTTCCTTCCCCTTACAGTATTAATGATGAATATTGTTAAGACAATTTTTTGGGCAGTGTGGAGGGCATTCACAATAAGAGAGACAGTGTGGGGTTCACATTTTGTGAAGGGAGCAAAGTGAGGGCAATTATTTATTCAGGGGCATAGCGTAGGGCAAATATTTTACATAGTAACACAGTAACATAGTTAGCAAGGCCGAAAAAAGACATTCTCGCATCCAGTTCAGCCGTTATTCCGTCAAATAAATCCCCAGATCTATGTCCTTCTAAAGAACCTAAAAACTGTAAGATACAATATTGTTATGCTCCAGGAAGACATCCAGGCCTCTCTTGAACCCCTCGACTGAGTTCGCCATCACCACCTCCTCAGGCAAGGAATTCCAGACTCTCACTTCCCTAACAGCAAAGAATCCTCTTTTATGTTGGTTAGAAAAACCTTCTCTCCTCCAGACACAGAGAATGCCCCCTTGTGACTGTCACCTTCCTTGGTATAAACAGATCCTTGGAGAGAAATTTGTATTGTCCCCTTATATACTTATACGTGGTTATTAGACTGCCCCTCAGTTGTCTTTTTTCTAGACTAAATAATCCTAATTTTGCTAATCTCTCTGGGTATTGTAATTCCCCCATCCCCTTTATTAATTTTGTTGCCCTCTATCTATTGTACTTGCTTTAATTCCATTGTATCCTTCCTGAGCACCGGTGTCCAAAACTGTACACAGTACTGCATGAGCGATTTAACCAGGGATTTGTACAGAGGTAGTATAATGCTCTCATCATGTGTATCCAGACCTCTTTTAATGCACCATCCTGTTTGCCTTGGCAGCCGCTGCCTGGCACTGGCTGCTCCAGGTAAGTTTATCATTAACTAGGATCCCCAAGTCCTCCATGTCAGATTTACCCAGCGGTTTCCCATTCATTGTGTAATAGTGATATTGATTAATTTTTCCCATGTGTATAACCTTACATTTATCATTGTTAAACAGCATCTGCCACCTTTCGGCCCAAGTTTCCAACTTATCCAGATCCATCTGTAGCAGAATACTATCTTCTCTTGTATTGACTGCTGTACATAGTTTTGTATCATCTGCAAATATCGATATTTTACTGTGTAAACCTTCTACCAGATCGTTAATAAATATTTTGAAGAGAATAGGTCCCAAAACTGACCCCTGCGGTACCCCACTGGTCACAGCGACCAAGTTAGAGAATATATCATTTATAACCACCCTCTGCTTTCTATCACTAACCAGATGCTTACTCATTTACACACATTTTCCTCCAGACCCAGCATTTTCATTTTGTGTACCAACCTCTTGTGTGGCACGGTATCAAACACTTTGGAAAAATCAAGATATACCACATCCAATGACTCACCTTGGTCCAGTCTATAGCTTACCTCTTCATAAAAACTTATTAGATTGGTTTGACAGTAGTGATTCCTCATAAACCCATGCTGATGTGGATTTAAGCAGTTATTCTCATTGAGATAATCCAGAATAACATCCCTCAGAAACCCTTCAAATATTTTACCAACAATAGAGGTTAGACTTACTGGCCTATAATTTCCAGGTTCACTTTTAGAGCTCTTTTTTGAATATTGGTACCACAATTGCTATGCGCCAGTCCTGCAGAACAGACCCCGTCGCTTTACAGTCCCTACATATAAGAAATAATGGTTTGTCTATTACATTACATTACTTAGTTCTCTTAGTACTCATGGGTGTATGCCATCCAGACCTGGAGATGTATTTTTTAATCTTATTTAGCCTGCTTCGCACATCTTCTTGGGTGACATTTAATATAGGGTTTTCTTTGTCTCTCGGCATTTCACCTAGCATTTTATTTTCCACCATGAATACTGTTCTGTCTCCAACATAATAAATGACTGTCTATTTTGATAACATATATTCAGTGATAATGCTCAGTTTTCCATAGATTTTGATGTTCTCCATTTTGTCTCCATCTAGTGGCCAAAGTAATTACTACAGTGCTATTTCTATTTGTTTTCGTTCTTGATTTCCCTCCAATTCCCAATGCATCCTGGGTAGGTTTGCAAGGGATTGTGGTTAGCTCAGCCCACTTCCTTCCAGTCCACCATTATCCTTCTGCTTGCATACTGGATGCACCTCATCCCTCTACTCCCCCCGCGTCAGCATCGTCGGTGAGTAATCACACTCCCCACATCTAATCGCTGTCCTAGATCACCCCGCTTAGTTAGCTCTCCCCTGGTTAGCTATTAGCGCAGGTAATCTATGTAATGTATATTATGTATTTCTATGTACCCATACTGACTGATTGTATTATATGTTCACCTGTAGTTTCACCATGCCAATATACCATCACGTTCAATAAAGCACAGATTCAACCTACAGTTTTCTTATTGGACCCCCGGTATAGCAGTTTAGCTGCCTGTATACGCTACATGAATCCCGGTTCATTAGTAAGGACAGAATAACAGTGGAGAAGAAGGTGTTTATATATTAGTTTTTTCCTCGTCATCTACAACCATTCTTTCCTACCAATTTTTTAAGGGGCCTACATTTTCATTTTTGATTCTTTCACTATTGATATAGTTGAAAAAGAGTTTGGGATTAGTTTTAGGGTGTGTGGACACGCTGCGGATTGTCCTGCGGATTTTTCCACGCGGATTTGTCAAAAACCGCAGGTAAATCTGCAGGTCAAAAGACCTGCGGTTTAGCTGCTGCAGTTTTTCTGTGGCTTTGCCTGCGGTTTTTCCCTGCGGTTTGACACCTGCCATGGAGCAGGTGCCAAACCACAGCGGAATCCGCACAAACAGTTGACATGCTGCGGTTTTGACACCGCAGCAAATCTGCGTGGAAAAATCCGCACTGTCTGCACAGCAGCTTCCATTTTTCATTGATTTTAATGGTACTGTACACAGCAGCAGAAACTGCTGCGGATCCACAGGACCAAAACCGCTGCGGATCTGCAGCAGAATCTGCAGCGTGTGCACACACCCTTACTCTCCTTAGCAATGTGCTTCTCTGTTTCCTTTTTGGCAGCTTTAACTAGCTTTTTAGATAAAGTATTTTTCTCCCTATAGTTTTTTAGATCTTCAACGGTGCCATCCTGCTTTAGTAGTTTAAATGCTTTCTTTTTACTGTTAATTGCCCCTCTTACTTCTTTGTTTAGCCACATTGGGTTTTTCCTATTTCTTGTCCTTTTATTTCCACAAGGTATAAACCACTTACAGTGCCTATTTAGGATGTTCTTAAACATTTCCCATTTATTTTATGTATTCTTATTTCTGAGGACATTGTCCCAGTCAACCAGATTAAGGGCATCTCTAAGCTGGTCAAACTTTGCCTTCCTAAAGTTCAGTGTTTTTGTGACTCCCTGACATGTCCCCCTAGCGAAAGACAAGTGAAACTGTACAATATTGTGGTCGCTATTTCCTAGATGCCGGACGACCTGCAGATTTGTTATTCTGTCAGGTCTGTTAGATAGTATTAGGTCTAAAAGTGCTGCTCCTCTGGTTGGATTCTGCACCAAATGTGAAAGATAATTTTTCTTGGTTATTAGCAGAAACCTGTTGCCTTTATGGGTTTCGCAGGTCTCTGTTTCCCAGTTAATATCCGGGTAGTTAAAGTCCCCCATAACAAGGATCTCATTATGGGTTGCAGCTTCATCTTTCTTTCTTAGTAGTAGACTTTCCATGATTTCTGTTATTTTTGGGGCTTAGTAACAGACCCCAATGAGAATTTTGTTACTATTTTTCCCTCCATGTACAGTATTTCGACCCAAATGGACTCGACATCCTCATTCTCTTTGCTAACATCCTTCCTTAAAGTGAACTTTAGACAAGACTTTACATAAAGACAAACCCCTCCTCCTCTCTGATTTTTACAATGCTTTCTAAACAGACTGTAACCCTGTAAGTTAACTGCCCAGTCATAGCTTTCATCTAACCATGTCTCGATTATTTTCAATCTCCTACCAGTAGAGTGTTTTAGAAATTTTCTTACCTCCCTTCTGAGAATGTTGTCTTGGTTGTTCTTTGCGGCACCTCATATCCTTCATCAGTATATTTTCTGGCTTCATGTTCCTGTCTAATGTTTTTCTTCCCATCCTCTCTTCCTCTAGTTTAATGCCCTCCAGATGAGTGCAGTGAGTAGAGTTGAGCGATACCGTCCGATACTTCAAAGTATCGTATCGGATGGTATCGGCCGATCTTTAAAAAAAGTATCGGTATTGCCGATTCCGATACCGGAAGTCCCATTCAAGTCTATGGGACTTCCGGTATCGGAATAAGAAAAACCCTTTCCTGCCCTTGTACAGCCTCTCTGGGGTCTGTACGGGCCTTTCGGGGGGCTGTGCCGGCCTGCCAGGGGGTCTGTGCAGGCTCCGGTGGTCTGTGCCGGCCTGCCGGTGGTCTGTGCAGGCTCCGGGGGGCTGTGCCGGCCTGCCGGGGGGCTGTGCAGGCTCCGGGGGTCTGTGCAGGCATCGTCCGATGGGACTACAAGTCCCATCGGGCGATGCCTGCTACCATGACAGTGATTGACACATTAGCCAATGATGGGACAGTAGTAGTCCCATCATCCGGCTAATGTGTTAAATGTAAAAAAAAAAAAAATTACATGCTACATACATACAACATGCATACTACATACATGCTACATTCATACTACATGCAACATACATACTACATATATACTACATGCATGCTACATACATACTGCATGCTACATACATACTACATATATACTACATACATACTACATGCATGCTACATGCATCATACATAACACATATATACTACATGCATGCTACATACATACTACATATATACTACATACTACATGCTACATACATACTACATATATACTACATGCATGCTACATACATACTGCATGCTACATGCATGCTACATACATACTACATACATGCTACATTCATACTACATGCAACATACATACTACATATATACTACATGCATGCTACATACATACTGCATGCTACATACATACTACATATATACTACATACATACTACATGCATGCTACATGCATCATACATAACACATATATACTACATGCATGCTACATACATACTACATATATACTACATACTACATGCTACATACATACTACATATATACTACATGCATGCTACATACATACTGCATGCTACATGCATGCTACATACATACTACATACATACTACATGCTACATACATACTACATATATACTACATACATACTACATACATACTACATGCATGCTACATACATGCTACATGCATGCCACATACATAACACATATATACTACATGCATGCTACATACATACTACATGCTACATACATACCATATACATACTACATGCATGCTACATACTACATGCATGCTACATATATACTACATGCATGCTACATACATACTACATGCTACATACATACTACATATATACTACATGCATGCTACATACATACTACATGCTACATACATACTACATATATACTACATGCATGCTACATATATACTACATACATACAATACATTCATACAATACATACATAGACATACAGTACATATAACATAGAGTAACATACTTACCAATACTTGTCACATTGTTCCCCGAAGCCATTGTCTTTCCGGAATAAATATTAACATAACAAACCACAAAAATACTCACCCACGATCCGAAGCAGTCCACGAGTGTGTCCCACGACGATCTTGGGTAGAGAACTGCAGCATCAGCTGTTGCTGCCGTTCTCTACTGGCTGCAGGAATCCAATGACGGAAGGTAGGTATCCTTCCGCACTGTATTCCTCCGCCACTTAAAAAAAAAAAAAGTCCCTAGTCTCACTTTATGCCATTGCTGTGTGGGAATTTCCCACGCAGCAATGGCATAAAGTGAGACTAGGGACTTTTTTTTTTTTTAAGTGGCGGAGGAATACAGTGCGGAAGGATACCTACCTTCCGTCATTGGATTCCTGCAGCCCGTAGAGAACGGCAGCATCATCTGATGCTGCAGTTCTCTACCCAAGATCGTCGTGGGACACACTCGTGGACTGCTTCGGATCGTGGGTGAGTATTTTTGTGGTTTGTTATGTTAATATTTATTCCGGAAAGACAATGGCTTCGGGGAACAATGTGACAAGTATTGGTAAGTATGTTACTCTATGTTATATGTACTGTATGTCTATGTATGTATTGTATGTATGTAGTATGTATGTAGTATGTATGTAGCATGCATGTAGTATATATGTAGTATGTATGTAGCATGCATGTAGTATATATGTAGCATGTATGTAGTATGTATGTGGTATGTATGTGGTATGCAGTATGTATGTAGCATGCATGTAGTATATATGTAGCATGTATGTAGTATGTATGTGGTATGTATGTAGCATGTAGTATGTATGTAGCATGCATGTAGCATGCATGTAGTATGTATGTGGTATGTATGTAGCATGTAGTATGTATGTAGCATGCATGTAGTATGTATGTAGTATGTATGTAGTATGTATGTAGCATGCAGTATGTATGTAGCATGTATGTAGTATGTATGTAGCATGCATGTAGTATGTATGTAGCATGTAGCATGCATGTAGCATGTATGTAGTATGTATGTAGTATATATGTAGTATGTATGTAGCATGTAGTATGTATGTAGCATGCATGTAGTATATATGTAGTATGTATGTAGCATGCATGTAGTATGTATGTAGTATTTTTTTTTTTTTTTTTTTTTTTTTAACATTTAACACATTAGCCGGATGATGGGACTACTACTGTCCCATCATTGGCTAATGTGTCAATCACTGTCATGGTAGCAGGCATCGCCCGATGGGACTTGTAGTCCCATCGGACGATGCTTGCACAGACCCCCGGACATCAGCACAGCCCCCCGGCAGGCCGGCACAGCCCCCCGGCAGGCCGGTACAGACCCCCACAGGGTGCACAGACCACCGGCAGGCCGGCACAGCCCCCCGGCAGGCCGGCAGAGACCCCGGGCAGTCCACACAGCCCCCCGGCAGGCCGGCACAGCCCCCCGGCAGGCCGGCAGAGACCCCCGGAAGGCCCGAAATGACGGCGCATCATGATGCGCACACACCGCGCATCATGATGACGTCAGGCCGTCAATCAACTGAACTTCCGATTCCGATGCCGAATTCCGATATTGAAAAAATATCGGAAGTCGGTATCGGAATTCCGATACAGCAAGTATCGGCCGATACCCGATACTTGCGGTATCGGAATGCTCAACACTAGCAGTGAGTCTTCTGGTGAATGTGTAAAATATATTTGAATTTCGGAGCATTATATGAAACTATTAGGCTATGTGCCCACGTAGCGTTTTAATCCGGACACTGAAAACCGGACTCCTTCCCAGAAATTGCGCGTTTTTTTCCGCGCGATTTTACCGCGATTTCATCACCATTATGTTTGTGATTTTGCCGCGATTTTATCGTGCGATATTCAAGCACTTTCCAAGCGATTTGAAGCATCGCTTGGAAAGTGATTGATAGGTTGGTCACAATCGTCAAACATAGTGTTTGACAAGTGTGAGCAGCTTTTTACTATTGAGGCTGCCTATGCGGCATCAATAGTAAAAGATAGTATGTAAAAAATAATAAAAAAATAAAAAATCGGGGTATATTTACCTTCCGACGTCCCGCGCTGCATTCCCAGGCCTCAGCGTTCCCAGTAATGCCTTACGAGACCTGTGATGACGTTGGTCTCGCGTTGCTATAGCGATCTTACGAGACCGCTAGAGTCACGCGAGACTACGTCATCACAGGACATTGCCGCAAGGCATTACTGGGAACGCTTAGGCCGGGAATGCAGCGCGGGACGTCGGAAGGTAAATATACCCCGATTTTTTATTTTTTAATTCTTTTTTTACAGGGGTATGGTACCCAGGGCCTGGAGGACAGTCTCCTCTCCTCCACACCGTGGGTACCAACCGCACATGAGACGCTTAACTTCGCGCATGGTGGGCATAGCCACATGCGGGAAGTAAACGGTTCTCATGCATTCCTATGGGTGCGGAATCACGGCAATTCTTTGCGATTCTGCACAAAAGAATGAGCATGCTGCGATTTTTTCAGCGATGCGATTCCGCCGTGGAAAAAAGCGCAGCATTAGCACAGCATGTGCGGAATGCCATAGGAATGCATGGGGGGCGTTCTGTACACGATTTTTAAACGTTTTCGCAGCATTTTCGCGCCAAAAATCGTGGCAAAAACGCTTAAAAATCGCACCGTGGGCACACAGCCTATTGTTAAGGGCACCATGTCAGGATGTGCTGCAGAAGATCGGAGAAAATGGAAGTCTGCAGAGATTAGCTATTTCTAGACCTAGTGTTACTATGCTATTTTAATTCTTTGTTCATTTTTTTTCTTTTTCACAAGGTTCTAATAAACGATGTTTTACTTATTTTTGTGGTTGCTGGATTGTTCCTATTTTATAAGGCTGTTTGACTCTGGAGCCAACCTGATACCTTGGTGCACCAAGCCCTCATCATAGCACTCTTCACACAGAAGAGCTGTTGTTTTTTCTCCTTAGGGCAGAGACAGACTGCCGTATTTCTCATGCGAGAATCGCATTGTAAACCTCGTACTGGCTGTCGGCTCTCCTGACCGGAGCTTGACGGCTGCATAGTAATCCATCATGCTGTCTTGCTCAAGTCAGGAGAGGTGGCGTGTCAGTCCATGCAGTGTGATGCGATTCTCACACCAGTTATATTGCAGTCTGACTTTGCCCTCACTCACAGGTGGAAAGGTGTACTTAAATGTTTAGCCATGCCATGATGTACCGAATACCTGTACTCAGTTTGAACAGTATTTTTGTACTGACTGAGACCCTTTAAGTACATACTGGGAGTTGTAGGTTCAGGCAAAGCAACTGTATATGGAGCTGACCTGACATTACACTTGACCACTGAACTGGGCTTGACAAAGTAGTCTTATACCGTTCTAGTGATGTATTTATATACTGATGGTGGTTCTTGTGATGTGTTAATTTATCGATGGTGGTTCTGGTGATGCATTCTTGTCTGATGATGGTTCTTCATTTTTGTACTATTGGTGGTTCTGGTGATTTAATTCTGTACTGATAGTTGCTATGGTGATTTTTTTTTCTGTACTAATTGTGGTTCTGGTGATTTAATTCTGTACTGATAGTTGCTATGGTGATTTTTTTTCTGTACTAATTGTGGTTCTGGTGATGTATTTTTGTATTATTAATGGTTCTGGTTATTTATTTATGTATTGTGATATTACAAATACTAACAGTACGTAATATACTCACTGTCAAGATTTGACAGTGCAATTTTCATACTTATGGTAATGTGCAAACCAATTTCTCTTCCTGCTTCTCTCAATGAAGTAGGAGCTGTAGTTTTGCACTGAACAGTGAGGAAATTTGGAAGAGCACTTAGTCGGCATGTGACTCTAAGTATGCAAATTACACATGAGAAGTCACATAATGAATGCTCAAACTGTAAATAGAAGGGGGCATAAAGCTTAATTTTTGCTCCAGATGCAGAAAAACTGAAATCTGCCTTTGATTAACAGCTTAAAGGGAACCTGTCAGTAGTTTGGGCCACTTTAAGATGCTGCCACTGCCTTTCAGGGCTTATCTACAGCATTCTATAATGCTGTAGATAAGCCCCTGATCTGACCTGCAAGATAAGAAAAATAAGTTTTATTATACTCACCCGGGTGGGTGGTTCGGTCAGATGTGTGTTGCAGGTCCTGGTCCGGCGTCTCCCTTCTTCTTGCAACGCTGCCCTCCTGTTTTCTTCATGGCTCCCAGGCATCGCACTCCTGTGCAAGCTTACTTATCTACCCTGTTGAGGGCAGAGTACAGTACTGCAGTGCACAGGCGCTGGGACTCTCTGACCTTTCCCAGTGCCTGCGCACTGCAGTACTTTGGTCTTGGTCTGTTGAGTGCAGATAAGTATGCCTGTGCAGGAGCATGATGCCAGGGAGCGATGAAGCAAGCAGGAGGGCGGCATTGCAAGAAGATGGGTGGTGCCGGACCCGTACCTGAGACACCGATCGGACACGACCTAACTGGACAGCCCCCCCAGGTGAGTATAATAAAACTTATTTTTCTTATCTTTCAGGTGGAACGGGGGCTTATCTACAGCATTATAGAATGTTTTAGATAAGCCCTGAAAGGCAGTGACTGCATCTTATATGGGCCAAAACTGCTGACAGGTTCGCTTTAAAATATTTCACTTATTATGTAGCGCAAAGTGTGAAACTGATTTACAATCAGTGTTGCTTCATAACTGTACAGGTTTCACAGAAGTGTGATTAACTTGGAGTAAGGCTAGTTTCACACTAGCGTTTCTGTCGTCTGTGCACGGCTGCCGATAACCCCCTGCCCCCTGCCGCGCCCCTCCTGACATCACCGCCTATTATCGCACATGGCCGCATGCGAT
The DNA here is from genome assembly GCF_039654945.1 of Dendrobates tinctorius. Taxonomy (NCBI): domain Eukaryota; kingdom Metazoa; phylum Chordata; class Amphibia; order Anura; family Dendrobatidae; genus Dendrobates; species Dendrobates tinctorius. The sequence goes on from NW_027361708.1 coordinate 6,394,021, forward strand.
CTGCGCACCCTATCTTTAATATAGGGTGCACAGACGGTGCGCTGACCATGCGCTAGTAGGATTTTTGAGTGCGTTGTGCAATTTTGAAGGTACGCCGAGTGCGCCAAACTGCAACATGCTGCGTTCGGCACACACCGGCGCACCTACAAAAGTGCGCAGCACACTCAAAAATCCTACTAGCGCATGGTCTGCACACCCTATATTAAAGATATGGTGCGCAGATCGCATGCGGCCATGTGCGATAATAGGCGGTGATGTCAGGAGGGGGCGCGGCAGGGGCGGGGCTTATCGGCGGCTGTGCGCAGACGGCAGAAATGCTAGTGTGAAACTAGCCTTACATTGTGTTGTTTAAGTGTTCCCGTTATTTTTTGAGCAGTGTATGTGTATAGATCACCTTTGAAGTAGTGGGAAGGAGTCATATGTGGAGACATAAACTTTGGGGCATGGGCCCCTGATCTTTTAGGACCCAAGCAACGCCTCTGATATACACAGTGATGTAACAGCACAGGAATGATTAACACATTCATGTCACAGTACAGGGATGAGCACACTGTTGTCACAGAACAAAGATAGAGATGAGTGTAGGTATCACATCACATGGTATAAAACATCCAGTTAGGAGAGTCTATCATAGCCTGTATAAAAGCATGACGTTGGGATTGTCAAGTTGTTCACGTTTATGGGAGACACAACCGTCCCCAAGCCCCACCCCACCCCCATGTATTAACCCATATGCCGCTTAAAAACACCAGAGACAAAGTTTCTTTTTGGAATTTGTATAGCCACAGCAGCCTTTTATTACATTAACAAACAACAAAACAATGTATTATGAACACCATAAATACAATACTTGAACACTGAGGAGGAGTCCTTGAAGCCACAAAGATCTAGGTGAATTACCCCAAAATGTTGTGGACAAAACCAACGTATTACTCCCAGCCGTTACCCCACTGGCTCGGGAGGCATCTTGTCCACTAATCAACTAGGGGATCCGCCCACTTTACGGAAACTCTCCCTCCACTTTTCACCAGACCACCACACCATACCATACCATATAAACGTAGGAGACCCAATACCGTGAGTCTCCAAAACCAATTTCAAAACGACTCCAAGGACCCCCCCTTTTGAACCGCCATGACCCGAGTAACAGCAACTTTACCATACACAAAGATAGAAAATACAGGGAGGGAGGTCGGGACAAACTTTCTTAGGGAAAAAGAGCGGGAACTGTGAGGAGGGAGGCCCGTTGCTCGCCCATATATATATGCCCCCACCTCCTCCTCTAAGCCCTCTCCCCCCACATTCACCCTCCACACCCCTCGTCATGCTGGCCTCCGCCTGACGCCTTTTCTGAGGGGAGGGGAGGCTCAGCTCCGGCCTTTACTGACGCAGTGAATGTAGTAATTATTTTGTGTTGAATCTGCAAAGTGAAAGGATTTCACAGCTCACAGCTTAGCAATAGAGATAGTACAGGGATAATAGACTCAGTAATGTCACAGTGCAATGATAGTAAAGACAGTGATCTCACAGTATGATAAACACAGTGATGTCTCAGTGCAGGGATGATGACCACAATGATGTTACAGTACAAGAATAATAAATACAGTAATGTGACAGTATCTAGATATCACACACGATAATGTCACACTACAGAGATAACAAACACAGTGATGTCACAATACAAAGATAACACGGAAATATCACAATGCAGAGATAACAAAAATAGTACAGTAATGTGACAGTACAGTGCTAAGAAGCCAGTCATGTCACAGTAAAAGGATAATACACACAGTGATGACACAGTACAGGGAATATTAACACAATGATGCCACAGAACAGATTTGATACACACACTGATGTCACAGGACAGTGAGAGCGCTGAGTGAATCGATATGATGCAAATCAAATTCATGTCTAATTTTGGGAAATTCACTTGGACCCAGTGAATATGAATAATTTGAAATTCAATTTTCACAAATTGCTAAAAATGACCACAGCCGTTTTTTCACAAAAAAGGTTTTTCTATAATGCTTTACAGGTAGCAAATCACATGGTAAAACACAGCCAGTCAGGAAAGACTATTGTAGCATTAATAAAAGCAGGGGCAGGAAATGCAGCAGTCATTGAGAGGTGAATCTAGAGGTGAATCACAGGTAAGCAATAAAGATGCCAACAGACAGAAAACACTGAATAAACTTAGATAGATGAGGGACTGTACAGGGATAATCAGCAAGCCTATGTAAGTATAAGCATAAGGGCTCACTCACATGAATATGGCCGGTTGCTCTCTGATGTCTTATTGGATAGCACTCAGATCAATCTTATACTATGGGGCAGTGCGGCTCTGCAATTATTTTCTCATGCCGATTCAGCAATAGAAAATAATTTCAGCATGTTGGGAGTCGCTCCAGAATTCGGATCACGTCTATGATTGTGTTATGTCATCCAAGTGCAATCTTACATCCGCAGACCCAGACAATGGAGAAAATAGATAAATTAAGTTTCCCATCTTCTACACACTGGCAATACAATTCTCACATGCAAGACAATCGGATCACACTAAGGGTATATGCACACAGTGTGGATTTGTCGTGCACAGTACAATGTTAATTTATGGAAATTAAAAACCGCTGTGCACATGCTGCGGAAAAATCCGCACGGATACACAGCGTATTTTTTTGCAGCATGTCAATTCTTTGTGCGGATCTGCAGTGTTTCTGCACCCATTGACTTGCATTGATCCGCAACAAAACCACAGGTCTAAAAAAGATCTGTGGTTTTGCTGCGGATGAAACGCTGCACTTCAGGAGGGGAAAGAGTGTGGGCGGTGTCTGTGTGTGCATGTATGGCCTATGGGGGTTGCAGGGACTGTACGGTGTCTTGCGGGGGGTCACTGGACTGTGCCGGGGCTGTGCAGGGGTTATCAGGCTGTGCCGGGGCTGTGCGGGGGTCATCTGGCTGTGCCGGGGCTGAGCGGGGGGGTGATCGGGCTGTGCCGGAGCTGTGCGGGTGCTGTGCGGAGGTCATCGGGTTGTGCCGGGGCTGTGCAGGGGTCATTGGGCTGTGCCGGGGCTGTGCGGGAGTTATCGGGCTGTGCCAGGGCTGTGCAGGGGTCATCGAGTTGTGCCAGGGCTTTGTAGGGATCATCGGTCTGTACCGGGAGTCATTGGGCTGTGTCGGGGCTGTGTGGTGGTCATTGGGCTGTGCCAGGGCTGAGTGAGTGCTGTGCAGGGTCATTGGGCTGTGCGGGTGCTGTATGGAGGTCATCGGGCTGTGCTGGGGCTGTGTCGGGGTCGTTGGGCTGTGCGAGTGCTGAGTGGGGGTCATCGGACTGTTTGGGGGTCATCGGGCTGTGCGGGGGGTCTCCCGGGGCTGTGCAGGGGGAGGGGGGTCTGTGGGGTTGTGTGTGTGTGTGTATGTGCATGCAGGCATCTTCCAATGGGACTACAAGTACCATCGGGCTATGCCTGCTACACTTACAGTGAATGACACATTAGCCAATGATGGGACAGTAGTAGAGATGAGCGACTTTGCCTTTTTTCGGGTCGAGTCGGGTTTCATGAAACCCGACTTTCTGAAAAGTCGGGTCGAACGAAATCAGCCGATTATCGTGAAAACTCGAAGGCCAACTGAAACACGAAACCCAATGCAAGTCAATGGGGAACCAAGGTCTTGCAGGGAGTTGAAGGCAGGAAACACACCTACAGTGCCCATTTAATGCTAAAAACATCAATTCTTATTACTTAAGCTTGTCAACCTTAATTTACTTTATAATAATAGTTAGGCATTGAAAATATGGGGTTATTTGGCTAACGTTGTGGGGGGGGTAGGACTGGCTTCAGATTTTCATGGGCCCTGGGCCAAAGAGTGTCACTGGGCTCTTTTAACACATGCCACAATTCATGATCCTCTGATACGGCAGAGAAATAGCAGTATAGTACAAAGAAAAATACTTCACTTCTTACATCTCATGACTTATATCCATTTTAAATTCTCCAATAGCTCCAAAAACGGACAGTATATTACTTCATACAGTATTATGGTCACCGCATAGTGCGTGATACAGAGTAATGAGGCCCATATATTTCTCCATACAGAATCATTGGTCCCATATAATGTTTGAAACAGTATATGATGAGCTCCACATAATGCTGCAGTATATGTTGGTCCCCATGGGTGAAGCTCCACTATGTTATGGGCCCAAATAATGCTCCATATATAATGGACCTCATTTCTAATGCTCCAGTGCATAATGGGCCCTGTAAATAATGCTCCCGTGTCTGATGTCCACCTTTGGAATGCTCCAGTGTATGGTGGGCCTCATATATCATTCTCCAGAGTATAGTGCTCCCCAAAAAGAGCTGTCCCAACATTGAAAACAATGAATTAAGTCTCCTCGCTACGGAATCCCCGTACTAGTCTGGACTCCTTGTCGTCCCCATCTTCCATCTCACTGATCTTGGACTGTTTAGGCAGAGGGCGTACAGACATGATGTCATCGTGCTCTCTGACCAGAATGTCACTGTCAGGAAACGCGGAAGACGTCAGGGCAACTTTGCAAGTGATGAGATCCTGAGCAAGCAGGGGGGGCCCACTCGATGGCGACGGCACTGGCACAGGGCGCCTCATAGTACGGCAGTGTGTCTGACGTGGGTTGGGCCTCCAACCGGCAGAGACACTTTTGCGTACTATGAGGGGCCCTGTGCCAGTGCCATCGCCCATGAGTATGCCCCCCCACCTGCTCAAGGAACCTGCACTTTCATCTGCACCTTCCTCTTTGTCACCGTGTAAGGTGGTATAGTATGCGAGAAGGGGAACCTGAGTTTCATCAGGGTCAGATTCTGGCTGTGTAGAGTGCGAGGGGAATGTAGTGGTCTGGGTCAATGTACCAGCAGAATCATCTAGCAGTGGCTGGGCATCAGTGCACTTGTGGCGCCCCCAGGAGTACAGTTGCCACAGTGGCATTAACTTCCTCCAAGGGAGTGTGATGTCATGCTTGGGAGCAACGAAGGATCTCTCTAGCAGTTAAACCAACCCACACACAGTTCCCACTCCAGGCCAGCAGGGAGACCTCTGAACCTGACTGCTGAGGAGCTGCTCTCTGTGGTCGGGAGGAGGTAAGTTAGGGCAGTCTGTGAAGGGAAGGGGAAGTGTGTGGACGTGAGAAGGGGAGCTGGAGGATGAGCAGAGTTAAGGCTCACTCCTAGCTGGAGCACATGGTCGGGATTTCGGTCTCCGAGTTTGTAGGGACACTGACGGTCCTGCAGCAGAACCTGGAGGAAGTAGCAGCTATAAATGCTCTGTTCCCAACTAAGGCTCGGAGGCCCCAGCAGCGACGTGTGTGAGCCAGAAGGAAAAGGCTATGGCTGCCTGCCATACAAGAAAGTTCCAAAAAAGAGTCAACAGGGGGAACTTCAGTGAACTCAGTACTGCGAGTACCTCAGATAAGCGCTAGAACGGAGGCCACACTACCTATCTGCAGAGAGAGAATTCCAAATTTGCTTTCAGACTGACCAACTCCTTCTCCATCTGTACTGTACCAAGTAAAGGTAAAGGAACTGCACGACTGTGTCTGTCATCTTTCTCTGGCGCACGACTCTGCTGCATCCTGCACTGCACACCATCTACCAACTCTGTCATCTGCCCGGCGACTACGGCCCTACCTGTGCAGGGCTTCTATTTCTAAGCTGCACCACAACATCTGTCCCAGAGAAGCGACACTGCAGCGCGGGTCAATGTGATCAGAAACCACAGGTGGCGTCACGTATCATTCACCTATAAACGTCATTCACCCCTTTGTATGGACGCCCAGGGCCACGGATCGAGTCATTACCACCAACGTGACATCCCTCTGAGACACCGGCCCGGTACCGATTAACCGCATTGCCCTGGCTGGCCACCCACACTCCATGTCAGATTCATCTTGGACTGGGGAATTCACGATTTGACTTGATAACCCAGGCAGAGCTGTATACACTAG